>NC_140907.1:12885325-13552825 GCF_045865225.1 Trachurus japonicus
CATTCCATTTGACCTAAATCTACCATCTCATTTTTAAATGTAATAATTGTCATTCTGTCACCCTGATTGGTCAATTGCTGCATTCTATGGTCTGTTATTACTGTCAGTATAACACATGCTGCTCTGATCAGAGGAGCACAGAGGAGAAGAACTATGCAGGATATTTACCTTACAGTATGTTTCATTTTTACCTTCATTAAACAGCTTCAGACTAATTGTGATGTTAGATAAATTACTTGTAACAGGGAGAGTGGAGGCTCCTTCCCCACTGTGGCTGAAAACCAAATCTGCATGATCAGGAAAATGTCACAGCTCTCATCTTGGTGGGACCGCGAGTCCACAACACAAACGCGGCCCATAAACTGTAATCTCTTGTTTATGAAAGATAAGACTACACAAATACACACATTGTAACATGTATATGATAATCCATCAATCCACTGATTGATTATCAAAGGCTTCGTTAAAAACAAATGCACACGACCGGGAGGAAGGTTAGCAAAAGTGCCTTCCCTTTCCCTTGCAGATGCACTAAATGATGCAATTTATAAATCGATAAAAGTCATATATTGATCACCATTATGTCTCAAATTAATTATTTCACTCTAATAAGTGGAATAATGTAACAACCTCCAAACTCTACATTATGCTTTACTTATGCAAATGTAGTATTTGTCCCCACTAGGAAGTTGAGTCCCCACAGTGTGGCTGTAAAATACATGTCCCCATAAGTGTAGAAGTACAGTAACACACTCACACACACATTTTATCTAATGTCTTATCATTATATCATTCTTTATATTCATTCTTCATCGTTTTTTTTGTGTTGTTTTTGTGAATGTGCTGTTGGACAATGATATCAGTGATCAATATTTATTCCCCTAAATGTAGTAAATTATTGTTATTTATGGTATCAAGTTATTATTTAATGTATGTTTGCCCCCAACAGTTCCATATATAGTATATACCGGCATATAACCATACTTAGAATAGTTGCAAACGCAAACCAATCAGCTGGATGTCATAAACTACTGCTTGTCCTGTGTAGTAGTTATTTGGTTAGTCAGGGATAGAGATTTGACAGAGACCACATGCATTTTACTTCAGTTTCTTATAATGTTGCTTTTTGTGATTGTAAACTTTTGGACAGTCAATGGGATATACAGATTATTTGGAATTATTAGGCTTTTTTTTATTTTTTTTTAAACGTGGCCATAAAATGTATTTGTCATCTTACCGTCAACAATTATGTTCAAACTGAGAGTTGTTGTTATAACTTATGAAATACTCACAGTGATTCCAACGTTGGAGGGGTCCTTCCCAACAACTAGGCCATAGAGCTGCTGTAGTGCCTCCTCTTTGCTTTTGCCTTTGAAACGTTTGGGAGCCAACTCAGTGAGGGCCTGGTTGAACTGCTCAAATGTGATTACACGAACTGACTTTGCCCTGAGGAAACACAGTGTCGCTTAATCAGGAAAGTAACTAAATTATCCAATTAATATCATGTCCCTCTTTGCATAATATAAAACCATGTCGAACAAAGGGAAAGGACTGGCACTTCGTATAACAGGGTGATTATTAGATTTTCTTGATTTCATAGAGCAAGCACTGTAAATTGGATTAATTCTCCAATACACATTTGTAACCAGTAATGTCATCACAACAACAAAGAATGATTATGACCCTAATCCAACACGAGTGCCATAATGAAAGGTTTCCCAGAGGTGTACATGCTTCATTCTTCATTCTGCACCAAGAGAAAATTGGTTGGAATAATAGTGACAATTTTGTTTTTTTTAGCAGAATTGGTTCTATGTATGGTATTAAAATATTTCAATAACTATTAGAAGTCCAAACGCACACACTTATACTTCCATACTTCTGTACACAATAAGTACATACACTGCTATCTGGCTGATGCTATAGACAGTACATTGGCTGGATTGTTTCCACAGTAGATCATAATCAATAATCTAAAACAAATGATTCAATTATAGACAAAATTCAAACCACTGGCTCTTCAGGGCTTCCATATAAGTTACCAACCCCATAAGTATAAGCTGATATGGGATTCCTTGCAAGAGCTGACAATGCATTTCTATGTGTGTTTGTTAACTGTGGGAGGTGGATCCTGGGTGAAATCTTACTTGACTTTGCTGAAAACTATGTCAACATCGGTGGTGGTGACGTTCTTGCCATCTATGATGTGGCAGTCCTTGCAGAGCTTGGCAAAGTTCTTGCCGTTCATCTCCTTTCCTGTGGCCTTGGTGTCTCCATGGACTGCAAACTTGTGGAAGGATGACTGCACCTCTGCCACTGACACTGAGCCCTCAGCCATGCTAACGGATACATAATGCAAACAGAAGGACTTGGGTACTGCTATCATGGGCTCATACACAAACACAAACACAAACACACACAAATACAATGATCATGTTTAATGGAGCAGTGTAGTCGTTGGCTGTGTTATCCTAAACCCCATAGGATAAAAGTGTCCTCCCTTTTATGTTGTTAATTTACTTCCTACCCTTGCCAGCATATTTAGTGAAATTGAGGTGAATTCATAATGATTCTATTAGCTGATTGACTTCTTGCCTGCCAAGAAATAGAGGCTGCTGTGATGGTCAGTCTGAGTACAAACATTTATCTCTCTCCTCCTCTCTCACACACTGACTTTCACATCCATTAATCTTCTGTTAGTGTTACTCAAGCTACTGTAAGGCCAGTTTAATTCAATCAACTCCATTTCTAAAAGGCTGCACTGCTGTGCACTCTGTAGTGAAAGAACAAATGCTCTTTCTCTTCTCTCCCTCTCTCTCTGCCACACACACACAAGCAGACTCATCAATCACTTGTTGTAATTGTTGCTGCGGGTAAAGTTGATGGAAATCAGGACGTACATTTTGTAACATTTGGTAATACATGAAAATGTTATTTAAGACAAAGAAAGGTGAGCATTTGTTTGAGTACCGCAGCTTACTTTTAGTTTCCTAGTCATTTTGGACCAAATTTTATTAGTGAGCAGAAACAGCTGAGAATGTTACAGACATTAAACCATAAAGAAAGTGGATAAAAGCATGTGTTGCCTTTCTGCATAGCAACATGCACTATAATAATAATAATAATACTGAATCTGTTATATAATGTAAGAAAATAATATGTCAGCGTTTATGGCCTAACCCCTATGTAATTATGTTATATATTTGTTCAGATGATTATGAATGAATTGTCATTATCAAAGCATAAACAAAAACATCTTGCCATGGCAACCATTAAATAAGTAATTCTCAGCCTTGTTTTTGGCTGCTCAGAGACTGTTTCTACTCCCCCTTTCTGCGTAGCTATAAATACCAGTGCCAAAAAAACCCAGAAATGAAAATGTACCTGCTGCCGTAAAGGGAAGGATGCTGTGAAAATATTCAGGAAAATCCTGATTCGTGTACAGGTGCTCCGTGTCTTCGTCCTACTCCTCCTCTTCCTTTCTTCTTCTTTCTACTCAGACTCTTCTCCTTCCGGCCACTCCCAGACCCCTCTCACAGTGACGACACAGATGGAGAGATGCAGAGAGGCAGGCAGAGAGAGGGAGGAGGAAGGGAGGAGGGAGAGAGTACCAACCAGCACAGTCAATGACATCATGGGTACTCAGCCTCCCTTGTGTCTATTCAGTCTGATTAGCTCACACCTCCCTGTACGCACTTTTGTGGAGATATTATTCATGTAATATGTCTGATTCATTTCACTAGATTGTTGGTCATTTTGGTCCATATCTCTTTGTTGTGAGAAGATGTTACATAATTAATTATTGTTAATCTCCATTCTCCCCATTTGCCCGCTCAAAGCATTTTGCTATGCCCACTCTGCATCACTGTCCCAACCTCTTGTTCTCTCTCTCTCTCTGACTGGCAGTCACAAGAGCACTTCTGTCTGGACAAAGATGAGAGCAGTCCTTCAAAGGACAAAGAGCACTGACAGCATAAAGCCGACACGTTACAGGAAACATAATCCCATCCCACAGCTTCACATCAGTCAAACTGCACAGGGCAGGCTATGTGTCACACTGTGTACTCTGAGAGTGAGATCACATTGTGGATAATGATCTTATGTGCAACTACTGCACCATAGATGTCAAGTAGTACACTACTGCTGGGATCCAGCTCATACAGTAGATCTGCTACCTTACTATAATCAGCTCTTGTCATAAAGTTTACATTGGCTTTATTTCCACAAACCATATGCAGTATATGCTGAACCTGTTTACACTCTGATTATGAACTATTCATTGTCCAATTTTGAAAATTTAATTTATAATTTCAGTGGTACTTCACAGTTTTATAGTGACAGTGATACTCTTTTTCCACATTTTCTGGTCATACTATTGTTAGAATGTATACGTACATTAGATTTTACAGTCCAAGAGTTGAAATAATATGAAAATAATGCTTTTGAAAATATAGGCTTCAGTTTTACTTTAGGGTTTTTTAATAAAAGCATCAGAAAATAACTGACATTTAGTCATTGTGTATGTAATATTGCATACTGTAGAATGCCAATCAATCAGTAAGCTTCTTTTAAAGTAATCAGTATTTTAATCCCTTTTTGTAAATTGCAGATTGTGCCTGAAAATAAGATAAAATGCGTGTAAATCATTGCTTCTGCTTTCCCCTTTTAGTGCTGATGTGTTCCTGCCTTGCATTGTTTTTCAGGTTTCAAATGTACTCCTGTGGGAACCCACACAGATACTGATGGACTGTACCATTTTGTTCACAGGATAAACAGAACAAGTTGTTTTGACATCATGCACCATCATGAAACTCTCTACCAGGTCAAATGGAAAGCCAAAGGACTCTGCCCCCACCTCCTTGAGGAATACTAACCAGTACAGTCCCCAACATTGTTGGTTTGAAGGAAATATTAATGTAAAACAACAGTGGAATGTTATAGCCATTAGCAAACACCCTGTGTCTACATTACATGTCGGGAAACTTGATTTGAGATCAACTCAGTTAGCAGCACAGTGGTTATTTAACATTACAGGCCATGGAGACTCACATTAACTGTTATTTGTTGAACAACTTGACCTTTGCTGTGTGAGTCGAGGTGAAATTCTTGCTTTGTAAGCAGATTCAGTCATGGGTGCAACATCAGTACTTTCACTCGACCCTGGAACAAGCTGTTCTGTGGGAAGACATTACCTGTTTGCTTATAGTACAAACAAAGGCCTCCCTATAAATACCAACAGACAATAGCATTGTCTCCTGTTTTAAAAGCAGGTGTAGGATCATAGGAGCTTGCGGTTAGACTTCCTCGGGGCCAGGCAGCACTTTACTTACTATTATTATATTCAACTATTATTTGACTTACTCATTTTTAATAGACTTGAAGTTTGGGGATCCACATATGACACCAAAAAAACGGAAACTATTCTGATTTGGAGACTTTTTCAACATTTGTCTTGTCCAATATCATCATGGCTGAGTCTGGTTTCCCTTTACCACCAGATGCTTACTGTCCACTATGTGTGGACACGGTCAGAGACCCAGTCACCATCCCCTGTGGTGACACCTACTGCCAGGAGTGCATCAAGGTCTACTGGGACCAGTATGACCACATGGGTGTGTACAATTGCCCACAATGCCGTGCAACTTTCACGCCACGTCCTGTGCTGAGACGCTCCCTGCCCGACGTAAACCACGAGCCACGGCGCCAGCTTCCAGAGCTCACTCCTTTTCCCTACATGCATCGCGAATCCTTCTGCGATTTTTGCGTTGGCCGTCGCAACAAGGCCGTCAAATCGTGCCTCATGTGCTTGGCTTACTACTGTGAAACGCATGTCAAGCCTCATTATGAGTCGTCTACCTTCAAGAGACACAAGTTGGTCGATGAGACGGGTCACCTGGACAGGAAGATCTGCCCCCAGCACGAGAAAGGCCTGGAGCTCTTCTGTCGCTCTGACCAGATGTGTATCTGTGTGCTCTGCACCGTCAGAGAGCACCGCGGCCACAACATAACCTCAGCAGAAGAAGAGCGAATTGAGAAGCAGGTGAGTGTGAAATGTTATTAGCCAATGATGTGTGTGACAGTATGCAAGTTCTCTGATAGCATATTGTGATTCATGAACACCTGTCTGCTTGCCTCTGTGTCCTTCCATTAGAAAGTCCTGGTGGTCACTCAGTCTGAAGTGCAGCACATCATCCAGGAGAGGATGAAGGAGCTGCAGGAGCTCAAGCATAATGTGGATGTTCTCAAAGTAAGTACCGGCATGGTTGAATCAAACATAAATGAAAGTATCTCAGGTATCTATGGTAAAATTAAAAATGTTGTAAATTGACTTTACTATCTTAGAATGCTGCACAGCGAGCACAGGCAGAAAGTGATAAGACCTTCCACGAAATGCTCCAGGCGGTGGAGCGCTGGAAGGCCGAAATCAATCAGATGATAACGGCCAACATGCAGGCAGCGATGTCTCAGGCTGACGGCTACGTGGAGCGTCTGGAGCAGGAAATACTTGAGCTACAGCGCAGAGACGCAGAGCTACGGCAGATCCTCGAAACAGAGGACAACATCCACTTTCTGCAGGTACTGAAATTTAGACACATAACCTAAAAACAGGGTTACAGAAGCAGTGGATTTAATATTGGCATATCACATGTAGAGTGGTACACAATAACTCCAACCTCTTCATTTCTTTGGATCAGGTGATGCTACCTCTCAGATTGTGTTTCTGACTATGTGGCGGATTGATTGTTTTTTGTCAAGCAGAATTTTCCAACCCTGTGTATTCCTCCTGAGGCCATGGTGCCCAAAGTGCTCATCAACCCTCAGTTTTCTTTTGGAGAGATGAGCAGGACAGCCACAGAGATGAAAGAACATGTGGATGACATCTGCAAGAAGGAACTGGGCAAAATTTCCAAGACAGGTTTGCTTCAATTGTATAGCATTCACAAGTTATCTTTTAAGCGTGATACATAAGAGTGGGTCTGCGAGTAACTAATGCTGCACCATCTCCACAGTCAGTGAAACCCCTGTGTATATACTTCTGCCAAGAAATGGAGACAAACGGCTGAAAGGTTAGCATCACTAAACTGAAGTACACTTACTCATATATTATTTTGCTTTTGGAAAATGAGCAGGTAATATGTTAATAGTGAGTGTTTCAAATACCCCTTGTATGCTTGTATGCAATTGCATGCTTCACTTTAAACTCTTAAAAAATAAACAAAAATGTAAATGGATCACAAAGTACAGTAATGTACATGTTTTAATGTCTATTAATAAATATCTAAATAGTTCCCTCCAGAGTAGATTTCCAGGAGCCAAAAACAAGAATGGACTTCTTGAGATGTGAGTAAACAGTACATTTAATGAATATAGTGTATCAGTATACAATTACACATGAATGGTCTTCTTATGTTTGTTCTTCTTTGACCACAATAATAATAATAAAAATGTCCAAGTAAACAGATGGATAACTAAGATAATCTCAATTTAACATAAATAGATAACAAACATGTTGTGTTGTTTTATTTAGATGCCTGTAAGATGTCCTTTGATCCAAACTCAGTCTACAAAGAGCTGATTCTGTCAGACGGGAACCAGAAGGTCACACGGAAGAAAACTGTCCAGTTTTACCCAGATCACCCAGAACGCTTCGATGGCTTCTCCCAGGTTCTGTGCAAGGAACCTCTGACTGGTTTCAGATTTTACTGGGAGGCAGAGTGGAGCGGGGAGTTTTCCATCGGGCTGGCCTACAAGAGTATCAGTCGCAAGGGCAAAAACTCACTCAGCCTGCTGGGCTACAATGACAAGTCTTGGAGTCTCCTGTGTTCAGAGTCAGGCTACTCTGCGTGGCACAACAAAACTGACCGAGACCTTCCTGATGCTCCTAGGGCTTCAAGGATAGGTGTGTATCTGGACTATGCAGGCAACACTGTGGCCTTTTACTCAGTATCAGAGACTATGGAGCTTATCCACAGATTCAAAGCTCAGTTCAGTGAGCCTTTGTATGCTGGTTTTGGTGTGGGCTCCTCGGTTACGCTGTGCCAACTGAAGCAGAGTCACAGACCTTACTGAGATAGTAAGATCTGAGAAGACTAAGTACAGAATATTGACAGCAGTACAATTCTGCACGTCTGCAATAATGAATTTTAACCACTTTTATTATACAGATGTTTTTATGTTGCGACTGCAAAGTTCTGTCCAAAGAGATATATATTCATGCAATCTTACTAATGCCATTTACAATCTTGTAATTATGACGGCAGATTAATTAATGTCATATGGGTACTTTTGTTCATGTGTACAGGTAAAATTATACAATTATATTGGTATTTCAAAGCTTTTATGTCCTTATATAAGATTACATTATACCTTAAATAAGTGCCTTGACAATTAATAACAGCTAACTGAGGAAACATGTAAGTATAATATATAAGTCTGAATATGCTTAATAACAATTGTACATAGCTACAGTAGGTGTAATGGAGTATATTCACTGCACAATGGTACTGTATATATACAGTATATTCTGGAGGCTATCTATAGAAACTAATTTCATGTTTGAGAACAATAAAATCTAACTGTGTGTAATGGCTGATGGCTTTTCAAATGGAGTTGATGGAGCCACAAGGATGACTGATCTTGAAGACATTTTACAAATGCACAAAAAAATAAACTCAGAGACAATTTTATTTAGCAAATTGCTTCCCCATAAAGAGACAGAGGAGAGGTGGGACCAAACTTATTATCAATTTACTACAAAAATTAGGGGATTTTGTAAGGGATCTAACAGCTGCCATTGCGGACTGACACAGGCAAAGTATGTTGTTAGTCTCATGATGGTTTCTCTGTCCCTCACAGTCCTACAGAGCCATCGACAGTAAGCAGAACTAATTCACTTCTATTACCAATAAAGCACATTTTCCAAATGGAAGCCAATGAAAGCACTGTGATCACTGTCTGTCAGGAAGCACAATCACATGCCGCCTTGTACCCCAAAGGTTTACCCCTTAGGAATATCATAGGATGGACCGTTGCAAATAATTGTTGCATGCTTATGTGGCACTGCATCAGAGGAAGCAAAACAAGGAACATGACACTAAAGAAATGAAATATTTTTATGAAGTGAGGCAAGAAATAGACAGAAAAGGGGTTTTAGCCACAACATCGTTAACAGGGGTGAAACCAGAGGCTATTCTCACTTATGTGCAGCACATTTTCCACCTATGTAGTTCCTCAGTGTTCATGGTGTTCTTTTCACTTCTAAATAAAAAAGAAATGGAACATTCAAGTACTGGACTGAACAACAATTTATAAAAAAAATATTTCTACACTTCGAGCAGCATATGTTTTTTTTCTGCAGAGGTTTTCAAAGTCACTTTTTTCCTAACCAGCCGATTGTTATCATATACCATTGCCATAGAGTGACATTATTATTTTTTTACTACTTAAAATTACACATCCAGTGAATAATGTACAAAATAGAAATATATCTACCTTCCTCAGAAGAGCCTTCTGTGGAAGATTGCAGTTGCTAGTTGAAACAAATAAAGGGATATTTTATCTCTTACATTTTTATTCTTCTCATCTGTTCATGGTGACTATTATTTTTTCCCCTCTGATTCCATGATTTGCAAAAGAAATGACTCAGAGGCGTAGCACTGCTTTGTTTGCCCCGTAACAGACACAAAGCACACCCATGGTTTGAAATGCAAACTTACAGGTGTTGTAAATTGTCAACCAGCTGCTACAGAAAGAGTGTCAACACGCCATAATAAACTGAATAACTCCATGGAATGTCATCTGGGGTGATCCACAAAAATAGGAAGAAAAAAAAAAAACAGTCCCTCAGGCTAAAGAGTTTATATATCCTTGTTAATAAATTAACAAGGATATATGAATGAACTTGAGTTATACAGGTATGGGTTACAGACACATGGACCCAAATGCAACATTCATGCAAAATCTATTTGATTAATGGTCTTAAGGTAAATTTAATGGGGGGAATTACATTTCACATACAAATAGAACATTTCACAGATAAAAGTAGAATCAGTGAGAAAATGTGATGTTGTCAAAGTGAGATGCACTGACAGTAGCTCTCATCTCTCCCAGCAGAGAGAGGATAAAAGGTGGAGCACAGATTGGAAACATGTTTTCAAGGCGGTTAGCCCTAACTCACTTTGAACTCAATAGAAAATTTCCATTTTAAACTCTGTTGAGTGCTTGTTGTTATTGGAGAGTATTTGATTATGTCAACAGCAAAAAAAACAATAAGACCTTGCAAGGTTATTTCCATGCCAGTCCAAATCCTCACTTCACTCCCACCTTACGCTGCTTAGCTCCACACCAGGTTTGATAACTGTCTATCTTTTTACTCTTTTTTACTGTTGTCACTGTGTATTACTTTGTACTTTGTTGTCAAGGTTTGTTGTTCTTTTCAGACTCTCAATGAACACCACCTTTGCAGCGAATGGTTCGACAAGCTACCCCACCATTGTTGAATCACATCATGTGGCTTTAGCCGTGGCCTCAGCCTCGGTCAACATCATCCTGGGTCTTCCACTGAATGGTTATGTCATGTGGTTGATACTGGCAGGAGCCACAGGGACTTCAGATTTCTTTTCTCTCAACCTGGCTATGTCTGAGATTGTGTTCTCTTTATCAAGTATTTTCTACTTTCTATATATTAAGTTAGAGTTGTTTTTCTGTTTTGAAGTCTTCATGTTTACACTTGGCCTTCTCTACACAGCTCGTCCTTTCTTCCAATGTTGCATCTGTGTTGAGTGCTATATCGGGGTTGTCCACCCTGTGGTTTTTCTTCGGTATAAACCCCTGAGGTACAGGGTGGCCTGTGGCTGTGTTGTCTGGCTGGTTACTCTGGTTTCCTGTGTCTACTCCATTTACACGTATACAAACATTGTGTATCTTTATGGGTTTTTCACTCAGAATTTGTTCTTCTTCTCTGTGATGCTTTTTTGCTGTCTCTCTGTTCTGTGGGCTCTGAAGCGCCCAGGGCCAGGTGACAGAGACAGAGAGAGGAAGAAGAGCAACGCAGTGAAGAGACAGGCCCTCAAAGTAATTTCACTGATTGTGATTTTCATGACCATTAATTTCTTGTTGTATGTGGCTGCTATTCCACTACAGTGTTGCATTGGCCCCATTGAGTTTACCAGTGCCTTAACCATTTGCTCAGGCTTAGCTTTAATAACTGGGTTCATACAGCCTCTCCTCTACCTCCACAGGGCTGGGAAACTTACCTGCAAGTGGTAAACAATGTAATACTGTACATCTTAACCATCTCTTTATCAAGATATAAATACTCTCTATTTACTATTATATGTGATGCTGTAAGAAGAGACTTCACTTGTTGTAACTTGGTGTATTCAATTGTGTTAAATGAGCATGAGAGATTATCAAGCTAAATGAAATCACAGCTCAGGCATTTACCAACATTTGTTATGCTTTAGAATAGGATGTGAAAATGTCTTGAGCATCTCTTGACCATAGACCTTATTTCAACAAAAAAGAAAATGTTCAGCATTTATGACTCACCCCAGTAGCTAACCTGTATTGTAACAAGATGTTATAAAGAACTGTAAAAGCTGCCAATGGACATTACAGTAACTAGGGTTTATTGGTCATACATATTAAAATGTGTTAAACTGGTCATTTTGCTGTAAATAATAAAAAAAAAGAATGTTATTTTAATTATTAGTGTGACTTGACATGACTGACATGATCATAGTCAGTGTTTACTCTTTAGTTTCGTTATATATTTTGTAGTAAATGAGAATTCAACAAAGGCTGTATGCATGCGTGTTGTTTTGCTCAAATAATGTAATGACAGAACTGTTACAAGAGTACAGTGGCTTATTGCATGAATATTTTGAATATTAAACAACTGATGCCAGCCGCTCATTTACTATGTTGAAGATCAGACAGTGATATACAATGAGAATGTTAACTTAGTGGTCATTTAACATAAATACAGTTATTTATGTGTTATTGTTGTACATGTTATTTGTCAAAAAAAATAAATAAATAACTATCATACCAAAAAGTTATACAAAAGACAGAAGTGTAATGCTTACTCACTGTTTTATTCATCACCTCTTCTCATTTAACACTGCATTAAACCTCCTCTCTCATCCCACAATGCCAGAACCCTGAAAGACAAGTGTTGTTTCCCACTAGATGTCACCATTTCCCTTCTTTATAGTTACAAGTGTATGACAAACCAACCTTGAAGGGATAAAGAGTTCAAAAATATGTATAAGTCCATTAACATTTGCGTCTTTTTGCAGGAAAACATATAGTTTGGATATTGTGTTAAACATAATGTCTTAAATAATCACAGTTTGGTAAATCTGGTGTATTTACATTTTGACACTTATAATAATAATAATAATAATAATGAATTTTATTTGTAATGCACTTTATATTGAGCAAACAATCTCAAAGTGCTACATAAGAAAAAAAAAAAAAAAAGGTAAAAGTTAAAATTTGGAGAGAGAACGTCTCCCCAAAGGACTTTACCATTGTGCTTAGTTATCATTACACATAGCTACTGGGAAATTATTTGGATATATAGTTTTTATCCTTTCCTTTGTAAAAACCACACAGAAAAGTATTAAAATGATAATTCATCTCTTCACAACAATCTGTACCCATATGATGAGAGGAAGTTTTTGATTTGAAACATGTTATCAGTTCAGAATTCTGTATGGAGGACCCAACTGCAACTGCTGCTCCTCTAGTACAGATGCCTTCACTGGTATTCTCCTACTCAAGATGACATTTTTGTTCCCCAGTAGCGATCAAGTCAGTGCTGTTTCCCATTGTTTCAATTTTCACATGTCTTTTTCCTTGAACAATCTTTGTGTTTCTTTCTTCACATTCACACTGTGTTCTGAAAGTGCTACTGTATGTAAATGAAGTTATACCTCTGGTTGAAAGAGAGATGATTCAGAGAGAGTAAAACAGACACTTACATAATCAAGGAAAATCATTATATGGTGAGAGATTTAATATTTGCATGTAGCCGAGTCAGAGAACAAGGAAGACATTTTAACATGATCACAAAAGGAAACGTGAAGTGAAGACACAAAACTTACTGGGCTTTCAGAGACATACAATTCCTACACAGTCTTTTTTTCACCTTCTTGTGATTTTCAATGCAGATTGATTGATTAACTTTGGATGAAGTCAAAGGTTCTTCATGCAGATTGGCTGCAGGGTCTTAATTCAGTGATGAGAAGTCCACCTCCAACCCCACCCCCCCACACACAGCACACTGTCACAACAGTCTCTTGTTGATTGAAAAGAACGCAGTGACTGTTTTTTGCTTTCATTAGATAGATAGATTCATTATTTAAATGACTAGAAATGTTTGTGATGCTGAATAAGGCAAGAGAAGTCAAGGAAGGGAAGTAACGTGGTATACACTTCACTGCCAGTCGAGGAAAACAGTTTAACATATACAGTAGCCTACCATACAAACGAATTCCGAACAAATATGACAAATATGCACAATTTTGTGAATAACCAGGATGTTTTGGTGCCGTTAAGTACAAAAACAGTCTGTGATCATTTAAATGCAGATGATACGAGGAATTCACTCAATAGATACAATGTACTAACATCTCTACAGTGACTAACTATATTGTTAATGTATTTATAGTTTTATGAAAGCAGACATCAGAACAACATGTTTTGCAGATGCTACATCAGGCTTTTAAAAAAAACTGCTGCTAAGCTGCACTGTCTCTCTGTTGAGTTGTAAATCAACATCCTATATACAGAGCCATGAAAACTGATTAAGTCTCCACTGTGAGTTCATTCTTTCACACTGGCTGCACAATACAAGCTCCACACCTCTGCTGTCAAATTCATTATTAATAAATGCCCAAATCTATCTCGTGTGTATTGTGAGTTTGGTCGTTGCTGAAAAGAGTACAGTTCAAATTAGAAACAGTGCGTGTACTCTTCACTTTATAGACCACCTCACATGGCAAATTCTGCTGGTCAAGTCTCCTCTCTATCTTTGTGACTTTGAAGACTTCATAAGGAGGGATCAGCACTTCTCCCTCTAACTCTCCAACCTTAGAGTACAGTGAGATGTCTGCTCCAAAACATGTAAAAATCTCAAAGCATGACTTGTCCCCAAATCTGTCAGGTCTGGGGTAGTTGCCCATTGAGCTGGAGGTAAAAGAGCCAAAGCGAATCTCCTTATTGAGAACATCTTGTCTAAAGGAGCTGTTGACTCGACGGTAGCCTGTCACACATCTTTCCCCTTCAGGTTTTCGAGAGTTGAGAGTTTGAAGGGCATCAGTCAGGAAATAGTGAAGAGTGTGATACTTGAATTCAGTTGTGTACACAGATCCCTGGGTGCGAACTGCAGTATTGAAATCAAAATACACATTTGGTTGGTCAAGGGTGTAAACATATATGGCAACAGCCTGTTCTCTCCCCAGTGTGTTGGAACGTTTTTTTCCCATTTTACGCTTCCATTTGTTGTCATAGATTTTCACTGCCTCGTCCCAGGCCTGTTTGAACTTTTCGTTCTTCCTCTCACTGGGCAGGTACTCATTTCCCACTCTGGTCTTCATTTGGGAATTGCAGCCTTGGTACATGTCATCAATAGAGTCAGCAGCCATGTCCAGAGGAAGGTCATTTAACCCACGTGCAGCAGAGTGCTATTTAAAAACAAAACACAAAGAGATATGAAAACCTGTTCTATAGTCATATAACTTACACTTAAAGCAGAAGTAAGTGGTCCGGTCGTTTTCGCTAATGCTGCGTTCCAGGCAGGCTTTTGAAATCGTAAATTACAGCTTCAAGTCACAACTTACGACTTTGTAGCGTTTCAGGCAACCCACTCGTGTTTTTCCGACCTGTTTTACCGGTGAAAGTCACTATAACGGCCACTCATAACTTCCGACCGGTGAACTCGTACCAGATCGAACTGGTACCACTTAACGGTCGGAAAAATACGAGTTTCCTTGAACGCACCATAACAGCCCTCGTCCACGTCGCCACATTCACGGCGTCCCTTGGCTGCACACACAGCCCTGCATGCCGTTCTCTCTCCTCATTGGATAAAAACTGTAGGATACGATAAATGTTTTCTCTTCGGCTCAGAGCAGAGCAGAGGGACTGACAGACCCGTGTTTCAGTCCAAACACTCTATGTAAGTGATTGCTGTCGGAAGATATAACTATTTAAGACTTATATTAACACAAATATATCACTTACTTCTGCTTTAAGCAAGCCATTCTGCATACTGTATACTTTACCATTGCACTTCCTGTAGAGACTCTGTAAATGACTGCAACTGCCGTCCACACTGCCAATGTTGCCATCTTTCACCAGAGTAGACACCTGTTGTTGATGTTACAAAAAATAACCTGAGACAGTTTATGGACCAGAGTCTCAGTGAGACAACCTAGCCTGTCCCCTCAGTCCTCACTGACATAGAGGTTACACTATAGTGAGCAGTTGGGGAAGTAGGGCTGTATGATAAGACAGCTCATTATGCATGTAATAAGGAAGAGACAGTTTTACAAGATAAACATGACCATAAAAGGCAAAACACAAGGGTTTTTCTTTGCTAGTCTGCAAGCTAAGGATTCAGCAAAACATTTGATCAGAACATTCAAAGCAAATCTGCCAGTGTCAGAGTTACAATAAATTCAACTGAAAGCAAAAGAGCCAAAATGAAAATATGTACAGGTGCATCTCAATAAATTAGAATATCATGGAAAAGTTAATTTACTTCAGTTCAATTCAAAAGGTGAAACTAATACCTGATATAGATCCATCCATGACACACACACACACACTGAAATGTCCATGTCTTTATTTTGTTAAATTGTAATGATTATGGCTTACATTTAATGAAAACCCCAAATTCAGTATCTCATATATTTCATCAGACCAATTAAAGAATGATTGTTACTGCAGAATTGGCTCCTTTTGCTTGAATTACTGTATCATTTTGGCGTGGCATGGAGGCAAACAGACTGTGGCACTGCTGGGGTGATATGGAAGCCCAAGTTGCTTTGATAACGGCCTTCAGCTTGTCTGCATTTTTGGGTCTAGTGTGTCAAGCCATTCCTGAACCAGAGACACGGTCAGTTTGTCTCAAAGGGGTTTTACACAGAATCATGACAACATCCTCTGTCCTTAGACCCTCACGTTGACTGAGGAAAAACTCCCGGAAACTGTGTTAACAGGTGAAAAATTGGAGAAACCTCAGGATGAGCAACAGAGGAGGGATCCCTCACCCAGGATGGGCAGATGTGCAATAGATGTTGTATACAGACAAGAAATGGTGGAGAGGCACAGATTCCAAGTTGCTTGAAGTCCAGTGTAAAAGTTCCCACAGTCAGTGGTATTTTAGGGTGCAACATCATCTGCTGGTGTTGGTCCACTGTGTTTTCTGAAATCCAAAGTCAGTGCAGCCGTTTGGAAATGTTAGAGCACTTCATGCTTTCTTCTGCTGACGCGCTTTATGTTGATGCTGATTTAATTTTCCAGCTGGATTTGGCACCTGCCCAAACTGCCAAAAGTACCAAAAGCTGCTGACCATGATGTTACTGTGCTTGACTGACCAGCAAACTCGCCGGACCTCAACCCCATCAAGAATCTATGGGGTACTATCAAGAGGAAGATGACACACACTAGATCCAAAAATGCAGACAAGCTGGAGGCCGCTATTAAAGTAACCTGGGCTTCCATATCACCTCAGCAGTGCCACAGGCTGTTTGCCTCCATGCCACGTCAAATCGATGCAGTAATTCAAGCAAAAGGAGCCCCAACCAAGTATTGAGTGCATACAAATGGACATACTTTCCAGAAGACCAACAATTCTGCATTAACAATCTTTTTTTAATTGGTCTGATATGTAATATTCAATTTTTTAAAAATACTGAATTTTGGGTTTACAAAGAGATAAAGACATGAAAATATTTCATCCTTCATGTCATGAATCCATGAGATGTATTAGTTTCACTATTTGAATTGAACCACCGAAGATAATTAACTTTTCCATGGTATTTATTGAGATGCAGCTGTATGTCATCAACAGAAGCAAGGCCCATGTAAAGGGAATCATTTGACCCAACAGGCTATTCAAAAACAAAACACACATGATACCTGAATGTGGTTGTGTGAACAGATCCCTGGATTCAAACTGCATTTGACTACTAAAATCTGTGTGTAGACCAGTTTGTCATTGCAGTCAGTGTACATGTCATCAATAGCATCTGGAGCCAGATCCAGTGGAACTTGACCTTTAACCCTGATTCTGCTGTGTTCTACAAACATCATTGTAACAATACCTCAGTAGTGATCAGTGGTATACCACCCATGATTTCATTATTTACTGTCTTTCTCCTAATTTCCAGGAACAACCCTTGTGTATCTTTGTGAATGTTCTTGCTGTGTTCTGAAAGTGCTATGTAAATTATCTTAAACTTATTATTCAGTGACTGAGAGGGTAAAATTGACTTTCACAGTAAGTGGGTGTTAAAATGAAGGGAAGTCACACTTATGGTGCGAGATGGTTTTGAATGTAGCCGATTCAGAGAACAAAAAAACATTTCATATTTCATGCAAAACAACATTTGAACACATAAGACAAATATGCACAGTTTGTGAAAAACCAGGATGTTTTATTTCTATTTTCTGGAACACTTTGGTACAATAAAAGTCTAAGACCATTTAAATGCTTAACTATATTGTTAATGTATTTATTCATGGTTTTATGAAAGCAGACATCAGAACAACATGTTTTGCAGATGCTACATAAGGCTCCCCCCCCCCCCCCTTTTTTTTTTTTTTAAATTGTTGCTTGATGCACTGTCTCTATGTTGAGTTGTAAATCAATGTAACATCCTATACAGAGCCATGGTAACTGATTAAGTCTCCACTGTGAGTTCATTCATTCACACTGGCTGCACAGTAGCTACAAGCTCCACACCTCTGCTCTCAAGTTATTCATTAGTGAATGTCCTAATCTATTATTTTGCATGTTTTGTGAGTTTGGTCGTTGCTGAAAAGAGCACAGTTCAAATAAGAAAGAATGCCTGTACTCTTCACTTTATAGACCACCTCACATGGCAAATTCTGCTGGACAGATCTCCTCTCTATCCTTGTGACTTTGAAGACTTCATAAGGAGGGATCAGCACTTCTCTCTCTGACTCTCCAACCTTAGAGTACAGTGAGATGTCTGCTCCAAAACATGTAAAAATCTCAAAGCACGACTTGTCCCCAAATCTGTCAGGTCTGGGGTAGTTGCCCATTGAGCTGGAGGTAAAAGAGCCAAAGCGAATCTTCTTATTGAGAACATCTTGTCTAAAGGAGCTGTTGACTCGACGGTAGCCTGTCACACATCTTTCCCCTTCAGGTTTTCGAGAGTTGAGAGTTTGAAGGGCATCAGTCAGGAAATAGTGAAGAGTGTGATACTTGAATACAGTTGCATACAGAGATCTCTGGGTGCGAACTGCTGTATTGAAATCAAGATATACATTTGGTTTGTCAAGGGTGTAAACATAAATGGCCATGATCTGTTCTTTCCCCAGTGCAGTGGAAGGTCTCTTCCCTTTTCTACGCTTCCATTTTTTGTTATAATATTTTTCTGCTTCACCCCAGGCCAACGTGAAATTTTTGTATTGGTTTTTCTCATTTGGGAGGTACTGCTTCTTCACTCTGTTGTCCATCTTGTCTTTGCAGCCAGTGTACATGTCATCAACAGCATTTGGGGCCAGATCCAGTGGAACTTGACCTTTTAACCCAGATTCTCCAGAGTTCTACAAAATAATTGAAACAGTGTGGGAAAACTTAAATATATATGGTGGTAATCTTATCACTAAATATCACCCTGAAGCAAGTCACAAACCACTTCAGACACTACCTGTGCAAACCCCATAGACATGCTGTAAGTCAGTAGCACTGCTGTCCAAACTCCCACCATGGCTGTTTTCCCATCAGCATAGAAACCTGCATATTAAATACATCTTTCAGTAAACATGGGTTTTGAAAGCAAGACAAAGGGTCAAAGGCAAGCACTTCAAGTTTGATCAAACACAAGGGATATCAAGAGAATAAATAAGGACTTGTATTCACTCACCACAGTTCAACTCCCTCTTGCTGTCATGGTAGTGATACCTGTTCTGAGCTCCTGATTGTCTTTCACCAGCTGCAGGTCATTTCAATCAGGGGGTGAAACCCTCAGTAGGACATCACATGCCAACCACACTCCTCTGATTGTAATGAATACAGCAGGTCTATGCGTTGGGGAATGCATACAGTCTATAAGGAAGATTTTTGCACTGTCAAACCAAACTGTGTGAAAGCATGAACACACACTTAGTATTTCCTCTCTGTAATCTATGACATATTGTTTGTCCCTATATGACTCATAAACATTGAAGTTTACCATAAAACTCAATTTACATGCATCACATTTTTCACACATGCTTCAGTGACCCTTTGCCTTAGTGTCCAGTAGTGTCCAGTGTTATTCAAATATAGGTTTTAGGGTTTTGATTTTTCCTCTCCCCTGCTTCTGTACCTGTTGTCTGTGTGGATGTGTATCCGTGTTTCTCCCCACACACCTGCAGCTCATCTTCACTGATTGCCACTCCCACCACCTGCAGACCGGTCCCTCCCCTCTCCGCCAGTCCGTTGTAAATCCACGAGTGGTAACTTCTCTCTCTCTCTCTCTCTCTCTTTTCGCATTTTCCTCGGATGTTTCCCTGGGTTTTCACCTGTTGTTTATCTCCCTCTCTCCCTGCAGCCCTGATATTACTGCCTGTTACCGTTTGCCACGCTCCGCCTGTTTCCCTGTCTCGTCTCGGACCTTCTTCCTGCTTCTGCCCCAAGCTCCGTGTTCCGTCCGCATCGGTCCTGTTCTGCCCCTCTTCCCCCTTTCCGTTATCTCGGTTTATTTTTGTAAAACTCTCTAAACCTGCTCTCCGAACTTCACAATAGGAAAATAGTTAAAAGGTTAAAAAAAAAAAAAAATGCAGATAAAGAGGTTCCATATGATGTATTTAATACTATGCCATTCATTGACTAATTCTCATCATGGTCACTATGACAATGAACAGCAGCAGAGCACCAATCACTGCAGTTACGTAACACATCTGACCACTCTTTATAAGAACTAAAGAAACTATAACCATCAGTAGGTACACTAACATCCTCAGCCCCACACTGCTTGTATACCAGTGTGTTGAAACAGCTCCATAATAGTTTTGTAATTGTTTCTGGATCAGTTTGCAGTTCAAATCTCTCCGTGGTGTTTTGGTGCTCTCTAGCTTGTAAACCACACTGCACTGTGGGTCATTTGTCAGGACATCAGTAACATGGAAAACCTCATAGGGAGGTATCAGCACCTGTCCCATTTGGTTTATAGCAGAGTAATACGTCACATCAGCACCGAAGCATGTGTAGATCTCAAAACAAGAGACGTTGCCATTAAAATTGAAGGACGGCTTATTTGAAGCTGCCAAAGTGAAGGCGCCAAAACGCATTTTTGTGTCAACGACATTGCGGTTAAAGTGTATCCATGTCCTGTGATAGGTGGTTCTGCATAATGGCTGATTTTTGTGCAGAACTTGAATGGCATCCGTCAGGTAAAAGTAGAAATAGTGGTACTTGAATCCATATGTGCTGTATTTGTGCTTCCCTGTTTTCACTGCTTTGTTGAAATCCCGTTGAATGTGTTTCAGCTTTGTGTAAATAAAAATGACAATAGCATGTTCTTCTTTTAGGAACTCGTGTCTGGGTTTCTTTGCATCTCCTTCAGCCAAAGCCCAGGAAAAACTGAAATCTCTGTTGAAGTGCCACTCGAACACACCAAACAGGTCAATCACACAGGCTGCTTCAGACCGGCATCCGTCATACATGTCATCAATGGAATCTGTTGACATAGCCTATCGGTAAACCCTCAGTCTTTGTTCTCTGCAGGTGTGGGTAGAAAAAAAAACATTCTAATTAGCAGAATCAACAGCTATAGAGGCATGTTATATTGACAGAAAATGTCATGTCATCTAAAAGACAGAACTGTCATCCCACCTCAGCAGGTCTCTGAGGCCACCAGATTATTAGCAGTAGATCGTGACACAATAGGAGCACCACTGCCAGGAATACACAGAGAGCCACCCAGCTTCTTAGTGGGTTCAGCCCACATGCTCATCTTTTGCCCAACTTCATATCTAGATGGAAACAAAAGTATTGAACAGAAAATTAGTAACTCTTCAATAGCATGGTTATTGTCATGTATTTTATAATTATTGTTCTACCTGCATCCACATTCTTGCTGTTTGTATGTTTTAAACCTGCAGGTTAAAAAACTGTGGCTGTTTCAGGAATCAGGAACTACAGACTTTTCCCTCCTTGTCAGATCCTTCAGCAAACATCCTCAAATTCGTTCCTAACAAAATATAAAATCTGAGCGTTTGGGCTTACCTTTCCTCTGGAAAGTGCTTTCAGTAACAGCATGTTATTCCTTGATTGTAGATGTCTTGTCATCATGGAAGTCCCAGGATTTACAGGTACAACCACACGGCCCAAATGTTCGTGCACACCTGCTCAAAGGTGCCCAAGCCGACTTACGTATCTTTACATGTCTGTATATAAACAGCATTTAATGTTTAAAACAGAAGAAATTATTACATTTCAGTAGGTCAGTTTTCTATAATTCTCCTCTCTGTGTGCTTATTTGTCATGTGTAAACAAAAGCTTATTTCATAAACACTCGGTCATATCACTGTTTGCATTGCAAGAGGGAGGTGGCAGCACATCCTGTATGGTGACTTCCTCAGGTAAAAACAAAGTTATCAAGTTACAAGTGTGTGTGTGTGTGTGTGTGTGTGTGTGTGTGTGTGTGTGTGTGTGTGTGCGTGCGTGCGTACGTCTGTGCGTGTTTTACTCATTCGCCTGCTTTATACTAAATTCCAGATCAAACTTCACTCAAACTGCAGGTGCACAGCAAAAAACTGCCCAAAACTACATGGTCTCAACTATCACTTTGCTATACAGATATCATGTTGAAACAGATAAATCAAAAAGAATCAGCTGACAACTGAAGTCATTCACATTTTGAGGGACTGTGAGGTCACATGCCTTAGTACAAGTTACTTAGCAGAGACACCTTTCGAGGAATAAAACTGCTAAAACATATCAGACATGCTTGAAAATATTAATAGATCATTTTCTTTGAGAACAAAAAAACAATAACTTTTGTTGTATTTTTGGCAAGCTAATACTAAGAAAGTGAGTGATGTATTTGGTTATAGGTTTGATACAATTTGTCAATGTTTTGCATAAATCATAGATAAATCATAAATATTACTGTTAGATGTTACATTGATGGTTGTAGTGTCATGGTTCATCTCTGGGCTCTGTTGATTACCCCTCTGGACCAGCTATACGCTCTTATTATTCCTGTCACTGACCTTTATTTGCCACTGCCACTCTACATCTGTCCACTAGATGTCCCCATACTTTCATCCTGTCTGACTCTGCACATGCACCTGCTCACCTGTTTTCCATTTTCAATCTCCTAAGCTTTGCACTCACATACCTCGTCCCAGTTCCCTCATCACCCTTGCCAGCACTGCCCATCCACCCACCTACCCATCTGTTTGTAAGCTTTAGTATTCATGATCCGTTTCACCTTAAAAACCATTTCACTGCGCCTGCCTGCCTGTGTTTCTGCGTTTGGGTTGTCCCTGCATCCGCTGCTACCACCAGCCTTATATGACCATCAAATCAGGTGAACGAACAGGTACCGTATATCAGTAGAGTAATTTGGGATACCTAAATTCAAATAACTTTGTTGCTGTCTGTCAAGCCAGTTGGGCCAGCCTAAGCAGATGAAATGTGAATATAAGGCCAGCCCAACCCAGCTGGTATATGCTCTTTGCTTAGGTGAGAGTAGGGCCCTGTGCATTAATGACCACACCTGGGTGTCCTCTGCACCGTCTGATGATTGGTCAAAGCATCATTTAACATGAATGCTTGACGATCCACTTGCTCGGCCAACTTTGCACACACTACTCACAGTGTACTGATAACAAGAATGTTACTCTACAACTTTATCATACACACACATTCCTCTGTGAAATTGCACAACCACTAGTTGATATAGTTTGACACTGTTGAAAAATCAACAGCTTTACTGTCAGCAGCCTTATTGAGTGTAGCAGTGAAAGTATGTCAGCCACTTCAGTGCCACAGCTGTGAACAGAGGGAGGTTTATCTTCTTATTGTCTGTTGTTTAAATTTGTGCACAATTACTCATACGCTGAATGTGTCAAACAAGGGTTGGACTCAAACATGCTGTTGAGCAGGATTTTAGTGGCACTGCATCACCCCACAGATTGGCAATCCACTGGTGCTATTGTGCACGTAAACATGTAAGATAAGCTTCAGATGACATGTAGGCATTTTCAAGAGTCTTATCTTTGATTTGGTTTGCTGCAAGTTTTTGTTGTCATGTATCTCATTTTCATAGTGTTATTTCTCTAAGATAAGATAATATTATCCTTTGTTTCTCCTACAATGGGGAACTTTACAGCAGCAGACAACAGTGAAGGAAAACAGAACAGATACAGTAATAGGCATAAAGCAAAAAAAAAAAAAAAGAGCAGTATTTGTAAGAAAAATATCTACATTTCTGCAGTGTACAATATAAACAAGAAATGATTAATTCTGTATAGATATTCTATCTGTAATTGAATGTATTTGTAAAAAGTATGTACAGTCTAGTACACAAAGTGAACAATTCTGTACAGGAATACAATATCAGTATATTGTACATGTACACTGTGCATTGAATGTGGATGTGGATTGTCCAGATTACTACAACTGAAAACATACGTATTGTATAGTGTATATATGAGCAATTTGTAAGTTTGTATAGTTACAAAAATATATATGTAGTACAGTGTCTTTATTATAGACGGAGATACATGGCTGTATTTGTAATGTGGTGTGATTATTTCTAATCTTTTCGCAAAGCTATTCTATGAACAATGATGCATTATTTACATTAACAAGTGGTATTAAACATGCCTCACCACTGCACAATAGTTGATACAGAACAATTTTCTACACGCTGGGGAAGTTTCTTTCACCATGTTGAGTCAGAACCCACAGATTTGTGAAATAAATTTGAAATATGTTTTTCCATGGAATCAGTTATGCTCTTTGTCATCTCTCTCTCTTCTGTTGAATCACACTTTCTTGTCAGTGCAGATCTGTTTGAACAGTGTGCTTCATTTCTACATTGAGCTGATGATGCCAAAGAAAATAGATCAGGTATGTTGCACGAGTCGAGATCATCCCCACTTCCATTGTTATGACAAAACAGTATTAATGAATATAGATACATACATCCCTTTTGGAGGCGTGTCCCTTTGAGATGATGTGCAGGTATTCATCAAAGACAATAGTTCAAGAGTATATGTTTATATCTTAAATGCTCAATCAACACTTAACAGCTTATACAGGTCATCACATTTGACTGAGGTAAAAAGTAGTAATATCACCTCCTCTTATAGACAAAGATCCTGGTTTTAGTTATGGAACTTAAGGCATTTGTATGTTTTCTGTGAGAAATATGCTTTCTTGCTCTTTCTGAGACTGAAGATCAATGTTGATCTCATGTCTGTTATACACAGTATATCTTTATATGTCTATATGGGGTGAAAGACTGGAAGCAGAGGGATACAGCTGACTTGGTTATATCTAATATGTTCCAAACTCCTTCTCCCTCCCTTGCACAAAAAGATGGTTAATCATATTTTTTGGTTCAGGTTCAGGGGAAAAATATATATCAAATGGGATTGTTAAAAAAAAAAATGCTAATATGATATATTACGCACAGTTAAAAGTACACTCCTACCTATTTTCTTACTCAAACATGTACCCATGCAAAAAAAAAAGAAAAAAAGAGGGGCGTGTGGGAGTTCTTGTGTGGAATTCTATTCATCCGCTCAATCATTCGAGATGGACTTTAAGTATAAGGAGGAATGAGGGCATACACACTGTCTCTCAGAACACACACCCATAGTGTGGAGATAACACGCAGGAAACGTGTAGATCTAGACACAATATAATCTACTTAGTGTACACAGGGTGTTCTGATAGAGTGAGACTGGAGCAGTTCCAACATCTGAATAAGGTAAGAGTGTGTAAAGTTAATTAGTATTCTCTGTTTGTTATTAACTGTATTGGTAGCAATCTTACACCTATTTCACCACTTTAGAGTGATATTTCAGTACAGTGAATATCCAGATATCTAGAAGCATTATTGTTATCTGTTTGTTTAAAGGTGTACAGAAATGGCCGTTTGTCCCGTTTGTCGCGCCGAGTTGTCACGAGCTGCAACACGAGTTTACCCGAGTAAGGAAAATGAATTTGATTGGTCGTTATCGAGCGGGCGGGATATTCAAAGTTTGGGGCGAGCCCGAGCTCCATGTGTGTGTGCGTGTCTCAGACGTTTGAATGACGGATTACGGATCCAATATCAGTGGCTAGTGAATCGTGTACAGGCTGACGTATAATCCGTGCGCCTGCATTATCCAATACGAAAAAAAAACTACACTAAAATACACACTTTCATCACGGATTTACTCAAAAATAGAATTTTGCACAAAGTTTGGCCTACATCGTCTGATAGATGAGTTATTACACTAATTTTATGACCCAGAGTGGGCTCAAATTCAATTTTCTTTTCTGTACACCTTTAATGTTCTGTCCAGTTACTTCTCCCCCACTTGTTTTTCTGGTCTGACTTTTTTTCTTTCTCTTTATTTCTCAGGTTTCATTTGCCACTTGTTGCCTAATGCACCGGTTTATTCACAAACTTGTCTGGGCTTGACTACATTATTTCCTGTTTTTTGTGGTATTATTGCACAAAGTGGAGAAATTAACTCACCAGAATTGCTCCACTTGTTGAGTTGATGTGTGGAAATATCTTTACAGACGGTGAGAAAAAGGTCAAGGAAAGTGTTCAAAGAGGCAGATAAAGGACCAAGGACAGTGTTGACAGGTCATCCTCTTCATCCATCATGGCTGCTAGGCAGACAGGCATGCTCCTGATGGTGGTGGTCCTCTCTGTGCTGGGCCTCATTCAATGCTTCCAGCCACTCTTTACATTTGATGGGAATTCAACCACACACCGTGACATCACCCAACGGGCAGTCCTCAGAAAGACGGCTGAGGTCTGCCGAGATATCGCTACTTCTGAGGGACGGGACATCAGCCTGACTGTAAGTTGTATTTTCTCACTGAAGCTAGACAGATTGCACATTTTTGTAATTCTCTTCTCTTCTGTGAATTGGGGACAGCGTTTCTATATTATTAGTCATCATCAAAATAAAGTTGAAAAATGTAAATAAGTGCATCAATCATGACTGAATTTTTTAAATAGAAACTGGCATTATAGAAGCTATATTTGTATTTTGTGCTCACATTGAGTGGAGTTTTTTTTTTCTCCTTGAGACAAGGACATGAGAGTACGGTGTTTGTATTTTAAATGTTTATTCCACTACCACATCTCTTTGTCTCCAGATTGATGACAACCTGTCTGCTGACATGGTACAAAGGGCCTGTGCCGTTACAGGTACTTCGACATCTCTCCTCTCCAGTGTCCTGTTCCAAACTGCAATTGCTAATATGTACTTCAGCAACGCAAAGGTGGACGTGGTGTACGCCCTGAGTGAGGAGCACCATTTTGATGATGAGACCTTTAAGGGAGGACGGGATATCATCACAGCAGGTGCACATCAAACATTGCTTCTATCTTAAAGGTGGAGCTCATGATAATGGAGAAAAACTGACTCAGCAGCTAATCCAAAAATAATATTTTCTTCAGAAGTTCTACCTCCCAAATGCATTGCACACTATTGAGGCAATGACACAATGGACTCAGAGCTTGTTACGTAGCCAGGGAGTAAATGCCATTACTCAGTGATGAAGAGTCTTAGAACAAAAACAATATCAAACAAACATCCTCAAAAACATCCAAACCGCTAATTATGTAATTATCCTTCCCGTCCTGTGCATGACTACAAATATCTCCTGTAGTTGATTGGATGAGCAACCGGTCAAACAAATTTCGATTCATTCTTAGAATTATTCACCTTTTTAGAAAGAGGAACTCCCTGATGACTGACTGCAAGAACAGGCTAAAGGCAAACATGCTAAAAAAAAGAAAAAAGTTAAACTGGATAAAATATATATATTTAATGTTAAATTGACTTCTTAACAGCCAATTTTTAAATTGGACAATAAACCACAAATTCTGTTTCCAACTCATGATGCCAAATGTAAAAATAGGTATTTTTTTGTAACAGCTTAAACTTAAACCCAAATGATTTATGGTTAGGATGGATCAATTCATCATTGCTATTCAGGACACAGTTGGCATTTTGCTTCTTCCCATGGTTTTCATACCAGCAACACACTGTCTTTCAAGTTTAGACCATGGTCTATTTGCATCTTGCCTAATGCAGCCTTTAATTCTTTCTGTGCTGTTCTGCTGTTGAGGTGTTGCTGCTGTGAAGGCCAGTGTGAAGCTGGAGAACTTTGTTGCTGGGAGATGGACTCTTGGAGGAGTCTGTCACACCTTACAGGTTAGCTTGATGGTTATTCTGTTGGGAATTTATTTTGACCGAATAGTAAAACATTAAATACGGTAATAGTGATGCTATTTCATATTCTATATGTCAAGGACTTCTACAGCCACAGTAACTGGGTGGAGCTGGGGAGCAATGCTCCTTACAGCACTCTGATCAAACCAGACCAGCCTCTTGAGAACCTGGCAGGTAGGATAGTCACGTAGGAGTCACGGTTTCAACAGCAACTCTTGTTCACAAAATATATGTTTTGAGAATGTCTCTGCGCTCCAGTGAAAGGTAACACAAGGGACACTGTCACCTTATCTGTCTTTTCAGTCAACAAACATCCATCCTACTATGACTCACATGGCTTCATACATGCACACACAACCCCACACATCAAAGTTGTTTTTTACCACACTTCATTCAGCACACAGGCCCATAGTTTGGTATTCAGTCAAATTAACCATTGAATACTGTTTATTCACACAAGGCTATATTTACATACAGACAAATTTCTCACTGTCTCCAAGTGATGTAATGTGCAGGGCAAAACTTTTTCAAAATCTTTTGTTTCAGTTATTATCCTACATTTGCAAGTACCCATGCCATTATGCGTGTGCATTATGTTTCCCTCTGTTTTACTCACTACACTTGCTGCAGACGTGAACACACCAACCTGTAGAAACTGTACAGGAGAGGACTGTGCTGACAACCTCCTGCCTGACCTGCTGCAGCAGGGGCTTCTCACCTCAGGCTACTTTAACATCTTCTCCTCAGAAAAACCTGAAGGTAACCAAGGGAGTTGTCTGCATTTATGTTGTTTCATACTTTAAGGGACTGATTTACTGAATGCTTGTGTGTGTAAAAATGTGTGCAAACTTGATATCACCCACAAACAAAGCGTTTTGTGAATATCTACAAATATTAGTATGCTCTGTCAGGTAAATGCAGCCACGGTGGGTTTTTTGACCAGACAAGCAAACGTGACCCAGTGGGAGGAATCTCAAAGGATGACATTGGGTCAAGTCACGGCTCGCTTCATCACAAAGCAGCAGATTTGGCTGTGAATGCTACTATTGAGCTACTGGAGGACGTCAGAGTTGCTGTCGGAGACAAGAACTTCCTGCGGTATGGGTCACCTTCATCTGGACAACTCTGACTTAATACAAGAAAAATAAAAGCATATAGCATTATAGCATGTAAAGGACATAAAAACACTCATTAACAACATAAAAAAAGGTAGTGATGTCTTATCCCACCTTTTTTTACGCCTCTCTCCTGTCCCTCCAGACTGATGGGCCTCTCCCAGTCCTCCGTGCTGTGCTTTGTCATTGACACCACAGGAAGTATGGGTGATGACATCGCCGAAGCCAAGAGAGTGTCCTTCGAAATCATCGACAGTAAGAGGGGAACCCAGCAGGAGCCCTCTGCCTACATACTGGTACCTTTCAATGACCCAGGTGGGGGACTCACAAAGACAGATTTGTAGTTCAGTACAGAGAAGTCTCTCTCTGTCGTCTCTGTCTCCTAATAGCGACGCACAGTGAAATTTTTAATTAAATGTGTGGCCTCACTTGTCTTTTCTATGTCCAGGCTTTGGACCTCTGGTTATGACAGCAAATGCAGATGTGTTTAAAGACAGCATCAACAAACTGTCTGCAAATGGAGGAGGAGACGTCCCAGAGTTGTGCTTATCTGGCCTGCAGGTATTGACAACAAGTTACTGCTGTTCTGCAATAATTACATGTTGTCATGATACAGTTAAAATTGTGATTGAGAGACATATGCAAAGTGTATTTTTACAGTTTATCTTGATCTGTGTATGATTGACAGCTTGCCCTGACTGCAGCTCCACCCTCCTCTGAAATCTTTGTTTTCACTGACGCTCCAGCTAAAGATGCTTATCTGAAAAGCACCATCACTGCCCTCATAGAGAGCAGAAAGACTGTGGTAAGTGTTACATTTTATCATCCTTCATCCAACGGGGGGAAAAAAATCAAAAGGATAAAAAAAATAGTGGGCTTATGTATCATATCACAAGTTTTTTTTCCTCCAAATTTAGGTAACATTCATGTTGACTGATGTCCGGGCGAGTAGACGGCGCCGAAGCATACAAGGTGCAGGTCCACGTGCAATGAGCCAGTCGGACGCCCAGCTGTACCGGGACCTGGCCCGAGCCTCTGGAGGTCAAGCCATTGAGGTCACAAAGTCTGATCTCTCTGTTGCTACAACGGTTATAGAGGATTCATCAGCCAGTGCTGTGGTAAGACAATGAATCAACAGCTGACTGAGGATGATGTCGTACCATATATGTATGTACAAATGTGAGGCCTCTGTTCCTTCATTTTTCAGGTGACAGTTTTCCAGGTAGTGAAGAATCCTGGGGCTCCTGATAACTTTACTTTCACTGTTGATGGTTCGTTAAGGAACATGACAGTGTACGTCACCGGAGCCTCCTCTCTCTCATTCAGTCTCACCAGCCCCACAGGTGTCATTATTGCTAATGTTGTTCCATCTACCAGATCAAAAAGATCTTTCGTTTTTGTACTATAAGCAATGTCAGTGGTAACATGTTGGCGTTTCCTCCAGGTGTATCTCAGAGCTCCAGCGAGTCCAGTGGTGCTCTGGCATCTCTAACCACAGCAGGAAACCTGCGTCGTTTAAGCCTCAACACTGACAATCAAACAGGATCCTGGCAAATCAGCGTCTACTCCAATAGTCCCTACTCTGTTAAGGTCACAGGTCGGTCATGTTATTTAATGGGTTAGGCTGCGTTTGGCTGTTTGGCTGCAGTTGTAAGTCTGTTTTTATTTGTGTGTGTGTACAGGTCAAAGTTCAGTGAACTTCATTTTTAACCTTGTGGAGGCGTTTGAAGGAGCCCACGGGGATTTCAGTCTTAAGGAGGGTCGACCTCTCTCAGGTCAGACCACTTTTATCATTTCCTATTCATTTATGTTTCCTCCTGCATTTTGAAACAGTCATCATCATATAGCAGATTATCTTCTTAATCTGTGTGATGATATACTATGATACACCTCAAGCTTTTCTTGTCTCAATTGCAGGTGGAAATGCCAGCCTCTTGGTCTCTGTGACAGGGAGTGACGCAGTAAAGCTCACAGAGGTCACTCTGTTTGACAGCTCAGGGCCAACCGTGGTCAACGGATCAGTACAGGCAAGTTGGATGTTCCACTTGATAAACTTTTATTTTTTTTTCACCAATAATGGAAAATATTTTCACCGTTAAATGCAGTTATTAGGTGTGGATGATATCACTTTGCCTCCTGGCAACTGACATTCACATCTTTAATAATGGAATATTTTTAAAATCCTGTGACTAAAACAAAGCTGAAGGCAAGTTGGTGACTCCTGGCTGCAGGAGGTTTTATGTCTCTAAAACTGTCTCCATACAGCAAATGAATTGGACACAAAGAAAGACAGAGGGTAGCAGTTGGAGATGGAGTTCAAAAAAGAGAAAATTGTTCCATGTTACGTTCCACTCGTTAACAATTCGTGCTCCACACGTGCTTCATAGGCGATGGGAAGCGGCAACTTCCTGGTGACATTCACTGAGGTCCCAGCAGGTGACTTTGTGGTCCGCCTGAAAGGAGAGGACGGCAGCTCCAGCTCCAGATCTACACCGAGCAGCTTCCAGAGACAGGCCTCCACACAGATCAAGACCTCCAGCATCTCCGTAACTGTGAGCACACTCGGATTCTGTTGTCTGCCTCAGTGAAGCAGAAAGAACTGTTAATCCCTTCGAACCTCATATTTCTGTTTTACTTTCCTACCCCCTCTCCCTCTGCTTGTACAGTCTCAAGGAAACAACACCAGTGCAGAACCCGGCTCCACCATCTCCATCCCTTTCACCATCGCCACAACCACCAACGGGGTCGTCAACGACTCTGCAACCGGGACGTTTACCTTACGAGCCAACAATGACCGCAGCTACACCTCCGCTTCCCCCAGCACTGTCACCATAGAGACAGGAAGTGGAGGCACAGCCAACGGCACTGTGACCTTAACTGTACCGTCCACTGCGGCATCAGGAACAGACGTAACCCTGACCATTGAGGCAGAAAATGCAGCTGCCACTGACATCAACTACGCTGTGCTCAGGTTTTCTGTGGCTGCCAAGGTAACAGAAAAGACAGGATTTGATGATAAAGGTTTTTAATCAACATTTTCGATTTAATGTAATTCCTGTTACATTTTTTTCATCTCTCCAACCTCCGTTTGTGTCTAGGTGACAGATTTCACCCGGCCCGTGTGCCAGGTGGTCAGTACATCAGCCGTCTGTTCCTCCTCTTCATCACTCTGTGCTTCCTCCCAGTGGGAATTCATTGCTAACCTCACCGATGGCGTCAACGGGACTGGCATTGAAAGCGTCACCATCCGCCAAGGGAACGGCACCCTCAACACCAGCACAGTGGCTGGAGCTGAGGGCGAGAACATCACGGTGGCTACCTACAGCGCCTCCTGCTGTTCACAGAACGTAGAGCTCGCTATGGTGGACAGAGTAGGAAACGTGGGGACGTGTACGGGACAGGCCAGAGAATCTACCACAGCTGCACCTGTGACTACAACTGCAACTAACACAACGTCCACTGGAGGGCTCACTTTGAGCATATCACGCTGTCTCTGGATCAGTGTTGTAGCTTCTCTCCTCTGGAAGTAAAAGACAGATGTAAATCGCACTTTAAATACAGCACACAACTTATCATCTCTGCTTTAAGAGGATAGATTCATTTCCTGTCTTTGTGATTTGGATGTATGAAAAATTGCAGTAACTTTTGTACAATTTTTATTCCTTTTGGTGTGTTGTGATATTGAACTTCTCTCTTACAAATAATAATACAAAGTAGTTTCCATTTCTTTTACTTTACTTACTTTACATTTCCTCTTATGTGAAACTTGATGGGAAATTTTGGACACACAGTTGTAGTGAGGGGGGAATAGGATTTCTACAGAAGTATGCTTTTTGGTGACTTTGCTTCACCGGCTGGTCTCATGGTTTCTTTGATAAACAGTGATGAACAATAGACTGAGTTCCATTCTTTTCAGCATCCTTGCAAAGAAACAGTCAGACATTCATTATTATCTGTTAGGGACATGTTTACACTGTTCAATTTCCAATTCAGTTTTATTTGTATGATACCAACCAAGCTACTTTCCAGGGTTAGGTGAACGTTACAGGTACATGGAGAGCAACCGACAGCAACAGCAGTCTGACTCAGAGAGGGGAGGAGGATCAAAAGCACACACATAGGTCAACATATACATTGTGACAATGATATGTGCATACCACGAAAACTGGATGTGGTAAAACATTTTTATGAGAAAAATATGTCCAATTCCTGTACAGCATGTGTCACTGCCACAAGAGAAAGACAGAAATATAGTGTGGTATGTATCTTCTGTCAAACCTGCCCTCAGTTTCCTGTTGTTAATCACGCACGAGCACTAAGCTACAGTATTAAGTGGGGGTCTCAACACACTGGCATCACAAGAACAAAGTGAAGTGGTGATAGACGTACTGGATCAACAGCTGGATATTTCTGTTGATGTAGAGGAACCACAGTGTGATTGCCTCAAGAGAAAAAGGATGGTTAGAGTATCAGAAAATATTTACGCAAATGAAAATGAGATCATCCACTTTTTGGACGCCAATGGAACTCGATATGGACACTCAGGTAATGAATATTCAGTTTTGTAAAAAAATGTAATAAAAATAAAAACTTAAATATTATTACAGTTATTACAGATATTGACTGCATGTTCCTGCAAACACAGCATGTTAAGATTCTTTATACACTGATAGACAAAAATAGAGAGTGGACTATATTTTACTTGTTAATTCAAATACAGTAAATGGCAAAACAGCAAAGCAGGAGAAAGCTGATCCAAATACATTGGGATCAGCTTGCTGCCAGCCACTGTATTACAGGCAGCCAGAGTACTGGCACAGAGGCAGAGGCCTGAGCTGCTGTGAACAGGGCACAGTAAAAAAAAAAAAAAAAAGGTTTGGTTGTAGAATCAAATATCCATTCAAATGTAGGCCTACTCTTAATTTGAATATTTCCAGGGTATTATTTTCCCATCAGAACAGTACAGTAACTCATACAGCTCATTCAGCCATTGAGAAAAAGGAAAGTCCTCAAGATGCACTGAGGATATTCTACATGAAGCAAATGTTTAGGGTAAGCATCTTTTAAAAGTGTCTAAAACACTTTTCTGCTGGCCCCTATGCTCACCGGCACAATGGCTGTGCTGGTGCACATTCTCCCTCCCGACTCACACCATATACTGTATCTCTAAGTAGTATTCCCTTTGGATCAAAAGAAACCCACAATGTCGGATCAATACAACAGTAAAATATGATAACTATTATATATAGGCATGCCTATATTTCTCATGATGGGAAAATAGCACCATCTGCTGTAAAAATGAAATAACATCACAGAATGCATGATTGTTTTTTGTAAAAACAATTAGCCAATTATCCAAGCCTGGTTTAAAAAAAATCCCCCAGCCATTTGACATTTGTTTTTCAGAAAAAAATTAACTTTTTTCTGAAACTGTTTTTTATTTTCATTAGAAAAAAACAAACAAAAAACAGTGACATCAAGGAATCAAACATTTCAATGGTTAAAATCCTCAGAAGTATTCAATATTTGGTAGTTTTGGACAGAGGAGAAGTGGTTTAAGAGATGTATGCAAAAAAAGCAGAAAAAATATTAATCTGTTAGATTTTTAGAGCAGCTTTTCGGAAGTGGACATTTTTGTCTGAAGCGGTACGAGTAAGATGGGCCCTGAAGGTTAAATGAACATAATTTCTTGGACTCTTTCTTGGTTGTCCTGAGCCATGCAGCTTGTATATGATGTGTTGATGTGACTGTAGTATTTGAATTCACCCTGAGGAAAAAACATATGATAACTGATGACTTCTACTCTCAGATGGTGAATATGTAAAGAAGAGTTCCTGCAGAGCTGCTGCAGTGTTTCTGGGTCTCCTGTGTCTTCTCCTCCTGGCTGGACTCATGACTCTGTTTTTTCTCTGTGAGTACTTTGTTACCATGTTACTAGCACAATAAGCACATGCACAAAGCAGTTAAAGAGGCACACAAGCTAACAGTGTCTGTTCATTTTATCTGTGCCAAACACAGTCAACCAAGGAAACTCTGAGTGGGACGAGAGGATGGTCCAGTTACACAACAACCTGACAAAAGAATTAGAGAACAGACAACAAGAGAAGAGAACATTTTTAGGTAATTGTTAATTGTTCAATGTTTGTACATGTACTATAAATCCCTCAAAGTAGGTTATGACCTTCATTGTGGTAAACAATTGCACCAATGATTACTATGTAAAAGCACAGAGAGCACAGAGAGTCAAAGGTTTATGCCTATCACACCTGCTCCATTTGTCACACACTGGCTCAATGAAAGTGACCAGGAGGGAGACCACACAAAATTAAACAGGAACAAATCATTTATTATATCTAAAATATAAAACAAACACACAATGAGCTGTAAAAGTCTGCAAGTGTTATCGTGAAATTCATGAATGCAATGGATGAGTCATTTGTGATTTGTGATCTGTGTGCTGTGGAGGTGTTGGATGTCACCAGATGAAGGGAAGAGAGCAAATGAGCATGTGGTCCAACTTTTATAGGGTGGAGGGCCCAGGTCAAAGTCAATGTCAAATCATAGTTTTTTTGTTGATCCATTACCTCACCTTCTACTCTAGCTCTGTTCCTGCCATACGTTTAGCTCACTAAAGGTTGAATGGGCAGATAACCACACCATTGCTCCCCAAATAAACCCTTTTAATATTTCTATGAAATCCATTACAGGCAGAGGTTGTGAGTGCTGGAGAAGGTTTGGCACCAAGTTTTATTATGTATCTAATGAGCAGAGGACGTGGCAGGAGAGCAGAGACCAGTGTCAGGAGAGAGGAGCTGATTTGGTGATCATCAATAGTAAAGAAGAACAGGTGAGATGAAAACATCTCCTGTAATTTTATGAAAATATATAATGTGTTTTTGTTCCTTGTGTAAGTGCAGCATCGGTGACACATGAAGAAACCATGTTTAAGATGTCAATTCTCATAGGAATTTCTGATTGGATTGAAAACAAAAGTTTGGATTGGGCTGACTGACCAACTTCAGGAGAATGTCTGGAAATGGGTGGATGGGACGAAGCTAATCAATGAAAGGTATCAAAACACAAAAAGTCATGCTGTTGTGTTACTATCCTAATCTTAGCTACCTAGGATTAAACACAAAGATCAGCTGAGGCTGATGGGAATGGCTAGGTGTTTGGTCATAAACCAAAGTACTGCACCAACTACTATTTTGACCTGATGATGGCACAGGATAAAAAGTCAGAGAATCATTGTGATTATGAGTCATCTTCAGGGGAACGTGAGTGTCTGTACAGAATGTCCATCTCAAACCTGAAAGCAGCAGTAAGGGAGAATATTTTGACTTAAGTTGAGTTGAGTAAAATAATTTATATTGACTCTGATCTGGTTTTGAAAATGTATTTACATCTACATGTCTGTTCAGGTTTTAGTTTCAATCCACTAGATGTATTAACATTTATCCCCAAACTTAAATTCTCCATACAATAATACCCATAAAAGCTGTATTATTTGAGCAGTCAGCAGTTCATATAATGCACAGAAAAGAGTGTGTGAAGACAAATGATTTTTATTCCTGATTTTTATCTCCTTACAGTTATTGGCAACCTTCGCAGCCTGACAACAGTGGAAATGAGGATTGTGTAGAAATTAGAATGACTGGCAATGAACCATTAGCCCAGTGGAATGACTTACCTTGTTCATATAAAAATAAGTGGATATGTGAAACAAATTATGTGTAACAGAAAATGTGACCATTACATGTGCTAATAGTCTGATAACAATTGATTGAGGGGAGGCTGGGAAGAGTTTTTGAATGGGACAGTTGTAACACTTCCAATTTCAGGAGCAAGTTACTAATCACCTGATTCACTCTGTACCTGCAGAATCTAGTCCTTATTGTGACTTATTTTTAGCATAGTTTTATTTTTATGTTCTAATCTAATATGTTCTGATTACTGCTATACCTGACTGCAATTAATATACTTTCTCTACTCTCTACTCCCCTGGAGTTTGAGTCTAAATTAGAGTCCTGTTCTAAGGTTGCTCATTTTGTCTGTGATCCCAAACGTAGTTAACATTGTCTGTGATATTGTGTTGTGTTTCACTGCCCTTCTCAAAGAGTAATTCTTTATCTGATCTGTACGCTGCGGCCTTAATGAGAACGTCATGGCCCTACTAACAACATGAATGTTTGTTGATTTTACAGACAGGCTGAAACATATATGTAGTAGCCCATGTGCACTTCAGGAAACTGAATTGTCATTGATTGTTTTCTACTTTAATCTTAAATAATCTAAAACAAAAAAGCAACAACAATATTGTCTACTGTTTTCATTGATTGTTGGTACTATACACAATTTCTATGTGTTATGTACAGTATACTGCTGTTTTCAATTCAACAACCTTAACCACTGCATATAGAGCTGCTGCCATCTGGTAGTGACAGTGATGTTGTTTACATAAGGAGTGTCATTTATTCCTTGCTTCTATTTTACCTATCTTCCCATTATTTTGTCTGTGGTCATAAACTGAGGTTTGGCTTTAAAACGGTGCAGGTACAGTAGCACCTACCTACTGGTGCTACCTGGACACATCATCAGTGATAAGAGAGAGATGACAAAACCACATTATTAATATGTATCACTGAAAATGATCATTTCTGCTAAGCTGTTTTAGTGTAGTGCAGTATGAGCTGGACTGGCTGTGGGAGATTAGCTGTGGTCAGCAGTGTCAGTGTGGATATTTTTCTTAAGCAGAGATCTAGTCTTTGCTGTTATGTTGAAGTCCTCAGGACCTGTACAGCAGCATTAAACTGCAGCAGGCAGTAGGATATAGTTTTCATGGACAGGGTGGGCAGGCACTTAAAGGGAAAATGTGGGTTGTTTGATGTGAGGTTGTGTGGGGTTCTCATATAAACACGGTTCATTACCTGCAGTAGAATCTAATCAGAATACTCTGTTTGGAAAGTCAAACAGCAGCAACAGCAGACTGTGTTGCTGTGCACAGAGCCCCACATCACACAACCCTATTAAAAAACAACAACTGTCCCTTTAAGGAAGGGTAACTGTACTTGTAACCTGGTAACTTGTATGGCAAATAAATAAATAAATAACACTGTTGCAATAGCTAGTAAAGTTTATTTGTCTATTTCAGAAAAAAGTAAAGCAACTATTACAACAAAGAACCAAATGAACCTCAAAGGGCAGTAAAAATATAACAAATACAATAATAGTTATAGTGGAAGAACTACGAGCGACTTCCAGCAGCCGATCAAGAACGGCACCTCTGGAGCCTGTTTCACAAAGAAGGATTGATGAGGAAAGCTGGATAAGCCAAACTACAGCTGGTCTTGGACACAGACAGCGGTACAGTGCAGTTCTCCAGCCTACTCAGTGATCCCGCATGGTGAGACAGGTCCCAGTTATCAGGAGACAGCACAACAGCCTGGCCGAATGCAAACTGCATCAGGAAGAGGGGAGGATGGGGTGCACAGCTTGGTCCTTTTATCCTTCAAACGATACAGCAACCACAAAATCAAAATACAGCAAGGGAACAACAGAAAAGCCAATCACCTCTCAATTAATATGGCAAGTAAATGTCAAAGCAGCCACCCAAGAAAAGCTTCATTTTGCTTTACAACTTGTACAAATAATTTTGCCCTGCAGAGTCACCAAAAGCAACTGGATAGTCAAAATAACACCACTACAATGAGGAGTGTTGATACTCGATTGCAAAGAGTAAACTTAACTGAATGCAGTATCCTCAATAGATGACAATGACTTAATAGATACAGACACGTATTACTCTCTAGATTAAAACAAGCTTTTTCTATATGTCTGTGAATGTGTCATTATCTCACAAACACTGAATAATTTCCTTCTCCATTTCAGATCAATGACCACATTCATGTTTAAATCAGCAATGCAACAGATTCAATGTAAGAAACCTACTCTATTAGTCATTAACAACAGTATTTACAATACCTAACATGTTACTCTTTTAAACAGAGCAGAGCTTTATGTTACACAGTTGGATATTTTGCATTATTTTTAATAGCCCATGGCAGATCAAACATATCCCTGGATCTCTGTGTTCCTGACAAGAGAGATGGTCAATACCAGAGGTGTTAAGTACTGTATGTATAATCTATACATAATCGATAAATACAGAGGGCTAGTGACTGGTATATAACATTTTTATCCTCAAAAGGCAAAGACAAAAGCTACAGTTACAGATAAATAGCTACAGTTGGTTTTGTTTTTTCTTAACAAAAGCAAGTGAGAAACTGTACATAATATTAACAATATTTTATGGCGAGACCACTGAGGACTCTCTCTTCAACCTGCTTTCTTTGAAGTCATTATGCTGTATTATAGGACTTTGGTCCAACAAACCCAGCAAGACTGTAATGTAACACATTCCTTCATTGTCAAATAAGGTGTCAAAGACTGGAAAGTGCAAAATGCATTTTGCGCTGTTAGAAGTAATTGGTATGAATAGGGGAACAAAAATGCATCGGTTTCCTAAAAAAAAACATAATGACAAGTTAGCCCTGTAATTTGAAAGTCTGATGATGCAGTTTGATATGAATGATTTCATCTGATTATGTAGTCGTTCAGCTACTGTGTGTGGGGGGCTGTACCCCATTTGTATTCTAAGTTAAAATGTAATAACTCTGATAGAAAACAGGCAAAGAGATGCAATGAAATTTTGTGTTTCTCTTGCTAAATTATAAGAGATTTTGGTTTACACACATGTAGGTGACTATACAATTGTTGCATGCAGAGGCACTGAGTTGAAAGAGTTCGTAGGCCTACAGTATATTTTCTGGGCATGCTTACGTTTCACTGAAAATCAGCATTTTCTGCTTTACAAAATTAGAACCGAGCTTCCAAAGTTAGCATTCACTTTTTTTTTTCAAACAGTTGCATCACCAAATGTACTGTACCAATCCAGCCATATATATACATATATATACTTCACATAATATGTATATGTTGTGATCATTCCATGCAGCATATAAAAACCCTTTCTTTGAATAATATCACTGTGAGGAAGAAAAGGGTTTTCCATCAGAAGAATAACTTTCTATCTTCATAATTTGCTTTAGATGGAAATCAGCAGTACAAGCCCAGCACAAACAATGGGTCACCGCAAAGGATGCTCCTATGTCAAAATGCCATTGAAGTACTGGCTCACCATCAACAACCAGCACTGACTACAAAAAAGTATCATCATTTCTGCAAATGCTATGCGGCTAACAAAGCACATACTCAAGTCAGCTTGATGCACGTGCCGTTCTCCTCAAATCACGCTTTGGATTTTTATCACCTCCACTGTGCACAAAGATCAGTCACCGCTTCAAAACCTCTCCAAAATGGCCTTGTTCCTACATATGACATTCAAATGATTTGCTGATTTGATAAAATTGGATGATGTTTGTGACAATGAGATGTCCAGCATTATTTCAGGCAACATTTGACTTTACTTTTTTTGTTTTTTTGGTGGTTGTTGTACTGACCTCTCAGTCAACTTGAGTACGATATATGCAGTAATAAACTTCAACAAATTTAGTTATACTGTAGAGTCACTTAACTGTCATGCTAGAACTACAATGCAGATATAACAACAGCTTAACCTAAAATGTTACTGCTAATATGCAAATGCTCCAAGGTTTCTGATGTGTAAACATTATAAGGGTTAAGTAGACTGATATAGAATATACAATAGTTGTTGTATTGTAATATCTGTGGAGGTATAAAATGTGGCATTTTGGCAATAAGCAGGGTGAGAAAGGTATAGTAACATCCCTGCCTTTGGAGTGTGAGCCAGATAGAGGAGGGGTAGACCTGAGGTGTAAACTCTCGCGACTGTACTGATCTTGCATTCTGTTGTGTAATTGGAGTTTGGGATGGACGAAGATGGATGCAAATTGATCCACAGGCCTGTTTGGATGGCTCAGGATACAATTGCTACTATAGGTGGTGGTTTCATGAGGGCACTTGGCTGTCTTTCTCGTGTGTGTTAGTCTAATATTAAGTCTACTGTGCTACTCCACTTTTCTAACATTGATTTATTTTCTAATTTGTTACATACAGCCATTTTACAGACTGAAAAGGGATTACATTTGCCTCACATTGTCAGAACTAATAAACACCACTGATTATGTGGTGTTAAGGCAACTACATAGTTCAATAGCTTGAGAACAATCAGCTCATCTGATTGAAGAAACAACTAAGGAAACAATGAGTATCATTTATTCTTATAACATAAGGAACTTACGCTCAACCAAAATAATCATGGACGCTCTTTGTTTGATTAGACATCACAGGTGGTTGTTGCCATAGATAAGACATGTAGCTGGCTTGACTCACAGCGAGAGGAAGTCAGGGGCCACGTCAGGGTGGCTGGGCCTACAGCTGCCTGTGTGGTATCAATTACAACGATGAAGACATCTAGAGCAATTGCTGTGTCATTGGAAAATCATTGGATATGGCTAGAGAACTTGAACATCTGGGCACTGGTGTTTGGAGGTTAGGCTAGTCTCATTGGGCTACTAAGACAATTGGGTTGGTTGGTTAGTTTAAGTGAAGCAAAGGGTTTGACATCCCAAGGTCCCTCTACTGTTCATCCATCTCAGCAAGATCAGAGTTGGATGAAGGTGGCGTGGATGCCTGGAGGTGGTTTGAAACAGGAAGCGGGCTCGGGGTAGAGCCCTCGGGGGCGCCACTTGGGGCAGGGTCAGGAAGGGTCAGGGTTTCTGGAGCTGACTTTTTGCGGGGTCGGTCCTTGGGGACAGAGAGGGACTCGGGCGCATCAGTGCACATGGGAGTGGAGGGAGCGCTGGCGGGGCCGGTGAGGGCACAGGAGGACAGGGGCGTCTCGCTGATGGAGATGGACGGGGGAAACATCCCGATCTTCTGGTTGGTGGCCTCCTGGATGGCACGCTCAAATTCTCTCACCTCATCCATTGTCATGTCTGGATAGGAAAGAGATGGTTTAAGGAACCAGAGTTTTCAATAATCAGTCATTATTTCAGTCTATAGGCATGGTCATGCTAAACATAGGCTCAAACCAAGAAGCTCACATTTTGTGACAAATTGCAAATGTGCTCATATGTGTAGCCTTACTAATAGGGCGGTCCAAAAGTCAGATTTTCACCAGAGAGTTATTGTAGCCAACATAATTAATTGAAATGACATTTACAGATAAATTAATTCATTTAATTTTGTTTATCATGTGTTTTATCTCTTTTTTTGGCAAATTAATAATGTAGCGATGAAAGTGTAGAGAGAGCCTGTACAAAGAAAAAACAATTACACTGAATGGATCCCAAAAAAGCAACCAGATGAACTGATAAACAAAAGATCCACAGGGTCAAACATCTGCCATCACAACGTGATCATAAGTATTATTGAGTTATTATAATATTTCATTTTAATATCACGGTTATTGTCAATACTTATATCGCCACACTCTTTATTTCTTAGATAAACTTTCAGATCCTTTAGGGTGCAACAGTAAATGCAGCTGCTTGAATAAACATATTCAATGTATGCAGAGCTCGACTCAATGTGGGACAGAATGAGTGGATGTATGTGGACAGGTGGGCAACTGTAACAGCTTCGGGAGTTGCCAACGGTTCAAAAATGTGACAGAGGAGGGACAATGAAGTGAAGAAACAATGAAAAAGACACATACTCTGGCTTTGTCATGGATCTCTATGTCATCCAATGAAGATGGGTGCTCATGGCAAACTTTAATGTTGGTTTTCTCATGCATTTGTTTCTCGTAATCCCGCACGTCATCCAAAGTCATATCTGGAAGAAGGGGGGAGGGGTGGAACGAGGGTCGAAAGGTTGGTAACTCCTCTATACAGTAATAGCGCTCCAGTTAAGAGACAGGTAGGGGAGAAGAGGATTAGCTGGCAAGGGTGCATGCCGTGGGTGAATATAGAAATTTTAACAGATGATTTTTTTAAATAAAGCTTTATAGGTTTAAGCACTAGCTTCCCATGGCAAGAGTTCACAGGAGACAGCTAGACAAACCTGAGCCACACCAGGAAGGAGGAAAGGAAGGATGAGGTCATGGACCTTTCAAGAGTAAGAAAAGGCATAAACAATCCACACCCGAGGAGGAGGTTGGATCACTGTAAGCACACGACACCAAGGTCTCACTCGCTCCACAGCCAAAATCATTCCACATGTGAGAGGATTTTGGGAATACTTCAAAGAATATCCAGATTGTAGGGAGTTGTGGTTGAGGATTAGCAGGTAAAGAGAGGAGAGGGACAGTTTCATGACAAAGATCAGGGGTTTGTTATCTACATGCCCTACAGCTACGGGAAAGGCTCAGCAGTTGAGAGTGAGTGGATGTGTTGTAGCCACCTATGAATACAAACAGGGCTGCCTCTTGTGCAACAAGATGCTCAGAGAGACAGGCAGTGTCATCTTTCATGTGTCAAGAAGAGCTTCATTCAGTCATGTAAATCTCCAATCATTCCTTCATGTAATTGCCTGGCAAGCATTGGACCTCAGGCACACGTTTGGTATGCATGAGATTTTGCGCTACATCCTCTTACTCTGAATTTCTCATGAAACATGAAAGGTTACAATTTAAATAGTTGTTTTCATCATGCAGGTTGCATTTGAAACAAACACCGACTGTGCCTGGAAACTAGAGTACAGTGTTTGTTATTGTTGGGTTAGTGCTGACACCCAGAGGAAGATCCATGCTACAGGAGAATGAGCAGGACTGGCAGTGACAGGGGTTAGATGCAGGTGGAGTGATTTGACATGCACATGATTTGATGAATAAACAGTAATCACAACAGTAGTCTGTATAATAACAGTAGCTTTGACAGTTCTAACAGTCTAAAGAATAAATAGTTACACAGCACATCTAAAGTTTAAGTTTAAAACTATGGAATCATTAACAATATACATCAATAAGAAACTCTTTAAGAAGCATCCATGGGTTTGTAAAATACTTCAACTTAACAGAACATGTGTGAGTAAATAGATGACTCAATGGCTATGAGGTGCACAGAGCACTGACAGCACGACTTACCAATCCATTCATCCACCCAGGCAAAGGCCTGTCTGTGTCCCAGCAGCAGAACATCACGGACAACCTGCAACACAATAATGATCAGTAAAATAACAACAATGTGCCAGATGGCCCCTCCGACCACCACCAAACATTCATACGCATTCACATGAGGCAAAGTGGGTATGGTGTCTTGCCCAACAACACAACGACAGCAACCGGGGAGGAGTGGGATTCGAAACCACCAACACTCCAGTTATTGGTGGTCCACTCTACCTCCTGAGCCACAGTCCTTCAAATAAATACTCACACAGCCTTTTTTAAAAAAAAATCCTTTTATGTTTGACTTCTGTCATGTTTAAAGTCTCAAGCTGTGGAAGTATGATCACCAATAATCTGAGTTACTCTCCCCTCAAATCTATGAGATTTTAAATAAGAATCCAAACTTGACTGTATTTTTCCATTAAACTAAATGTGAACAAAGTGATGTTCTTTGATACATTTAGAGCAGCACAGACAATACATCACTCCACAGTTTGATAAGCCCTTTTTAAAATATTCATGTCTCCAGTAAGAGAGAATGGCCTTAATGCTGAGCATTAGAAAATCAGAAGAGAAGACAGAACTGACCTATTGTTGATTTTGGTGTGTCGATAGGATTTGTAGAAATATGAAAATGATAAGAGTATTGCCAATGTTTTAAATAAGACCACAATGATCAAACTGAACCGAAAAAAATAAATGATGCCAAGTGGGAGAAGTGTAACCATAAGTTCGACTGCTGATTAAAATGAGAGGGACACCCCATGGTTGACCTCTCACCTTGTGTACGAACTGCTCCACCCGTGTCTGCAGGCCCCACACCTCAAACTTGACAGTGACCAGTTTGTATGAGCACATGATGGGACTCTGGGTGTCCCTCCAGCCTTCCTGCAGCATCCCCCGCGACGTCTTCTCGGATTTGAAATATCGCAAGTCCTGCGAAGTGGAAGCATGAACACACGTTCAATAAAACCATAATTAACAAAAACCTTCAGGCATCATTGTTTCTGCACCCCAGTGGAGTTACTCTTATGGGACAGCCTAAGATTAGATGCATGAATGGATGCTAGGATTAAATACCATTTGCATTAACCCATCTGGTCCTTGGAGGATCTCTATCCAGGCTCATTAGAGCTGAGGCAATCTGTTATCAAACAGCTATGAAGACAATTACCAGATCCCACACTGCACAAACTCAAAGGCGACAGATGAATGCTGCTTTGGGATTGACTTGGCTTTTCTCAAGTCCCCAAAGTTTGTATTAGAGTGACGGTTTCAACAAACTAACAACAGACAATAATGATAATACTAATATCATGCACACTATTGTTTTCCTTCTCATAGGGATAGTAGAACCTCATCACAGGATAATTATTAGACATAAATTAGTTTAAACACAGGGGCTTTCAGTCACATTGTTTTACTTTACTTTTGCACTTACAGATTCAGCAATACAACTACTTGCACCTCTCTGCTAGTGTCAACTTCTGACAAACACAAACATTTATACACACACACAGACACACACACACCTCTGCACACTCACCTCAGAATCTTTGTAGTAACGCTCTGGGATCTCGTCGTAGGCGATGTCGATATAGCACACCTCCCTCTCCTGCTCCTTCAGCTCCGTGTCGAAGATCTGAAAAGAAAAACAGTCCAGTTTGCCTCTGCCAGCCAATTGGAGTAGAGTCCTCGCAGAAAACACTCAATCCAGGTTACATTACATCATCAGACATCTGGACAGAAATTCTACATTACCGTTTGACTCACTGGGTATTACTCATAGTAGTAATGACAGTGCCACTCAATGTCCCGTCATCACTCGGAAAAGCCACAGCAGCACATTGTAATTGTTTGCATAACCACTAGGAGGGGCTCGACGTTCACAATTTGCTACTGTGCCAAGTGATTGCAATTACTGTCACATGTTGTTAAAACAGACTGTGTAACTTACTTATTCCCTGCTTAGCTTCTCTTCGTTAGTGCCAATGCAGTTGATTTAATGGAACCTTTTACTACTACAATAATATACCATATTTTAATATTACTGCAAGATATCTCTTTGTCAATTCATCAGTCAATTCATAATAATGCAGTCTATTCATTCAGAAAAAAACATGAACATACAATGGTGTGTGTGTTTATATATTTCTACACACACTATCATCATGAGAACATTCTTGAATAAAGCACCTACGTACCACAGTGTCTACCAGGTACTGGAGATACAAGAGGAATGTGTGCAATTAGATTAGAGCGAGGTTATAAGACAATGGCCTCAATGGAGATTTGTCTTGACAATAATTGAGGGCAGAATGCTTGCAGGTTAAATTTAGTGAAAATAATTCCATTGAATTAACATTAAACAACCAGCTATGTCTAAAAGATTTAGAAAAAAAAAAGCATTCAGTTGTCTCGCACAAGATGTTGCTAAACAAATCCATTTTGGGCTAAATATGGTGGTGTGAAACTCACTGGTCTCTATTGAAATGAAGAATTCTTACACAGAGCCCCTGTGTTGAGCTCTCAGTGAACTGAGCGCACCCACAATTTCATTTCTTCTTCGTGTCAGATCAGTTGGAGGGTTGAAAGGTTCAGTCATGGTCTGTTTTAAGAGTTTGGGAAGCTTCAGACTTCATTATTTCCTGAGTCGTAAATTAATTCCCCAGCAGGCAGAAGCAGCTTCTCAGCAGCTGACAAGTGAAATTAGTTTAAGTAATAACATGACTCTACAGGGTGTCATTCTCATCTCTGTTGTAGCCTCACTTTCTGATTCTGGATGATCAGACCTAAGTATTTTGGCAAACGCAGATTCTGTTTTTATTATTTATGACATAACCAGTCACTACATGCTTCCCCATCATTTTGGAGCTTTCTGTTGCCACCCAACACAACTGTGAAACATCTCTTCCTCTATCTCTCTCTCTCTCCCTCTCCTTTTCCCCCTCCTCCTTTCCTTCTCTTAGTACATTCTGTCTCTCATATACTGGATGAGCACTGCTGGCACAATAAGGGCTGATATGTCAGCATGCATGAGTGCAGCCAAGCGACAGGGATGGAGACTGGGATGAGTGGAGAGGGAGGGAGGCAGAGGTGGATGAGAGGAGAAAATGAGGAGGTAAACAATGAAAAAGAGATCGGGTGGAGGGGTGGGGGTAGGGTGCAGGAGAGGAGGGGGAAACAGTGGTAAGGACAGGGACAAGGACGAGGGGGGAGTGAGAGAGGACTGGTGATGAAACGAGAGCAGAAACATGGATTTGTGTTAAATGAGAAGCAGAGGGCAAAAATATCTGCAGTGAGCAGGTGTGCATCACTTTGCAAAATTTAAATGCACGCATGTCCTCACTGCACTTCACTGGGAGAGTTCATGAATTTCATGTAAATAGTCCATTGATAAAAGAAGCTTATTCCAGTGTATAAGAGGCATGAATACTAATTTTCAAGGACTTTTCGGACGATTTGTTATTTGAACTCGGACATTATTGCCAAACCACAGCAAGGTGAGAGAAAAATAGAGAGAAATACAGGGAGAGGGTGAAATAGCGAAAAAAAACAGTAGCATTTTGCATTCCAGTTTGATGCTTTATGCAAATACCCTATAAACTATTTTAGATGGGTATGTCACCAGATTTCACTGAACACACAGCAAACGCAGGCATTTCTGTCCTGAAATGCTGTGTGAGAGCTGATAGCCATCACTGACTGAGTAAAATAACTGGGTTGGACTTTACTTCATTACCCTCTAAAAGGACAATCCAAACAAAACAGACAATTCATACTCATTACACACATAAATGTAACGATTGGCTGAATATAATGGGTCAACAACATAATAGTTGTAAGCATATTTGTCAAGGCACTCTAAATTAACAAAAAGAAAAAAAAGAAATAGAAAATAGAAATTATCTGCCTAAGGGGTAAAGGGTTGCCTGACTGGCCAAGTGGTAAAAATATGAAAACAACTGTGTCAAAGTGTTGATAGAAAAAGATGGAAAGAGATGCATTTTCTCATCCTGCTTGCTGTGCAGCTGAAGAGTCTGTGGAGATTTTACAAGAGCAACATGTGCCTCAGGACACATGTTAAAGCTTAATGTGCTAGTGTGTGTGCATATGAGTCAGTGTACATGTGTGTGTGTGTGTGTGTGTGTGTGTGTGTGTGTGTGTGTGTGTGTGTGTAACACTGGATAGTACTATGGAATTCTACATGTCATATAATGTTACCACACCCTACTCCCACTCATTTCCTGTCCACAGACGCACGATTTTCCTCCCTTATTCCTCTCCTCTACTCCTTTGTTTATTCCTTTTCCTACTGTGTTCACATACAGTGAAAAAGCACCCTGAGTGGACAGATGTTCATATGCTCATATCTACAGGCATCTCAAACTGGCAAACTCTCCCTCTCTCTCAAACACACACACACAAAAACACAAACACATACAGTATTCATGTACTACTGAGATTTCGTTCAGTTATCAGCCATTAAATGCGTTTGCTCGTGGCGATTTCTGCTATTTAAATTCAAGAAAGAATCCTTTCATCTGTCGCCTTGTCCTGTCGAACCAAAACAAGCATCAATCTAAAATATCACTACATGTTTTATGCATGCTGACAATCTGTTGTGGTTTTCTCTGCACTCTACATGTAATCACTTTGAGATACATCACAAGAAAAGACACTCGAGCCAAAGTTGGGAGCAATTCCTCCCAGTTTCAGGCAGAAAATGAAGACACGGTAAAATCAACTTGCTGGCCGCCCACCCTGGTATATTTCAAGCAATTTGTCTGTTGCACACCACCCAACATAATGCTTCTTTTTCACTTCTTCAGCGGCAGCCTTTCATGACTAATACAAGCTGGAGAGTGGAGTAAAATATAGAGAGAAAGGCAGAGAGTAGGCCAGCAGCCCAAATGAAATTAGCTGTCCAACAAGTGGAGCAGTATTTGGCTGACTCTCAGGGCTCATGTATAGTTGGCAACGCAGGATGCCGGGATTGCACGGGAGGGCGCGAGTTGCCAGATCTGCCTGGATGATGCAGCCTTCACAGAGATCTAATTTTCTACCATATGTCTGCTATGTGATCTTTTGTTTTTTTGATTGTCCTATTTTGGCTTACATGTTTTTGAATGTGAGCAACAGATAACAATGTCACATTAAGATGAGATTTGTATAGTTTGGCAAAGCCTGACTGATTCCTTGACTGGAGCTTTGGGTTTACAGGCGCTTAATACTCCTTAATCTCTTCATGTTAAATAAATTGTTTGTATTGTTTTGTATTTAAAATGCCTTATTAAGTTATATTATGTAATATGAACATCATCACCAAATATCAGTATCAACACATAAAATATACATGTGCACAAACATGGTGTACTCACATTGTCATTGCATCCTTTGTTGTCCTCATATTTTGTCTCTATGTGGATGGAGAACTTGGGCAGGAATGAGCACTGTGGTTAAAAAACGAACAAAAAAACATGTGAGACCATATGTAACGAAACAAAATAAGGATTTATTTGAGCTGACAATAAGAGGCCACTAAGTCAGTATGCTTCCCTTAAATCAATATGCTTTCAACTATGTAATTATTTCATTTAGCCCAGACAATTCGGGACAATTTGAGTCTTTTGGCTTAAAAAAAAAATGTTTTAAATGGATGGGTGTTTTTACACCAACTCACACTGAAACACAAAACCCTCCCACACATAAACAGACACAATATCAAATATTTGTTGTTGCCACTACATAGTCCTCTTTCCCCCTCTTATCCCGCACCCTAAAGCGCCGTGACTCATGCCGTCGACATTTCTCACTCAGCACAACAGAAGCCTGTAAGGCAATGTCTTTGCTTGATCTGCAAAAGCTTCATGTGTTTTCACGTTCTGCATATTAGCAAAGACAACACCCACCAGTGTGTGTGTGTATGTGTGTGTGATTTGATGAAGGGATATATTTTCTAACTAGAAAAACTAAACCTTTGGTAAAGGAAAGGGGAAACAAAGACAAAATACATTCTAGCTTCTACAAAGACTGAACTACAAACACTTCACACTCCATTCAGCAAGCCAACTGTGACAAATTTGGTTCTTCAAAGCTGCATGTGTTTTATTTTAGAAAATGGAAATGTGAAAATGCTCACTCCTAATGAATTAAAATCCAACTTCACACACCCAAAAATTAATTTCCAAAATACATAAATGCAAAACAATGAAACAAGCATGAAGGATACTTACAGTGTATTCTACAGTCCGAGGCAGGGGCATGACACAGACATCAGGTCGGAGCAGAGAGACAAAACACCAGAGACACAGTTAGTTACACAGCCTGCTCAGATCTTCCACGGTTTATAAAAGGAAATGAGAGTGGAACAATGTACGAGAAAATGTGACTTGTTTGCATAAAATAGTGACTCTGACATGTACATGTACCCCACATCATCCCTTCCTCTGTGGCTTTCTCCTCTACTTTCTCTAATTTGCTGTCATCAAAAAGACATTCCCTTTTATCTATGTTCCTCGGCTTGTAACACGTCTCCCTCAGATCAGGATCATTAAAGCATCACAGAAACATGTTCTCGCCACTGCAGCTCTGATCCTTGCACTCCTGACTACTGTTGTCTGTAACATTAGCTATTTGCCAAAGTGAAGCTTGCTCCACTGACGCACTCGCTGCCAGTCAGTGTGGATGAGACATTTGCTTTACGGAAAAAAAACTGTAAAAATGCAAATACATGTCGCCACGAACATATTTCCATGTCAATAACATGTTTATGCTTTTCTCACATGGTGTTGTCCTGGCACACACTGACAATTATAGACAGAAAGCTGCAATGGTGTGACTGAAAGTGCGATCATTTTGTCATCATCGCAACTGAGACATTCAAATGTGTTACTATTGAGATGTGAATCTTGTGAATCTACAGTGTCTGCTGTGTTGTTTTGTTTTTTGTGAGCTGCTCCCTTCACAATTTTAAAGTTTATTTCATACTTTGTTTATCCATGATTCTCTTTCTGTATTTATCCTGACCTCTCGCTTTTCCTTTAGATTTTGCTTACAGGGATATAAAACCTCTTCCAATGTCGCAGCACAGGGACCAAACCTTCATCTGGTAAAACCTCCACATGTCCTTCAGAAAACGAAGCTGACATCTGAGAATCAGGGTGTCCTGAATTATACAGCACATGTCTGAGGGTGCACAAGGCCTTTGGTGGAAAAGCTTTCTCCTTGAGGTGTGTCTTTTTAAAAAAAAACCTGTTAAAAATTCAGTGGAAACTGGTAATCTTGGATCATGTGCTTGAAAGGGCGACATGCTGTGCTTCTAGAGACCACCTGTGTGTTCACGGTCTTGTCCAACTCCCTAAAACATCCAGTAAAACACCACGTGCACAAAGTGGTGAGTGCTGAGTCAACAGTATTTTCAACTTTTTAGCCCAACAAAAACTTGCTGAGAAGCTGACCTTTAAAAAAAAAGAGAGACGTGCACTTCATGTGACTGCAGTGCTATTAAAGTCTGAGCTCCTGTAGTCTCCACCTCTACACCAGGCAAGTGTCCCTGTGTTACAGTGAGGCTCTTTCTTTCCCTTACAGCAGCTAAATGGATTTGATATGATGTGAACGGTGCAATGTGTGGCGCTGGCCGATCTTCAAACTGCATCTGTCTGATTAGCTTTACAGCCTCTGTGAGCTCACCTGTTATGGTGTACGGGTAGTAGTTCCACGCTTTCTCTGTCACGTAGAAGATTTTGGGAACCACTGCTCGAGCCCAGCTGGGTAGTTTACTGCAGAGAGACAGAATCGGATGAGGAGAGAAGAAGACAGTGAGTATTCAAGAGCAAAGCAGGGATGGACGTGGAATTACCTCCATCATCGCAGCAGTCATCAAAAACTTGTGAAAGGAAAAATCAGCTCCAAGTGGAGAAACTACAGGACAGTGTGCAATCCCTGCTGACAGAAATGGTTTCTGTCTACACACTCACACAATTACATATCCCCACATGGAAGGCAGCTACTAGGGGTGGGCAAAAATATCGATATGGCAATATATCGCGATACTTTATATTGCGATACGATATCAATATTCAATATTTAAATATCGATTTAAAAAAAAATAAAAAAAATTCAAATAATAAATCATGTTTCAGACGTAAATCCAGTACGACTTCCGAACCTCTGCTCCGCGAGGTGTCACTGTACTGCTACCTCAGACAGTGTGTTGTACATGCAAGTATGTAGTTGTAACTTGCACTTGTATAAAATGGCATGGATAATTTGAATTACATTGTCTTGACTCAGTTTGTCCCATAAATTATCACTATCATCTGATGTACATACAACTCGGATTTTAAGATGCATAATGCCTTTTACATTTTTCAGTGAACTATGTAGAATATCGTAGAATATCGTAGAATATCGTAATATATCGCAAAATTTGGATATCGCAATATCGTATCGTATCGTGACTCAAGTATCGTGATGCGTATCGTATCGTGAGGTCCTTGCCAATACCCACCCCTAGCAGCTACCCAGTACAACCACTGTCTAATTTGTTGGCCGCTCAAAAGAACTTTCAGTGGCAGTGATGATGGAGAGGCGAGTGCTGCTCTTTCACCATTGGCTGTATTCGGTATTAACTTGACAGGGACAGCAAGATGCAAATCATTTGAGAAGAATAAATCAATTTGCTAAGTAAATAATCAGACCAACCACGGATATAACATTTTCTATTTTATTATTATATTGTATGCCAAGAGTTAGACTAGAGGACAGATCCCTCTCTTCTTCTAGCTTCAGAGTGAAGCCACAGCCAGCAGGTGGTTTGCTTATTAACAAGAGTGGAAATGTGGGTGAACAGCTAGTCTGTCTCAGTGGTAAAAAAAAATCCACCATCCCAGCACATCTAAAGCTGACTAACTTGTTATATCTTGTTTGTTTAATCTGTGCAAAAAGAAGCATTAAAATGACACATTGTGATTTGACAGTGTATAAAACTGAGCCCGCTGTGGCTCTTTGACTCTCCCTGTATTATCTCCCATATGCTCAGCGTTCACAGACGCACAGCTTACTGCCAATATGTGCGCCCAGGGGGATTCTGTGTGTGAGTGTGCATGCTTGACAGTCTCTGATCTCGAACTCTGAACTCTGTTAGTCTGTAATCGGGTCTGCATTGGGAACTTATCTGAGACATGTCAAACAATGGAGTGCACTGGGTTTTCATGTAGCCAGCCTTCAGCTCCACTTCCTTTGATTGACATGGAAAACAGTTTCTCTTGAAGCAGAAATGCGGCACCCACTGCATCGTGACGGCTGCGAATAAAAACAGCTTTCGACGGTCACATTGTGTGATTGTTGGCAGGCTCGCTCGCTCATCTCTCTCTCTCTCTCTCTCTCTCTCTCTCTCTCTCGCTTTCTTTTTCAGTCTCCCAACAAAAGAGACTGACACTCCTCCTACACCTCCATTTGTTGATTTCTCCCCATTCCCTCCTTGTTCTTTTAAAGATCTTTGCCAATAGCTGCTGCGACGGAGACCACATTGCCAAGTGTGCAAACGTGGTGGGTGGGTGTTTGGGAGTTTTTCAGCCAAAGCGCCTGTTTGTATTCAGAAGAAAGAAAAAAACACCAGTTGAGTTGACCACATCCAAGTGAAAAGGCCGAACTTAATTCCATCATAAAATCAGCTGTCTCTGCTCTTCATCAGTGTTCAGGTTGGATGAGATCAGGTCAAATATTGAAGTACGGTGCGAGGCAGACTGTGAGGATTAATGGGCTGGTTGAAGTGTGACAGAGCGAGTCCAGATTGACTTCCCTGCTGGTGATTCAGAGCTAAATGTTTACTCGTTGCAGGGCCAACCATGGAGGGCAAGTTAAATGGGCCAGAAAAATGGAACAATCCATTTAATTAATCTAATTTATGACATAATCTAATTCTAATCTAAATATTAGTTAGTTAGTTCGTATTAGTTTTTCCATCATACACTGCATGTGTTCTTTTTTCTGATTACCTTTTTTCTTCTTCCCTCATTCAGAAGGGAGTCTTTTTTTTAATTACAGATACACAAAGCGTCTATGTCACTGTCTTGTTACGTGTTTGTCCACATTAACATCAGTGATGGAAGAACACCATTCATTTATCCAGACAGTCATTAGCATTACTGCTCATAATTCTGAGGCCAATCCCAGTTGACATTGGCTAAGAGGCAGGACACGAATGAGCTGACGGATCTTTAATAAATCCCCTTTTCATGGTGCAACTTAAGAGAGAACCATGACTAGCTATGCCAGCTGTATTTATGCATCATTTGGTGTTCACCCTGACAAATTAACATTTTACCTTAATACAATTTCAGCTGCTCTGGAAAGGTCAGTGCACTGTTTTTTTCTATCCAAGACGCAGATGTAAATGGACCTAAATCTGGGTGGTTTGGATTGTTTCATTTCCATCCTGTCCACCATTCATCCTTTCTCACTTCTTGTAATAAAATACCATCCATGTAAAGACTGCTTAAGTGGGCTGTTGCAATTGAGGCGGAAGGACAGTTTATATTTTGAAACATCTAAAGCCTCTTTTGAACTCATATTGAGAGAAATCCCAAACCTTCTCTATCATAGAGTAACTTGAATTCCTTTTTTATTGAAACCATGATGATGACCATGAAGTGTAAAAATGTCTTTTTATGAATTTGAGAAAATTAAACTAAACTACTAAAACGCTCTATTTCAGTTTTTTTTTCTAAGTTTACGTTAGAAAAAGACCTGAATGAAAGCCTGCCCTACTGTATCTCTGTTTGCTTCCTCTGCCTTCTTTCCTCCTCTCCTCTGCAGAGAAGGAGCTGTGCTGACTCGACATAATGAGATCCCGGCCCAGTGAAAGCTGACACAGGTATTTGTGTTCACAGCATCTCTGTCCTTCCTCTCTTCTCTCTCTCTCTCTCTCTTGGTCTTTTCCTCCCTCTATCAGTCCCTTTTTCTCTCTCTTTTCTCCACATATTTTCTTTCTTATTGTCTGGTACAGTATCTGTCTGACTCATGAAGATCTAACACGACAGGGTCGCACATATACTGTATTTGCTTGAGCACATACTGTACATATATTGATGCACAAAGATTCAATCACAGGATTCAGTGAGATGCGACAGTATGGTGATGGTGAACTACAGTATGATGATTAAGACACTCGAGCATGAAGGCAGCATGAGTGTACCTCTGTGTGTGCAAGTCCGATCAGTCTTGTCTAATGATTGAATGTACTCTTAACTAGTTGACAGGTTCATTTAAAAAATATTCCTTGCAGTCCAGGTTTTACAACATTACATCTCAAGTAGAACTTGTGAATAAGCTACCAGCTGTAGCTTCAGTCCTGCACTACCCAGACATAGCCTGCCAAGGAACCAGTGTGGGTGGTTTTACGACGCCTTTTATCTTGACTTTACTGCTAACAAAGTTTGAGTTTCTGTGGGTCGTGCTCTTTTCTTCAGCTGTTCAGCCACGGTGGCTCCTGTTTTACCCTCCACCCCCTCAGTCCTTCCTCTGTTTATTAACAAACAAAGAGCATGTCCTATGAGCCCAGGTCTCATATCAGATACAGACACTTTCATATATTAAAATCAACAGTTTCATCCACACGGAGTGGGTGAAACATATCACACATATCTAATCATCATATTCCACTGACCTGTTGAGGTAGACTCGTTTCTCTGTGAACTGTCCTTGGCCGTGCGTCGGGTCTTCGTAGGGTTCATTCTGGACGACCTCCACCCCTTCCCCTCGATCGCTCTGCTCATGGCTGTGTTTACTGATCATGTACAGCTGCCCGATCCGGTACTGGAAGATAAAAACACAGGGAGAGGAAACGTTCACACACAACAGTCTGACAACAACCTCATGGGAAACTTAGAAACCTTAAAAAGCAGTACTGCAGTCAAACATTATTAGATGTGCTGAGATACTAAATGGCTACATGTCAAGTGTCAAATCCCACAAGCATATAGGAATTCAACATCATCATATATGTGATGTGACTGAAAGCCACTTAAAAGCTATTAAACGGACCCTAGATGGGAGATTACTTCCTAAATGACTGTTTCCTAGGTCAAACTCTGAACCAGTGTTTACAGTCTCACATAACTTTAAAAGTAGTGACTTATTTTTAACAGTTGCAGAGAAACACAAACTTCTGACTGCACTTTGCACCATAGAAAATGAATAATCTACTTGATTTCATCATTAAGTTTTCAATATGTAATGAGACCCTAATAATCACACAATCTTTCTCCCAAATTTGGAATATTTAAGTAAATTTCTAGGGGTGACCTCAAATAGTCGACTCTGAACCCCGTCGTCGAATCATCGAAAGTGTGATTATGGAAAAAGGACCGTACCATTCTGAATATATAGGGGTGCTCATCGCAGCTGAACATCTGATTTTACATAGAAGTAGTAGTTTTGAGTGCTCGAGCACCGGCGCACCCGTCTTTCTCTCTCACCACTTGATGTTTTTTAATTAAATTCGGGCCTAAAGTTTTATTTAGAATATTAAACTAAGGGTCGCACTCTCTGTCTATCGATCGTGCAGCACCTAGGAGAGACGTTTAAGTTGTGTACGCAGCCTAATGAATGAGATCAGGAAACATGATTCAACAGTTAGTCGACTATGGGCAAAGTCTGACGAATCAAATTCGACTATGAAAATCCTTAGTCGAGGACACTCCTAACTTCTGTGGTGGAAATAGTGACTAGCTTAAAAAAAAAATTAAAAAACACACTGAATACTAAGCATAAAACATTTTCCACCTGCATCTGCTCATTTTCCTTAAGAACGATACTCACTACTTCATTATCATGCAGAACAGGCCAAGGAGCCGGAGGCTGAGCCACAAACACTGAATATTCACATGTTTGTGATTTCATTATAATAGTTCAGTTTTTATTTTCCTCACTCAAAATGTGACACCTTCACACTTCACTTACTTCAGGATATAAATGGTTCAGTCAGACGGCATTTACCCCTGAATAAAACCTTTGGGTTCACTACAAGGTTAGAATTATACACAACTATGGCTCAACTGTGATTTTTCTTCCACAACACCCTGTGGCTTTCAGAAAGTGGCAGACACATCATTCAGTGACAAGGAGCAACGCATATGTTTGGTCGAGTTTACATAAGTCTGGGCTGAGCATGACCATGAGTTGCACGTTTGCTTGGCCCTCATTCTTTTTTTACTGCATTAATTCGTTTAGTTGAGGAAAAAGGTCAGAAAATAAAGTGAAGTCATGGCTACTTCTGCTGCAACAAACACTAAACAACTAAAAGGCAGACTTACTTTTTTTTTTAGCAAAACCTTTTGTTTTAATGAACATGACTACAGCATTTGTACATCTTGCACCGTGCTATCAACTACCAGTCAACTCTGCCACGTAATAACTGCTCTTCCAGTTGTAGATGCCCTGAAGCATCAAGCATGTTCACTTTTATTCAGGCAATAAAGTGTGAATCGCCTATTTTAAGGCAGCACTTCTGTCTTCTTTTGATCTTTAATCTTCATATTCTAAATCCAACGCTTCTGTTGGTGACAAAAGACCCAGGGAGGAGAAGATATGGAAATGAATGAATTATTTCAAAGAGAGAGAAAAGGAGCTGACTGAGAGTGAGGGACTGAGGAGCATCAAAGCAGGGTAAGTTGAGGAGTTTTAATGAGAAGGAGGGGCTGGAATTAAATCAGGGACACAGAGAAGAGACACAACTGGAAATTGTGGAGAGTGGACTGGAAAGAGGAGAATGAGAGGAAGAGATAAATGAAGTGCGAACAGCAAAAAAAGAAAAAAAGATGGTCTGGTGATGACCGATGATGCTTCTAATCCTTTTATCTTTTACAGGCTGTGACTCCTGCTCAGCTAAAAAAAAAATACTCTCTCCTGTCTGGGCTCCTCTCAGCCACACATGAGCTCCAGTTACAAAATAAGTGAGAGTGGAGCACTAATAATGAAGGGGTGCAACATCAACTGTATTCCCCTGGTTTCAACACTTACTCTCACCCTGAGCTTTACCTGTCACGGTCGTGCTCTGAGCTGTGAAATGCTGTCAGGAGAATATGTGTGGTGCTCGCCCCAAAACAGCTCCCAGGACAGAAGCGAAAAACGGTGTCAGCACCTCAGCTGCTGCTGCGAATCTCTCGTGGATACACCTACTTCACAGGTATGTGCCAAAATTAATGAAGGAAGGATGCAAGCAGAGGATTTGTGCTTTTGATGTCTTAATTGGTCCATTTACTATCCCATAATTATCTCACACAGAATGGGTCAAGTGTGCTACTATAAGGTAAGATCCTTAATAGGTAGTTAAATAAAAAATGTACATACAGGACTTGTGACATGTGTGAGACAAGTGTAGTATGTAATCATAAAAATACCAGACACACAAGAATAAAGAGGCCATAACATAGTGTAGGGAAAGGATTCATTCATTCTGATCAAGTATGTGGCAGGTGCATTAAAAATAAACCTTAATTTCCTTATTCTTATTTCCTCTGCTGGTTGATGTCTAGCCATTTTAATGAAAGGGAGACTCCACAGATGATAGCAGGTTTGCTGGAATTTAAAACAGCAGTTAATAAAGGGAAATATTTATATATTCCTGAGCTATTTTGATACAGTAACCACCTGGTAATACATTTAATAGAGCCAACACATAGACAAACCATTCACACACACATTTACAACACTTACAGATGCAAATGCAGATGAACCTAACCTGCATGTTTTTGGACTATGGGAGGAGCCCAGAACAACACAGTTAACCACCGCAGCTCAGTGCTGCTCTCTGAATGGACTGCAACACTTTCAAATTCAAAGTGAAACACACACAATTATGGACATTTACACTCTCACAACCTAGAAACCACTCATCCATGCATGCATTGCTGTTGTACATTAAAATCAATAAGCCATTAACGTTGCATGAAATAACACCGTAAACCCATTAAGCAGTGTTTTACACACACACACACACACACACACACACACACACACACACACACACACACACACACACATACACACACACTTCTACAGTTGCAGCAACTTCACTGTGTTGTTTGTGGTGCTGTAGTTTTACTGTGAAACTTTGAAAGGGCATCAACACAATGACTCACTTCCTCTGTATCTTGTCACTCCAAGGCCCTGCTCTTCAACAATCGGTATACATTTAACACTGTGGATGCACACAGACACACACACACACACACACCAAGCCTTTTCAGACTAGAGAGCTAGACACCGCAGCAGGTTATGAGCAGAGACAAACTGTAATAGAGACACACAGTGTTTGTCTGACCTGAGCCACTGTGAGGATGTGTAATATAAAAATGATGTCCTTTACTTTTCTTTCTTTTCTTTTTTTTGGACATTTTCTCCAGATGTGGAGCATATTTCTTAGGTGTCTTCTGCTGCACACTGATTAGGCAACACAGTCACAGTACAACATCACAATAGAGAAAACTTTGCAAGATCGTTTTTGTTTTTGTCTAGCTGACAAAACAATTTATTGATTAACCAGTTAGTAAATCATTTGGAAATCTATGCAAAGTCTTTGGTAACACTTTCATTTTACAGGAAATAATGTCAAACACTTGATGCTCCGGCTTCTAACATCAGATGATGATGATTGGATAATATATTGAATGTTTGGGGCAATTGGTGGATAAAGACCGGCAAACCACAACAAGCAACGCTATTGATATACAAGCGGCCATGTCATCCATGTGAAATGATGCAAAAATGATTAATTAGAACTACTTTAAAGGCCATTTAGAAAAAAATGCTAATTGAGCGTCAATGGAGCAAAACCAACCAGCCACTAAGAAGTTCATTAAAGTTCAGTATGGGGCAGTGTTTGTAGTGGGGAACCTTCATAAGTACATGAGATTATAAAAATGAAAAGAGTCATTTCCAGCTCTCACAGAACTGAAATAACACATACGCAGTGTGCATCAGTTCTGAAGTTAATGACCAGTCTCCATGTGTTTTATAACACCGATAATGGGGGTAGCCCAGTTCAACTACATGTACGTCAACAGCATTAGTACACTGATTTAATATAAATGAGGTCTGGTGGCGTCTCAGTGATCGGACTTGGGCGACCTAGTGCTTTAAGACAGTCTGTCAGCAACATGTTAACTTTTGAGAAGGTTCAGAGTGAGTTACAATAAATTAATTACAGAGAATGTCAAGAAGATCACCACTGAAAATGAACATGCTTTGAAATATGTACGACTTCCAAATAAGGATAAGACTGTATAAGAGAAGCTTATGTAATTCAGTGTTCAAAGTAGATAAAAGTCCTGTGCCCATTTGTTTTAATATATTAATGCAGAATAAGGTCAAAGCTGAAAAAAGCTGAAGTTATTACATCACCTCTCTTCTCTCTTACGGAGTATAGAGAAAGAGCAAAAACAAACACCATGACTTCACCCTCCGCCAATTCAGCCTCTTCTCCTCTAAACCACAGACACGTCCACTGCATTAATAAAAGTTCACTTTTTCATTGAAGTCTCGAAAGCAAAGGCGGCGTTTCTAAAAACAGCTCTGGGTTGTGATGAGGGTGAGCCAACCAGGTTAAGAGCTACTGTAAATAATGCAGATGCTCTCCATCCTTCTTCTACGTGCCACATAAAAAATGAGGGACGATGTAGATTGAAAGACAATGAGGCAGAGGACAAGCTGAGAGGGGAATTTAAAAGAGGACGAAAGACCAGGAGGGACTTTTCGCGAGTCCTTTGTTCGGAAGTGAGGACAAAGCAGAACATTAGAGAGCGGTATAGACGGACAGAAACAAATGTTTGGGTCACGGGGGCTGCAGAGGCAGTGAAGTGTGACATCAGCCTAATAAACGTCGGCTCAGACAAGAGTTGTCCTTTCCCACTCCCCTCGTCATCGATGAGCAATAGCCATAATCAACTTCTAAAAATTCAAGGGTGTGCGTACACGATGCATGAGGGCCGGTACGATTATCTGAAATGTTCGAGGACACCGTGATGAATGTGCTTGACCGTGAACAAGCCTCTCCAAATTAGGGAAGGTTTACACAACAACAAATAAAAGCTTGTGTTGCCCGGTTGAATGGCCCTGTTATTTCCCCCCCACCGCAGCAAAACAGGCAATCACTTCAGAGAACGTGGCAGCGCTGAAGTGCGACTCGGTCTATCTCTCGTCTGGGATCTTCCCAGCGTGATCGATCATTTTGTTACATGATGCAGCCAGCACAAAGAGGGCAGTTCTTGGCCTTATCTTTATTCGATTTGTCTGATGACAAGGCCCTCTGGTTTGTTGTTGCTCGTTAATCAATGCCAATAAACTCGAGTGTGTTGTCATTATCGCTGCTTGCTGCGGAGTTCTGGTCCAGGTTGCTGAAACCAAAATCCAAAAAATGTTGGACTTGTGTGTAAGACACTGGCACTTTAATATTTCATTTTCTTCAAAATGGGACCATTGTGGACTGGTTTGCTGTGTCTTTGGTGGACTTACAAACAGGAGGCTCACTATTAGCTGATCTGGCAGCTTGTTTTCCTGCTGCGTTCTAGATTTTCAGTCATTTTCATCAAATAACAACACACAAAGAAAATCTGTCTGTGGTTTTTCTGGCTTTTTTTCTGGATGATAAAGGCATTCAAGGCAGTCTGCTGTTTAACAGATGTCACGATTTATTACTCAGAAAAGCTTTTAGCTTAAAGTGGTTTGGAATATCTTCTCTTCCCACACAAACCAACCCCTTGATATCACCCGAGCAAGAACTTTTTCATATTCTTATACCCAAAACCTCTTCCCCCATTGTGAGGCCATAGCAAACCAAACTCTGTAAACCGTGCAAATTTTAATTTCTCCTTTCAACACGATGAATGCACCTTTTCACAAGGGGGCATGCGTTTGTGAGTTGTGATCATTAGCATAATCAGTGCCCTATCTTTGTATGTTCTGTTCTGTCTATGAGCAGGTTTCATTTCCAAAAATGTCATTCAGGAGAGAAAATAAAAAATTCACACCACAGAGGTTCAGGTCTCACTGTTGGAAATCAGTAGACGAGGAGACAACAAATTTTACGGTGCCAATAGTTTGGAACTCAAATAATTAAAAACTATGAATACAGCCTCCACTGGGTCATCAGAGCAGCACCGTACTGTGACAAACACAAAGAGAGATTGTTTAATATTAAGATACCAAACAATAGCTTCACAAAGCAAAATTAGATGAGAGATGGTCAAAGGAATGTGACAGTTATGAAGATTAACAGAATATTATGCAGTAGATGACAGCACACTATCATGTGTTAATTCTGATGCATGGGCACCTTGAGGCAGCTGAGAGAATTTCCCAGCATATGTTGCCAAGTCAAAACAGTAAATAGGAAATCATAAAATGTGAAGAAAAAAAAAAGAGAACATTCTCAAACTTCTCAGTAAATCGGAGAGCTGTGGTTAAAGTACTGTAAATAGTATATTAATATTGCCCTTGCTTTATTCTATGTATTCATTGTGGTTGGCAAACAACATTTTTACAGTGTGGAGAAAGGTGGACCAGCTTGAACGATTATGACCTGCACAGGCCTAGACATCCAACTTGTTGTTTTTCTTTTATCTTAGAAAAAACTGACGAATGCTAAAAGTTCTTTGAAATCACTCCTACGAAGAACAAATCTGTCCGGACAAGTGGTTCTTGCACAAGGTCTGTTGTTCTCAACTGCCAAGATTAACTGAGAAGAGAAATGCTTCAGATTTCAAATACAGTGCATACAGTAAAATCTGCCAGCAAAAAGACCTCAGTTGGACCAACATCTAGTGTAATTCTTCCTGTTTTACCACCAAAATTCGTATCAGTATGCATTGATATCTTTCAATAAAATAAATGAAAAGCATGACTTAAAATTGAGGTTTGTAATACTTGGAAATAGTTAAAGATTCTCACATTTTAAAACCTTCCAGGACTTATTTGCTTTCTGCATGTCTGGGGCTCACTCATAGGAAAACACAACAATAAGCTCAATCAGCTGCATCCAACATCATTTAAATTATTCACACTTGACTCACTTTCCAACTTTCCAATCCAGTTCATTTTCATCTAATTTATTTCTGCCCACCTAAAGTGTCTTTATATAATGGCACAAGCTTTCCCAAAACAAGTGATAAAGGTCTTATTTTATTCCACAAAACCAATAATTAGGGAGGAAAAAGAAACTGTACTACTACTCCCACCTCTAACAGCTTAAACAGGTCTAGACTTGCTGTCAGACAGCCAGACATACTGCTGGACTGGGGAAAGACAATATAAATAAACAACCTAGCTGCGTTAAGCTGTATCGATCAATATGTGGTCTATCTGGACTCCCTCAGCATTTCTGTGCAGTCGATAACGCTACAGCACCATCATCAAGAAAGTGGAGTAGGAAAGGTGAAGGAAGAGAGGAGTTGGCATGCTTGTACGGTCAGTAAAGCTACAGCTCAGTTGTTGTGTGGGTCGGGAGGGTGAGAAGGTCAGAGGATGAAGGAGAATAAAAAAGTAGGGGATTTAAAAAAAGGAAAAAGGGGAAGGGATAGGGAGAAGAAAAGAGAAATCAGCAGATAAGGGAAGTTGAAAATAGGAGGGAAGGAAAGGAAACACAGTGAGAGAAGGAGTTATGATCAGCAGGCTGTGTATCACTGCATTTATACAAAGCAGGAACTCAGATGTATGAGAGCAATAGCCAAAGAGGGGCCACAATGGAAAGAGGACAGAGCAGAATCATTTTCTGTTAACTGAGAGATAATCTCCCTCCTTGTTCTGTTTACTCGTCAAAGTCGTGGCCTCAAATACTCACTGGCACACTCAGGCAAACAGTGACGGAGGCATTTCATCTCAGGTTTTAATTGAAAGTGGGACCTTGGCTGAGAATATATGTTCCCCCATTTAACGAACACTGCTGCCACTGAGGAGCTATGATAAGGTGCACAATACAGATAAAGGTATAAAGCGTTGTCTTTTCTGCAACCTAAATAAGTATATGGAATTGTGTTTGTAGTTTTACCATTGTACATGTGGTATTTTATTTATGAGAAGAAAGTGGTAAATAAGTAAAGTTTTCAGAGGTTTGTTTCTCTAACATCTGCAGTCTCCAGCTTGTTAGAGACATTTAGTGCAAGTCTAAATCTTGTGCACATTTTTTACTGTGCATGGCTATTAACGTGAAAGCCATTATTAAATTAAGTCATGTGTTTTACCAGCTGGAAACACACTTTGCTCTTACAAACAGAACTAATTGGTTAATTTGATTGGGCACAAATTAGGTTTTATGGGTGGGAATGCAATTTTCAAGTGATCCATCATGGGCTGAGGCAGCCTAACAAACTATAGGAACTAGTTGTATTTTTCCAAATACATTAGCAAAAAGTCATATCTTTTTGTAAAGATGATATTCCAGTAAGCCTTAACAGATTTTAAACCTAACCTTGGGAGATTATACAGAATAAACAACCCTCTGTTTGCAGTACTCCTTGATTGTGAAAACCACCAAAAGTAGTGAGGACATAATTAACCTGCAGTCAAACAGTACTGCTCCTCAGCCAGGTCAGCACACCTCTCCATTTGAATGTCAATGTCAAGTAATAGCTGCACTAATGGCTCTGCTAATCACTGTGTTCCACTCGTAGAGGGCCACATTAATATCCTCGGGGAACACCATGGCAGCCCAGCAGAGAGACCGTTTTGTGCTTGGCAGGTACTGAAACCCTGACAACATGTATAAGCAACTTTGGCAGGGGGATAAAAAAGGGAACCTTTCTCGGAGAGCTCATGTGATTTTAATTGCTCAATTTCCATGTGAAAAAGTGAAATAGCTGCAGAGATGACAGTGGAAGTATATAAATAATCCTCGGCCCACGGCTTCATAATTGAGCTCAGTGTGCTTTCATGGTTACTGAGTGTTATGAGCCTGTGTGGGAAGCACGTATGTACATAGTGCTATCACACGCCGAGGACCTCTGGTGACACAAGCAGAAAGGTGGGCTTTTCTTTTATTAATAGCTATTTTAAAAACATCACCAGGGTTTTCTCTCGAAGACAATATGCTCAACGGCAGAAGACTGCTGGACCCTTATTAAAAACACCAGAACTCTGGATGTGTATCTCTTCTCTTTTTCTTAAGATGAAGATGTAATATTACCGCCTCAGAGTGGTAAGATAATATATAGTACTTGGTCTGCCTGGATTTGAGCTGTCTCAGGTAAAAGTCATGGAGCCACATGCTTGAAAAAATCATGGCTTCCATTCACACAAATCAGTGGGGAACAATAACGATTAATTTAATACAATTCTGGGGGGAAATCTGAAAATCAAATCAAGGAAAATAACCAAAAACATGAATTCTGGCACAATATTAGACCAGACTGAGGCTGCACTCACGTTAATGTGTTTCATCACTTATGCTATGGTTACGCCTGCGCTGCATTTTATACAGCGTTTCCACTAGTGGTACTAGCTCTTTGTTACCAGGTACATTCTGGAGGTCGTTGTCCGTTACAGGATAGTACCGCCTTTAGAGAAGCTAGTCATCATAGCAACGCTGTGCAAAACTTTTGTGACGTCATCTTCAATGTGACACACGCACACAGAAACAATGGAGGATATCGATGGGATGGTTGACCTCCTCGATTGACCACGCCATAGTTTTTCGGGTTGCCAATTTCTGAAATGAACTGAACTGACTGAAAAATTGCGACCACTGTGATAGATTAGCTGTTTAAAAATGGCCAAATGGGTTTGAGCCGTGCAGGATATTCCGTGCATGCCGCACAGTGATGACGCAGTGACGATTCTCTCTGACCAATCAGAATTCATGTCACCTTTTAGGACCTCTTTTCTTTACCTGTTTTGGAACTTTGGCCGAGGTGGTACCACAGAAGTATAATAGTACCAAGTACTTTTACCTAATGGAAAACCAAAAAGGGCGAGTAGAGTCTAGTCAAGTCGAGCTGGCACCATGTAAATGTAGCATTAGTCTTTTTTCACAGCCGGAACTCACATTTAGATTTTATTGATTGATTGTTTTTCTGGCTTCAAATATTGGTTTCCGGTTTGTAATTCTGAAATATTCTGATCCCACATGACTGGACAGCTTGAATAGAGGCTTTCCTTCTTACCACTGTCCAAGTTTGGCAGCACTGTTAGAGAACAGTGGTCAGTACGCGGGGGGAGAGATGGAGTCTTACACAGACAGGTTTTGCCTGAATTTAATCATGACATCTTGATTATCAAAGATATAACTCACTGTTTTTTTTTTAACTTAAATAAGAAATGACAGTTCTTCATTCTTATTTAAAAAAACAAAACCAAAAAAAATGGTGTTTTCAGCCTTTAAATAATGCACTTATAGAAGTCTCTCAACCCATAGTCACGCTTAATCCTTTTAGATAACAATTTTTTTAAAATCACCAAATTTGGGGATATGTGGTTTTCATGCCATGTAGGCTACATTCTAAAAATGCATATTTAAAAACATTTAATCTCACCTCTGCATGTAACTAGGATTACACAGGTCCACAGCCTTCAGCCTTTTCCTCCATCTATCCAAACGCACACGCACTTGCACACACACACACACACACACACACACACAGCTGAATGCATACATACACAATCACATACTGTTGGCACAGCTCTGGACCCATCACTTTGCAGTTTCATTACCTATGATGGCAAAAGCACACACACACACACACACACACACACACACATACACTCTTCTCCCCCTGTTCTGTGCACATTTAATCAACTGGGCGGCAGCGTGCAGTGCACTGGGGGCTGCTCTCTCCAGATAAGATTATCCTTCAGCTGTAGGCCTGACAGTCAATAGGTAGACCAGGAGTGTAATTAGTGCAAGTGTTTATGAAGGTAAAAGAGAGTAGAGAGAGAAAGGGCAACTGAACAAGACAGAAAAAGATGGTAAAGATAGTGCATGAGTGAGTAAGAGAGAAAAGGAGAAAGAGAGAAGTTATGGATGTTGCCCGGCCTGAGCACCATATGAAATGACCAGTGTGCAGGATGGAGAGACATCTGCAGTACATCTCTGTCCTATCCTCCACAAGAAGCCTGTGGCTTCTTCTCCCACCTTCCCAGCTTCGCTCCCCACAGCCACACGGAGTGGGCTGAGGTAGAACAGGCTGAGAAAGGATTTGTCAGTAAGAAAAACACGTTATTTGTGTTTTAAAAAAAGACAAGATGAGTGCACAAGAGGTTTAACTGAGAATGCTGGAGGCTGGGAGACAGGTCAAACCCAGGAACTGTCTAACATGCTTCCCGTCTTTGTTTTACCATCAAAGCAGGTTTGCTGTGCAAGATTTGACCTTTTCACCAATGTTTCCCCAAACTCATCCTGTTATGCGAGGTTGTCAACAAATGTGCTCTCAATATGCACAGGTCAATACTTCAACACAGGTGGACAACTGCGCATTTTTTTACTTTGCATAACAATTGATGTGGAAAAGACAACCAACTGGTTTGTATAACATTTTTTTCCTTAATGTGACATAATACATCATTTTTGTGTGGGGAAAAAAAGATATTCCTGAACGACCTGAAACAAAGTTTCAACAAAGTCTCAGTTCATTTCAGACTGAATTTAAGAACAGAGTCAGGTCAATCACCTGGATAATGGTTACTATTACCACGTTTGTCTAAATTGCCAGTGCCAGTCATTTGGGATGCAGAGTTTCTCCCTGCTCCCCTTTCTGAAAGGAATAAAAAAACAAACAATCCAAACAAAAGACCGGACTATCTAATTTTAACATGAATTACATTTCAAAAACTGATGCGAGTTGTTATATATTGATTTTGATGGCTGCTCCCTTGACCTTTAAGTGAAACAAACTGTGCTGAGGTGTCCACCTGTGACTCAACCTGATACCTGTCAGCTCCAAGTTCCTGCTAATGTGGGACAAAGTGCTGGCCAGCTGAGGCATACACCGGAGGACATGCCTCACCTCTGACAGAACTATTAATCACCCAAACTATTATTATTCATCATGTCATCACACGTGCAGAGCAGACAGGCCTGTGCACACAGACGATGAGCAGTACACATTTACTATATTTACAAATCCAATGCCAGAGACAGATAGATGGGATGTTGTCCTGAGGCTAAAATATATGCTGTATACAGCATGAGGAAAAGAGAAAGAACCGTAGAAAGTGTAGTAGGGAGAAATAGTTCATCCTTGAGTTGTATAAATACAATATATGGTATATAATAAGACTGCAATTCAAAAAGTAAAACAATAATATTTACATTCATCGAAACGTGTGATGAATGTGAAAATACTTGTCGCGATTAGTGTGGCCACTCTGACGTAGAATCCACATCATCACTCTAAATTATATGCACATGCACGTGGATACAGGCTGCCGAACAAAAGCCAACCGGTTCGAGGAAATCCATCGTCCCAGGAGCAGAAGCTTTAAAGACACGCCAGGCCAACTTGGCGGATGTTTCCACGTCAAAAATTTCCCTCGACGCCAAATTCAGATACGGGCTTGTCAGAATGATGTTACACCTGTCTGGACTGAAACATGCTCTTATTAGCGGTGAAAGTCCAGTCAAACCTCCGGTCTCCACAGATCTGGGCTGAAACCCAGTTAGCTGCTGGCATTGAGGTGAAGGTCACGGTTGTGTGCTATGAATTGCAGATCGGCGCCCACAGCTGCTGCACCCTGTGTGTGTCACAAGAGAGTGGTGTGAAGAGCACTCCGTAACATGCCACTGTGTTGTGTGTGTGTGTGTATGAGGTGGGGTGAAGGGGGGCAGAGCATATGCTCAATGCTCTTTGTGTCATTAGATTTGTCTTGTCTGTCAAAGTGGGCAGATGCACATGCTGTACATCGACTGTATGTGCATATTGTGTAGTTACTTTTTGAGCGATATCTTGTGCTTCACAGTGAAAAAGCACAAAGCAAACATGGTGCCTCCTAAGTGACACAAAAACTGGCATATTTTTCCGTCAGTTTCACAGTTTGAGTGATTATTTAATTGACTGCATTCATTAACCGATCAGCGAGTCTGCATTTAGAACAATGAATTCATGCTGGCTGCCAACAAGTGTTGAAAAAACTATATGGATGTGGAAGGCATTTAGCTGGAACATCAATGGTGGTAAGTGGTAGGTCAGAGCAGCCTAATTAATGGCCCGCTGTCACGCAATTTCATGTGGGTTTCAATTTCATGGCTGAAAGGAAAATTAATAGTTCAATGTGGTCACAGGTAAATGGCATTTCTCAACAGTTTTAATGTTTGAATTCAGGGAATCTACAGAAAGTCTGACAATAAAAGATAACCAATAAACCTGCTCACACAGTTTTTCTTCAACACAACAGATTTTTACTTGGCTTGGCTTCACAACATGTTGTAATCCCAGTTGGGTTTTAGATTTCTGAAATTTTAATGTGCATCTGAGAAAATGAATCCACTGTTAAAAGACCTATTTTGCAGAAAGTAATACCTCTAAGTCTTTCTGGTGATAAAGCAGGTCCAGGTCTATATAAATGCTGAGAAACTATTAGAACACTTTCACAGAGAAATGCACAGAGCTTGTATTGAGAAACTGAATACAGCAGTCCCACCCAGTCTCTCCTCTGAGTAACTGAACCATTGTAGAGCTGGTGTGAGAAGCCTGAGACCACAAAAAACACTAATATATCTTTGTATGGATCAATACTTGGAATAAAACATGGTAAAGTAAAACATAAATAAAACTCAATATAAGAGATGTTGGAATTTGGTGTTTGAACAATCTTGAATTTATTTATAAGATTAACTGACCATTAGGCCATTATGAACACTTCAGATTATTAGACTCTACAATCTATTCATCGAAAATCTGGTGAGAACTATTAGACCTATGAAACTGGAGGTGAGGTGCATAAAAAAGACAAGCTTCAAGATAATAAAAATGCTTAAAGCATGCTAAATATTATGTATTACAAATATATTAGTCTAGTAGACACTGTAGGATGTCATACCAAAGGAAATATTAGAAGACAATATTTTCTAATAAAATCTTCAAGTTAAGTGCAGTCGAGTCTGTCACTTGAGATCATCTCAAGATGAGACCTCTTACATGGACTCACCTTCATTTCATGGCAATATTTTTAATTGATATCTTCCGAGAGCCTGGAGCAATGATAATGGATGGTTCTGACTTAGGCTTGGCTGATTTATGATTTAACGAGAGTGTGAAAATGGAGAATAAGGGGGGGGGATTTTAAAGCAGGAGTTCCAGTAAACTTTTGTGACAGGGTTTGACTTTTAATATTGTTGGGAGGCATCAAGGGGAAAAAAGAAACAACTGCATTGCAATTACATTAAAAAGAAAAATGGATGGAGGGACCGAGAGAGACAGGGGGTGTGAGGAACAAGTCAAGACCCAGACAAAACAGAGGAACCAGAGAGAGGGAGATAATGGAAGTGAGAATGAGTGAGAGAGAGGGTCTAGACAAGACAAATGACAGAAGTGAGGGAGTGAAGTGAAATCTGGACAGGCGGTGGGAAGAAAGACTGATAGATGAGTGCGGAGAGAATAATAAAGACAGGTACTCTACATTAAGGTGGTAAAGTGAGTAAGTATTTTGTGGGGGGAGTGAAAATGAGGAGGGACAACAAATGATGGAGAGGCTGGGGACGCGGCGCGGGACGAGGATGTTACAGAGAACTACAACCAAGGAGGAGGAAGAGGATGCAGAGGAAGAGGTTTGTTCCTGACTCTGTGGATCCTCCCTCCTCGTCCTCGCTGGCCAACACAGGGACTGTAAATCCCCCCCGAAACTTGAGAGGATGTAAACAAACCATTAGCCCTGTTCTGGTGGAGGGAAAAGCATCCTCCACTCAAACACACACACACATGCACACACACACACACACACAAAGAGAAGCATAGTTCGCTGACACACATGAGAACAGGTGCAAATGCCCATCTTGGTGGTAAACACATGCAAACAAGAACATACTGTATATAAACACACATCCTATAATCAGCGTTTAATCAAACACTTCACTTCCACAGAGCCCAGTCCTCACAGCTGCTCTGCTCTCGCTGATAATCTGTTTGGAAATGAACTGTTGAGACTGTTTTCTTGGGAGGAGAGATACAGGCTATAAAACCCTCTCATGTCCAACCTGTTCTGGGGTAAATGGCTCACAGTTTGTGCCGTTACACAGCGGGTCACCACCAGTAAATGGGACACAAAGTATACCCACACAGAAAACACATTGGTCTGTCCTCATCAACTCTTGAAAATGTTTCCCATTTGACTCATTTTCTACCTTATATTTTTCCCTCTTTCTTTTGCCCATGCTCTACTTACAGTGTATTAAGTGATGGTTGGGGTTTTGGGATGTATCATAATCAAGTGGGTTGCTCAGTGTGGGAAGAAGTGATTTAATGCCTGTAATATTTGAATATTTTTCATGGTTTTTCAGTCTTAAAGCTAAAAGGTGAATTGGTCTGGCACCATTGAAATAATATGTTCTTCTTGTCCTGTGCATTGAGAACTCCGCCCTACGTCTTAACAAAGAGTTCAACTCAATTCTTGTCACAGCTATTCTGCCTCGTAACGCCTGGCTAATATACGGCGTAATATGTGGCTTGTTGTTGCACCTCTAGCTGAGTGAAAGTATTCTCCAGTTCGGTTATCTTGTTTAGTCCACTCTTATTAAGGTGGGATGAGGATGAGATTGAGGAGTCACTAATATAACCCTTTATAGCTTCCCATAAAAATCTAGGATCATCTACTGAGCCTGTATTAACATCTATTAGGTGTTTAACTTTCCTTTGAGAAAAGTTCAAGTGAAACATTCAACTGCCAATGTGGAGCTCTAGGGGGTGTACCTAGGAGTGTGAAGCGCGCTGCGACAATGCTGTGATCTAATAAAAAACATGGCTTGATAACAACATCATGTATTTCAGAAAGGGAAGAAGCTGAAGTTAATATACTGTATGTTCTGGAGAAATTCTGATGTCTTGCTGAATAAAAAGTGTATTGTTTAGATGTGGAGTTGATAGTGATAAGCTAAGTAAGTACTGACAGGAAGTTCTGAAAGTCTTTTGATGCTTGTAGCTGTGTATAGTCGTGGAGCGCTGAGCAGATTTATCCATTATCGCATTTACATTACAGTTCATGTCTGCACCAAGGATAAGCGAGACGTCCTGAAGATGCAATAAGACTTCTGTTAAGCTGGGAAAGAACTCTGGTTCATATTTAGATGGAGCATAAACTGAAATAAAAGCACATTTGCGTCCAGATATAATAGTCTTAATATAAGAAATCCTACCATCCTCACTGTCCAAGTATAGTTACTGAGAGGTTACGTCTCAGTACTACTAGTGACCCCCTAGTTTTGGTATCCAGTGATGCTGAGGCGGCCACATAATAGTGTTTGTTTGAAAATTGGCGGACATCTGTAGTTCTTAAGGGGGACTCCTGTAAAAAGGCAACATCCACATCTTTTCTGCGTAAGAGATCTACGCGACCTGTCCTCTAGCTGAACGTGCTTTGCTGCCAGTTTGCTCACCGACGAAGAGAGCTGGCTGTCCACCTCCGCCATACGATATAGTCCATACACTTCGAAATATCAGCCTGCATGGCAACCATCTCGCCACAGAATCCCGCGACCTGTGCATTCACCAGATCCTGTGTCTTGTTTGTCAGCTGAGACACCACGTCCTCCACGGGTGTGGGGATAGCCTCCTTGATAGCTTCTGCAGCTGGGTCATTATCAAAATACGGTGAAAAACATGTCCCTGCACTTTCCAGACACACAAATGCTTGAAAATTTTAAAAAATCATCCACATTAAACCAAAATTATGTAATTTAAAACCATTTTAAATGATGATGATAATTTCAGTTTATATATTTACTGTTTTATTTTATTTTTTTCAGTTTTAATTTCCTTTGTATCTAAAAAACACTTGTCCCACTGCCATGGTTCAACGCTATTGGACAGTGTAAAAATATTTCCTCTTTTTTGTTTAAAAAAAAAAAAGTGGTCAATAATGGGCAAACACTGAGCTTAATATAAGAATAAAATTAAATCTAAATTGGCTATTTAATAATAAAGATATTTTTAAAAGAATATCTGTCCTTCGATTTGGTGTCATTGGTGTTACTGGTATCACAGACCATTATTTTTAAAGGTTAAGAATATGTAAGAGAACTCCCAAGGTCAGAAAGAAGAAGAAGAAAAAGAGCCATTTAAGACAATACATTGTGAGTGTCTCTTTCATGAGTAAAAAGTAAGATATTTCCAATTAAAATTTCATTTTTCAATGTGGTTCTTTTTGTGTGTCATTGGTGTTACTTTGATTTGCGCTATAATGAAATATTTTTATGGACCATGTGGTTACCATGTGGTAACACCAATGAGATGAAAAAAAAAGAAAAATATTATAGTTGTCCATTATAGTTGCTAACATAGTCAACATGCTAATAAATAGTTCCCACTAAATAAAATTTGTGAAAACTGAATTAAAATTTTTAACTTTTTTGACTCGGAAAATCACCGTATTTTGATAATGACCCAGCTGCTAGCTTAACTAGCTCGGCGAGCTCCGCGCTGTCGGCTAAACGAGCTGTTGCTAGCTGTTTGTTCGTCATTTTTTTCAAACTTGCTGCCATCTTGGTTTGCACAAAACTCGTATGCCTTCCTCTTTTTTGTGCTGAATTTCCTTTGATTTATGTGACATTGTAACAGACACACTTGAGGTCACTTTGTTCTTTTTTGCTCTATGTCACCGTAGCCCTGAGTGAAAGTAATCTTGTACATCCACTTTTTCAGGTTCCTCTATGACAGAGAGAGATACAGTAGAGGGGGTTGACTACTATGTGTGTGTGCACTTGCTGGTTGCCCAAGCATATTAAGTTCATACATTAATATAGAAATCAAAGAAGCCAAATATTGTCTGGACAGTGGAAAAGGAATAAACTGTCAGCGTTCTCTCTGATAATCAACAACAATCAGTATGACACAAATCACTGAGAAGAAGATCACGACCAGCGACTTCAGCCATAGAGATTACTTGAAAAGCTGTATCTTAGCCATAAGGATAAGAAAACAATCCACTCTTGTACAATCTACAAGGATTTTCTTGAAATGTATTCTTTTATTGCAATTATGTGCACAGGAAGAGAAAATAACGTTGAGACTGCTGACCACCAGGGCTGAAAAAGCTCTGATTTACAGGGAGACAGTGACTCTCATTAAAGAGCCATAAAGCCCAGCGAAGAGGACGGGGGTGGGGTGGGGTGGGGGGTTCGACTGGTCAGCGTGCCTCCGGTGTCAGTCCATGCGCTCTGGCAGCCGCTCGCCACAAGCTGAGGGTTTTTCTGTGCTTTAGCCTGACCAAACGCCGCTCACAGCAATCTTCTGTCTCTTAGTCCCACTGTCTATCTAAACTATAATAGAGTCGACTCATCCGTCTCCTATCTGTCACTTCACTCTCCTCACTAATGCATCCTCTCACGTTTGCCCTCTCTCATCATGTAATTTTCTTTTCAACTCCACGCCACTCTCCGCAGCTCTTGGACTTTCTTTCTTCTTTGTCACGCCGAAACACCCTGACCACTCTCTGCTGAATCTTTTTTCTTCTTATTCCCACTGTCATTGTGACCAATATGGTCTGATTCCTTCCTCTGAAGTTGTGATCATGTCATGAATAAGAAGAATGTGTCAGAAGTTGAACAATTGTAGAAAATTTTCATTTCTGCTGTTCAGAGTTTTGCTTGGACTAAAAGCGATGTAATTTTTTTTTTCCCATGCAACTCTGCAGACAGAAGTCAGTGGTGTGAGGCTCTGAGGTCTTCACACTCATTCTCACACGCTGTGTTGTGCACAGTGGCCACAGCAGGCAGGAAACAAAGACAATGCACACCGACAGCGTGAAGACGGAGGCTGGAGAGACTATGCGCCATGGTTTCACTGTGGTTTTTATGACATACGTCTGTATGTAGTGTCTTTTTCCACCGCCTTTCCTCCATACGTCTCACACGCGCTGCTCTTCTCGTAATTAGCTTTTTTCCGCTCTCATTTGCTGTGGGACTGTGTACACCCAGTTCAGCTCCATATTCTGCTGTATTTTTTCAATGGCCATTGTTTTACATAACAATGAGCTCTATTCTTGAACACTGAGAGTGTCATGCCTTCTACTTCTAACATGTTATCTAATTATCTGACGTGAACAGTGTAAACGCTGTGTGGGCTGTCAGGTTTTTCAACTGCTTGCTTGTTTGTTTCAACCTAGACCACATACGTGATAGGTAAAGGGTCTGTAGAGTCATTTCACATGTGTGATGTCACATACAGTTACTGTAGCACCGTGTAATGACTAATTAAAAAAAAAAATTGTGAAACAGCTCAACTGGAACAGACCATTTGTCTAGTGTCAACATGATGTTTTACAGCTACAGAAAACCAATTAAATGGATTTTGAGACAAAACTATTTAGTCATTGCTGTTAACAAGGTACACAATGTATTTTAAATATCAGAAGTTTTGATGTGTTTTTCAGCAAAACGATTATTTCTTGTGGTGGATTTTGGCCTTTTTGCAGCCATGAATCGAGTTAAGATTAGGCTTCACATCCTTCAATACGTTTTGTGCCTTCAGTTATGTAGTGTTGCGGGATGATGTGAAGATTCATGTGAAACTAGTTTCAGGTATAAGTCAGTTTTCACATTTGAAAGCAGAGCACCGTTGCAGGACACCTGGCAAATAAGGCTGGTGGAGGTCAATCTGTACCAAATGTGTGTGGGAGAGGGAGCTGAATAGAGCGGTCTGTGAGTGAACACGGTGTTCATGTGTCTCCAAAGTCTTTTTGAATGTAGAGTCTCAGTGTAGGTTTGCAGGTGAATGGTTCATACCACACAGGGAGGCTGTGAATGACAGAGTGAGAGAGTGAGCGAGCATAACTTAACTGAAAAGGTCAGAATGGGTGAAGGCAGCTTTGATGGGAATCCCTACTGGGATGGGGCGTGTGTGTGTGTGTGTGTGTGTGTGTGTGTGTGTGTGTGTGTGTGTGTGGCAGCAGCAGTGGCAGTAGGGCTGCTACTGTACTATGTGCTATTTTTAGCCTTGTTGCTTGAAGTTTGACTTCATCATCAGGGACTAAGGGCAGTCAATTTCCCTGCCTCCTCCTCTTCCCTTTCCCTTTGTCTTCCTCCACTCACACTTTGTCTTCTTGTCCTTGTTCCGTTTTCATTGTCTTGTTCTTACTCATGCTTCTTTTTTAGGCCTAAACCTGATGACTTATTTGGAAAATCACCCTCGGTTGATTTAAGTAGAACTATAGTCTTACATAACCAGATTAGGCTCTTCATCTGAACTGTGCTTACTTTAAGTGCACTTTTTCAGCAAATCTAAAAGCATAAAATAACAAAAAGGTACTGTTGTATGTAAATTAGCATTCATTAGCATCATATCAACAAAAGACCTTAGTGAAAGCAGTTACTATCATTGCAGTTTTACATTTGTCACCCTCTAGCTATAGTGACATGTGTCATAGTCGTCATGCCACGCCATGGAACTTCCGCCCACCTCCTGGGGTATTTAACCAGAATATTAATGAATATTAATCAGAATAAAGCAAAGCACAGTGTAGTCCATAAACCATGGACCAGTTTGAGAGACATTTCTATCTATTTATTTGGTTTATTTTGGTTGAGCAGTTTTGGAAACAACCTGCTGTGTGACATTTTCACAACTTCGCTCACGCCTACTGACAACTCTTGATACAGATTGCAAGTGTTGCCGATACTGTGCAATTTACATACTGAATGAAGAATTAGTAATTGAGCTGCAGTTAGATGACGGATGTGTGTGCTTAAAAATAGACCAAACTGGCAATGAGTCTACTCTCGTTTCATTTAGCGACAATTTAAATCAATCAGAGTTTTCAGAAAAATGAAATAGTACCAGTGACCCATATATTCACTCTGCTCTGACCGCTGCGGCCCTTTCAATAATAAACACACAGTTCTGCTGACCATACATGCACTTTTCTCTCTTCCCTCCGGCTCCTGCCACTCGTCATTCTTCCTGTCCTCATCTCTACATCTCTTACTTTCATCATCCTCTGACGTCTATGACACCCTCTCTTGCCCTGTGCATTACTGATGCAATGTACACGCAGGGGTATTGCATAATGACAGTTGAGGTAGTGTTACTGTCCACAGTGGTGTAATTCTATACGCGCTAATGATTCCCAATGTAACCTGACGGCACCGGCCAGTCAGCTGAGGGTGATTTCTCACCAGCGCCGGACACATTATTGTGGCAAAGTCTGTGTGTGTAAGGAAAAGACCCTCTTGAACCTCCTGACTGAGTTTTGCTGTCCGCAAACCTCTTAAAAACACACACAATCTCTGTGTCTGTATGGCCGAAGACAGAACAGCACCGACACATTGCTGTATTGATATCCAATAATATATAACTGATTGGTCTCAGGTGGTGAACTTTATATACCCTGGTGTGACATGGGTTAGCAACAAAAGGTTTGTCAGAGTGACAAGCTGAGAGAAATCAATAGTGTATTATTGGGATAGCAGTGGCCTAATGGATACTAAGCTAGGGCAATATATAATCTATACATTCACATTTTTGTATGAACATTGAACAGGATCGGCAATATACTATTCTGGCAGTGAGGAAGAAGGGGAGGAAAAAAGTATTCCCAAAAAATCGATATAAATCAAATTGTGCAGCAGAGGATAGCCACTGACTCACACAGGCTGTAATATAATTGAAGAGATTAATAATTACACAAATAATTTAATCATCATCTATCCCAAATTGTCCATCAGACTGAATATTGCAATTCTGATTATTATGGCAACAGTTATACTTACACAGGGCCCCTATACAGAAATAAATGGATCATAAAGCATACAATTACTAATGTAAAGAAAAACTCATCTCCATGGGCATTATGAGGCATCACCTGGATGATTATGCATCCTTGTCATAGCGAGCAACAGATGCCGCAAAGGCTGAATTAATTCAGTCGCTCTTCATCACGGGCAGATTTCAAGGTTCCATAAACAGAAGAGCGTCAGCGCGAGTGCAGGTGTACTGAAGCTCTGTCACACACGCTAAGCTGCATCAACATGTGGAGATGAAACCAGTAACTAGACAGGAACCTGTTGCTCAAATCCACCTGCCGAGATGATAATGGAAGATGACTGGATTCATTGTCATAGCAGCACGAAGACAAGTGAAAGACGCGTTTTCCCAATCTTGAAATGATCTTGGTTTGTCTGTTTGACTTGCTCATTCATCTTAAATGAGAGTTGTTCACATGTTATTGAGAATTTTTATTATGAATTTTATATTCATTTGATAATAAATGTTTTAGGGTTGATGCCATACAACTAAATGAATAGTTTTGTTAAATATATATATTTTTTTAAAGCAACCCTATTAGTTTCCAACAGTTAAATGCAACCTGTGTCACATTTCCTTTCAATGTCCATCTAAAATATTAGTGGATTCAAATACTCACCATCCACAAACATCAATTCACCCTAAAGAGAAAATCCGCAGTTTTGGCAGCACATTCCTAATTGCTCATATTTAGGTGCCGTCATGTTCAATCTACCAAACAATAATTATTCTTCTGCTCTGAGAGGCTGATCTAATCTACACACTCCATTACACAGTACAGGTATTTAAATGCGACTAGCTGAAGGTAACTATTAATAACCACCCCGCTTCCAATTTTTATTGTACTTTACCTACAGTATCCCCTGATGGACACAGTGCTGCAGTGATATGGATGAAACTAAGAGGTATGCTTGAGTACACTTGCTCTGACCTTACCTGGTGCTCTGTGGGTTCTGTGTGTGTGATTGTGTGTGTGTGACTGATAGAGAAAGGAAATGAGACCTGGCTACAACCACGCAAAACAAACACGTTCTCATGCTAACTGCCTATTTCCCCTCATGCATTTTCTTCAGTTAAATACTTAAACCCAAACTCTAACTAACTATTTTTTACCAGGAAGGCAATCAGAGTTTTTTTTTTGCCCCCAATATCAATAGCAAGAATCTGTGTGTGATCAACCACTGCGTTATGTTATTTTCAGTTTGTAGAAGTTCACACAGCCGACATGTTGCGTTGCTGTGACTGCACATTTAACAAGGTGGCAGGTGGGACTACACTACACACAGCACTTCTCTGAGCTGCAGACACCAGAGCATTCAGCACAGGTGGTTGGTTGAAGGGGATCAATTAGTCGATCATCATTAGTGACTAATCAATGCCTGGTTTTTACCAAGTTTAGTTGCCTTTAGTTGTCGTTTAGTCTGGATCACAATGGAATTTCACTTTCTAACCTCATAACACTTAAAGTGAAATTCCGGCGTAAGTGTAAACCACGGTCAAACACACCGTAACACCGAGTTAGACCCCCCCTCGAGAGATCAATTTGCCCGACCGCTACATTCACGAGATCCACCAACTTCAGCAAATACCGCAATATCGCCACACACGGCGCTCTCCGGATCCACTGTCTGACCGCAACCAAAACGCCACCATTTGCCCAAAATAATGCTCAGAACTGCACCAAATGTCATCAATAGTACACACAGGGTCCCAGCACGTAGTACGAGTTGTCAAACATCTGCTAGCTTTGCCTGTTTTCTTTAGCAAGGAGATGCAACTCAACTCACCTACTTCTCCTCCTGGAGCCGCTCGTTGGTGAGGAAGCCCTGACGAGTCGATCACCGAGTGCACCGGAGTTCCGCAGCTCAATCAACAATTACCTCATGGAAATACAATCAGAGTTTTTTTTATTTTTTATCTTGCATATCACTTTATAACTATTATTATCGAGTGCTGGGCACGATATAGGCGCAAATGAGCATTTTTAAGAGCTGCGGAACTCCGGTGCACTCGGTGATCGACTCGTCAGGGCTTCCTCACCAACGAGCGGCTCCCGGAGGAGAAGTAGGTGAGTTGAGTTGCATCTCCTTGCTAAAGAAAACAGGCAAAGCTAGCAGATGTTTGACAACTCGTACTACGTGCTGGGACCCTGTGTGTACTATTGATGACATTTGGTGCAGTTCTGAGCATTATTTTGGGCAAATGGTGGCGTTTTGGTTGCGGTCAGACTGTGGATCCGGAGAGCGCCGTGTGTGGCGATATTGCGGTATTTGCTGAAGTTGGTGGATCTCGTGAATGTAGCGGTCGGGCAAATTGATCTCTCGAGGTGGGGTCTAACTCGGTGTTACGGTGTGTTTGACCATGGTTTACACTTACGCCGGAATTTCACTTTAAGGAGGGGAGATCAAAATAAATCTTTATCTTTCCTGCACTTAGTCATTTATACCAGACAGAAACAAGAAGACACAACTGGTCGTCACTCAACAGTCTAAGGTGCAGTTCACACGTTTTATTTTATTGTTCTGGGCTTTCTAAGCCAGAGGAACTGCTGTTGACTGCTCAGCCTGCAACACTGTCTTCCCACACCCATAAATCCCCGAGCTGTGGATTGGATTGGTTTCACTCTTAATGAATGCACTGCAGCTCTACTGAATGAAGACTCGAAGTCATTGTCGCCATGAAACAAACACCTGAGGTTAAATGGCACTGTTCCCACTAAACCAAAGCAACTAACTGCTCCAGAGTTCAAATAAACTGCGAGACAGATCAGTGATGTGAAGGTACCCTGTCTCTTTTTTCCTATTATAGACTGATTAAGCCTGCTGGAAAACAACTCTCCTTGGATCTATTCGATCTAACGTCGTGCATCTACTTTAGTTCAGATGAGCACCCTGGGCTGTTCTAGGAGCAGCCGTGTGAGCATTTTATTTGTGTAACTTTATCCAAATGTGTCCCTGATGCCACATCCATGCAGCTATGCAGTTGACCGATAAGTGAAAAATACCACCGCACACTTGTTAAGGCAATTTCCTTCGCACATTCGCACCGACACTGACACACACACACACACACAAAGCCGCAGTCACAAGGACTTTGTGGTGCTACCAAGGCAACCAAAACGCAGGAGCTAATTATAGTTATAGCTATAGACTTTGGGGCACAAACTCATTCTGAGGCACACTCACATGGACAAACACACAGAGCAGCCGGGTAATTTATCTTCACTGAGCTGTCAATTAATCCACTTCCTCAAGGGTTTCATCTCAATGAACATCATCCTCATGTGAAAATGAACACATACTCTTCTCAGTCTGGTTCTATGTAGAGTTGTGTGCATGAGATTGTAATGTGTTTGAGTATGCCTCGGCATATGTTTTTGTTTTTGTTTCTGACAAACTAATTTACCCACATCTATTTCCATTATGATGCATGTAAAGTTGAGAGAAGGATACTGTCCCTCTACACACTTCTGTGCTGTTTTACTCTAAAGAAAACACTTTCTATATCAAATGCAATTACAGTGAGTTAAAAGGTTCAGTGACAAACTGGAAGCGAAGGGGAAGTCAAACATTTATCTTATGGTGAGAATCTTCAGGCACTGCTCTTTCTACTAAAACAATATTTCCCAACATAAACATTACACAACCTAACAGGCAGAACAAACACTACTCCCAGCAGTTCACAGCAGGCCACTAAATATTTCAATAATAGGTCCCAAATTCCAAAACTGTGCTACTGAATTGACAGAGGCATTCCCTCGGGTGCTAAAGTAACAATCATACAGCTCTCTGCATGTTGTTTGAGGTGTGTGAAGCTCGCCGCAGACGAGACAGGATGGAGAAGAAGCTGAAAGCAGGGATTAAATACTGTGTACAATTAGCTGTTGTGTTGCAAACAGACGACCCTGTGTGTGTTTTTAGCAGCTTTAATTTCAGCTGTATTTTGCCTCAGTGCATTTACTTGGCCTTTGGTAATTACTGTTTGTTAATGCAACTCTGTCTTTGTTTCCTGTAACTCAATCACTTTCTCTCCACCTTGTAGGTGGTAGCTTTAGCCGCGTTAGCTTTAGAAATATGTAGTAAAAAAAAAAAAAAGAGAGAGAGAAATGTGTTGCAATTTTTCAATCTTGTCCTTCAGGTTATTTGTGCCTCTAATAAGAGCTAAGTTTTTAGGCTGCCTCCTCAGACATGATGACACCAAGTTCTTTTTCTTACAAATACCTTTTGGGGTTTAGGCTTCACAAGGATAGTAGTGAGGGGGGAAAATATGCTTTTAATTTTTTTTTAATACAACAGTTTGCAGAAATATCTCTTTCCTGTGTTTAAAAAAGGCTCAAGTCTAAAATATGTCTGGTCACTACACACTGTAAACGGAAGCAAGTGTGTCCACCACACACAACTGCATGCACTCTGGCTCTCTACACGCATACAAATCAACATGCCAGTGCTTAAAGCAACGAGCAGCAGCTGCATCTTGCTCCCTGCAGACACTTTTCACTAAACAGGAAATAAGTAGTTGGGAAAGGTGTGTGAAAGTCCCTCTCACATGCGCGCACACACACACACACACATCACACACACACCATTAACTTCTAGCTGCAGTAAGGAGTGGCCTACTCGACGACACAGCTGGTTAGCTAGAAGCTCAAGGAATCACTGATGTCAGCATTTTCTTCAACAAAGGATGTATGTGTGTGTGTGTGTGTGTGTGTGTGTGTGTGTGCGTGTGTGTGTGTGCGTGCGTGCATGTGTGTGTGTGGGCTAGAAATGCAGTTCAGTACCTTGGACAGCTACAGTTTCCTCAGACAGGGAAAGTGGGCGCAGTCATTCATAACCTGGGTTAACACTGCATGGCTTCAAACATAAATCATCACAGCTCACACACACATGCAAGTGGTGCAATTTGGTGTCCGTGATAAATACAACACAGGAGATCAGGGCTGCCTGAAAAGCAGCAGGTAATTTGCTCTATACATTTGACATGGCAGATGCACAGTGGATTACAATTGTGGATGGATTGATAATAATTAGAATCACATAGCCTGCTACTGTGAGTCTAATCCGGTTTAAATTGGACTCAAGCCTGACAGTCTCCTGACAGACACAGAGTGCTGCTGAGCAGCTGTTGGCAAAAAAAAAAAAATAGTGGAAATATGAATCCTCTGGCAGCACAATCACTGCACATGTGCTGGGCAAAGTATAGTTATGCAGGTTGAATAACAGATTAAGAGAGGACATGGATTGTAAACTAGAATATGAGAACGCATAAATGGATATTTTACATCCTCCCATTAAATGCACTGACGGCAGTATCCTCAAGAGACTAGGATGCAAAGTAGTACTATACTTACAGTATAAAAAGCCCGTCCTCCTGTTATTATTTCCTACGTTTATTACCCACTGCTGAATGAGTAGGATGTCTTTGGCATTCTGGGATTTTCTCTTATTAGTTAAAACATACTGAATGATTTGTTGCATAATCAATAAAGTTTAATAATTGAAGCCCTATTCCACAGAAAGCAAATAAAAGCATCTAAAAATAACTCCCAGAATACAATGACAAGCACTGACTGTTGGTCTGCAACAGTGTTAAAGTACAAAGTGAAATCACAGTCAAGATTCTCTGTGTGATCCTGGCACGCAGTTGTAAAGACGAGCTTCCACCCTGGTGTGCGTCTACGTGTATGTCAGCACAGAATCTGGTCTGTGTGTAGAGAGCAGGGGGTTGCATAAAAATAGGTCTGTACTGTACGTATGATAACACAGGGACGTCTTTCTTTAGCTACACGCTCTTAACGCTTAGAAGTTCCCCGTGGAATTTAGCAAGGAAATGTCAGCACTCATCGGCAGGGGAAAAAAAGAGTTGTTGAAAAATATAGGACAGGTGGGGTCTCAGGGAGGCCGTGGGTCAAACGGAGATAAAGTTCAGGACAGACAGAGTATAGAGACATGTGGGACAGGCAGAATCATCCTCACACATACTGTATGTACTGTTTTATTCAAAACCCATTTCTTTCCTGACCAACACTTATCTGTGATGAGTTTATGGCATGAATAATAATGACCAGGCAGAACGGCACTCTTATCCCAGCACTGCTTATTAAAAAGCAAAAACAAAACTGATTGAATAAATGGAACTAATAATTAAAAACTGAAAATCTTCACATTAATTGAAAAATCTCCTAATCAATTAAGCAATTACAAAAGAATGAATACCAACCAATACCAACTTCCCCAACGTAATGAAAGTAGATGCCACTGCTATTTGTACATGTATCAAGTTACAAACAAATCCTGAATAAATACAAAAGACTTTTCTATCCATTCATACATTTCCACATTTCCCATAACCAACGTAATCAAGGAATCTGTTTGGGGTTCAGACACTATCTGATATCTATGAATGCATCTTAGCATATTACCAAATATCATTCGTTGTACTATAAAAACAGGAATGCTGTGTTTTCTGCTATTCATGCATGCTGCCATGGACGGGCCTGACTTGGCTGACAGCTGCTTGACTTCTGAATATCTTTTAAGCCTTCTGTCCATGTTTAATCTCCGAATATCGTCCATCTTCCTTTTTTGCTGTTTTCTTCGCCCCTACATGATGAAGTGCCTCCACAGTTTGGGTCATGGATCTTCACCAAAAAACGGATATTCTCATTTCCCATTTTCTACCAAACTGAATGTGTACTGACTGACCTAAAGAGTTTGCTGAAAACAATTCAAACACTAACTTTTAAGACTCAATGAGTCTACACCAGCCATTGATTTATTGACAAAACAAGTGAATGGCCTGCCTATAACTGCATATGACAAATATGAATACGCTACTTTTTTTTCACCATAAGAGGCAAACCACATAGAAAGTAGCAGAGCAGGACGCAACTCAAGTGAGCGACCATGCCAAACTTTTGAGTAACAAACCCACTGCCTGGGTAACAGAGCCACAAACACATTAGAGCGCACAAACAAATCAGCCAGAGGGGAAGGAATAAAAAGGCCTGAAGCCTCAGAAACAGAGGAAGCACAGAGTGGAGCTCATTTGGCCGTGTATCAACATGGGAACCAAAGCCTTTCCAAATCGCCTCTCTTTCTTTCTTTTGGAACACCATAAGAGTTTTCTGGGAACCAAAGAATGACTTGATTTTCCAGGAACCGACTAACTGCGGATTGGTGGTGATTGCCATGGTGACGGCGATGGGTGAAGATCAGAAAAGTAACATACCTTTTTTTAATCTTTATTCATTCAGTTTTTCGCAGAGTCATTAACTTAGGCACCAACAGGAGTCGCAAAACAAAAATGAATGTGAAAAAGTTTGAAGACTGCTGCAGGCACGCACACTAACAAAGACCATTCAGGACCTAAAGTAATGACAGTCACCAGGGATACAGTATGTCAGGAATGTTAAGCAACAAGATGACCGTAACACACTCCTTCTCCCCCTTCCCTGTTTTTCCTGACTGGACCCCTTGTGAGTTGACTCTTCACTTACACATTAAGGTTTCTTTATGATTTAAGTCAAATAAATCCCATGATCCCTGTTACTCCAAATCCTCTGGTCCAAGCGGTTTAATCTGGGATTTTCATGGTCATTCCCATCAGAGGTTTGAGATGACACTGACTGATAGTGTGAAAAATCACACAGCAGCGATTTTGGCTTGTGGAGCATTCATTTAGCCCCTGCATGCAAGATTTCAGCAGCACCGATGGAGAATATGAAATGAATGAACCTAGCAGTTTCTTCCTCAGTATCCATTAGCACAACAGAAATACTTAATGGAACAGAGTGGCCTTTGTCGGCCTCAATTCACAGACGTAAACAACCTGCACAATTGTGTTTCTATTTAAAAACTGACATTTGAAAGGACATCAAAAAACTAAAAAGCTTTGTGAATGTCAAAAGCAGAATTAAAAAGACACTTCAACAAGTGGAAATTGATCGCTGTTGTTTTACTGTAGCTCATAGTCATTTTCATATTCTATAGCTACAGTAGATAATAACATACACGAGGACTATAGCATTATCCAAAGTGGCTCTTCCAACACTGACAAAATGCAGGACATTGTCATGTTTACCATCACTGTGTGAGAAGTAAAGACCTTGGAAGAAAAAACTTTGAGAAAAACCAACAAGGTCTAGCTTGAGATTTTCCTGGAACGAAGTAACGTGTAGATAGTAAGTACCAGCAGATGTGTGCAATTCAGAGAGCTGAGTCGGTAAGCCTCTGCATTATGACGACAGTCTTTGTGTCAGTCACATGCAATGCCGTGCTCCACGCAGGCCGTGTGACCGGACAGGCTGAGGGGCTGCAGAGCCTAGATGGCAAGCTGACACAGAGGAGAGTGTGTTATTAAAGCAGTAATGGGGCCTTCTTCACCCACCTGCAGGTAGATCAATAGAGCTCTCCTTACCGAGTGTCCACTGCAGCGGCTCCCTGAGGGGAGACGACAGTCTGTGAACGTGTGTGAGTGAGAATGAGACAGAGGGAGACTTTGTATGTGTGTGCATTTGTGTATTACGTATATGTGTGTGTGTGTGTGTGTGAGAGAGAGATTGGGATGTTTTGTTCACATTTCTCTCAGCACTCTTGGAGTGAAAACTGATGAAGAATCTCAGATATTTCTGTTAAGGCACAGCAAGACATTTCTGAGTACAGGGCCCCTCTGATATACTGCTGCTGAGTAACAGAGAAAATTAAATTCACGAGTATGTCTCCATTCCAAGATGACCAATGTTTCCCCTGTGACTCACAGAGAATCAGCCCCTGACACTGCATGCAAATGACGTGACTGAAATATTCAAAACGTGAGGTCGTCATGTGGTGAAAGAAATCAGACCCCACAATAAAGCCAACGTGTTCGTAGCCAGACGTAGGAGGGCCATCCATCCATCAATCCATTGTATACACCACTTATTTGTGCAGGGTTACAGTGGGGCTGGAGCCAATCCCTACACCCTGGGCAGGTCACCAGTCTACCACAGGGACGACATATAGAGACGAAAAACCAGTTGCACCAGTTGCAGAGTCGGCAGTTAATTTAACACACAAGCCTGTAGACTGTGGGTGGAGGCAGGAGTACCTGGAGACAACCCACACCTACCAAACCAAACGTAAAACTCATCATGCTGCACCTTCCCTCATCACAAAGGAACTTTTTGAAACTGGCAATTAACTTGCATAGTATCTGGCAATGTCACCATGTGTTTTAAATATGTAGCTGTTCAGCATCTGCCTAACAATCATTACAGAAAACATTTAGATGACTATCAGTCTGTCTCAATGTAACCAATAGTTTCAAAAACATTTAAAAGTAGATAAGGTGGACAATGAATACTGGACTTGCATTTTTTTTTTTTATTGTGGCCAGAAAACACAACCAAAAAGTGATACTAATATTACTGTACTTCACACCTGTTTGGAAAAGGCTATTGCCTATTTGCATTAGCTATAACAGCTTTGCAAAAAGTGTAGAATGGCAGCAGTGTATCTGTCTGCTTCTGCTGTTGTTTTCCTGTTCTCTTATTGGCCAAAACTCAATTGATATTGGCAACTTTTCTCTCTCTCAGAAACATATAATCCTCCACAAAGAGTGACATTTCAACAACTGAACATATAAAGTTCTTGCAGTCCTGCTGTGATATGGCCCATATATGGCAGACAGACAGAGGGAGGGAGGGAGAGACAGAAAGAAAAGAGGCACTGCCACAGAGCAGAGTGCTAAATAGATTAAAAAGGACTGCAACAGACTTACGCAACTACAACTACATTACAGGTTTGCAGAAGTCTGTTCCTCCTGGAGAAGTGCAAGTTGGTGCCTGTGAACTGCCAGTGTATGTGAGTGTGTGTGTGGCAGACAGAAAGAGAGGAAAATAGAAGCAGGAAAGAGAGAGAGAGATGGAGGCACAGGGTGCTGTGGCCAGAGAGGGAGCCAAGACAAGACATTTCAGTCCTTGTAAATCACTTGAGAGACATTTATTGCTTAATGGTTGGCTCTGCATTCAAAGCCAGAAGCAGCCAAAGATAATCTCTACAAAAGATTATGTTTAGTTTCTGTAATCTCAGGTAAAAAGACTGAGTCTGAAAAGTCTGAATTTGTTTTTGTCTTTGGAGATGTGGAAGTCTTTGCATAGCAGTTCAAATATCCAGAATGAGCCCAGTAAGAGCCTGTTTAGCTTCTTCTCCATGTTGGAAGGATTTCACCTTTTTGCAGTTATTTATCCAAATTAGAAGAGTATTTAATGTAATCTTAGTCATGATGCATCGCTGTCATCTGCTCAGGCCTTAGAGGAATTTGGACACAATGACAAGTTGGGTAGAATTCAAGACTGTGCAAATAGAGCCAGGTTTATGTAATATCATTGTTTATTAATATTTCTGCCAAATCCCACGACTACCAGCCTGACATACTGGAAAAAAACACCTGATCTGCAAATCTTTCAAACTTATTGATCTGTTTGCCCTACAACCTATTTTGTTGTAGGCTATTTGATTCTAACTTCATACAGCACTTCTTCAGGATGGTGCCAGAAGGGAGGAGAAACTTGGGCCAAACTGGAAGAAGAGCCAAACCTAATGATAAGGGGGGTGGGGGGGCGGGGGGTATTGACCGATACCAGTGTGTTGTAAACTCAAACTCAAACTATTGGAATCAGTATCGGGAGGGAAAGAATGGTATCGGAACATTTCTATTTCTTTTCCACAAACAATGATAAAAGACAGGCAACAAGAGATTGCATTATATTGTTAAATTATAGCACTAGAAGAGTATGCTGAAAGGTTGATGTCTGAATGTCCTTGACCTTCTCTATGTGTGTGTGTGTGTGTGTGTGTGTGTATAAACAGTGTTTCCATAACAGTGTCACTAACAGAGACCATTGATCCAAGGCCGAGCACACACAAGAGACATAGGTGGGACATAGACAACAGACAGGTGAGTATGCAAGACAACTTTAAAAAGGAGAAGAAACAGATAGGTATATAAACTTTCAAACTTTGCTTATATGAATTAGCTAATATCTTGTGACAATCTTTAACAGACCACCAAACAGCAAACTCACACTTTCAAATTAAATGTATGAACTCTGCTCAGCTGTGTGACAGCAAAGCATTTTTTTTTTTTTTACCAGAAACAAAATTCCCAAAGACGATACACATGAATGTTTAACAGTGACATTTTTTTTGTGGTGTGAGGCTTGTTGAAGGATTGTGTAACAATGATGTTTATATGAGGTTTGGAGCATGGCCTCTTTTTTTTTCTTTTTTTTTTTTACAAAAACAAATCCAGGAAATATCAACCATAAGGTCTGACAAGCAAGAACTATTTTGCTGGAAGCCTCAACTTCATCTATACAATTATGAAAAACAAATACAAATTGAGAATCCTGAAATCATACCCTCGTACAATACAAAGATTCTCATGTTGAATAAATAAAACCATTCAAATTATTCATTATGAGTCTGTCATTTAGGTCACATTAATACTTAATAATGTCCAAATGTTTGGAGTGAATAAATAAAAACAAAGTGTTACCCTTTTTTTCTCTCTCTCATACACACACACACACACACACACACACACACACAAGACATAACTGAAGGCAGCTACATGTATGGGCCCACACCCATTTGAGCTCATAACTGATTTTCCATGACGCTGAACCAATTTGTGGCTTCATAAATTTGATCATAATTTCAAACAGAGCATCAAAGCCTGACACGCAATGTTTTACTTTTCTGCCGAACGCCTGCAGCCCCGATAACCGCGAGCAAGCCACACAAACAATTATTTCTGAAGGCACGTTTCTGATTTCTCACACTTTTGTTTGTTTTTCTGAGTCATGAGCGACCGATGTGGTGAATGTAAACCTTGAGTCAACAGTCCCACAACCAAAAGTTAATGAGGCTACCGCTTGTGTTCTCTGAACTTCCCAGCTTCGCTTCCCCTTTCCCTGCATGGACATACCAACACACCAACCGTCTTGGTCTGGGCCATCTGAAAGACAGACACATTTAAAAGGCCACATATTGACAGAGTGTAGAGCCAAATGGGCTGCCCCAACAGACCTCAGCATAAAGAGGACAATGGTGACTGATTGATAAAACACTTCACTGCAGATCCTCCTGAGGAAAAAGAGCGTCCTCTGGTCATTCTAGTAGACCAGTCCAGTTTACTGTCCAGGTGCACACTTAGGTATTCAAGGTGAACAGGAACAGACCCAGGACAGTCCACTGTGGAGTCCCAGTGCTGCTCATGGATGGTCTTAAATGCACTTGAACATAGTATAACACTTACTTAAAGGGATACGCCAACATTTTTTTCGACTGTGCGTGCAGTAACAAGGGAGAGCCCTATCGCCCGTAATTAGCGTATGGGTAATGGTAGCCTGCCTCCACCTAAAGTCATCGGAGACACTCAGCAACTCTAAACGGAAACTGGCGGGCCGATCTTCGTCTCAGAGCTGACAAAACTCTCCGATAAGGCATCTTGAGCGGTCAAATGCCGGTAACGGGACAAGATCGGTCAAAACGGAGGGTTCAAGCAAAGACGGTTTATTTTGATTCAAGCTAGCTACATTGAGGGCAGGTTAGCTTCCTATTTCAAAGTAAAAGCACTTCTGTATGTAAAGAGCAACGGGTGTTTATTTTGTGAAAGTAACCAGAAGTGCGTTGGTCACAACGGCTAGCTTGAGTAGCGCCGAATTCGTCCGAACAAAATTGTAAACAGCTGGTATTTAGACAAATTAATGACACACTGCTGATCTAAACGGCTACTTTCTCGTCTAAAAATGTTTGAAATGTCGATAAAGTGATATATTTACAGAGTTTAGAGCTAAAATTAAATCAAATGACTGCTGATTTCGGCTCGGGTAGGAAGCAGACTAACGCTACCTATGCACTTCCAGCGTTTGAGCTAAGCTAGCTAAGGGGGATACGGCTCTATCTCCCTTGTTACTGCACGCACAGTCGAAAGGATGGTGTCTATCTGCTTGTCATGGACTCGGGAGTGAGGCGAGACACACAAAAAAATGTTGGCGTATCCCTTTAAGTCACCTGACTCAGTCATTAGTCATAAAGCTATAATAATGGTTGTATAAAGGAGGAACTTGTTTGATTTTTAACTTTGTGTTGTAGGGAACTGAAGGTAATTATCAGGTGTAGGGTTCATACCAACGTGACAGGGTGGAAATACATTCCACGCGCTCTGGATGAGATATGCACCATCATATACTGTACTTGAGGCCAACTTTCTTTTTGGCACCACCTCTGCTTTCTACACATTACTTCCTCCCAGCTGTCAATGTTGTCAGAACAGCAATGCAGGAACCCCCGCCCCTCTCTATCTTTCTTTCTCCTCATGAATTCCTTCCCTCCCACTTTTTTTTTTCCTTCCCCACATGTCTCCACTCTGAGCTTTGAAGCCACACAGTGAAGAAACAGCAAAGATAAACAAATAGAGAAGAGGAGTTTGACGTTCAGCCTCAGCGTACAGTTCAGCCCTCTGGACCGGTTCCCACTTCCCTGACCAGCTGCTTGCGTCATTCCTCTGCAAACATGCTGCAAATGTGCTTTTCACACACACCCATGACCGGGGTCAATCCCCGAAACAGACACAAAATATTCATGCACAGTGACCGACACGGGGTTAAAACTAACCCTACATAATGTTATCTAGGAATGCAAGTTGGCCAGAAAACAAATCTCAATCAGCGTACGTACCAAGCAAAAAAAAAAGAAATGGTATAAATATGCAATGGTTTTGAAAACAAAACAAAAAAATATTTTCTTGCTTTTAACAGGTTATAAAAAGAGAATAATAGAAATCAAATATAATCTACAGTGTCATTAAACTCAAAATAACTTATTTTGATGTCTTTTATTTTGTATACATTTTGAGCTCAGCACATTATGTACAAATAAAACTATTTGCAGAGCACAAATCTATGAGGCCCAGATAACGTGCCAAGTGTGATCAACATCACTGAACCAGCAAAATGAGGGGATGCAAAAGGTCCTCTATTAAGGCCTCTTGGGTGAAGTTTCAGAAATATGCATCTCTGTCCAGTTCTGTCTTCCACTGACGTCAAAGCCCTATTAAGGCCAAAGAAGCCCAGCAGCAATGCCTCACTCTACCCCTGGATTTCAAGGAAATCACTCAGATTTTTCCAAAATATCTCCAATGTTGATTCGTGGCCAGCGTGCATGAGCATGTGGGTCTGGATGTGTGTGAGAGAGTGGCTGTGTGTGATGACAGAGAGGAAGGAGAAACTGTTTGGAGTTAAAACAGAGACAAGACAGAAGAACCATATCTTATTATTTACCCAGCAAAACATTCCTGCCTCAAAGAGAGGTTCATCGCTGGTTTGGCTCAGTTGCAGTCTTTCTACAGTCGTATTCTTTCCACGGTTTGAAGTTGCAATTTACATCCACGTCTGTCCAGACTCATGTGATGCATGTGGTGAAGACTTCGAAGGAATTTCGAAGGTTTCTGATCGTAATCAGTGTAGCAATTCTTGAGTTATGGCCAAACGTGTGTTTTGTGAGATCACAGTGACTTTGACTTTTCGCCTTGGACCAAACTACAGTAAATGTATTGTTTGCTATGGAGTCTCAATCAGTAACAAATGCTAAGTTATTTTGGATTCAGTTCAATTTGAAATCAGCACAAACAATTGGGTTTTCAGCTAATTACAAAGCTGCTTTGACTATAATAACATGACAGAATGGTCAGTCATACAGGGTAAGTGGTGAAAGTAATTTAGATCCTTCTGTAAGAAAAAAAAACGCTAGCTAATCAGTTGGTGAGGTAGCACTAGCTAGCCTGAGAGTTTAGTAGATGGGTCCTAAGCCCCAGGGGTTACGTTATTCAAGATCGCAGTATCCAACCATAACAGTGCTGTTATCGGTGGTTGAGTAGTCACGGTAATGTTATCTTGCACATTTACCCCACGTGGTCATACTGTATGTGTGATATATTTTTACTACTCTCACAGAAAACGAGAGACACCTCTCTCAGCGGTTCACTCCAACTGCCTGCTCTGTTGCAAAGGGCGAAGAGGGTTGTTTTTCCAAACACACGTGGCCGTGGGCTACACACTGGCTACACACTGGCTACACACTGGCTACACTCGCAGCGGCACACACACCGATTAAAGCTCATAAGGTAGACAGAGCTAAATGATCCAAATCCATGAATGCAGACACCGCACGCTGTCATAAGTGTGACAAATGTATCACATGCAATGTTGTTCTTTTTTTTTTTCAAGCTAGAAAAGTTTTTATTTCTTAACAAAAAAGTAGCCTAATACCAATAAAATCATAATGACACCCATTCTTGTTGTTGTGTCTTGTATGAATGCCGTTAAGACATTACTTTTCTAGTGTTACAGCAGAAAACATTCCTAAGGTTGGCAGATTTACAAAGCAACAGCATATATAGCTATCTAAAGTTTTAACATTAGACCAAGTTTTTGGCATTAAAACGTCTGAGTGTATTGAACTGATTTCACTTCATAAAGGAAGAATGTGTTATTTATTTCACCTCTTAAAAATGACGAGTCTTCCCAGTGAATTAGTGATGATATAAACTGCTCTTTTTTGAGCTTCAGGATCTAAAGAATAATTATATCATGTTTGTTTATTGGTTTTCTCGCTATCTGTATTCTGCCACTGTTACTGCCCCCTTGTCAGTTGCCCCACAAAAATGTTGTGTCTTGCTTGTTAATAAGCCTTTCTGAATTTCAAATAGAGACCCAAAACTTTTTGTGTGACACTGTTGCAGAAAGGGCATAATCCACATAATCCGCATTAACTGTTTGCTGGTATTTTAATGACCTTATTGGGAAAAAAAACATTGAACAAATGCTGGCAACGGTCACTAATTCAGGCAGCCCACCTCACCTCACCAGCACCACTAGTATATGACCCAGCGACCAGCATCAAGTGTGCAACATTTTTGTCTCATCTCGTCGTTTTGTCAAATCAGTATCTTTATTAGAATTCTTAGAATTGGAAAGATACATAATTAGCCATACAAATGCAAAGAAGAGCCTTTTCAAGAGATAAAAGGCTAATTAGTGCACTGGGAGAGGATGCATTTTGTGCGCATCTACAGGGAAATAAAAGAGTGTCTAAATATATTATGTATAAATATAAATGTATCCTCTCCCTACTGTGAATCCTGGGACTGTGGCGCAGGATTTTGGAAGGGTAGTCCTCAGGAGAGAAACATGTGGGATGAAAGTGTTTCATACGCACGCAAATATACGCAAGCGTGCACACCGAGAAAAGAGATAGTGTGTGGGAAGTGTTCAGCCGTGCATTAGCACCAAACAAACATTGCATTTTGGGTCAGAAAGCAACAACCTCGAGAGTAGAAAATAAGCACAAAGTGATCGATACGGGATGAATCACATCAGTGACTCCACTCAGCCTGGAGAAGCTATGGAAAAGGCTCAAGACTGAAATCACTGCAATTCTACTTTGAAAAAAATGAGCTGTGCAGGAATAGTGACTATCTGGTTTGGTCAAATAAAAAAGATGTCAGTAATTGTACCTGATTTCAGGAATTTCAAAAGGGGCCGTGAGGGGCAGCTGGACATTAACTAGAGCTGAGCAGACGGCTTGTTAAGACCTCTTTAGGTCTATTTAAAGAGCTGGCACATCTGCCCCCTGTTTGCCTTTCCAGGGCTGTAAAACCTGGAAAGTGAAAGGAGGGTGAACCGTGATGGAAGAGAAGGGAGATAGTCTTTATGAGATGCACACTTAGATTGTTTGCACCACAGCCTTCAAATGAACAGACTGGGACTTGTACATACAAATCAGCAGTCTCAAGTGTTTTTTGTTTTTTTTCCACTAACTGGTACACTTAAGATAGCTGTCAAGAAACATTGCACTGTTTAGTTGTTATGGAAACTCTATGAAACTGAAGCACACACAGTAAGCACCTTAAAGCTCTATTATGCAATTTTCACATGTCAGCATCCTCAAATAGCATCTGTTTGAAATTTGAGGACTTTGATACCTAGAAATCTCCTATAAGACAACATGAGGTGACTGGACACAGCCCATGTTTAACCAACCTGACACAGGTTCAAGCATCGGAAAAATGAAATAAAATTTGTGACTTGAAATTTTTCTGCCCGTTGAAATTTTAATATTTCTTGTGCAAAAACTTAAAGAAAATGTCTTTATAATTATTATTTATTAACTTCAGCTAACCAGATACAACACAATTTTATTTTAACCAATGATATTTATTAAAATTACTGACAACATTTACTTATTTTAATAAAAATTAAACAATAGTGGGGTTTATGAGTTTATAAGTCACCACACCATTAAAAGGTGAAATTATCAAATATCGAAAGGGAGATGACTTCACCTTGCTGCAAATCCACAGGTCTATTCAGGGGCCATTTTGATGATGTCACAGACTGTCATATGACTGTCAGTGACTATGATCTGAATTCAAAATAGCTTCTTGATCCAGTTACACTAAATGACCTCGAATGAACTGCGTATGTCAGACAAAAGTCCTTGGCTATTTTAATGGCTAAGAGCAGCAACAAGACATTGTCCTTTAAATATGACAATGACAACACTTGTTTGAACACGCAAAGACAACAGATAGATATTTCACGAGTTACTCTAATTAACTTTTAAATTCCGTGGCATCAAATCCAGAGTTCACGACTTTGATAATCAATAATTCAATAAGTCAAACTGCTGTAGAGGAGGACTGCCCTCTGCCCGTCAATAAGTGCCCAAGAGTGAAGAGTCAAAAGTGAACGCTCAGTCGGGCTGCAGTGGCCATTTGAATGAGGCTATCAAGGCTACATTCATGAAACTTGTGAGGGAGACACAACAACGCAAGCACAATAACACCATTCACAATTTTGCCTGAGTGTTGCTAATGAGAGTAAACATGAACATTACATAAATAGGACCCCGAATAAAGTAACAGACTTGTGGCGTTCAAATGAACCATGAGAATGAGACAGGGTAAACGGGTCAGTCGAGCTTATTGACCTCAAAACTTGATGACATGAAAAATAACAGGCTGAATAAAATAAGGTCAACAAACTGTTGGTGGGATATTCAACTTTGCTTTTATCCATTTCTGAAATACTGCTCCAATATGATGTAAGAGAGGCTTAGTGTAATACTGTTTTTAAGTTGAAGCCCTTAGGGTGGATGGGGAGAGATGGTGGGGGTGGGGGGGGTCAGCTGGCTATAAATGTCATGTGCAATTCTTGTTCCATAGTCAGGTGATTTTACAATTACAACACAAGTCTGCCCTAAAGCGGCCGTAATATCTTCTGCAAGCCCTTTCCCCAGTGAAAAACAACTTCTATAGAGAGTAGCATTTGTCCAGTTTTCAACCAGTGTATTTTAATCAGTATTATGCAGAGTATCACCACTTTCACACACAAACACTCACATCAACAGCCTGTCCTAACCAGGATCATCATTGCCAAAGAAGACAGGAAAAGCCATCCATGATGATATTGACATTTCTAAACAAACTAGCCGTGTATTCACTACCACTTTAACAACCTATTTGGCTCAACTGAGTTTGAGGCCTGCATTGATGTCGAAATACTTCTTATAATAAAAGGAAAGAAAATCAAAAATCATAAATCAAATACAAAAAAAAAAAGAAAATCACAGTGATACAGTATTTATTCTCCTGACACCCAATGTATCGAAAATATTATGTGTGAATTATGGAGATGCAGCATACACAACATACAAAAGCCACTAATAGAGGCGCTAACGGTCTCTATTCTTCACCCGTTTTCCATAAAAGTGCACACAAAAGCAAAGTGCTTATTGCCCGATTAAAAAACATGTTTGTTTGTTTTTTTTGTCCTGTCATATTAACTGACAGCACTGAACGGTCAATGTGAGTAATTCTCCTGTTATGCAAATGAATAGATGAGGACATCTCTCGTCTTGTTTCTCAAAACATAATTTATCTTGCCCATGTGTCTCACACACACACACACACTCCCACCAGTCAATACATCTTAGCAGGCATTTTCGCTCCCTAATCCTCTAAATCACGCTACAAATCAGCCATGGTTAGGGCTGACTCAGTCGAAGAGGACACTAAAACAGGAGCATGCACACACGCACACCAGTAACGGAGAAAATCAATCCCTACTCGTCTTTTTCAGAAGAAGGGCTGAGAATGTGACCTACCTTTACTTTACAATCATGTGACAGGAAGATAATTCTGTCTGACAGTCTTTCTCTATTTCTTTTATTCTCTCTCTCTCTCTCTCTCACTGACACACACACACATACATATATACATACTACATCCAATGGCTCTCCTCTCTCCTGCCAGCGGTGGAGAGTGACTGAACCACAGCCTTTACTATGAGGCCATGAAGATAAGACGTGGCGTTTATTAGCATCATTTCAGCAGGTATTCAGTGGGCTGATGATCTCGGTGTTCCTTCATCACAATTCCCTCGTGTGGAAGTGACAGAGGAAATACTGACCTTACATTTTTCCCATGCTTGTAAAACAGTGCTGTCCCTAGAAAACCTTGTACTGAGACCTCATGATACTGGAAACTGAGACAAACTGGATCATTTTCCAGCTAACACCAGTGCTGTTCTGTGAAACGACTGCTCCAGAATAGGTATCATGAGAGATGAGTTATTCCTCATTATACACAGGATGCAACACTTTGATACCAAACTTGTCATCATAATCTCTCAAAAACCATGGGGTTTTTCCATTTCAAATTCAGATGAAAACGTTTAACCTTTATGAGACAACAGCGGAACAGTGACTAAAAAGATCATTTACTGCAGCTTTGATGTAATGGAGTGCTTTTTTTTGCTTGCCAATGTGACAAAAGCAGCAAGTATATCTAGTGTAAACATCAAAGGTTTCTGATGTGGTATATCAGGTGAAATCAGAACAACCTATAACCATGAAAACTGCCGTTGAGGCCACTGGGAGGCTAATTTGGCCATAACTTTCACTGTATTACATCAAATCGAATGATTTTTGGTCAAGAATCTTAATTTTAAATACATTTTGGAAATTTGATTAAAAATTTTAGTTGATCAGTAATACATACTAATACTGAATACCCCCTACTTTACAGTTGTGGATAAAAATGCCCAGTAAATGTATCAGATTTTTTTTTTAAATTCAACTTTTGAATTAATGTGAATTTGAGTTAAAGCAGAAGTAAGCAGAATGTTTGTGTTAATATAAGTCTTAAATAGTTATATCTTCCGACAGCAATCACTCACATAGAGTGTTTGGTCTGAAACACGGGTCTGTCAGTCACTAAGCCGAGGAGAAAACTTTCCTTGTATCCTACAACCTTTATCCAATGAGGAGAGAGAACGGCATAAAGGGGCGGTCCTCTCTGTGTGTGCAGCCAAGGGATGCGCGTGAATGTGGTGACGTAGGGACGAGGGCGGGGGCTGCTAACTCCATCGGCTGACAGAAAGTTAGCCAAAACTACCGGATCGCTTACTTCTGCTTTAATGTGCAGGTCACAACTTGTCCACAAGTTGGAGTTTTTGGATTGTGTATTTGATGAGTTTGATGAAGGAAACCAAGAAATCCCATGAGCCTCCGTAGCGTAGCTCTGAGCAGCCCGTGGCTCGGCTTGGCCGTACTAAAAATTACAATTACAACAATTAAAGGTAACGAACCTACTGCTACTATAGGGATCATGGCAATGGGCCAATTTGCCAAAATATTGAACTATCCCTTTAAGTCTTGTTTTGTCCAGCCAATAGTAAAAGCCCCAAAGATCTTCAATTAAACATAATCTAAATAAGAGCAGGAGAGAAAGCACACACTGCTCATTAGCAAACAATAGCCTGATAATATTGTGGACATTTTCAATATTACATCATCTAAACATGCACTGTCAGCATGTTGAGGTTAGCTAGTACCACGGCTGTAGGTTCTGAGTCAGTCCGTTGAAACCTAATAATACTTAATAAACACTGTAATCAAACTCTTATGAATAAATGCTCTGGGCAACTTTAAACCACCCGAGAGTGACCAGTTAATTAGTTCGTCATTGCCTTCACACTATTATGTCCAAGATGACACATGGAAAACACACTAGAAAGTGAGTGGTGCGAAATCCCAGGCTTGAGGTTTGGTAAGACTCCATCGACATGCCTCATTATTTGACAGTTATCCAAAGGATGGTCTTACACACCATAATCACTATAATCTACTCTGCTATGGGGTAATGGTAGGGATAGATGCCACTTGTAACCATGGAAACGAGAGATGATAATGAAGTGTGTCACCATATAAGCTATGTATAGCCCGTCTAATTTGTGTATATATATCTATGTATGCGCGCGTGTGTGTGTGGGCTGAGCCGATAGTTCTTCCAAGATGCACTGCACCTGTGTGTGGGCAGGCGGCACAGCAGAACAGCATGATGACCAGCACGCTCTTGTGTATTCTTATCCCGAGAGGAAAAGTATCCTCATAACGCACAACGGAAGCAAAACTTTCCAAACTTCAAAATCGCAAGTAGAGAACAGATGCACCTATGAATCACAAATGCTTTTTTTATTATCATGTGGGCTCTGATGCATCCAGCCAGAGGAATTAAAGGAGAAGAAACAAAAAAAAAAACCTTCACATACATTGATCTTCTTAAAGATTATTTCAGAGCTGTTGGAATTACAGTGAAAACCAGTAGCGTTTTAATGCACCCACAAAAAAGCCACACTCTCTTAAGAGCTGCACAGAAAACCACAGGCTGCATTAACCACAGATTACGTCCTTTAACTCAACTTCCTCTGTCTGTCTCCTCTGTCTGTCTCCTCTTTCTCTCCGACTTTCCATCCACATGTACTTTACAGCAAGTAGCCTAACTTGCATGAAAGCATCAAATGAACCTCCTCTCTCCATCTCGATCTGTCCACCCTCATCCTTGTCTTGATCATTTCTGGTAAAGCTTTCCTATCTTCTCCTCATACTAATTGAAAAGAAAAAAGAAAAAGGTTTTGCTATTTTTTTCTATTTCTCTGCTTTGCGCTGCTTCCCCCTTCTACTGCTGCACATGTACAACCTCTGAGTTTAAGCGGGGACTTGCAGCTACTCCACAAGCACAGGTTATAGAAAACGCTCTCTGTGCTCTGTGCCTGTGAACACGTAGGCATACACCGCTACACATCCACTATACGCGAGTGAAACTGCAGAAGGTGAGAAAGGACCGCCAGAACATTGAATTAAATTTGATCAGATGACAACTCACGCTTCATAGCCTCCAGTCGTAACAGCTAGTCTCACAAATAAAAGGCAAGCGGTTGACAAAACAGTCGGAGCCCTAATCAGTGTCACTGCACACGGTACATGCTGGATAACCCCCTGATAAGTGTGGCCAAATAAACTAACAAGAGCACTTTAAAAACCATTTTCACGTTCAAGTAACAGCATTATTAATGTGACATTTGCTGGAGTAATGGAGATGTTACAAGCCTAAATGAAGCTTTGAGCACCACAATGTGTTGATGTGGACCTTGTGATAATGTTTCTCCACAGCCTCTTCAAAAGAAGGTCACATGCTATAGGCTGACCTGAGGAGTACAGCCCAGTGGGAAGTGTGTGATGAAAAAAGACACTGGACACTGCATGGTGTCTTGTGCATTATACAAAGCTGACAAGGACGACCAGCTAGCCTCAGTCCAGAGCCCTGCAATTGTAGATAAATATTCAAAATCTGTACTACTGTTGTTAGAGTGCTATTGAGATGACTGTGAATAAAGTAAAGCTAAATGTGGAGGCTATAGGTTTGGTTAACCGAGCAGAAGAAGCTCACAGCTTAAGGCAAGAAGTCAAAGAGTGAAAAAGATTGCATTCATTCAGGAACTATAAATCATAAAGTAAAAGACAGTAAGTTCTCTGCTCTCAGCGTATTGCAAGATCAGCTGTTTGATACGAGGATTCAAGACGCCATATCAACACTGTTTAGTGCCATGATGCAGGACTAAAAATAAATTCAGGGACAATCTACCGGGGAAAAGGAAGGAACCACCCTCCAAATCATAACAGTGTTCAGAAACCCCCTCCCCTTTATAAACTATTTCTCTGCTTCACAGCCAGAATCCATTGACACTGACTCCCATGTTTGCTGTGTTGTTACCTCCGACCACTCACTAATTCTTCTGGAAGAGTCTGTTCGATCGTTCATAAAACGCACATTTGGAGGGAATTTTGGCTGCAGGTGGACAAGTAATGACAAGGTGGTCTGCACAGTGTACATGAGCCAGTTAAAGCCATTACTGGAATTTGCAGCAGTTGCTGTGAACAGAACAGCACAGCTGGGTGTGGAGATAATTCATTTGTGGGCAACATGACTCCAACGGTGCAACATCGCTATCAATCAATTTCAATCATGCATTCATTAATTTTGCCTTTCCCATGCAGTCTCAATGTGGACAACTTCTCCCGCACAGTGCGGCTCCAACAAGGTGCTGTGTACACGCAACAAGTCATGACAGAAACTAAAAGACAAAGAATGAATCATGATCTGACAACGGATAATTGTTTTATTTATATCACCAGCAAAAAAAACAAAAAAACAAATGTGCTTTGCTTTGATTGTTGTTTTTTTCCCATATTTCAGTACAACAAAAAGATAAAATAAGATACTATAAGCTGTTACCTGGTATTTTTTACTATTTTGTAACATTTGATTAATAAATAAATGAATATAGCACCCAACAAAATCAGACAAAAATGCAAGTGGTACTTAAAGCAGAAGTAAGCGATCCGGTCGTTTTGGCTAACTTCTTGTCAGCCGATGGAGTTAGCAGTCCCCGCCCTCGTCCCTACGTCACCACATTCACGCGCATCCCTTGTCTGCACACACAGAGAGGACCGCCCCTTTATGCCGTTCTCTCTCCTCATTGGATAAAGGTTGTAGGATACAAGGAAAGTTTTCTCCTCAGCTTACAGCAGAGCAGAGTGACTGACAGACCCGTGTTTCAGACCAAACACTCTATATACGGTAAGTGATTGCCGTCGGAAGATATAGCCTAACTATTTGAGACTTACATTAACACAAACATTCCGCTTACTTCTGCTTTAACCAAAAGTGATGTGAGAGAGGTTAAGTATATTTTTGCCTCTTTTTTTGCCTTCATTTGATAGTACTGTTGAGAAAGACAGGAAATTGGGAGGCAGAAACAGGGGGAATGACATGAAATAAGGGGCCGCCCGATGCGGGATTCGAACTCGGGGCCGACTGCAGCGAGGACTGCATAGCCTCTGCATATGGGGCGCCTGCTGAACCCACTGTGCAACACGGCGCCCCAAGGTTAAGTGTTTTTGAGTGGAACGACCCACATTCCTAAGGCTCTACAAACTACTATGGAAAAAACTCCATTCATACTAGTGGGCTCCTGTGTTGAGACTCTATAATGTGACTGTATGAACGCTGCAGGACACTGCTCAAGCAGACCGTCCGCCTCACAATGATCAATGTATTTATAATATTACTCATGACTAGATCTCTTACACACTACTCATCACGGCACCTTCACCGTCACCAAATCACCTGTAATCCTTCATCTCTGACGCATGACTTTACTTGCGCGTACACCCATGCTGTCATTGGCCAAGACCAGTCATTCCACACGTCAATGCCCTGCCCATATAAACTTTTTTTTTTTTAAACTGCTGTCAGTGTTGCTCAACCGCAGCCTGTGAAAGCTCCTCTGATAAACAACAAAGAAATGTGCATAAATCCTCTTTGTAGGTGTTTGGCTGAGTGCAGCGCGTTAATGTTTGTAACGTCAAGTAACTGTAAAGAGGCTGCAAAGCTTCATCTCACACATAATTCCATTAACTCACCCTCGTCTTCCATCCAGCCTCTCAGCCTTTTACCATATTTGTATATATTTGGGTGATTTTTTATACCGACGTCTATTCACAGACTAAATATAATTCCAATCCTTCAAATTCCTCAGTCACGTTGACGTACAACAAACAGTGAAGCGTTTTATTCTAATCCCAGCATGCTGCCTCAGCTGTTCCTGAGATACAGTGTGAGCGAGTTAACCCGCAGCAGCAGCAGCAGCAACAGGAAAGCAGTTTCAGTGAAGCTGTCCGCGCTGAACACAGGAAGAATAGTGGCTTTGGTCTAAAGAATCAGCTGCTTTGTCTGTATTTTCAGCTACACGTTACCGATTTAGCAACCGCCTTCAGACTGTGGCTGCTTGTAGAAAAAGACTTTTATCCCTCCTGTGATTTGTCGGTGCAGCGGAGACTGAGAGATGGGGGAAGAGATCCTCATTTTACTTCGCTGTGAGTGACATGAGGACGTCTCTAATCAAAACGTGAACAAAAAGAGTCCGCAGAGCATGAAAGAGTGGAGCTTTCCTTTATGTGGAGAAAAAAAAGTTTTTTACATATATTTTACAAGTATGCCTCTGAATAATTAATATAAAGAAAAAGGTCAAAATTGCTGCAGTCATCACAGTTAATGTGTTGTATAAAATCAATGTTTTATTTAAGAGAAAACACACAGAACAGAGCGCAACAATCAAGCAGTGCTCCCTGCTGGTTTTCATTTCATGCCAAGTTATTTTTTTTCCAAAAAGCCATTGCACCAGGCTTTTTACTCCGTTTCATCGCGTTAGGATCCAATGCTACACTTCATCGGCCCACTGAGCTCATCATCGGCCTCATTTGAGCGGCTCGGGATGTCAGGCGGCGGAGCTGGATACCGATTTGGAGTTGAGTGCAGGTCACAGCATAGATACAGCGATGGTGTGTCCTGTGATGTGTGTTATGCATGTTACTGTTAAATAATAGAAACATGCCACGCTCGGACCGAGGGTGTGGGTGTGTACGAGAGAGAGAGAGAGACAAACAGAATCATGTTCTACTGATAAGTGAAACAGCCCCTCTCCAGAGTGGGACTGTCAGCAAAAGCGTGACGATCTCATATAGCTCTCGTGTTATGAAACAGCCTTTCTGCCAATACACACACACATACAGTACACACACACACAGAGCCATCTAGGAAATGAGAAAGGGCTTCATCCATGGATAATGGTCCATCACAACCCATGATGGTTTCCTCTCGAAGAGTAAATGGCATTAAATGGGATGTTGATTGAATCACAGCATTGTCATGTATACCAGATGGCAAAGAGGCCTTGCACCTTACCATGACACCAAAGAAACAAACAGCGTCTAACAGGCTCCATTTCCTAAACAAACCCTGGAGTGGATGTGTGTGTGTGTGTGTTGGGTCACAGAGAAGGAAAATAGGTTGAACAGATAGGTATCAGTGTTATGTGGTTGTGTCCTGGCTTCGCTGGAACTTACTTACTATGTGTTGGCCCCCCCACAGGTTGGAAAGCAGCAACCTAATTGACCATAACCCCTGTGTGAACGGGGGGACAGGAGGAGGAGAATTCCCCTACAGGGATCAATAAAGTGTAGCGTTACACAACTTCATATTACATTTCATTACATCACTCCTTCTAAATGCAGGAACACCCAGCCGTCCAAGGACACTGTCTTCTTTAATTACCCTCCCTAAGAAAACAGTTTGATTTGTCTGGGAAGAAGCCTCTGTGTCCACGCTGAGCTTGAGCACATTTATTTCTTGTTGCTTTACAGTTCTCCTAGCCTGTGGATACATGAAATTAACTGCTGCCGTCATGGAAACATGCTCTGGGACTGAACAATGGCAACCAATCTTGTTAAAGAGCCCTTATTAAAAGGGGGTTTCAGCAAACCAATCTTTTTTTCTTTGTCTTTTTTTTTTTTTTTAATCCAACGTGAAATAAGTAACCAGGGCAAACAGATGCTAATGCCGACACAGAGGAAAACTGTTTTCATGCATTTTGTAATGCCTCGGGCAATCAAAGCTTGTGTTGCAAGAAATGGTTCAGACTGTCAATGTCATGCTGGAGGGCTGATACAGACATGATGAACATTTCTATGAACATCTATCACTGATAATCCCTCCTGGGCCAGAGGCACAAAATATGACACAGCAGTTCAAATCCGATTACAATACTTCATTGGTCCACTACAACACAATATGACAAATATCAGGTGTTGGCTCCTCTGCCAAGCTGCTTCTAGACAAACGGCTGTCTGCGGTGGTGTGCGCTCATATGTCAACATCTGTGCAGAATAGATGCAGCTGTGCAGTTTACACCACACAGCGTGAGCCCAAATGATGCTTTAGCGAGGTGAATGAACTATATGTGAGTTTTGGCAAGCACGGGCGCTGAACTAGAGTATAGGATATCCAATCCCTCTAATGAATTCTGGCTGGACTGAGATGTGCAGAAATGCTGATGCATTGAAAATAACAACAATAACAACAACACAGGTGTCTGGACCATTCATTCATTCATTCATTCAATCATTCATTCATTCAAGCAGCCAGCCAGTTCCACATCCTCCCATTCACAGTCATCCATCCCTGAGTAAAGCTCATCCATCCTCTCCACCCACCACCAACACCTGAACAAGCAACTTCCCTTTGTAAAAGTCATTACAGGGTCTCAAATGTGATTGAACATGCCCACATGCTATCTGTTTAACATTCAATCAAAATCCACACACACACTCATAAATATGCAAAGTGGAAACAGAGGAACTATCTTTAATTTCTGAGAGGTTTGAACCAGATGTACTGTGCTCTAAACACCTCACTGCCTGTGAATAGTACGCTGGTCAGAAATAAACTAAATGTGAAATGTAGTCATCTACACTGCCACTGTTGCTTCTGTTTTAAGTTTTATGAGTTTTTTAGGTTTATATTTTTATTACTACTTGCTTATTAGTATCTTATCTTACTAATGACTGATTTAATTTTGCAGAATATTGCACTTTATCGCATTACTTGAACTGGAAATGCATTGGTGTATGTCTGTTTCTTGCTGCTGTATGTAAATGTGACTATATGTTCAGTTGTTGTCAGTCCTGTGGTTTTAATGTGTGTACCTATGCACCATGCTCTTTACGCATTTCCCTCTATGGGACAATTAAGTCAATCTTATCTTATCTTATCTTAAATGGTTTTGCCTTTAGATTCACGGTGTGTATGACAGCCTATGGCGAGAGAAGACGTCAAAGCAGATTACACTCTTTTTACGATCAGATGGAGCCATAATCTTTAGTTATTGCCAGACCTAACACCTCATCAAACAGCCATTCAGCCACGAGCGCCGATCGACTACATCGACTAGACTCAAAACGCATAGATGTTCAGTTTATTCAGCTTTGAATGGGTGTCGTTTTCTCTGGTCTCCACTCAATGTCATTATGCTATGAATCGCTACGGATAATGGGGGGAAAAAAAGAGAGGTTGGCCTTCTGCAGTGAAGATCTGCTTCAATTCTGCTTCCCTCTACCCAAGCTCATGTGAAAACCTCATTCAGCTGATACAGCCTCCCTCCATCTTTGTGAGTCTGAGCACAACTCTAAGCAGGTCTTCGGTGCGCTTTTCACCACAGATGAAGTTATTAGAGTGTGAAATCAAAAGCTCCAGATTCTCCAACCAAGGCCGCGTTTAGGGTTGGTACAGGTTCATGAAAGAAGGCGTGTTTTTTCTGGAGGCACACGGTGACTCGGGTCAGCCAGAGGTTGGGGCGATGTCAGCAAGTTTTCTCGTGAGCTTGAGCAAGCGAGAGCGGCTGCAGCAGAGAAAGACATAAACGGTAGATGGACTGACACGCAGTGCAGGAGAGGGAGCAGCACATCTATCCCAGTCTCCTGTGATGCATCGCTTCTCTATCCTTTTCAGGAGAGAGAAAAAAAACAAAAAACCGTGTGCTGTGCTGTTGTGGCAGATGAATGACTGCGCTCACAGGAGAGCCGCACAGCAGAGTTATCCCTAAGGCACTGGGAAGGGACAATGATTATTTCTCGGCTAAGTGGTTCAGGTTAGAGTTACATCTAAATCTTTTCTGAGGTGGAACTTCAAGCCAACACTCCAACAAAGAGGCTGTGCTGCTGTGACTAAACCCGTAACTCAAAGTTTCCAACATAATCCAGACCTGAATTTCTTGATTTGGCATGACTTACGCTGAGTCATCCTGGCCCTACTTATGACATAATCAATACGGTAGGGCTGAAAACAATGTCCACATATCCGATTATATAAAGGGATATACATAATGTACCTGTTGTGTTGGGGATTGTTTTTACGGTTTCACCCTAACAGAGTAGGTATTCTAATTTGTATTCCAAGTATAAAATGGAAAATGGAGGGAAAGGGCAGTAGGAACATGTCAGGCACAAACCCAGACCGGGAACAGAATCGGGCCTCACGGAACAACTCCCTCTGGTGTCGCTAAATGATTTCTTAAGTGTGTGTGCTGTTTGTTGAACTTGTATAAACACTGCTCGGATAGTCGGTCCAACATCTGCGGTAGTAAGGGCTGTGATGACGCAACCCATCCAAGCAGCAGACAGTAATCTCTTCCCAGAGACAATACACAGAGAGACGTGACCTTGCATGTCCCCATGACTCCATATTTAAGCACACATAGACACACAGTATTAGTGCATGACCCTGGGGATTTTTTTCAGAAAAAAAGAAAATCCTCCCAGAACTTCCCGTATTACCCCCCCTCCCCTCCTCCCTCCCTCCCCCCCACACTCTTTCCATCCTCTCTGCCATCCTTTTCCTCCGTCTGTCCCCTATTCCCTCGGCCCCTGAGCAGTCAGCCCGGAGTCGTTTGTCCTTCCTCACCGTCCATCCACCGCCGCCCATCCGTCTTTCATTCCATCAGTGTCTCCAGCTATGTGTCTTTCCTCTCCCCCTTTGGACCGGGCAGGAAACAGTGAGTCAACTTTTTAGGAGACACTCGGCTCAATGTGCGCAGCCATGATAAGAACAAACAGAACAAACCACTGCGTCCTCCTCTACATTTCCCTCCAGACCATTAAATAGACCTCATTCTAAGTCGGGACAGTCAACAAACAATGATGCCTTACTGTCTTTAACTTTGCAGAAAGTACACATGCACCCCTTCACTTCTAATTGTATTGTTTTTCTTAGCTCCATAACGCATCCTGTTTTGCTTACAACGTTTTGAAATCTACACCAGCTGGGCAACAAAGAATTACTAAGAATTTGAAGTGGCAGGAACTTGAAGAGACAGGAATCAGAGATCGGACATGCTTGCAACGCTTCAGTCTTGGCCTGCACTCTAAAGGAAGTGTTTTTCTCTGTAGCAGTTTAGAGCAACAGGAAGTTACAGCAGGTGCTGATAGGGCTACTCGTAATACCTCAAATGCAATCCTTTTTTTTTTTTAGCCATGTGAATCTGAAGCATAGGCTATATGATTAAAAATATTTACAAAGGTTCTAGTGTTGATCCACCATGTTTTAACAGACTTGTCAATTTTGGAATAATCACAGTATAGACAACACTGCGTTTGTGCATTTTGATTTTTATGTGGTGGAACGGCCCTTTTGTTCGAAAATTGATCACAGACTGAGCCATTCATTTCTATTCTATCTATTCTTGCTGCTAATAACAAACCATCTGCTCACAAGTTCATCAGGCGTGACCAGAGGACTCACCTACTCCTCTGGGTTTGAAATACACCACATGGCAGAGGACGATTTACTGAACGGGAAATGCACGTATGAATGCAAACACACAAACACACACACACACGTGAGGTCAAATGCACATGCAAGAGAAACTGCAAGCATATTCTTCCCACGATACCCTTGTAGTCGTAGATGCCATTTCCTTTTTAACCACAGGTTTCTGCATGAGTCAGTGGTTTAATGCCTTTTTCGCTGCTTGTGGTAAGAGAATATATAGCACTGGCTGCCTTGTGGCAACGCAAAGATAGAATAAATACATTATTCTTGTCAAGAGTTCATCTAAATGAGCAAGCCTGTAAGACAGGGGTGCGTCTTACTGCACATCATTCCCTGGTGATTTATTCAGTTCCTAGAAAGTCTGTCCTGGGGGGGAAAAAAATGGCAATAAACACGATGCATGTTAAACATGATCATGCAGACCAGCTGTCAGATTATGATCACTACAGAGAGAAACTGAGAGGATGCAAATGTAAGCAAATTTTTCCACATTCCCCACTCCTTTTTCTTTCCTAAAATAGCTTTTATTTAACTGTTGAATGCATTGCCTGTTCCAGCGACACGTTTCTTCAGACAACACTAAATCTCAACTGGGTTTTGAACTCACAATCTGATGTCAGCTGTGATGCTGTGCTGCAGCAAGAGACCATTATTCCATCCACACAGCTATAAGAAAACCAACAACACCCACACCCACACACACACACACACACCACAAACAGCACCAGCTATGTAGACGCGTAAAAAAACAATGACATGAGTGATAATTGAAAAAGAAGCTGCTGTGCTGTATAGCGTGCATGCCGGGACAAGAGAGCAATCATTTTCACCTTCTAATTTTAGACTCAAGTCGTGAGACCAAATAGAAAAATAGTCTAAATATGGACAATGGCCCCATGTCTCTGTGATAACAACCAGTGCAGCACAAGTGCAACTGTAGCACAACTAAGTGTGGAGACTCCCCCGCTGATCCCCACTTACTGTCATCCAGGTCAACCAATAGACCAGCATGGGTTTATTATACATGGCAGTTTTACATGTGCTTGCTAGGGTTATGTGTGTGTGTGCGTGTGTGTGTCCAAAACAGGAACAGTGATGAAACCACAACATTGCAATGGTCATCTAGTGCCTCTTTCAGTGTGCTGATCAGATCCCATTTTACATCACTTCACTCTCAACTGATGACACAAGCTATAGAACCATGCTGCTTGTTCTGTATCTGACTGTAAGAGGATATATTTAGGACTATTGTCTTTTATGAGAGGGGGATGAGAGATCAAATAAGTGCTGAATACACTGTCAAAGAGAAGTAGTGACAGAGAGATGTTTTAAATGAAGTAGTAGGCTGCTTCAAGTTCATGTGAATGTGTTTGTCTCATCTAAGCTCCTGCTGCCACATGTCTACAACACTAAATCCAATGTTGTAGCTGTGAAGTAGCTACGGTAGTAGTGTGAAGTGATCAATGCCGGACCTCAGTCTTGGCGAAAATTTAAAAAAAGAAGAGTTAAGAATTAGTAGTGAACTTACCTCCTCTACCGTGAGGGGCATGCATATCCTGTACTCCTTCAGCAACATCTCCCCCGCTTCTTGCGCGTCTCTGCTGTGTGTGTGTATGTGTGTGTGTGTGTGTGTGTTCACTAATGTGTCAAGCCAGCCAAGTAAACGTCCTCCGCGGGCCGACGGGATGAGTGTGATATCTGAAGGACGTGTCAGCGCATGTGGAGGGCTGGTTAAAGCCTTAGCCCGGGTTAGGAAATACACCCCGAGTTACGACTGACTTCTTTCATCGGAACCAGCGGACTCTGTCTCTCCTTCTCTCTCTCTCTCTCTCTCTCTCTCCGGCGGGGGGGACGTGAGGGCAGAAATGAGCTCGGTCCAGGGTTGTCCCCTCCTATCACACTGACGAGTCAAGCAGCACAAGGAAAGCGCCAAAAAAGGACCGGAACTCATGAGATTTCAGCCTTCAAAATAAGAGCACGGAACTTCTTGGGTTCCAAAGTAGCCTATCAGTGTTTATTTACATCGTGTTATTCCTGTTGTGTGTCATAAGAGCATACATTAAACAAGTAGGCTATATGAAAATATCTCATATATCACTGTAGCCTATAGCTAAAGAGGCTGGATTGAGTGGGACTCAAAAAGCCAATTGGTTCTCAGGTGTCATCAATTTGAGTCACAGGCTAAGTGTAAAGGAAGCTGCACCAGTCGAGTATATCACACTATCCTTTCCAGTTTTTAATTGTTTAGTGATTGTTTTCTAGCCTATTTGCCTGTAGCAGATTTTAATTGTCCTCTATTGATTTATATGTGCAGGAAACATCTCAAGACTGGTGTAGCCTATTTCTTTGTTAAAAGTAGGTAGCCTATGTTTTACGATTAAATTTAAGCTGACAATTCATTCACTGCCAGATGAATTTTATATAGTAGGTTGGATATTTGCTGCTTAGATTGCTTAATCTTTTCATGTGTGTATATAACCAGGTCAAATCAAATTCAATCTGTAAATCTCATTTGTCTGTTGTGAATTGGTTTTCTGTACCAGAACTACCTATTTATGTTTTTTATGTTCTATGTTTTGGGTTTTAATGTGCTTTTTTAAATATATGCATGAAGACCATAACAAATGCTTGAAAGCATTATGATGCCTTGACTACCTTGAATTTATAATCTATTCATTTATTTATCCATTCATTCTCATTATTAATTTATTACAGAGTAGGCTATACAGTAAATTGCTATAGGCCTAGTCTCAGTGTAATTATTGACTCCTCCAAAAAGCGACTCAAAGGCAATTATTATGAAATATTTTTGACCGGATGTGACATTGTGTTATGCCGCTAAGCTGCTCAGGGGTGGGGACAGCTCTCCATTCCGACACCCCTCCACTTCGACACCCCGCTGTTCCGAAATACCCCCACTTCGAAACACCGCTACTCCGACACCCCCTCCTCCCCCCCGCAGCTGTCCAAGGTGCTGAACCGCGTGACGTTGTTTACATTCTGCTTTGTGGCTTGTCTGTGAAACGTGCGCTGCTCAGGGACTGGGCAGATCTGTCCCACTTGCTTTCTCCCCAACTCCGTTGTTGGAGATCTCCCACACAGTAATAGAAATACACTTTTTTTCTTTTTCTCCCCCCCTGCTCCGCTCGAGCACGGCTGAACCCGGCTTGAGCTCACAGGGGCGCGAGGCTGCTGCAGCCACCGCTCGTGCTGACAGCTGACTGAGGGAGATGCTTTGGTTGGGCTTAGGCAATGAAGAAAGGAGTTGGTTAAGTTTAGTAAAAAAAGACCAGGTAGAGGCTAGACAGGCTAGAAGCATAATGAACGTTGTATGTCATTAATATGAAGTATTTGCTTGTTTTGCAGTTAATTATGCACATGATCCGTTTGACCCCAAAAAGGAAAAAAGGATCAATGCGCACTGCGCGCTGGGGGTTTCCCCCAATAGCCTTTTCGGAGTAGCGGGGTCTTTAGAAAAAATAGAAAACCCCGCTATTACGATGAATGGAAGTCTATTGTCGGAAAGGCGGGGCTTCGGAAAGGCGGGGTGTAACCCTCAGGGGTCTACTCGGGATACCGCTATATGTCTAGATTGCTGTTAATGAAAAAGCATTTGCCCATTCAAAGCTGCGCTGCACAACAAACGTCCTTCATTACATATTCACATTTAAAATAGGCTAGATGACTTCAGGGACGAAACAACTCATGGAGTTAGAGGTAAAGGAGGTCTTTCAGCTCAGTCTACCCTTTTTCCCCTCCCCTACTTATATCCAGCTTACAGAGGAATCGGAAAATTGAAGCAGTTCTCAGCAGCCCCAGCCCCCCTCGTCCTCCCTTAGCTGGGCCCGCTGAAATACGACGCGGTAGGCTACTTAGTGGAAACATCGGTCGGCTCAGCCACCGCACAGGAAACATCACCTCGGTGCTGCACTACACGTCTCGCCCTTTCCCCCCTCTCTCACAGACAACACTAAACTACTGCTGCACACTCTCTCTCTCTCTCTCTCTCTCTCTCTCTCTCTCTCTCTCTCACGCACACACACACACACACACACACACACATGATGTGCTATGCCCTTGTAGGGCGTTTGCCACTTTAGTAAACAATCAGTTTCACATCAGCAGCCCAAAGTGCAGCCAGTGTTGAGTGTTTGAGCAGTGACTCTATTGCATTTGAAACCAAACACCGATGAGGTTAAAGTGCTGACTTACAGAATCATATGTGTGAGTGTGAGTGTCAATGCATATGCACCCTCTCATAGTTTTAAGACAATATTGCATGGACTTGAAGGCAAGAAAATATCGAATCCAATGGCTTTTGGATGATGGTCACACCTTTACAGTAATAACTCGGATATTGTGTCAGAAAGGTGAAAGTACATGTTATTGCGCACTTACAGTGTTGTTTCATTTAAAAATCAAAGATGTTCCCATCCTTCCCCCACTTATCAGGTCCTGGATTTAAAAGTTGGAATAAATTGTAGGCCTACATTGTGGGACTTCCCCTGGTAAACAAGCTCTTGGGTTAGTGACAAACATTTCACTGTCCATGCATAAAAACTTGCCTGCCAGGCTTCACGCTTAAAAGTACAGCCAAGCGACATGTAGTCATGCTTAGTCCTTTTGAGTCCTGCTTCAGTGTAAACACATTAATAAACAGTCGCTGTTAATTAAGCTGTGAGTTGACCTCCTGGCTTCATTGACACCTTTGATTTATTTGAGCCTACTCAGCAAAATTCACTCGTATTTACAGTGTGCGATGAAGATGCTGACAGTGTTTTCCACTGTCAGCACACATTCAGCATTTCTCCCCAGAAATATTTTCAAGCCAGCAAACACACTGAAACGGAATTTGAAATTAAACCCTCCACTTGATCCTCAAACTCATGTGTGAGCATGTTATGTAAAGCAAATGTATTTCCTACTGAATGTATGGGACACAGGACTTCATTTAATGGTGGAAACAATCAACAAAACACTTAAATGCATTTGCAACACAAGTATAGGCTACAGTATCTTTGCATGAGTTTGTGTCTGTGACGTTATTACTGCTATAATGGGGAGCCACGAGACTGTGGCCAAGACACAAATTTGATTATCCATTCATTATTTGAATACTCTAAGCTAAACATAAGAGTATGTCTCTTATTAAGGAGCAGACATAGGCGTCATCATGAATGTGAGGTTACAGGAAGATGTCTTGGATGTGTTTTAAATAATGATACAACATTTTGTATTTCTTCCTCAGGCAAACTGCTCCAGAGCTCTGATGGATTAGTCCCATTAACTGAGCATCAGTCTCACATAAAAGTTTTCTCCTGTGTGTTCTGGTCAATGGCCCAACATTGTAGGGCAGCACATTAAATGGGCATTATGAAATAAATGAGTCATGTTTTCAACTTAATAATTTACATAATAGCATTCCATAAACCTCTCTACACTGCCACAGTAATATTACCGAATGCCATGTGAGGTGATGTGCAAAGTTTATTAAAGCTGACTGAAAATAGATTATTTTAAAGCAGAAGTATGCAGAATTTTTGTGTTAATATGAGTCTTAAATAGTTATATCTTCCAACAGCAATCACTTACATAGAGTGTTTGGTCTGAAACACGGGTCTGTCAGTCACTCTGCTCTGCTGTAAACCGAGGAGAAAACTTTCCTTGTATCCTACAACCTTTATCCAATGAGGAGAGAGAACGGCATAAAGGGGCGGTCCTCTCTGTGTGTGCAGCTAAGGGATGCGCGTGAATGTGGTGACGTAGGGACGAGGATCAATAGATCCATGACGAGGGCGGGGACTGAACTCCATCGACTGACAAGAAGTTAGCCAAAACGACCGGATCGCTTACTTCTGCTTTAAGATATACTTTGTTTACAGTAACTGCATGCACACATTTAGCTTCAAAATATTTATGGTAAGGTATATAATACTGAGACAAACACTATGGCCAGTTGCATACTGCTAATATGTGGGAATCAGGCTCAAGGTACTGCTTAGTGATATAGGCTATAACATACACATTTAGTATCACATATAATGCACTAGATCTCATTTTTGCATTTATTCATTACTCTATTAGATTTGTTGTTTTTTCCCACACAAGCTTGAATTGTTGTGAACTGTATTTAAAGCAAACAACTTTGAAAGAAAGGGGAAACCCTAAGATGCTGTGAGGCTGTTAGTATTACAAAGGCGTCCTAAGACAGCTTTCAACTGTCTATAGGTTTCTTCGATAAATAAGACATTCTTCTAGATACCTCAAGACATATGGATAAGATGTCTCAAGACATGTCCTGACCCATAGAAAAACATGGGACGAGCTAGTAGCCAAATTGTCATGGCCACACATCTAACTGCAACATCCATGGCTGGATCCTGCCTTTCTCCTCACAATCAGCTATTCGATAAAGGCCCTGCTTCAAAAAAAGAAAGCTATCTCCAGGCAGATAGCAGGGTGTGTGAAAACAAACAAAGTTTTCATTCATAGGCACTCATTTCATAACACAAGGAGGATCCTAAATATCATTAGTGCTCCTAGTCGAACATTCCGGAAGTGATTATTTCATGCGGAGAAGGCTTTCGACAGGTTGGAGTGGAACTTCCTTTTTTTTGTTTTGCAGAAATTCGGTTTCAATCCAGAATTTATGCCTTGGATCAAATTGCTTTACGCCAGCCCAGTCGCCTCAGCCCACTCAAACGGGCTCCAGTCTGCCGCATTTCCCCTCTATCGTGGATTCGTGGAACCAGACAGGGCTGCCCTCTTTCCCCCCTCTCATTTGCCACAGCTATTGAGCCTCTCATCTGGCTGCGTCAGGAGGGTAGGAGAGCTGGGAAAGTTCATATGTATGCCGACAACCTCTTTTTATACATGTCTAACCCAGCTGCCTCTCTCCCCGTGGTTCTAAGTATCTTCGATAAATTTGTATAAACTTAACCTCTACAAGAGCGAACTTCTTCCCATCCATTCCCCTCTCTCCTTGAGAGGTGTAAACTAGACTTTGACAGATGGTCTGGTCTCCCACTATCCATAGTAGGTAGTGTTAGTTTAGTTAAAATGGTTGTTTTACCCAAATTTCTGTATCTTTTTTCACATATCCTCATCCTTATTAAAAAGTATTTTTTTTAGATCGCTCGGTCAATTAATAAGTTCCTTCCTCTGGGGCAATAAAAATCCATGCATCAGAAGATCAATGCTACAGCTCTCAAAGGCTCTTGTTGGCTTAGCATTGCCGAATGTCTTACATACTGTATTACTGGTCCTGTAATATTCATAAACTTTTATACTGGATTACCAACACAGCAGCTGAAGAGCACCATGCATGGGTGGATATGGAACTTGCATCCTCTAAACTCTCTCTTCATTCCCTCAAACCCAGTGGTAACTAACTGAATGATGGATTCAGGAAAAGGTTTTATGAAAAGCCAAGGCCTCCATAGGGCCTCAGACCTCTCCCCCATTGTAAACACACCTTCTGCCCTCTTGCACTGATTTGATCTTTTGTACTTGGTTTGACAAAGGGATAACTAAATTTAAGGACCTTTACAACGAAGAGACTTTTATGTCCTTTTCTGAGCACTCAAAGACATTTGATTTGCCTAAATTCTAGCTATTTAGTTTTTTGCAGACAAGGCATTTTATTCAGAATCAGAACCCCAAATTCCCTAGTCATCCCCCGGAATCTAGTTGACTCGTTATTGGCTCTTGATCCTGAACAAAAGCGACTAATTTCTAGCATTTACAGCCTTATCAATTCTACTATTGACATCCATGCCTCTGGTCCCAAGGATTCTTGGGAAGAGGAGCTTGGAACCACACTGCCTGATGATTATTGGCAACAAGTTTTATGGTCCTCAATGTGTGCGAGGCACAGCCTCTTACAGTGTAAAGTTGTACACAAAGCTCACTACACTAATTTGAGGCTATCTCGGATTTACCCCAATGTAACTGACTCCTGCAATAGGTGCAACCATTCCCATAATGTTTTGGTTCTGTCCCGCAGGCTTGCCACATTCTGGTCTGAAATCTTCAAAACTCTTAGCACAGCATATAACACTACTATCTCTCCTGAACCTCTTTTGGCTTTGTTTGGTGTCCCCCTGCATGCCACCTTTTACCTCTAAAGTTGTGCATTGCCAATCTTTTGGCAAGGCAAACACCCTCAACCTCCATCTCATAGCAGGTGGGTGAAATAGATGTTACTGTCCATTAGACTTGAATAGCTTAGATTTTCCCAATGGCTCCTTAAACTCATTTGAAAAGACTTTGAGACCTCTCTTAAATCTCTTAAATCATATTGATCTCTCCCTGACTGTGAAGACTGAGCCCACTCTTTATTTTTTATTTATTTTTTTAATTGTTGTGACAAAAAGAAGAAAAGGTGTTTGCGCTCTTGCTCACTGTCCAAAAAATCCTCTTTTCAGGTCCGTAGGCCAACAAACATTTGAGAGCAACACGAGGAAAAGGCTTGCACACTGATCAAAAATGGCAATGTCCACCAGAGATTAACGGATGCAACAAAGATTTAATGGTCCATCAAACAACAAAAAAGTGCAACCATGGTGATAAAATAAAATAAAGAAACAAAAATAAGTAAGACAAAAACGTTTCGGCCTACATACAGTATCCTGTATGTCTTGAAATGTTTCTCTGTATAATCCTACATGTTATCACCATGGTTGCACTTTTTTGTTGTTTGATGGACCATTAAATCTTTGTTGCATCCGTTAATGGTGGACATTGCCATTTCTGATCAGTGTGCGAGCCTTTTCCTCCTGTTGCTCTTTTTTTAATTGTTAAAATAATTAAAATAATTTACATTTTTATTTCATGTACTTATTTAATTCATTATTTTCCTTATTTATGTATTTGTTGTAGTATGTATTCTGTACTGTTTACATGTTGATACTGGATTTTCATTGAGAACTATTCTCTTTTGGGTGGGGTGTGATTGTGAGAGGGATGAAATGACTGGAAAAAAATGATAGACTGAAAGTCCTCTCTGTCACATTGCACTGTCATGTTGCCTGTGAAATTGCTTCCAATAAAGAAAGTCAATAAAAAAAGTTTTCATTCATATTTATCTCATGCATAATACAAGGAAAATAATTATATAATACCCGGCTGGTATTTCATTTGTGGCAGTCTGTCTTTCTCTAAACCAAAAACCCCCGAACCTCAGAGGCCACGGGACAGTGGGGTTGTGTCTCTGTAGTAGCCCTATAGCCATTATCTAATGATGACCTAACTATTTCAATAAGGTCTGTGTTGATCAGAAAGGAGATTAGTGCCTGATGTCATCTGAACCACTGTGTTGTGTCAATAATACCACACAAATCTGTGAGCTCTGAAATTGCTAAATAGGCCTACCTCTGTCCCACTTTCTAGCAGAAAACCACTGTGTTGGAAAAGGTGAAACGACAGCTGGGGTCATACTCAGTTTTTTTTCCGTATGAGCTGAGTTCTGTCCTGTGTACATCTGATGATTTGAAAAAGCTAAAGCAGCTAAGCTGCCGGGACACTATTGTATTCCTAGGAATTCTTCTTCTTTCTTTAGGGTCCGGGCAGCTAAGCTGCCGGGACACTATTGTATTCCTAGGAATTCTTCTTCTTCTTCTTTCTTTCTTTCTTCTTCTTCCAAGGAAGTCATACTTCCCATGGGCGAAAACTCACCAAACTTTGCACAAAGGTTCAGTCCCATGCCAGATGCACTCAACTCCAAGGACATGTGCCCCCCCCTCCTAGGGGGGGCACAATAAGCGTTTAAATTTAAAAACTTTAAAAATTCCTACCAAACCAACGGTAGATGCTACAGTGTTGAAACTTCACCACAATGTAGCCTCAATACTGCTGAAACTTTTGTCCACTTAAACTCATTACAAATTATGAAGTCCATCACTCTGTTTTTTTCAATAACTGTAAAACTTTTAAAATGTATCTCCTCCCACAATTTTTGCTCAATTGTCACCAAACTTGCTACAGAGCATCTCCAGACTGTCCTCCACAAAACTTGTTTCTCGGATTTTTGATTAAGCAAAAATTGAGCCTACAGTGCATGAAAACGTTTGACTGTAAACACTACTGTAAACATATACCATCAAATTCTTGCTAAATACATTTTCAAACTTCCTGAAAAAAAATTAGAATATTCTGGAGTCATGGTTAATGAAGTTTGGCAAATATCAGAATTTTAATTCAAAAACTGAATTTTTGAGAACATTTTGAATTCTGCTCTCATGGGAACAACTGCAGCCAATGTGAGTGTGGAATTTTTAAACATCAGATTTTCTCTTATGAAGCAAAACACTTATCATTAAAAACAAATCACCAACATTTTCATGCTGTCAAGATGCAATTTATGTATTATCAGATTTTTGTTTAGATGACTGAATTTCAGAAATTTTGACCATTTCATCACAACAGCTGCCCGGGCACTGACTCACCTGAGTGGATAAATGAAGCTACACAGCAGGTCTCACTACCAGCCAATTAGCTCAGCGGGTTAAGAGCTGGTTCTTGGTGTCAGAGGTTGTGGGTTCGAGACCCAGCAAGGGTGATGATGATGATGATGATGATGATGACAGATCAAAATGTCACATGTCCTCAAGCTGTTTTGCTGTCTAAATGCAATTTATGTATTAACAGATTTTTGTTTAGATAACATAATTTCTGACTTTTTGACCATTTTTGAAATCTGCCTTTACAACAGCTGCCTGGGCACTGGCTCACCTGAGTGGATAAATGAAGCTACACAGCAGGTCTCACTACAAGCCAATTAGCTCAGCCAGTTAGGAGCTGGTTCTTGGTGTCAGAGGCTGTGGGTTCGAGTCCCAGCAAGGGTGATGATGATGATGATGACAGATCAAAATGTCAGTTGTCCTCAACACGAAACACAAGACAATTGTCCTAATGGTGGCACCACAGCAAGCTTCTAATTTTAAAAATCCAAATAGCTTGGACTGGACTATGTGCGAAGGCTCCTAACATCTTAGAGTCACAGTAGATGTTTAACAAATACATATCATTACCTCAAAAACTGATTTTTCTTTTTACTGTGGTTTCAAATCTGCCTACACGACAGTGAATGGCTTACTCAATTTGTGAAGCCACTGTTGAACTGCCACTTGTCAATTAGCTCAGTGCGATAGACAACGGTCTTTGGTTCCCGAGGTTGTGGGTTCAATCCTCAACTGGTCCAAATTGGACATTATAAGGACAACTGTCTTGTCTTCCTATTCTCCTGTTTGTTGCTCAGAATTGCCTAAATTTGCCCAAAAGTAGCCCGGACCCGACCCATCGCTGCGCAGCAGCTATAATTGTCTCATTGGTATTGAGAGAGATAATATTGATGATGACATATTTGAGGCTTTAATTAGGCCTCTTCAGTGGAGCTCTTCCTGATGTGTTTGAAGTCTCAAAGCACCCAGAATAATTTCATGTCTCTGCAATCACAGTAGTTGTTCCATATCTGATCTTCCTCTCAGTGGATCAGAGTCATATTCAGTTTATCAGGCCTCCAAGGTCTATGCTGAGCCTGCATTGGGATCAAACTGATTTTAGCTTGGAGCTGAGGGGCCTTCTCTGCCACGAGCAGGAAAATCACTGACCCACATTAGCTTTATTCATGGGGGCAATGGAGCCTTTAAAGGAAGCAAAGACAGGACCGCACAATGCAGACATCAAAGTGACATCCACTGGTGGACTACGGCCATTACACTCTGTATTCATTCATGTGCTCATGTCCATTCACAAAGTTCTTCATTCATTGCACTCCTCATTTAGTTCACTCAAAAGAACTGTTATCTTTCCCACACTTTTCCCTCCCTCACTATTTTTATTATGTCCCCTCCTCTGTTATCATCATCATTTCATGGAGAAAAACTGTTTTATATGACTTTTTTTTTTTTTTCCTAGTTGCATTCTGGAAAGTCTTATCAAATCCAAGAGCGGTAGCTGTCAGTCTTTACAGTGTGTTTGCATCCCTTTGCTTCCTTCTTATTATTATTAAAACTTGTCTCTCATGTCAAATATATTGTGTGTATCTCAAGGAAAATGGCATCTTGAACTAGGTGCCACTTGTTTTCATTTCATATAGTTTAGTTGAATAAATAAGAAAAATAGTTTTCATAATTGGCATTGACACCAAATTAAAATGACTGCCTGCAAAACTGATTAAAGTGGCTCCCCAGGTAAAGGTGCCAATTATTAAGTCCAGTTGTAAAGACTGGAAAATAACATTAAACTGTGTAAAAAATTAAATCAAGAAATTGTGCAGTGTTAAACCTGTCATCATTCAAATACTTTATATTGTATTCTATATTCATATATATTGTAAACTGTTTCTTATTTGATTTTAGGCAGATTGAGTAGGCTACCAAATGTTAGGTGCATGGCGCCACCTTCTGTAGGCTACCATATTGTGCTATAAGATTTAGTTTACAATGAAGTTGAAAAAACGTATCTCTGTTAACTATGAAAAAAAATACATGTAGGTTATTATTGCTTATGCTGAATAGTTGTGGTTGAATGTTTTGCAGTAGCCTAAATAGATTAATAATATTTATTTTACTCTATTGAACAATGTTTTCTTTATTTCAAAACTGAAAATGAAAAGTTTTCTTTTTTCTTTCAGCCAAAGATTGATTCAGTGACATTCTTTTGATTCTGTATTATTGTCTTCATTATATCACATCTACAACTTGTAAAACAGAAAGGACCTATTTTTCAATCACTTCTCCATCATCTATGTATTTATCATCACACTGACCCACTGTATCATTTTTTTTTATAGCAAGAAATTGTCATTTCGAAAACGACTGTCACCAGAGACGTTCACATTAGGTCGTCATATAATAAATTATAAAGTATTAAAGTATTAATTAAAATGTGTTTGGATCAGTTGAAGTTATGCACATAACGCATCCAAAGATCTGGGCCGGGTCCTTCCGGCGCCTCGGACACCTATGTGGTCCTCTCCTCTGATTGGTCGCAGGCCCCGTTCCGTTCATTTGACAAGCAAAATACTGCTCTGTGGTCGGACTCGGCTGCGTCTTGACGACAGGAAAGAAAAAGCCTAGAAGATTATTCTCGCCCGAAAATGGCAAACATTAACGTTACCGATGAGCGGTCCGAAAGATCCGATGGCAGGATTGTGAAGATGGAGGTCGACTACAGTTCAACTGTAGACGAGCGTCTCCCGGAATGCGAAAAAATGGCCAAAGTAAGTAAGAGAGTGAAAGAGACTACCGCCGGCTGAGTCATGGTGCACCAGGATCATCGTGTTAGCATCGCGGCTAACACATACTCGCTTTGGTACCACTCGGAAACTTCATTTAACCTGTGTATTGAGTGAAAACACCTAATAAATGTTGACGCATTTTTAACTTTAGGACATCTCTGTTACCATTTTTATTCCCACATAAACGTTTGTTTATGGTATAAGCTCGCTAGCATGCTAGTAGTTTTAGCAGTCTCGTCATTGACAACTTAGCTCACTTGCTAACAATGCTAGCATGTTGATAGAGAGGAATAGATAACTTAAGTTCATGTTTGTCATGTTTGTAGGAAATGTGTGTAACTGACGCCGAGCTTGTTTATTTTTCTGCCATAGGAGGGCAAGCTGCAGGAGGCCATTGAGAGCTTATTGTCTCTGGAGAAGCAAACGAGAACAGTAAGTCGGTGTTGTTGTAAATACACGAACACTTAATTATGTGATTTTTTTCCCCCCACTAGCCCATTTCAGTATATTGTATAGTGCTAATTGAATTCTGGATTATAATGCGTTCAATCCAGAAAAGAACATTACATTGAGACTATGAATAAACTCTGATAAAAGTAATGAAACCATCTAAATGTTTGTGTTTTCTGATTATATTGTAGTCTGTGTTTACTTACCTGCCTCCCACCTTCCCTCAGGCATCAGACATGGTGTCCACCTCCAGAATACTTGTGGCTGTTGTCCAGATGTGTCATGAGGCCAAGGACTGGGATGCCCTAAATGAAAACATCATGTTGCTCACCAAAAGGAGGAGTCAGCTCAAACAGGTCAGACACCTGTATTTCACTAAAGAGTTGGAACCTAATATATTCTTAAAGGGGTAGTTCAACATTTTTGGAAAATTCGCCTATTGCCATAATCCCTATAGTTTTAGGAGTAGGTTCATTACCTTTAATTGTCAGTGCAAGCTGTTTTTAGGTCAACGGGGGAGAGACGTGAGCTCTGCACGGTGCGGTATTTTCACCTTTCCCTCATCAAACTCATCAAATGCACAATCTAACAACTCCAAAACGCTCTTGTGTTGGGACCTGCACATTCACCACACTATGAAATAATAATGTAACATTACGAGAGAGAGTTGTTTTCGAGGCAGATGTAGTGTTATATGGTATATGTGTATACCAACATTTTGGTATCGATATGTATTTCGATACTTTTCTGAATAAAAAGAGAGCACAAAAAATGTCATTATTGACTTACTTTTAAAGGGACAATGAGGAGTTTTGGAAAGCGAAGTGTTTTCATACTACATTTACCATGAGCCTCCGTGCGCACGGTGAAATTCTTGGACCGGCGCAAGACGGACGTCTTGCCAAGAATGTTTTCATTCATCAAGAATGAAAGTCAGAGGTTCGAAGACGATCAGATACCGTCGTAGTTACGACCATAAGCGGCGATTTGGCGGCGTTATTCTCATGACCCGCTGCGTCCGCAAAACCGAAAGTAAGGAAACACTGGTCGGCTCGCCCAGCGTTTCCGCCAACAAAATAACAATAGAGACAAAATGATATATTTATCGAAAATGGAGCCATTAACAATGTGTACGTGTAGGTAGCGTAGATTCATCCACATTAATGTGAGACTTTTTTTATAACCAAATAAAAACTCCTCGTTGTCCCTTTAATAGAAAAACTTAATAAGTAAGTAATCAGTAAACAATCACTGCTGCTGCACTTTTTAAAATTGAAATTTTTTTTGCATTATTTGAGGTCTAAAAAACACTTGCATCTTATTTGTTATTTTGACCAGTTGCGATTTTTGGGAGAAATTATCAGTAGTTTATAGAATTAAACAAAAATGTTCATTTTACTCAGACACACACCTCCAGTGTTTCCCATACATAGACCATCTTACACACACACACAAACACGGGCACATGGCCAGGTCGCATTGTAACGGTAATAAATAAATGCACCGTGCTCCGTTTGCTGCTCCACGCTGCTCGCTCCACGCTGCTCGCTCCCCCGTTCGCCTGCTTGCTCCGGCTCAAATGACAATACGGCGACTTCACGCGGCGACGCCACCGCTGCTGGCGGCGCTATATACAAAATGCAAGTACCGGTCTCATCCAACCGTTTTAAATGCCTCAGTACACCGGTACCAATTTAGCACCGGTATACAGAACAAGCCTAGGCAAATGCGTAGCCAGAACTACATCCCAGACATGGCTGCTCAGTAGAGTGACTTCAAAAGCGCAAGTAGTTCTGAGTATTTGCTTCATGTGTCGTAATGTTACATAATTATACGTTATTATTTCATAGAGTCGTGAATGTGCAGGTCACAACTTGACCACCCTGCTCCTAAAACTATAGGGATTATGGCAATAGGCAAATTTGCCAAAATGTTGAACTATCCCTTTAATCCCATTCCCTGAAAATATTTTTTTTCTTCCAATATTGGCAATTTTTTAGTCAAGCTGTAGAGCCCCCGTATCCAAAATATTCAGTGGCATATTTAGGTAGTTTTCCATAAGTAAATCATCTCCTATGAATGGTAAGTTTTGGAAACTTTAGAAAGTAGCTATGACTAGAAATTAAAGATAAGAAAATTGACTTAAATAAACATAATTTACTGCTGTTGTTATTTAGTCTGGGTCTTATTACTGAGACCCACATCTAATTTTTGATGTGCTCTGTCTTATCAGGCTGTTGCCAAAATGGTGCAAGAATGTTACAAGTATGTGGACTCTGTGACTGATCTGACCATCAAACTGAGACTCATCGACACACTTCGCACTGTGACTGCTGGCAAGGTCAGTGAAATGTATTTATGTGCAAACTAGAGACAAAATTTGTGAAAACAAACAAAAAATACAAAATGTTTTTCATTTGCAGCAACATGAAGTCTTGTCTATCATTGGAACTATTTTTGTGTAATGACTGAATGTTTCTCTTTAACCTGTATTCATTTAAAGATTAGACTTGTTAAAACTTTTTTCACAATTTACAAGGGTTTACTCAAAATTGATCTTTTTCTGCTGGGTGGATGCAAATGTTGTTAGGTAGTGAGGAAAAGTTGTCGTGAACATCCTACTAAGCCCTTAAGCATCCTCCTCACTGTTACTACTGATCATGTCATCAGATCTACGTGGAGATTGAGCGTGCAAGGCTGACAAAGACTTTGGCTAACATCAAGGAGCAGAGTGGAGAAGTCAAAGAGGCTGCTGCCATTCTCCAGGAACTGCAGGTAAGAGAGTGACAGACTGTAATTTCTCTGTAAAGTAGTTGAGGGTACTAAAGGGGCAACATCTCTGTTTGAAGAAGCTTAAGTGTATTGTACTCTTGAGGGAAATAGATTTGATGGTTGATGTTTTGTGTTTCATGGTCTGCTGCATACTAATTGCACAGAAAATGTTGTTTTCCCTGACTTAGGTGGAGACATATGGGTCCATGGAGAAAAAGGAGAAGGTCGAGTTTATCCTGGAACAGATGAGGCTTTGCATTGCTGTCAAGGATTACATTCGTACCCAGATCATCAGCAAGAAGATAAACACCAAATTCTTCCAGGAAGAGGGCTCTGAGGTAAGAAATCAACCAGGAATTGAGCACTAAATATTGCAAGCATTCCCTCGAATTGACTCGAGAAATATTTGAAAAGCATTGTCTGTGTGTTCACTTTTACAGCAGGATTTTGGGAAAGAGTTTTTGTTTCATGCTGGATCTGAGTTAAATAGGTTGGTGTAACTGAATGCTAATTCTTCCTTTTTGTCCCATGGCACATTTTAGGAGTTGAAGCTGAAGTACTACAACCTCATGATTCAAGTTGACCAGCACGAGGGCTCTTACCTGTCTATCTGCAAACACTACCGGGCCATTTATGACACCCCCTGCATTCTGGAGGACAGCAGCAAGTGGCAACAGGTAAACAGGGTTTCACTGTCTGTCTGTTCACAGTCCTAAGTTTGTCTTTATGATGCGCTATTGCTGTAGAGGAAAATTTTTGTTTGCTATTGCTTATTTTAAACAGTAAAAAAATACATTTGTCTTTCAGGCCCTGAAGAGTGTGGTGCTGTACGTGATTCTCGCCCCTTATGATAACGAGCAGTCCGACCTGGTGCACAGAATCAGTGCAGACAAGAAACTGGAAGAAATCCCTAAATACAAGTAAGACATATTTCATGCTTCTTGACCTGTTGCCTGCACTTTAAATTCAGGAAATGAGCCACGGACATTATGTGATTTGGTCCTCATCTGACTTATGACTGCATTGGCACAGTGCTGTTATCTTATATTGTCATATCAAGATGTTTAAAACTGTGCTATCAGCAGTGGGGAAGTTGTCACAAAAGGCAATATCACACACTTACTGTCTGTAATTCCTCTTTTCCCCCAGGGACCTTCTAAAGCAGTTCACCACCATGGAGCTGATGCGCTGGGCCTCCCTGGTAGAGGACTATGGGAAGGAGTTGAGAGACGGCTCCCCTGACAGCCCTGCCACAGACGTCTTCACTTATTCAGAGGAGGCCGAGAAAAGGTGGAAGGACCTGAAGAACAGAGTGGTGGAGCATGTAAGTCACACAGTTGAGAAATTGGTCTTCTCACTTTGAGCTGAAACACACACAGAGGTCAAATAAATCAATCAGAAAGTTTTCTAAGAGCCTCTCAGCTTTCTCTTAAGACATTCAAAGCAATCAGCTAGCACATGGTGGACACAATTTTTACTATATTTTACATTAAGCTGTTATCAAATTAGAATGGTAATAGATAGTTTAATTACACTGAAATATTTAGCTGCAGATGTGTGTAGTAATGGATTTCTCTCCATTTTCCCCAAGAACATAAGAATAATGGCCAAGTATTACACAAGAATCACAATGAAGAGGATGGCTGGACTCCTTGACCTCTCCATTGATGTAAGTAACACTTTTACTATGTAGCCCATGCACACTGAAGTTGATGGTATATTGTTTGTCAGTGTATGTTCTCTGTTTTTATGAGCAATGGTGACATTTTGAGTTCAAGATCTGAAGACAATGGTTAAATGTACAGATTATCATAGTTAGGGCACATCGACAAATTCCATATCTTAGGTAGCTCATGGCTTGGCCAACAGACTATGAAAATGTTTATCATAATTTGAATAGTAAGGGAAATTAATTCCAGATATGGAACCCAGTCAAAAAAGTTTTTAAAGACACTAACATTATGTCTGTCTGCTTGAATGTTTTCACAGGAATCTGAGGAGTTCCTCTCCAGCCTTGTCGTAAACAAAACGATCTATGCCAAGGTCGATCGGATGGCTGGCATCATTAACTTCCAGAGGCCCAAAGACCCCAATGACCTGCTCAACGACTGGTCGCACAAACTCAACTCTCTAATGTCGCTGGTCAACAAGACCACACATCTTATTGCCAAGGAGGAGATGATCCACAATCTGCAGTGAAACAGGAATAAAGTGTGATGATATTTTTTGTTTTGGTCCATATTTGTTGTTTTATCCTACTGTGGCAATGTTTTTGAATATACAGTATATTGGTGGACTGTGATTGCAGAATTATTCCAATGTCATATAGTTGGCGAAAAGTCTGCAGCACATACACAGCACCCCAACTTTGTTCATTTTTTACTGGTCGGTAAAGCATTGACAATAAACACATGAGCACCTCCCCTCATTTGCATCCTTCTGTCCTAGCTAGCAAAGACTTGGCCTTCGAATATGTTTCTCTTTGCTGTATGAAAACTTGGCTGAGACCTCTTTTACATGTATACTTAGCAATGTAAACAATAAACTCCTCACATTTGGTTAACTATTGTATGTAGTTTATCATTGACCCAACTGGCATACATAACAACACGCGTACGATAAGTTTTAAGCTTGTAAAAATGAAAGCATCCCATCATTTTCCACTATCAGTCTTAGGTCAGATTGACAGCTGGCATGGTCAAAGCTGGAGACATTACTAGTAAGAAATTAAAACTTAAAGTCTCCCTCCACTAATTTATGTAGCATACCCATCCTTTTATGTTACTACAGCATTTCGTGATAAGGACAATAAACACTGATACTGGTAAAAAGGGGGCATGATTTCTCTGTTACTTTCCATGACCCACAGATGCTTCGCCTATTATTGCTGAGGCAACATCATTAAACCCGACCGCATGTTTTACAGAAACATGAATCACTGTACTGTTGTACAATATTAAGTTGGACCTAATGCAGTAATTTTCGTATAAAGGTTTGTAGCTAGTTTATTTAAAAGCCAATTAGTTGGGTGTATTCACTGTAGCAGACTTTTTCCTTTTTTTACAAGAAGAAGCAGGAGGAATAAAAAATCAAAACTCCATGGGGCACTTAGACCACCACCTCCAAGTTGGGGACAAAGGAATCTGAAAAAATGAGAGAGTAAATGAAGATGTATTAATAATTTGTGATTCACGTACTTTGGCATTTGAGGTGACTAGACTGCAAACCCCCCTTGGAAATTAAACTGGGCTCTACACCACGATTACCAAAGCATCAAATGAGTAGAATGGTGTTCAACTCTCTTAATAGATTTCCACAGACCTGTATGATTGATGTCAAGGAGCACTGAGGCTGGTCTGACAGATCCGGTTGGAAAAGAGGATGATGCATACACTGAATACCAGGCAGGAAATTAATATACTACTGTAATTTTAGACCATCACTTTGGTGAAATGACATGATTGTCACGGCAAGTTGCCTTGTTTAAATATGAAATATAAAATCTAAATTAATTGTTAGCATAAAGAGCATCATTACAACACTCATATTTTTGAGAGTGTTTGGAGAATGATGGTTTAATGTAAAATGTGATTTTTGATTACATTGGTTTCTTTTCTTTTGCTCCCAGCACACACCTTTGGACCTAGCAATTACTGCATTATCAAGTCTGCTCATTGTATTAACTACTGAGTTACAATAACAATTTGGGTGTCCTCACTTTTTTAATCATCTGTCTCTGGCTTGCACGTTAAAGGTTCACCAAGAATCTATTCCTATGTGATTTAAAGGTTTTGTAGGTTTTTCCACGAATCCACATTTGTTACATTCTTATGCCAATAAGCCAAAGTAGCCTATGGCACAAGAAGGTGTGTTTGGTGCTAAATGTCACAATTGTGTTTTTGTGTGCCTCTTTAGTAATTGCCATAGCAGCTGTAGAGAATGAGGCCAGTTCCACAATGTCCTTCACTTCTGCTCCAGGAGCAGTTTGTAGCTACACTCTGAGTTTTATATGAATGGGACAGAACCCTGAACATTTTCAGACAAATCCCCCTTTACTTTAACCCCCAGTGAATCCCAAGTCTTAACCACATACACCCCCACCCCTCAGTCCCCCTTCCCACGCGCGCGCACACACACACACACGCGATACAACACGCACGCACGCACGCACACACACACCAGTCCGCTCAACCTTCAGATCAGTACATCCCACTATGCTTTGCGATGGTCTGACAAGTGGATCCAAGATGGCGTAGAAAGTAAAGCTAGGTAAGTGTTGACTTCCCATTTTCAGCCCTTTTAGTTGTCTTTTTCGTCGCAGAGCCACTGACAAGAATCCTCCTCATAAATCAGTGGGATAATGACGGATGCTTTGAGTTCACGCACGGATAACAACACGATGTCATATCCATTATATGCGCCCAAACACCGTGGCAAAATTACAGGCCCGAACCCGTTTTGTTTCGGCGAACCTAGCTAGCTAGCTAGCTTGCTAACGTTAACAAACCAGCCAAGCTATTCTTGTTGTGAGCTTTGCCAGTTTTGGTGCCAAGAAAGGCCGTGTTTTGGCTAGCAAGCTAACTGTTAGCTTACGCATACCCTGGCTAGTGTGGCAACACTGTTTACCCCGAGCAAATGTGAACGTTAAGTTACCCCCCTAACACTGTGCGGACGTTTTCCGAGGCTTTGTAACGCTGCCGTCATCGCTCTGACTTGCAACAGTCATGACAAGTTTAGCAGACAAACAACAGCTATAACTACCCACAGTAACACGAAACAAGTCAATCCCAGCGGCTGTGTTTATTAGCCTGTGCTCTCTTTATATTTACTAATCAGGGCAGAGAAATTTCTAAGTTTTTTTCTTTTCTTTTTTTTTAAGCCGTGTTTTCTTCACGTTGCAGCCAACGATCATGTCGAGCCAAATAACGTTATGTCAGGAGGAAAGCTGCAGTCGATGATCTTTTACAGCTTTCCCCAACTGTAAATTTAGCAATCTACTACACGGTACGACAGACGAAGCTTTAGCCTTTATACAGAGACCCAACAATTGGAGCAAAACACAACACAGGTGTCCAGCCACTGCATCCCGCCAAACTATTTGTTGTTGTCTCTATGAAGTGGCTGGCTGGCCAACAATAATATTAGGTCAGAACAATTCCTACAGATACAAAATCGCTATTTAGGTTTTTAAAGCAACCCCTCTTTATTGGAGTAAATGTTGCCTTAAGATTATGTATTTGCATTCATCAGTGACTAAATTTTTCAGTAACATAGCTCAAGCAACTTTCAGGCCCTGTTTGGCCCTGCTACATGTACACAGTGCAGCATTTAGTAACTGTGTTATTGTAATTTTGTATTATAAAATTAGATTAAAGGGATGTCTACCACAATAGTAGAATAGTTACCACATTGAGAGCAGTGTTATGAGATGACCGCCTATTTATGCAATTAATCATTTTCTGCTGTGAGAGACCATGTGCACTCTCAATACACTTTCCTACATCCACTTGAACCTGTTTTGTAGGAACAGGGGCTTGGCTAGTTTTTCTTTTGTGAGATTCTTAAGATGTTTAATATACTGTGTTATTATGATATTTTGGCAGTTGCTATAAACAGGTATAAGGATAAAGGAATGTAAGGATACATACAGGATACATCAGCATGTAGCTCACTCATAAGAAATGTAATTGTGTTTGATCTGAAAAAATATTTTTTAGAAAAAAAAAGCTCAGCAATATTTCAAATTTTCTCTTGTGGAAACACAAGCTTATGGAGAACAATAGAGCTGAAATATTTTATCAGTAACAGACAGTAGATGAAATCCAACTGTTTTAACTGCTTACATCATGCACCATTATCAGTTTGTTTATACTCAGTTCGTTTAGCAGGATAAGGATATAGATGTGCTTTAACAAAGTAAAAAAGAAACATTGAATGTTGTGCTAACACTGCATTGTATAGCGTCTATGTTATTCTTGGTAAAACCTATGGTAGATGCTATACATCATTACTATCCCGAGTGCCTGTGTCATTTGTGCACCCATCAAGTACTGTACATCAGCTGAAGAATTTGTCTGTTTGAGATGAGAACAGACTGACTCAGAGAGGCAGTGTCAGTTGGGCTTGAGCAGCTGGTACAAGCATAGTTGCCTGTTGCTCTGTGCTCAGAAAGTAACTATATGAGACACTTATTGCAAGGTTAAGATGTGTTTGATTACAAAATTAAGTGAAATGGTAGCCTAAATGTTTTTTTCCCTTCATCTAAGAATAAAATATCAAATGAATCTTTCCCCCACAGAAAGTAATTTTTTCCCAGAAAATGTGATTATCTGTGATGATGTTTTGCATGATTTTGCACCTTTAACATATGTTGTGTGTGACGCCATCAACTGTCACAAATGTACCCCAAATGACTTCCACAGTTGGGCTGTTCTTTTGAGCCAGAGTGCTCAAAATCTGTATTTCCACACTGTGGTCAGTGTTGGAATGGAAATTCAGCATCAGCTAATTGTTGTGGAATTTTAATTAGAAACCTAAAAGTTTGTTTTGCCAGCCATCTTTGCACATAATAATCCTAATGGGGCTTTTTGGGCAGCGTTTCTGTGATAAAAGCTCTTTCTCTGCCACCCTGAGATAAGATGCAGTGCCACTGGTAAACCCAGTGAGGTGGATGTAGGACCAAAAGTTACTAGGCTATTGGCCAAGGTTGAGCATTTGCAGCCTTGATATTCCCCAGCAGGTCACGGTGTACCTTCTTGTAATCCCGTGCTGAGGTTTAGATTGTCACTACTGCCCTGCTGCTTTTTCTGTTGTTTGCTAAGGCATGAATGAAAATGTTGCTGGGGCCATAGAGACTAGCGGTGGGATTACTGAATCTTGCATCAACTGTAGATTTCAAGCTCAGCATTGAGGGAAAGGTAAAAGTTCCCCTATCAGACCAGACAAGTGACCTGAAATAAACCTGCTAAAACTGCTTGGCTTTTAAATGTAATAATGGATGCAGGATTTCTGCAGTAACTGTTCAACTAGTAGAGAGAAACTATGAGGTGCAGTGCTTTTGTTGACTAGATTTCTCTGCTTGCCTATCAAATCCATTTTAGGGACTTTTTTTTAAAAACATTTTATGGTAAACCATCCTTTTGATGTCTGTGTTGTGGTTGATTAAAATCTTCAATGTGAACGTCAAACTTTTTTATAGCATGGATGCAGATTCTCAGTCATGTAGCATTTCTTAATTTTCCATAGAGTTGATAGCATGTATAAATATGTTGACTTTAAACAACCCTAAACAATCACATGATTCTCTCTAGGAATTAAATTTAGTCCCCGGTACTAATTATACCCTAATATGTAGAAAGGTTGCCAGATCCTCACACCACCACCTACAATCACACACACTGTCTCCAATACACAGAAACAAATACTAATCCTTCTTAAACTTTAATATGAATGTGTGTTTAGATACACATTTGTGATTGGCAAAACATGTTGTGATTGACAACCGTCTTAGTGTCTTCAGCTAGTTTTTATAAGCCCTGCCTTTGCTAATTTATTTGACAGTAGCTGAATGTAGATATCAATACATGACCTATCGAGTTTAGCCACATCTATAGCAGCAGTGTCAGACATGAAAGCCTTTAAGAGCAAAGTATTGAGTATTATTAATGCCACTTATGACAAGCATCTATGTGTTGATTTCAATATTAAAGAAATAGTAGGCCAATTCTCTATTCTGCATCAGGTGACAGGTGGCACACAGTGTTTTAGAAACAAAAAGATGCTTCTAAATTAGACTCACCCATGACTGGGAGGTTGGTTCGTTATCTCAACTATGGGATATATAGCACTTTGCACTAGTACTAGAGCCTAAATCACAGTTCAAAGGTGCATATTGACTTGTATTTCTTTGGCACATGTTAATGTTGACTGTTTGGCTCTGTGGCACTGAAGTGTCACAACACACCCGCTGTCCTTTCATGTACCGACTAGCACATCGCCTAGTCTCAATAAATAACTAATAATCTGCATTATCAGTTATGATAATGCCTATGCAGTCAGATGATGCCAGACTGTTGGCTCCACTATTATGATACAAGTATGTTTCACCAAATGCTTTAGGGTTCTCATATGACTGCTGCCCCTTCCAGCTAGTTGCGGGTGTATTTTAATGTACACAATGTGAGCAGAGGCACAGAACGTTTTAAGTTATGTAGGAGCCACCTGTAGGAGCTTCATTCTCTCCTCCTGCTGATTTGTGACATAGCTCATGATGATGTGCATTGTGCTGAGCAGACATCCACATTGTGTGCTACCAATCATAAAACAATGTTTCTCCGGGGAATAACGCTTCACTTGTTCTTGAAAATTAATTCTTCAAATATCTTCTTTTGGCCCAAAAACAAGAAATGTATATAAATAATAAGTATGCAGAAATGCATGGAAACAGGGGGGAAACAAAGTCAATTTTGAGCAGCACAAAATACACATTAGTATCATCATCTGGCTGCATTATACTACATAAACATGCATAAGTGTCAATGCCACAGAGCAGCAACAGACACTATCTCAGGTGCATGGGGTGGAGGTCTTGCAGGATGTCTCCCATCTCATTTTACTTGTTCAGAAGTGAATATCAGATGTTTTCAATGTATAGCATAATGTATATTTGCCAGCTCTTAAGCCTGTAAAATTAACTATTATTTGTTATTGACTTCCAGTTTGTTTGGCCAGAAGAGTACAGAGCTAACAGAACAGCTAATTTCTCATAGTTGTTTAAAGAGGAAGGAGAATGGATTAGACCAAATACAGCCAGGATGAGATTTGAAGTAATACTGTTGATAAAGGCTTTAACAGAAAAATATAAACAGCAAAATATTGAGTTCAGTGTTATTTTATACCTTCAGGTTGAACTTTTTTTTTCTTGTGTGGTTTTCATCCTGTGTGCGTGCGTATGTGTGTCATCATGGTAAAATGTGGTTTTGGGGGCAGCTACTTTGGCAGATGTATTTGTTTGACTGTGGACAACAACCGTCAACCGGGTCTGACACTGGGTCAGTGATTGACTAGATATTGAGACAGAGATTGTGACAACTTGGATTTTTTTTTGACAATTCACAAGCCCAAAGTTTTACCCATAACATGTATGTAAAAAAAAAAAAAAAGAACATAAATGTTGCAAATTGTTAGAGTAATATAGGAATAAATATCACAGTTTTAGAGAAACACAACATGAAAACTTTTTCTCTGCCCTTGAGTTGACAGTTGCATTATCTAGAGCATTTCAGTTCCTGTGGAAAGAATATTCTGTACTGGCTGGGGTTATGTTTTCTGTAGTGTGCGCTCCAAGGGTGTCCAAGGGTTTCCTGAAGGGCCAACAGTAAGAAAGTGCAGGGAGTTTGGAAATGTTGTTGAACCAGTGTCAAAATGTAAGAGGCAAGGAACACCTGCAAAATGTTGCTGAACCAAAAGTGAAAAGTATTTTTCACCACAAAGCAGTTTTATGTGAAGAGAGGACAATGTAATTCTAAATTTGCAAAATGAAATTTGATAACATGGCAGAGAAAAAAAAAACCTACAATGCCTGCCTGGTAACACAGACACATACACAACACTTTGTAACTAGGTGTAAACTATTCATTTAAAAAGTCTGAGTTTTAACAGACAGAGCAGTAATGACTGTAACCTTCTAATTTTGTCAGCACCCAGCTCACATTATGCACTCTCACTATTTAGCTTCAACAGGATAATGTTAGCCTTTTTGGACGTGCGTGTACAGCATGCTGGAATTCACAAACAGGACATGAACATTTTGACAACATTTTGCGGGGCTTTCATGTGGGTCTCACTCAAACTGAATTCTGTGTACAGATCTGGACGCCTGTCTTTAAACTGTTTGTTAGAGTCCCCTCCTTTCATTGAAAATGCTCTCTGTTCTTGTTTGCATAGTGACTTCTGGTTGTCTAAAGCTTGGCACTGATGATCTTTATCAAATGTGAAATATCTCTATACAAAAGTCTGGGGCGTTTGTTTTTCATAAGTTGTGGTGGACCTGCACACGCTCTGGCGTTGCTGCAAATGCACATCTGCATTGCCTACATTATCTAATGTAGCTTTAACACCAATAGTACAGGCAAAACAAGTACACTCAAAAAGTTTCTGAGCTCAGCAGGCAACTGTTTCCACCTCCTGGCTTGACACAATACAATACGATACTATATGATACCATGTTATTGTCAGTTCAGGCTGAGCTTCTTTTGTATTCCTGACCCTGGGTAGCTCATTTATAGGACAAACATAACATGTAGAAAATATAAAAAGAAATGACATGACCTATACACAAAGACAGACATAACATGTAACACCCCCTATTAACATATCACATTGTATAAAAGTTCACAGAGACAGATCCCACATGACATACAACGATATGCAAATGTTTTGTATACGATGATTGTAAGATTTTTTTCTGATGGGCATTGTCAGCCTCAGGATCCAATCAGTTGGATTTACCACTAATGTCCATCTCCAAGATGAATAAGAGACATTAGAGAAACCTTAGCTAAATTTTATCATAGAACATTTTTGAAATGTAAGTCTGCATTGTCATTATGTGGTATGTAGGCTATATAAACAGAAACAGAAAATGTTTTTAATTTTAGCGTAAGTCTGCATTCTGCAGAAAATTTTAAGGAGTCTGAATACCGGCTGTAGCTTTCGGTTTTAAGTCTGGTCAACAATCATAGTTTTAAAATGTTAGTATGGATATATTTTCCGTTTGAAGGCTTTCTAACTGAGTGCTATACAAGGTAGTTTGATATGACAAGCACGCCCTTCCCTCACCCAATACGGTGATAATACTCAAATTTTGGTTGCAATGGCCAACAGATAAAAGAAATGTTACAGAAAATGTCATATTGTATTTGCTCTTGTCTTTTCCTATTTCCAGACTTTTGTCCCTGAGTCATGGCGGACAGGAGAGCGGAGAAGTCATGTGAAGAAGCCAGCAGATCGTTAGTCAGGCGGGAGTACGAGGCGGCAGTCAGCCACAGCACGGACGCCCTGGTGGTCCTTGTGCCCCAAGCCCCATCCTCCGGTGCCCCTGTCCCGCCGAGCCCTCCATCCCTTGCCGTCACCGGACCCCTCCGCAGCCGTGCCCTGCTCTACCGGATTGCTGCCTTCTTGCAGCTGGTGAGGACTACTTTGGTACCTAGCATGAGTTAATGGAGATTTCAGTGACACTTGTACAAAATGTTTTGCAATAAACACATTTTGCTTTGTTTCTGGCGGGTCAGTCAGTCTTCCATGTTGCATATGGAGAACAAACCCTCATCTTTGTAACATGTTGAACATTTCGCCTGTAGCGCCATAATAATAACTTTAGACTACTGTAGTATTCAGTGTTTGTGTGAAATGAATACTATTCTATGTTCCTCTGCGCAAAACGCACTTCTCCCTCCTCTTCTCTTGCTATGTCACCACCATTTATTTTCCATTTTACCTGGCAGTCAAGAGTGCCAGTGTGCAGTACACACGTAGGTCTGTTTTATTTGGTGTGAGGGGTGGAGAGCTTTATTTGAAAAATGACACAATTTTGAGGGAGATCTCCGCACTGTTGCGTAGTTGTCATCGACCAGAGAACAATTTGACCCTATTCCTAAATAATTAATGCATTACAATGAAGTGGTGTAAGCTGATCATTGCGCTTTAAATCCACTATTGTCCCTCTAATCACTGGGTAAATTACCATGAAGAGATTGTAAGAAATGAGAACAATAACCCTTGCCTTTTTCCTCCATGGTTCTCGTATGTTATCTTCCCAGCACACTAAAATTATACCAGTTACTTAAGCCCTAAGATTATGGAAACTACTTAAGTCCTGTAATGATAGTGTGAGGGACTCCATCGTGAGGCAAAGATAGCCGTTCTTGGAGTTTATGTGAAGCTTTGACCCTCAAACACAAAGTATTTTCCATTTTGTTATGGCTACCACCTATCTCCTTTTTTCTTTTCTGTCAACAGAAAAACTATGATGAAGCAGATGAAGACTGCAAACATGGTGAGTGGCAATGTAAATCGGAACCATTTGGTGATACTGTGGTCTTGTTTTTAGGTTTAAAGAAGCTGTAGGAGAGAGGGTGATGAAAGTTTTAACATGCCTTGGTCTCTGTGTAGTGGAAGGAATTTAGAAATTGGTCCCACTTACCCAGCACAGTTCAAAAGGATAAGAGAACAAATGTTTGGGTCTGTAAATTGCCTCAGTTTTTGTTGTTCAAAAGATGGGTAATGTCCCAGGACAAAGATTACGCCTCAGTGAAGGTAAATGTCAGTCATTAGCCAAATGTAGCACCTGGTTTGGTCTACTCAATAGAATGGGGTGTGCTACAATATACTGCACAAAATTCAAGAGAGTTTATTTGTCACATACACTCCAGTGACTGTGCAAGTTAAAACAAACACGACAACATTAACCTGACTGAAAAAAGAGAAATACACACAACCTGAGATATCTGAATTTCATACAAACAAATTTAAAGTGGATCCCTATTTCTTTCTCTGTTTTCTGGAGAACTGACTTGTAAAAACATGTATTATACACATACATATTAAAAGAAACCAACTGAGTAAATTGTTTCCTTACCTGTCCTCCCTGTATTTTTTGTCCTGTCGTAGTACTCGTAGAAGAGATTGCCAGGGGAGACGGTTCACTACAGGCCAGCTTGCGCTCCATGCTGTTGGATGGCAGCCTGCAGGAGGTGGCCAGCATCCTCTCTAAAGCCTTGTATGGAGAGCCAATGGTATGATTCATGAACAACTTTATTCAAAATGTGTGTACTGACACTCAGTGAAATTAGACTGTCATGGCACACTACATTTAAAGCTGTGATATTATACAATTAAAAGATAATATTGCGCGATAATATTAATTTGAAAGATTGGGTTTTTGGATGGAGCTGAAATGCTCTGGTGATATCAAAACAGTGTGCTGAATAAATGTCATTTTTAAAGGGTATTTACAACCTCACTATTAATTAAAAATTCCAACCTAATGGCCACCACTGGATTAAAAGGGAGGGAAATGAATGCCTAGGATATAGTGTTTTGTTTATATCAGTGGTGCTTTGGGGATTTTAACACGACAAGAAGGCCACTTTTTATATTCTCTTCCCTTTTCCACTTTTTCTTCCTTCTGACCTTTCCTTCCCTTTGCTCATTCTAACCACTGTCTTTATACGTCAACATGTGTTTTGCTGCCAAGGTGCCTCCTCCAGCTCCACTCTTCTCCTTTTTGCAGCCACTTCCTGCCCACTGCAGCAAACACACACACACAAACAGGCATAAGTACGTATTCAGAGGTTGAGCTTGGCCCCAAGGTCATGCAAGATTTTATGCAAGTGAGGACAACCCTGTTTACTAGGCAGATCTCTCTCTCTTCTTGTTTTTCAATGTCTCTTTTAGAGATTAAAACAATCAAAACATCATTTGGACACAGAGTTATTATCTATCCACTTCTCACTGCCCTCCTCCCTTTTTTACTCCCACGTTTTCACACATCACTATCAAACTTCCCCATTTGTTTTCCCCAAACTCCTCCTCATTCTGCTCTTCTTTGTATTTTAGTGTCAACCCAAGCTATACTTTGACGGATATAATTATCCACAGTTTCTCAATTGTCTCACTCTAAAAGCTGATAAAAGTGTTAACGGCAAAACTATTGACCTTTCTCTGGCACATGAGAGAAGTACTTCAGAATTAGAATAGAAACACCGGAGAAGGCAGTAAACTCTTGTTTCTTCTCTCATTTATTCATCTTGGCCCCATGTGATGCTGGTGCTCCAAACACAGAATACAGTAGTTTAGCTGTCCTGTGGAGTGTCACTGTGTGTTGTCATGTCTTTCACAGCTATAGAGATGTGCCCACCTGTCCGTTATTTTCAATGATTAACATTTAATTTAAAATTTCTAGGCTACTTATAAAATGCTTTGCACTAATCAGATACTGCAGATCAGATTTATCTTTTTAAGCCCCCGCGCTGGCACAGTGTGATTATTAATGCTATTTGGGATATCCATTCGTCAGTCCTGCCCCACTCTCATGAACTTGATACCAAAGTAACGCTTTAACAGAACTTTGGACAACATTCATATGGATGAGATAATTAGATTTTGTAGGTCAAAGGTCAACACTCAAGGGCATTGTTAGCTCACAAATCACAGTTCAGATGTACTTTGTACAGTATATTCTGTCTGTCTCTGGATTAAAAAGGATGTATCCACTAAATGCAGCAAACTTTTATTTTATGGACTAGATTTCTTATATGTGATATATATGTTTTGATTTTATAATCTCATTCTTTATATGGCACAACATTTCTACACCAAAAACAAATCCAACACCTGTATCATTAACCCTGTACTTACTTGTGTTTCTTAAAAATTCAATAAAAATGTAAATTACAAAAAAAGTAGAGGCACTCAATTAATCAATCTTTAAAAGAAAAATATCGATATGTAATAAGAGCCGTGAAATTCACAATGTTCCACCTGAACATTTTTTTCATGCAAGTGGTGCAGTAGTTAGTAGAACATAATAAAAATTGTATGGCTTTCAGGTGACATCTTTCACTGCTGTTTGGTGATGCAAATATTTGAAATTGTAGTGTAGCTTTTAAAAAAAACAAAACAAATGGATTTAAATGTTTCTACATTCCTGTAACATGATGAAAAAAAATTGCACATTGAAAAATCTGCATGAACTTAAAGACTTATGTGCAGTATTAAGTTGTAAAAATATGTATGTTTTTCCACCTTCTTTCATAGAATGGCATTGTCGCAAAAGACCTGACCAGATTAAAAATGCTCCTCTCAGAAATAGAGGTAAGTGTCTCTGATTGTAGGGCTGCACACATAAGTAATGTTTCCTGCCCCAGTTTGTTTATGCCTTTTGGTTGTGGGTTTGATGGTTTAATGCTCGCAGGCGAGAGTCATAAAGATGACTAATGGCCAGACCTCAACGCTAACTTAATTATTTTGTGCTCCCCTGTCTAGCTTGTAGCTGTTGTGGATTTATTGCTCATTTGCATGTAATGAGTCTAGTGGTCTATCTGCTTATATGTGGCTGAGTTAGCATTTGACATGATGGTAATAATCTCTGTGTACCCCCCACCTCCCCTGCTCTCCCCACTCCCCGATATCTCTGTTTCTATCAGGCTATAAATAGAGACATGGCACCAGAATACACAGATGACCAGGAGGAAGGTGAGCAAATCTGTTGCACGAGTTGATTTCAATACTTCCCTCAAAATCACATTTACTCAGGTGCAGATGATAGTATTCATGTTTAGAAAGCCTTAACTCAGCCAGTTGGCAACTTGATCACATAGCAAATGGGTTAACATCTGGCTGAAGCCCATCTGATGATTTTCAGTGGCACTGGCTCAGTGTCCTATTGACCACTTGGCTGTGTGTATTGACAGAGGTTCAAGATGGCTGGCAGTTCCGACCTCCTCCCCGAGGAGTCACCAGCAGTGAGGAGTACACCCTCTGTAAAAGGTAACGCAAAACATCCGGTTATTATTTGCACAAAGTTGTGTGAGTAATAAACAATTTATTATCTGTTAAACCTTATCTTGTGAACTTGTGAGTTTGATCTGCCCTTGATAGCTTTAATGTTCCGTTTCTGTACTAGCGGCACAGTTTATTACCAATGAATGAAACAGAGAAACACAGCAAATTCTGATCAAGACACTACAACTAGTAAAGTTTAAGTTCTCTCAAGTCATTCATAACGCAAAACAAATTGTTGAATTTTTCACTGATTATTTTTAGATGAATAATAAATTAATAAAATACTCGTATTTGCACCACTTCAGCATGTGCTGTTTGCCTTTGCCGTAGGTACTTGGAGCAGGGTCTGTGTCGGTACGGGGCCCAGTGTACGTCAGCCCACTCGCAGGAGGAGCTGATGGAGTGGCAGAAACGCTATGCGTCACGCCTCATCCGCCTCAAACAGCAGCAGGAGAGCAAGCACTTCACTGAAAACTACATGGAGACGCTGATAGAGAAGTGGATGAACTCCCTCTCCCCAGAGAAAGTGGTGAGTGCCTTTTTGTCTGTGCATGCAAGCTCAAAAGTGGTCCTGCAAAACAGCTGAAAACACGCACACACACAGAAACTTTGTCCCTGTTCAGACCTTTGCATTAAAATGCCTTTTCAGTGACCCAATCACAAGTAGAGAGCTCTAAGCCTATCATTTCACACCTGCTTTAAAATGCATCTCAACATATCACTTGTGATCTGATCTCACTTCCCTGCTCTTGCGTTATGCAAATAAACGAGTATACGTTCTTGTTTTTAGCCACTGGTGTGTTTGTGTGTGTGCGCGCATGGTGGTAAGAGAGTGAGACTTGCACAAAAGAGAGACTAAAACATGATGAATTAGAAATAATATTTTACATTTACAAATGCCATGCAGTCACACAGGGCCTTTGTGTATTTGTAGGATGGATTTTTTTTTCTTCTTTTAATTAGTTTAGCTCTGTTGACCTCACAGACAGTAATAAGCAGCAATAATCGTACAGTTTAATCAGGGACACATTCAGGAGCACACATTCATAAGCCTTTGTTAATATAATTAAGCTATATGTGGTTCTTGGCCATTGAATAAGAAATGTCGTGTTTCCAAAGGTTCCAGTCATTTACGTTTCGTGCAGCAGTGAACTTTTCACCAGTCAGTGCCATTGGATACCTTCTCTAAACTTGTGTTTCCTTTTTCTAGCTAAGTGACTGTTTGGAAGGAGTGAATGTAGAAACCAGCTCCAGCCTCTCTGTTACTGTCACCACCAAAAAATCCTCCCACTCCTGGGCCTTCTCGTTGTTGTGCAAGGTAGGATCATGTCTCAGTATGACGCAGAATAATGACAACATGTTCTCACTGCAAACCTGCCAGTGTTAGTTGGATCATAAAACTGAACATCTTTTGCTTATATGAATTCTTTTTCTCTCTCTCCCCCACTAGCCGGCTAGGAAGCTGTACCGCATCGCCCTGCTCTATGATGCCCACCGGCCACATTTCTTCATCACAGGCGTGTCAGCTGGGGATCAGCTCCAAGCTGTTCCCAAAGGCTGCCAAGAGTGGACTCCAGGAGAGGACACAGCATGTATGTCATATATCCCTATTTAGTGATCAAGGATGACACTTTAGGGGATCTTACTTTTTTCAAATTCAGATTTTTTTGAAATTCAGATACATTTCTGACATGACTTGAGTCAAATGCAGTATTGTCAAGACAGACTGCACAAAACAGTAAGCAGAGGGGAAAAGGTACATTTAAAGCAATTATATAACAATAATACATATTAATATAAATCAACAACAACATGAACAGTATTTTGCAAAGTTGATGAAATTTGATAATGATGTACAGTAGATCAGTGACTGTTTGAAAATAGCATTAGCATTAAGTAAACAATAAAAAAAAAAAACAGCAATTATACTAATATATTAATCTTTCTTACCATTTTCTAGTGATACACTGTTCTCACAGTTTTTTTAGTAAAGGTTTTTTGCCCCATATATTTCTGTCATCACTTATCACATTCAATTTAACAATGAGAGCCTTTGAATTATTTGAACTTGGAAAGAAAACATGATATTTGCTCACACGGTTTGTTCATAGAGTTTTTAGGACTGGGTCAGCTAAATAGGTTTTACCGTTCTAATTTAATCTCTTACCCGTCTACTGGGCAAACACGTTTTACATTGGCTGTTTTTTGCCTCAGTTGTTCAAATGTAAGATAATAAAAAGTCTTGTACGGCGCATTTTAATCTGTACTTTTTGACTTTGCATATGATACATTTTTCCAATTTTGCTTTGTCATTTTGATTTTGTGACAGACAAGTGTAATTTACGAACTTTGATGCCCTCTCACTTGAATGAATGTAGAAGTTATTCCTCTGCTGTCTGCTGCTTGTATAATGCACTTAAAATAAACTTTCTTTTCTCATAGTGGCAGCAGACAATGGCCTGGACAACTGTGTCTACAAGGTTGCTGTGAGCTTCAGTACAGAGATCTTTGGTACCTTCCGACAAACTGTTGTTTTTGACTTCGGCTCAGAACCTGTGCTGATGCAGCGGATCATGGTCGATGCTGCCTCTATTGAAGGTATGTTGAAGCAAGGAAGTCACTTTGACAAGTTTTTAAAATGTATTAAAGTTCTGTCACAACTAGTGTCATGAAGCTTTTATTTCCAAAACATCTCTTCACAGATAAACTCTGTTTCATATGGGTGTCAAAGTATAAATTGCTTGAGTAGATGTAGATATTTCGCCTCTGCACCAGCAATAGTTAGAGAACAGAGTTATATATATTTATTTATTTTTATTTTTTATTTTTTGGTTGCCGAAGGTCATGGTAACCTCACGGTTCCGTCTATGTAAATATTACATGTCCATTACACCAGGAATTTCTTCAGATTTTGTGCACAAGTTCACTTGGACTTAATGATGAACTGATAAGACTTTGGTTCAAGGTTCAAGGTTGTGATGACTGAAGATGACAGCATTTCACAAAAATGGTTAATATTTTTATGATTCTAGATAAATAGAGATGTAATTAGAGATTAAGTTCCTGATTTTTTGGCAAAGTTTTTTAAGTGTAGATGGAAATTGTTTAAATGCAGAGCAACAGCAATGCGTTCACCTAATGTCTTGTCCTTTGTGCCTCAGACCTTGAACATTTGATGGCAGCCAGGCAACAGCTCTTGATAACTGCGAAGCGCTGGGACTCTTCCTGTAAGACCATTGTAGAGTTTTGTCCTAATGAGACGATGGCTGAACTGGAGCGCAGCCTCCTTTCCCGCTATCAGATCCCACTGTCGGCCGACCAGCTCTTCACCCAGTCAGTCCTGGACAAGACACTGACCAAAGACAACTACCAGGCCCGACTGCATGACCTGCTCTACATAGAAGAGATTGCACAATACAAGGAAGTCAGCAAGTGAGTACACAATTTGTCCTGCCTTTCTCTCACTTGGCTTGAGTAGTCAAAGATCTCCACTGTTCTCTGCACAATTATATATCAGTGTTAAAAAACATCTAACAAACCAAAGACAAATTCACTTAAATGTTTTTAACTAATGTTCAAGTGCAGTTTCTATGTATTTGCAGTCTTTAAGTACTATCTAGCTCAGTAGGTAGAGCAGGCGCCCCATGTGTAGAGGCTAAAGTCCTCTCTGCAGCTGGCCCCAGTTTGAATTCCGCATCGGGTGGCCCTTTGCTGCGTTTCATTCCCCCTCTTTCCTCCCCATTTCCTGTCTCTCTCAACTAATCTGTCAATTAAAGGCAAAATGCCCCCAAAATATACTTTGAAAAAAAAAAAAAAGTTGAGTTCACACATCAACAAGGTGGACATTGGTTTAACAGTGTTAAAAGATTTTAATATCTATGTAGTCACTGCAGTTCGTAATGAACATGCAGGTAGAGAACTGTAAGTGTGCAAATGTTTGTTAAAATATTCTACTGATTGTGCCAGACCAAGAAATCTAAACATAGTCACATGATCTGACTTGATTGTATATGCTTATTAGCTAATTAAATCCATTGCCCTCTTGCCATTCTGAGCTGCTGATAGTAAGACCTAATGTTAGGTACAAATGCCAGACACAAACAGGCAGTGCTGACAAACCTACCTTGAAACTACCATGTTGCATGATGATTACTAATCTTATTCAAGGTCTATATACTACCTGTTCCCTCCTATTGGAGAGTAATTTTTGTTCAACCCAAACAAAAGGATGTCTCAGTGACTGGTGACAAGTAATTAACTTTCCTCTCAACAATATTTCTTAAAGTCTTGTCAGGTGCAATTAGTCCAAATACTGTTGCCTTCATCACATTGGCGTCACTAGTCCACCAGACTATGGGATGGCTATCCCATTCCTTGCTTCTGGTTGTTTTATTGTTTTATTGATATTTGATCTTCTGTGTTGAATGTATTTTATTTCTTCATCTTTTAGTGCCCTTTGGTTGGCTGTGTGCTGTTTCAAAGGGCTGATTTATATAGATTAATTTCTATTAATCTGACTACTCAGCATTGCAGTCCTCACATAGCCTATTGGCAACTTTGCTGTGAGATGATTGAACAGTTGGACCATAATTAAGCTTATATAACCCTATTAACAATAGTCATTGTTAAAAATACATGAACCAATAAAACCTCAGAAACTAAATTTCATCCCTACCATGTGCCATGCGACGGAATAACAAATTAAGTCCTTGAATCCATGAGCCCAGTTTTAGGCTGCGTGGTGTAAATATCTTGTGCTACAAGATGTCAACACGCCACAAGGTGTCAGACTCAGCCTTCATTGTGAATTTGCAAAGTGAGTGTGCAGCTTGCCTTCCAATGCAAGTGCTGTGTATATCTAAGGTGGCTCTTTTAAGGCAGCTTTGGGAAATACTGTTTTCATTTTTGCCTTATTTTGAAATTCTTCGCCTGCTGCTATCGTGGTTTTAACTGAATGAACTGAGCTTTCAACTAAAATCACAATAAATACTTAATCCCACATTGATTCATTGCAGTGGACCACCCCCTACTGCACTATAAATGTCTCAGCTTTCCTTTTTGCTTATAATTTGATTTTGTCTCATGACTCATAGCGTCATTTGACTTGGTAAAGAATTAAATTATGATTCCCTTCCTATTTCTTCTAATGTAGAAGTATGAAGTGTTCTTTTAATCTGCTGTGCTTCCAATGTGCATATGAATAATCCCTCCGCCTGTTAAACCATCCGTGTTCTGATACTTCTCATGACTGATTCAGTTTCAGCACACGGGTGGATTCCTGGAAGCTGATTTCAGACATGTAGATAGAACCTAAGTGTATCTATTAGAATAACTGTGAATAATTTCAGACTAGATATATTTTTTACCTGCTGAGAGAAACATCCTTCCATTTGGCAGATTTATTTTGGAGGTCAAGGTACATCAGGTGATTATCTAAAGTCAGCATGGAGTGAGTAATGGAGAGCTAACAGTGACTGGCTGCTTGTTTTTGTCTAAATGTTTTTCCTCTGAGAGTAGGTATAGCCAGAAAAGCTGATGCAAAACCATAACAAGAGACCCCAAGAGTCCCCTTGGTTGTGTAACCACCATTGGTTTGCAAATAAAAACAGAATCTACTAAGTTATCTGCATATGTCAATCATCCATCACCAGTTCACCGCCAGTATTTCTTCCTATTTCATCATTTCAGATCAGACAGGGACCAGAGAGGCAATCTTAAACAATCCAGAACTAAGCACTGTTTTATATAAAAGTGCTTCAATTTTTCGCCAAACATGTGTTTGGATAAGCTCTGCTTTTTTTTCTTTTTTCTCTTTTTTTTTAGGTTCCTTGCTGATAATTTATTATTTTAGTGGCCTAATATTTTGAAAAATGTGAAAAGCTTTCACAAAATATGTCAATTAGTTGTTAGTGCTTTTAAACACATTACATCTGTATAAAAAAGGAAAATCCAAGGCACTCTTCTTCAATAATATAAAAAGCCTTTATTTATACAATGGCTATATTGAATAAAAACATTTGAGTGGGTTACAATCCACGCGTTTTGGCTTTTTATATTATTGAAGAAGAGTGCCTTGGATTTTCCTTTTTTGACCAATGTTCCCACCAAAGAGCACCTTCGTCATATGTTTTGAACCTTCTGAGCACTCTGGATTTTTTCCTTTTTTTCTTTGAACATTATATCTGTACGAAAGCACATATCTGTATACGAAAGCACAGTAAAAATGCATCAGTGTTGGTGTGGACCAGTATACGTCCTGGTCAATCTCATCAGCTTCTTTTACACCATAGCAATGCTGCAGTTACCCTTTACCATAACCAACACTTATATGGGAAAAAGTTGACCTGACGAGTGATGTTAATATTTCACGATGTGAAGCAAAACGTAACGACTTGACCTGATCACAGAGGCCTATTTGATTTATTTTATGGTAAATAATTAGGTTTCTTTTCCAACATGGCAAAATAAAACGTTTTTTAAACTGTGGTGCCACATTGGGTTGAGTGTACATACATACTGCAAATAGCTCAGGGAATTGTTTGGCCCCTGGGCCCTTAGCTCTCAGGAAATATAGCCCCCAGCATACGTATGTGAATAGCCCCGATGTAGTAGTTTCAGGGTTAAAACGTCTTCAGTGAAGCAAGGACTTATGTGTGCCTTCATCACAAGTGAATGTACTGAGATACTGTAAATAGTTTTCTTTTTCATTATATCTACAGTGATCATAAGATAAGGCATGCTAAGGTCTGCTAAAACATAACCAAATGTCTGTGTTTGTTCCCTCAGGTTTAACATCAAAGTGAACCTCCAGCTGGTTACCAGCTTTATGCTGACTGGCATTTCTGTTGGAGCCAAGTATGCCCAGGGTGGACAGCTCTTTGCACGCTTCAAACTCACTGAAACACTTTCTGAGGTAACTGCACCAGTTGAATCGGCAATGGCAGTATACACTTGACACACTGGTTTCCGACTTTTCTACATGTGTCATGATTTTGGAGGATGAATATTTATAACTACTGTTTAAAGTTACAGTGTTGTCAGATAGCTCTTCTGACCAGTCTTTTTTTCTTCACCTTAGGACACTCTGGCTGGACGGCTAGTGATGACCAAGGTAAATTCAGTCCTGGTGCTGCCCTTGGGCCGTGAGGGGTTCTGCAGCCAAGCACCTCCTGGGGTCAAAGAGCGCGTTTATGAGGCCGTGATCGAGGAGAAGACAAAGGAATACATCTTCCTGAGGATCTGCAAGGACTGCTGTGACGAGCTGGGGCTACTGCCGGACAGAGAAATACAGGTACTGGCCGCACCAAGGCACCTAAGGAGACACCTCTGTGCCCAAGCATGATGTGCTTTTGTGACTTTTTAGTCATAAAAAATAGATAGACCTAGATATTAAATTAGACCAGGTAGTTTGGCAGCAGAGCAGAGAGTGCAGGTGAATTAAAACAAGCAATACTTGGTAGAGCCTTGGAGATTTGAGTTATCATCCAGCTAAGGATTTTTTTCTGCTCAAATTGTTGTGGACTTGGAAATCTGGTAGATAATTTAAATTTTTACAAAAGGCTACAGGACAGAAGAAGGGGATTTTCTCAGGAAAACTGAAAGCACCGTTTGGTCTCAGGTTCTTTAGTTCTGAGAAATCTGCCTCTTACACAAGTCTACCTTCAGCTACCTCAGTTTGATATTTCTGTCCTTACGAGCCCGCAGCAGAGGAAACAAGGCTTTGTTAACAGTTATCAAAACAACCCCCATCACGGTGGAGCATAATCTTCTTATTCTTCTTCATACGTCGCTCCTGCCTGCTTATGTGCTTCAATTTAATTTCCCTGTCTCCTCTGTGGGTTCTTACAATATTCTGCACAGCCTTGATGCTCTTCTCACTCTCACATATGTCAGACTTTCCCGCTCTTGTTTTTCTCCCCCACTTTTCTCCGTGCTGTGCTCCACTTGCTTCTTTTTGTTTTGCATTTGTTTTTTCTCCTCCCTCTGATTTTTACCTTCATGTCCTGAATGCATTGTATACTTAACAATGTATTTCTAAGGCTCCTGTGCGCCTTTATTATGATTGGGCCCTACAGCAGTGGAAAAATGCAGTGGTTACACATGTCTGATTGAGGCAAAGGAATGAAATAGAAATGTAAATAGACCAACAGAAATGAGACACAAAAATACATTAAATATTTTTGAATGGGGATGGAGTTATTCTCTGAATTATGTGGATTCTCTATGAATTATGAGAGAGGAGAAATTAATTACTCCTGTTGGTTTCAAGGCTACTGTATTGACCTGAAGAACAATGTATTTCTTATAACATAATATGATATAATGGTGAGGTGAGCAGTTGTTTGGATTGACTGCTTATTAATCTCTTGGTGTTGCCTCTGTTTTAGGTGGAGCTGCAGTTCCAGCTGAACAGACTGCCACTCTGTGAAATGCACTATGCCCTGGATCGCATCAAAGATAACACCATCCTTTTCCCTGACATTGGCCTTGTCCCCACAATCCCCTGGAGCCCCAACAGGTGTGTATTCCACTATCACAAACACACGCAAACTACTTAAAGGGGAACTAAGCAGGATTTCTCCCGTGGCTATGCTAGATTTTTGCCTTAATTAAAAAGCTCCGGAGTAATTGTGATAGTTAACTACATGACTTGTGACTAATTACGAGTGAGAACAGAGGCTCTCTGCCGTCACCTGGCGTCTCACGGCTGAAAACCAACCTTGAAACATCAGTGTAAGCGGAAAAGCGAGCGGACTTGCATAGTTCCCCTTTAACTATTTAAAACTGATGCAGAAATTAATCCGTGAATATTTTATTCTGATCTTATTCTGAAACTGGGAAATATAACTGCCTTTGAAGAAGTAAAATACAATTTAATCGATAAGAATAATTAAGTTCCACTTTGCACAAACAGGAGATTGATCCATGTTATTGTGTAGAAGAGGAAACCTTTTTTCATATTGCACGTTGATTGCCAGACATCAGATATCTACTAAAGGCTACAACCTCCATTTATTTAGTTTTTCTAGGAAAACAGGGATGATGTGTGCACACAGGATGTACACACATTTGTGTATAGTAAATAGTACTAATCCTAAACACATTTCTTATACAGAAACTCCTTTAATTCCTGCACCACATTAGCTTGACAGATACCCTCACAGAGGGGACACCACATCAATTTGAGAGTTGACTGAATATCCCTTGCCTTGCTGACTTGGCGGTCATTCTCAAATGCTGGCGGCTCCTCGCAGCTTTAGATATCTCGCTGACGTTGGACAGGTGAGGGGAGTGAGGCAGTAATCTTTATTGACTGGAGCCAAAGTCAAATATAATCCCTGCGATTTTTGAGGCTGCTGCTTTATCTGGGCTCCATGATATGATTGATGTAGACTTTTGTTTTAATTGGAATTTGGATAAGTGAGGGTGATTATATATGGACCAAGTAGTGAATTTAGCAAAGGTTTAAGCTCACAGTTTATGTTATGTTATGCTCGTTAGTTTTAACATCAGTGTCAGATAGATACACCCCAAGTCGTGGTGCCAGAAAGTCTTGTAAGGTGATTTTTTAAAATATATATAACGTCATACTTGAGCACTTTAACTACGTAGTTTCTGAAGTTAACTTTATCATTTAAAGCAGTGCATTATAGTATTTTTTTCTGGAGAGTAAAATACAAATCTGTCTTTTAAACAGCAGCTAATGATCATGCTGGTTAGTCCCCGTCTCATCTTCCTCCTGCAGATGATAGACCTGAACAGTTTGCTGCTTTGTGATTCTAAACTGGTGCACAGTCTTGATTTAAGAGTAGGATCAGACCTCACAAAAAAGATGAATTAAGACTAATTAAAAGTCTCACTTGTTCCTAAACATAAAAGTAAAACGTAAATAAAAAAAAGGGATTGTATCGGCTGGCCATTTTACGTTGGTTTTAACCCAGTCTAATGCAAAGCTTAGATTTGGCAACAGTCCTTTTCAGTTTTTTTTATCTATATTGTGGCAAAACATTTATTTAACATTAAATATTAATTTAACTTTTTTTTTATTTGAATTACTAGCCACACATAAGCCAAATGTGTGTGTATAACTGTAATAAATGAGTGATTGAGAATTTAGATGTCGTAATTAGTCATGTCAAGTTATTGGTGGAAATTATTGATCTTTGGAGCCAAAATACAGTTTATAATATATACTAGTATATCTTGAGTACAGAGAAAGTTAATTAGTTTATCTTATCTTTGAGGAGTAGGGTACAGTTGGGTACACGCTACACACACACACACACACACACACACGGTAGACGGCGCGGTGGTTATCACTGTCGCCTCACAGCAAGAAGGTCCTGGGTTCGAGCCAGGTCCTTTCTGTGTGGAGTTTACATGTTCTCCTCGTGTCTGTGTGGGTTTCCTCCGGGTACTCCGGTTTCCCCCACCACTAAAAACATGTCAGTTAGGTTAATCATCCAGTCAGCATCACTGACCAAAGGCACTGGCTCAAGATCTGGAGTTGGTCCCGGGCGCCGTGGCGGCCCTCTGCTCCTCAGGGATGGGTTAAATGCAGAGAAGAAATCTCACTGTACAAGCTCCATATGTGACAAAATAAAATACCTTTACGCACAGTAACTATCATGCTTTACAAGTATGTGGATGGACTCACATATGTGCCTCCCTTTCGCATACCCATCTGTATTGTACACACGCACACCTCACATTTTCTGTGATTCTGTGCAAGAATTTCTCCTTCTCACTTTATCTCTGTCCCACTGACGTTTATTAAATCAGCAGAATGTTTCTGTCTCATGTTCAAATTGATGACTAGTTTATGAGGAAATATTTTATCTAAGTGCTTGAAAATGTCAAATTATTGCATGAATCAATGAAAAGCCAATTAATTATTTCCTCTAATAATTTCTGCATTGTCCCATCCACCTCCAGGCAGTGGGATGAGCAGCTGGATCCCCGTCTAAATGCCAAGCAGAAAGAGGCCATCCTGGCCATCACCACACCCGTCACCATCTCCCTGCCCCCAATCCTCATCATTGGGCCCTACGGCACGGGCAAGACATTCACCCTGGCACAGGCTGTCAAACACATCCTCCGCCAGGACCACAGCAGGTCTGTTATGGTGTTTTTTCTTTTTCTTGCTTGTTTTTTTTTCATGATTTATTTTACCTCTGTTTATTTTACCTCTGTTGGCAACCACAAGAAGATTTGCACCTTACCAGGTGTATATTGCCTCACAGTGATGTAGCTCAAAGTAAAGCAAGCATTTCATTCCTGAGTGTTGCACTGAAAACTGGGACTGTTCTTATTTCTGCAATGGAAAGGTGTTGGGTGTAATGATGGAAGGAAATTTTGAGCATCTTAACTTGTTAACAGGTGTGAGTGCTGGGAAACTGAGGTCTTTTGAGATAACTGTTGAGTCGGTTATTAACCTGTCAATGCCCACACAGAGTGTTGTTATTCTGTGAAATTAGGCTGTGAAAATATCTCTTACTTTATCAGTCTGCATCTGGAGACGTCTTGGTTATGAACACATGGCTAGCTAAAACTGGTGGTGTTCCTGTGTAAATCCTGCCTTCATGAAGGTTGTTATTTTCAGTTTTTGTTGATTGCGAGAGCTGATGATTGAACTCTACAGTCACTTTGGGGTCTGTTTATGATTTTGATTGTAAGATATTGTATTGTGAGTCTCATTGCACACACAGAGGCCTAAACTGTAAGAAACAACTCAATATAATGCAACACAATTAAACAACAATATCTCCTGTTTTACTACTAATCAAAAACATTAGTGACATTTTTTCCTAAAACCGTTCTCGCCTATATATGAACTAGCTATAACATCATTTTAGGATTGTAGGATTTATTCAGCAACCATGATATCACAAACCTCCGTCTCTGATCTTGTAGACCAGCGATTCTACGAACAGTCATTGTGACATATGATAAGGTGTCACTGAGTGTAAGTGTTTGGGAGTTTGTGGGGAAGGAAAGGTGTGTGTGTGTCGGGACTGGCATCATTAATAAGAATTTAAGACGGCATGGGAGGTCAGTCAAAAGGCGTCATGGAGGCAGCAGGTGGTGCTGGGCTGTTGCTGCTGTGGCCTCAGCTTTAGCCTCAGGCCAGTAACAGCCTTGGGTTTGACATTTAAAGTTAAGAAAACACTGAACTGCAAAGTGTCAAGCTCCGTGCGTCAGTGTTTGTGCGTGCATGTGTGTATGTCGTGGTGGAGCCTCTGTGTGGGTGTGCACACTTTAGAGTGTGTGTGTGACATTACTTGAAGACTAAATGTGCTGGTTGTTTGCAAGAATTTGTGTCATTTGTGGTCACTGCACATTGAGAGTTTGATGATCAACACATTTCTTGAGCTGGAATGGATGTTCATATAAACCATAATCTGATCACTCAAGTTACTGTATGTCACTTCAGCGGTCCACTAAGTGTTGCGTAACAATAAAAGAGATCAAGATAACCTTCCACTGACATTCATTAGCGTGCTCCCTCACTGTGTGCAAACACTCACAGGAAATTATGCAGCTTCTTGTGTCAGAGGCAAAACGATGTTGCACAAGCACATAAATGTTTCCTGGTCTTTATAAAAAATGAATGCAATACCTTGGACAGTGTCCCCTGAACAAAAGCTAACGTTGTTGTTTTTTATTAAGGGAAAAAGGGGTTTATATATGTAATGTGAAAGGAAAAAAATGCCCTTTTAAAAATGTGTAGCAATGTAATATTCATTTCTCATTTCACTCTGAATGCATTTAACATTGTATGTGAGGATAAATTATAGATATTTTAAAAGCGAAGACACAGGAAGGTGACCCTCTGGACTAGTGCTTCCTGCTCATAAAACTGTGAAAACGGTGAAGAGGAGTTCATATAGACCCTGGGCAGGTGTACCCAGTATGGGCTGTCATACAGGTTTAACACTCAAAGCTTTCTCTGCAAATACAGTATGTCACTCTAATGTTTCACTGATGTTTAAATGAACAACTATAAAAGACAGTTTTGTGCAGCTTTCAATTTTAATAAGTGAACAAAACTGACCTTGCTGTCTGTCTAACGCTGTAACTGCTGTTGGGCTTAAAAGCAAATGCCATGATGACAAATAATTCCTTTACTGCTAATATTTTGAAGTATTATTGGGGATGAGGTGCCTTCTCTGTCTTTAAAGATGCGGTGATAAAAAAATATATACAGTATATATCTAAACCCTGAAGTATGTATGATGTTTCAAATTTAGACAAATTAAAGTTAACCATTGTAACTTAACCCAAAATAATGACAAAAAATGTTCACACATGCTTAAAGTGGTAACTAATTGAGCCAATAGTTTCAGTTTTATCTTTCAAGACCTTCTAGCAGCTGTGCATCATGGTTCATATCTGAACTGATTGTCTTTTGTCTCCACAGGGTCCTGATCTGTACCCACTCCAACAGTGCGGCTGACCTTTACATTAAGGACTACCTTCATCCTTACGTTGAAGCAGGCAATCCACATGCCAGACCTCTCAGGTAAGGAAACGCACACAGAATATAAATTGGATCCCTGAAGGAGGCATTAAGACAACATCAAACCTTGCTGTTCCTCATTATGTCATTTTTTGTGTTAACAGTAGCAGACCAACACTAATGATTATATGAACTAGCTATATAGCAGGCTGTTTCAGATTTTGAATTTTTGTGTATCTGTTCGCAGAGGTTTGCCTTGACAGGGACGATCTGTATGACACTCAGTCATCATGGAAAGTCTGTGATACCTACTTATTATACAGTGATTGTGGAGTGGCCGGGTTGTCTTTGCCTCATAGCAACAACAGGCAAACATTAGGCTGACGTTGGGGATGGGACTTCGGTACGGTTCCTGCTTTAACAACTACACCTGGAGGCATAGACACACACTCAGAAGATAAACACAGCTTTCCTAAATCGCACGAGTGACTTCTAATCGCACTTGAGCAATCCGAGAGGTCACGAAGGAATGGTGTGTGTGTCTGTCTCTAGCCACACAAGCCTAGTGACCATATGGGCAATCAAATGGCTTGTTTCACATGAGTGGCCAGTCTGATTTCAGCCGGTTCCAGTATGAATTCCTCCATAATCACTGTAGGAAACTCCCCTCACAGCCCTCCTTGTCTCCTTTAGGATATGTCGGCTCACTGAAGAATAAAAAGAGGCCAGTATGAATATTTAGGGCCACAGTATGGAAAAAGACTGACCAACATCCCGAAGAGACAATCTTCAAGAGTCTTCCTCTCTGGCTGTCTGTGACGATCAGTTTATTGCAGACCTGAGGCATACAGAGAGTCATGTGCAGCTGTGCAAATGTATTTCTCATAGAAAGAAGAATCTTACCTGTAAAGATTCTAAATTTACCCACAATTTACAGTCTGAGATCATCTCTGACTCATTTTTGACACAATAACCTCAGGAAGGCGAATTTACCATAAAATAATGGGCTGTATTCACAATGCAGGAGGAACTCTAGTTGTATACTTTTGCCCTGATGGTTGTCCTTTTTGTCTCTCCGTCTCCAGGGTATACTTCAGGAACCGCTGGGTAAAGACGGTCCACCCAGTGGTCCAGCAGTACTGTCTCATCTCCGGCACACACATCACTTTCCAGATGCCAACGAGGGAAGACATCCTCAGGCACCGTGTGGTGGTGGTCACCCTCAGCACCTCCCAATACCTCTGTCAGCTTGATTTGGAGCCTGGTAAGTCATAAAAGTCTCATTTGTCAACTTGATACTGGATGATGCATTTGTACCTTGAGAATGGTTCAATATGGGGTGCTCGAATGGTTAGGTGGTTGGAGCATGTCCCACTTTGGCATAGTCTGCCTCAGAGCATTTGAACACAAGATCGTCTCCCAACTGAGGCGATGTCCTGCATGTCCTTCCCACAGTCTCACTCTCTGCTTTCCTTTGCCTCTCTTCACTGCCCTATCCTGAAAAGGCAAACGATACCTTCCAAAAAGAGTGGTTGGACATGGCAGGGTTTTTCCAGTTGCGATTCGAGTTCTGCAAGTGTCTCTGTTGATGGCCATTTCAGTTATCCAAATTGCACGAACAGATTAGGATAACAGTAAAAAACAAAACAAGTAAATATTAAGAATGAGCAGATACTTTATCAGACATACAAAAACAGGTTAGTGACCAGAAAAATAGTGTAGAGTGTATAACCCTGTATGAATAAAAATTAAATATCAAAGTCTGACAGTCTGTAACAACAACTAATGTGGTGAATTCTCTTATACCCTATTGTGAACCATATGTGAATGAGACAGAAAATATTAGAAATGCCAAAACAATGACAAAAAAAATCACAGGCTCAGATATTAACATAGAATTGAGTCAACACATAAAAACTCAAAATGATATGCAGGCACTGCTCAGAGCATCCAGTTTCCTGTCCCTTGGTCATCCCCAGTGACTCTGATACCCAGTGTTGGCAGCCACCCACCTTTTAGAGAGAGATGGAAGTCATTTAAGTCGTGTAAAAAACATTGAAAACAAACCAATTTGTCAGTGCAGGCTAATAACCGACTCTAATGTGTCAGCGGAGGGGCTTTGTCTGTTGCTTGGGAACACCATCTGCCTGTTTCTAATGTACTTTACATCATTAGCCCTCCTCCCCACGTTTCATCTCTCCTGCTCTCCTGGTGTTCAACGGTGATGAAAATCGCCAGGAAACGAGGCAACTGGGAGCCAGAAAGTCTACTAAGTAGCAATAATAAATCTCCCACCCCAAACACAGAGGTCGCCCCAAAAAAAGATGGTTAAGCTGTCATGTAATTTATGTTTGACTTGCTGATTTTCATCTTCTGTGGCCTAGATATGTGTTGGAACCGTACATGCTTGGTGTTCCGTCTGTAAATGAACATGTGTTAATGCTGTCACGCACCATCAAGGAATTGTAATGTCTACTCATGTAAAGCCTGGTACACACATGAAGATTTTCTAAATCTCAACAGATTTTTTATCTGTGAGACCCCACACGTGAAGATAAAAAATCTTTGAACAGAAATGCGCGTCCGGCTCACACGCAATTTTCGTTGAGCAGCTCTTCCGCAGCCCGGCATTAGATGTATTTTGGTTTTGGTTTGATTTTCTGCCTTTTTCTCTACTGAAGTACAAAAAAGCAAACTCTGTATTCATGAATGAAATTCAGCTGTTGGGGAGACATGAGCTTTTTCTTTCTTTTTGATGATGATGATGATGATGATGTCTCCCTAACGTGACATGCGGTGTAGCTGTGTGTTTGTCTACCATCTTGCCAGCTGCTGTTATGAATCGACTACATCCCTGGAATTGGACAGTCACAGGACAGTAATACAGTTATCTCTAATTGCCGTCACATTTAATTATTTCTTGAGCACAAGGAGATTGAATCCGTAATATAAACCAATTTGGAAACAAAATGGTATAAATTAACTAATATGAAGGTACAGGACAGACTTGGACACTTGATGCCATATTTTCACTTCCCAGCAGACCAGGGCTTAGCTGAGTATCATATATTATTGTGTCTGGAGACTACTGGACTTTGCAGCATGGTGATAAAGGTTTAAGACTGTGGCTCATAATGTAGTCAATAGGGGAATGATTCTATCTGAAAATAAGCTGGCGGCTTATGGGTTCACAGTGGATGAAAGGCACCAAAACACATCCAAGAAAAATTAAGAAACAGTGTTACTTTGACAAAGCTTTCAAACCTTTTAGGTACCTGCGTAGACCCTTTCACATTCACAGATCTGATTTTCCCAGTCAACTGTACAGTGTTAAAATAGCAGGAAGAGAATGTGAGAGACTGGGCGTGTGCGAGGTGGAGGAGCCGACATTTATTATTAACAGTCATCTCTCACCCAAATCACGTTAGCAACACTGTACCTCTGATCTCTTTCACCTCTGCATTAAAATCTCTACTTTCTTTCTCTGACCACTGTTTTGTCGAATTTGAACACCATTATTGGTCTAGCGACGGATAGCAGCCACAGAAATGTAATTTGCTCCCCAGTTCAGAGATAGGCTCCCAGAGGCAGGCAGCTGTTCTCCAGGTGAAGCATTAAGCACCATGTTCCTTCACCGCTGCCTGTTTGTCTGCTCTGCTTGGTGCTCATAAAGACCATGTCTGCCCCCCCCCCCCTCCTCCTTGCCTTCCTCCTAATCTCTGCTTCCCTGCCTGGAGAAACATTCCCATCTGTAATGACCCATGTGTACATCATTTGTGAGTGTTGTTTGGCCCTTACGTATTCATGTGAATTGAATGAAAACGAGTAGGCAGGATACAGCGGGGCTGTTGCTGACCACAATTTATAGGAGAGGTCAACTAAAGTGCCTTGCCTCAATAATTAACGATATGATTTAAGCGGTTGCACATCTTTATGAAGTCCCTATGGCTGCGTTGTTGTGCAAGATAGGAAACAAATGAAGAACTCAGTGGAAGCTTCAACTGCACCGCCTGAAATGATTCTCCCCACAGCGAAACACTGTGCAGCTTGGCTGCTCACTCATCCTTTATATATACTATTGAGAGATTGCTCAAGTGCATCACTTAAGGTTTATGCCTACGATTCAGAGATTACTCATGTGCATAATTGTATGCAAGTTATACTGTGTGAATGGAATAAGTGACAATCTTTCCTCACTGTCTAGTAGCTCTATTATTGTTAGAGAGATCATTACATAATTAAAAGGATGGAATGTAACCATATTTATTCTACATACGGTATATATATGTTTAGTCAAGATATTTTTCTCCATCATTGCATGTACACTTAAAGGGATAGTTCAACATTTTGGCAAATTGGCCTATTGCCATAATCGCTATAGCCATAGCAGTAGGTTCGTTACCTTTATTTGTCGGTGTAAGCTATTTTTAGAACGGAGGAGCGGAGCGGCGAACTGCTCAGAGCTACGCTATGGAGGCTAAAGGAATTTCTTGGTTTCCCTCATCAAACTCATCAAATACAAAATCCCAAAACTCCAAAACGCTTTCGTGGACAAGTTGTGACCTGCACAACCACCACGCTATGAGATAATAATGGAACGTTACGAAACTGAGCCGTTTTCGAGGTAAATACAGGGTAAATACAGAGTCTGCTTGCTGAAAAACTGTCCCTGAACGTAACACGCATCAGCGGTTTTGCATGAATTTACCTCTAAAACAACTCTGTCTGGTAACGTTGTGTTGTTATCTCACAGCGTGGTGATTGTGCAGGTCACAACTTGTCCACGACAGCCTTTTGGAGTTGTTGGATTGTGTATTTGATGAGTTTGATGAGGAAAACCAAGAAATTCTCTTAGCCTCCATAGCATAGCCCTGAGCAGCCTGCCGCTCCGCTGCTCTGTTCTAAAAATAGCTTACACCGACAATTAAAGGTAACGAACCTATTGCTATGACTATAGCGATTATGGCAATGGGCCAATTTGCCAAAATGTTGAACTATCCCTTTAAGTCTGGTCCATTATTCTGAAAGGGCATTTTATCACATCATAAGCTCTAATAGATGTACTCAATTATGTACAATATAATTGTGTATACATTTTTATCAGGGCCACAGTGGAGGAACAAAAACCACCATGTGCTCCAATGAGTCGCAGACACAGTTCAGAGAGAACACCGGTTTGAGGCTTGACAGCTGGGGGGGGGATCAATACATTTTGCAGGCGTTTGTTCTAAGGCACATATGAAGGAGTGAATTTTGCCTCAAATCAAACTGCTCTGCCTCTTTTCTTGCCTGCCCATGTTCCTGTTGTTTGTTTACTTCTTGACAGTCACAGAGTTTATGTTGTTATTTCCAACCGTCACATTTCATATCTGCATATAGTTTCCTGTGGAAATGGTGTTTGGGCTTTAGAGGCTGCTCGCTGGTTGTTATTCAGCCTCTCTCTCCTTCCTGCTCCAGCACTCATTTGCCATGCCGTTTCATCCCCTCCCTTCATACTGCTGAGCACCGTTTGAGCTTTTTAAATCAGGGTTAGGCTACTGTTTCATCCCTTTCAAAACATCCACAAAACCCTGCCTTTGGTTTGCAGGGCTGGTTTAAAGAGGGAGAGGGGAAAAAATGGCTTATTAGCCATGGTTAAATTGTTTGAATGCTCCAGGTAAACAAAAATCTTTTGGGAAATGTATAGTGATTGGTAAGAATCATTTGATTCAACTTGATTCACTGGGCTTTGATCTGACAACATGGAGAAAGTCTCTTTCTAAATCATAGTGACATCCCGAGGTACATCTAAGCTGAATCTTGTCAAATTATGTCTGAGTTCAATGTTTCTACAGAATTTCAACAAAGAATGACAGCTGTGTTTTCATAACGTTTGTCCTCCTCAAATGTTTAAATCCAAAATGCCCCCAGGCATTTTGTTCAGACAACCTTGGAGAACTTGTTGGGAGGGCATAGTATGAGTCAATGGAAAGCTATGTTGAAATGTCATAAGGAGATGCTAACTTTGTGGATTCATGATAAATGATAGATATGATCAAATCAGTTTCAAGCAATATCAGACTTCTCCAAGTGTTATGGATTAGGAAACTATTGACTTAATAATTACCAATCTTTTACCCTGTTATGAGACAATAATTTGAGTTATTGGCCTAAAGATTGAGATGGGCTATGGATAGCTAAACACTCAAACTGTGAGGACTGGTTCAGCTCAACACAATTAAGTGGAAGTGAATTTGTTCTTTTGGTGGATTTGCAAAATCAAATCCATTAGTGAACGTAGATTAAACTGAATACAGCTCGATTGATGTTGGTGTCCCATGTGTTTTTGCAGGGTTGTTCTCTCATATCCTACTGGATGAAGCAGCCCAGGCTATGGAGTGTGAAACCATCATGCCTTTTGCTCTAGCTAGCAAGACCACTCGCATCGTGCTGGCTGGGGACCACATGCAGGTAAGTGAACAGAGTCAACAAAGGCAGTTAGAAAATATCTAGTTTGAATTTTGACTGAAAATACAACCTGCTAAATTATAATTCACAGGATAATGTCGGTGCACATTACAGGGACTTGGGTCCATTGTCTCAGATGTTTGAAGACTGACCCAAATAAAGGCATAGAGGAAGAGATGCCACATTAGTGACAGAAAGCAGCTCCGTTTGTGTTTTGCGCTGCATTAGACTTCACTGTTGCCTACTTCTAATACAAAAGAACAGACAGCAGCCACTGTAGTGCTGTGGTTCTAGAGACCACTTCAACCAAAGATAACATAAATATAAGCTCATGTCATTCAAGCTCTCTAAGCCAACACAAGGGCTTACATCCCTATTTCCTCCTGTGCATAGAATTATCAGTAGGCAGTGAGGGCGAGGTATACTTTAATTGCTTAATTTCTTTCAGCCATTTCTTTGAGCAAAGAAAAAAAAAAGATTTTAAATACACTATCTACCCGTGTATCCATTTGTCTCTTTCTCAGTCACCGCGTTTCCTCTGTGGAAGGTTGCCTCCTCCATTCAGGAGCTGAATTGTCAATGAAGGCTAAGGCCTCTATTGATCGTTTGCTTTCTTATTGACTGTGTTGGGCCCTCTTAAGCTTACTGATTCTCTCTCACTGGCGGGCTTAAATTAAGATTCAAGCTTCAGATAAATAGCCGCCCTGTACATGGCAGTGGTCAAAAGAGAAAAGGTAAATGAGTCTGCATGTTTGTGTGGGCGTCTGCAATTTTGAAAATGTGTAACCCAATTTGAATCAAAGCACAATGGGAAGATCATCATAAATCATGCCACTGTAGGACCAGAGGAAAGCAACACACCGAAATTGTGTAAATTGATTTATGCTTTATTCACTCGCACATGGTCAGACTTTTGATATTGCTTCCACAAGAAGTAATCAAATCCTACTGGTCAAACATTGTTCTGCTTTGTCCACCAAATTAGAGCAGTTCTGTAACTTTGACTGGTTTATACATATATATAAAAAAAAATTTAATTTGTTTTCAAATCACTGGGATTCTATGTTATTTAGTCACCACATGACACTGGTTTGTTAGACTGTTAAATTGGTATAACAAACTGAAATTCAAAGCTAAAAAGAAAAAAAAAAGGTCAAGAAGAGAACAGTCAAGTACCTGCGACATGTTTCGAAACTAACTTTGTTTCTCTGTCCCTTTATTTGCAGCTCAGTCCATTCGTGTACAGCGAGTTTGCCCGGGAGCGTAACCTGCACGTGTCACTGCTGGACCGACTGTATGAGCACTACCCTCCGGAGTACCCCTGTCGCATCCTCCTTTGTGAGAACTACCGCTCCCATGAAGCTATCATCAAGTAGGTGTGAGCCCTCAACACTGACCTGTGTTGAAACTGTGGGAGTAAAGACTGAGAAGGATGGAGGAAAGATGAGATACTTGAGAGAAGATGTGGTGGGAGGACGGGCCAGAATAGAAGATAATATAGAATAGCAGCAGAGGAGAAGATCTGATGGACCTGTGTCCAGAGAGGAAAAGGGATTATAATGGCTGTGTTCATGTAGACAAAAGCCCTATGACAAAACAACAGAAGTCCAGATTGAATTTATATAAGACACAAAGAAAATGTTTGACTGGTCAACAATCCTAGGGTACCACACGCACACTGAACATTTACAAGTAATCAGTATGTACCTTTTCCAAAATATATACAATAATAATGTCTGTTCCATGTATGTGCATTCACAAAAACTCTTAACGTAAACAAAAAATCTTAAATTATGGATTAAACAAACATACACAGAGTGAGGGTGTGTGTGGTGTTGCTGGGCATCTGCCTGTTTGTGTGCAAATGTGTGCGGAGCAGTGACAAATAGAGAGAGGCAGACAGCCCAGGAGAAAGAGAGCAGGCGATATACTGTATAATTAACTCTGTTGAGTGAGGGAATACTATACACTGCCTGCTTGTGCAGGCTGTAGTTTGTGGTGATAAAAGTATTGAAGTTGAGCACTTGGATAGAGATGAAGAGTGGACAGCTCTGGAGATGGATTTATTTTCAGAGGCATGATACAGTTAACAGAGATGTTTGAAAAAAGGATAAACTTGACCACAGTCATACTGGCTTCTCTCCTTCCTCTCCTCTTGTGGTCAATTTACCAAACTGATATGTTCCCATTAGCCACGCATGCTAGCTCCTATCTAAACAGGTGGACAGGCTCTTGTGTCGATGCGTGACTTAGTTACTTAGGCAGGTCCTGGCAGACGGCTTCGTACACTGCCAGCTATTTAGCATTTTGGATTCAGGTGTGATTTGGAAACATGTTACAGGTTCCAACCCTGCTACTGGCAGAGGATATGCTGAGGATTGTCTGTCATTCAATTTTAAGGTTTCATGCCGGTCTGTCTCTTTGTTGCATGAGCAGCAATCTGACCGCTCACATCAAATGAACACTCACCAAGCAACTCTTCTGCTTCTGTGTACTCCTTAACTGCACACAGATTTGATCTTTATAATAAAATTCATAAAGAACATCCATTCGGCTTAAATTGGCTGTGATTTCTGATCAATACAATCTCTACTCTCATATTTACATTCACCACCTCCTTCTTTTCTCTTCCTACAGCTACACATCAGAGTTATTTTATGATGGGAAGTTAATGGCAAGTGGGAAGCAGCCCTCCCATAAGGATTTCTACCCTCTAACCTTCTTCACAGCCAGAGGAGAAGATGTCCAGGAGAAGAACAGCACTGCCTACTACAACAATGCAGAGGTATATGTCAGAGTATTATTGCAAACTCACCCAGACAAAACAGAATATGAGTTCCACCTGATCCTCATAAGTTAAACAAACACAAACACATATCTTTTCAATGGTGGCAGCTTGCCAATGTGGTCTTGGATACGAATTGAAGTCATCATTTTCTGTTGCTCTGCTGTCGTATCTGATGTTTCCCACATATTATGAATTATCTTAAATTTGTAGCTGAATGTCATTAAGAGGATTACACAATTTCTCAGATACAAAGTTTTGTAATTCATATTTCATATTCATAATTCATAATATACTTAATGCAATAACAGTTAATTTATTGAGGTTAATGCCTGCATCTTCAAAATGTTTAAATTCCTGTAACTATACAACAGAAATTACATCACCACTTGTGTTTTACTTTTACATGCGCTGTGAAACAAATGTATTCATGAATTGTACAAAAGTCCCACAAAGTGTCATGCAGTAATCCGTCAATTGTTCCCTAAATGCATGTCTTACATTTAGAACTAAACCATAATAGAGAATAGCCTTGTTCCATTCAACTCTTTAAGCATGAAAACATGATCATTGAGAAGTTAATCAGGATTAGTTTCTCCTGCTCACTGATTTGGTTTCATTTAATTTAATTTATTTATGGTGATACATGTACTGTATCCAGTCTGATAATAAGCAAATCAACATGGGGACAACACTCAAATTCTCAGATATTGAAAAAACTAAAACTAACTCTTGGCTGGCAATCCTGTTGTTACTACGACATGAACTGACTGAGGCTTCCCTATATTCTAGTTTCACCCCTTACCTCTCACACATTGACAAGTTAATGTTGGATATTTTTTTTCCTCTCTTGTCCAGCTGTGAACATGCTGTCATCTTCAAGCTGCATTAGTCTCATATGTTTTTCTGTCTGCGCTCGTTTCCAAGCCCTTTCTTAGGAGCATCATACTAACACTGTGTAAGGCCTCCTTTGCTCTCAAAATACCCTGAACTCTTCATGAGTTCCATAATATGCTGTTAACATGCTTTTGAAATTCTACTCCATGTTGATATGATCACAACACATTATTTCTGCAAATTTGTCAGCATGCAGTCAATCTCCCGTTTTCCCACATACTGTACAACCCTCGGTCTGCACCAGTGTATGTGTGTGACTGTGAAAGAGAGAAAACACCATTAAAACAAACCTTGTAATGCTGGTCACATTTAAAAGTGAGATAAATTAGAATAAATAAATAGCCATCCGCTGGGGGCAGTGTTATACACTGGGGGAAACCCTGTGTTCTGAGATTACTTTAACTTTGTAATGTGGTGCATTGTCATGCAGGAAGTAACCATTAGAAGGTGGTGTATTGCAACTATAGAGGGATACTCATTGTTAGTAACTACGCCCAGATAGGCTGTGGCTTTCAAACCATGAATGACTAATCTTTCTGTCAGCTTCACCCAGTCTGGCCATTCTCCCCAGCCCTTTCTCATCAACAAAGTGTCTGCAGAGCCGATGCTTACTGAGAATTTTTTTCTTTCGCACCATTCTGAGTAAAAACTCTAGAGACTGATATGTGTGAAAATCCCAGGAGATCAACACTCCCTGAAATACTCGAACCAGCCAGTCTGGCACCAACAATCATGTCATGGTTAAACTCACAGAGATCACTTTTTTCCCTCCACATTCTGATGTTTGTTGTTATCATTAACTGAGGCTCCTGACCTGTATCTGCATGATTGGCTGTTTGAGTAAAGACATCATTTGCAGAGTCTGAGTCTCTCTCCGTCAGTGTGACAAAGCTACATCTGAGATGTAATGGTGCCAGACCATCTTAAATAATCAGCAAAAAATGAAACAAACCAAACTTCCACATTTTTAGAAGACATGAGTGATAACTGATGAACCATGAAAAACACAGATTTGACCCAGATTAGAGTAGGAATTATTAGTATTTTATCCATTTTAATTTTAACAAGTTTTATGGATAATATTCATCAGCCTTTTACTTTCCAATTATTCAGCACTGTTTCTTCCATCACCATTAATAGGAATGCCTGCTGTCTTTCAATCATAATTGAAGAAGAAATCCATCAGCTTAATTAAGAGGCCAACTAAGAGCTTTGACACTAAAGATGCATGATTCACTCAGAGCCAGTCTCTGATTGGTCCCTGTGCAGACTGAAATAGTTTTGGTCATTTGCTGTCTCCGACCACCGACCCACTGCTGACATCTTCTCACCAATTAAACATGGATGCATCTTGATCCTGCTCCCAAACTGTCAACAATGCCATATAAATTACCACCCGTCTCTTTGATACAGCACCCATGTCAAACCATTTCCAACATTATCATAATCTTGCGGAATACAAATGCTCTGACAAAAGCGTGTCCATTTGTTTGTCTTGTGAAAATGTCTTTGATGGGCTTAGCATCAAGTGTGAGACAATATTTCCATGACAGTACAAAGCCTCCAGCAGTATGCCAAAGCTCTGAGCAAAAACTACTCATGATAAAAAAAATAAATGAAAATGAAAAATAGGACTCAAAATATTAATTCCGACTTTAAAACTCATGTGAGCGCAAATGTGAACACCTTGCAAACCCGAGATTCTAAAGTTTCTGTGAAACTCACCTACTGGAGCCAGAACTAAATGATAACCGCTACCTTGTAATCATGATGGCGATACTTTCAGCCAAGTAGAATTGATAATATCAGTGAATAGGGTTATTTTTGTAACATTTGTTCAGTTTTGAAATATTAAGTGGATTGGACACAATATCCTAATCACTACACACTTAAGTTTATAGTGATCAAAATAAGTCAGATCAATACATTGTACAGTTGAAGCAAAAATTGCTACAGAGTGGTGATTTACTGTTGAATATTTTTAAAATGTTTTTAAAGTCTAAATGCGTCAGTTTACCCACAGCTCAAATCAGATGGAAATGCCTGTGTAATATTTAGGCCTCATTTGGAATTTATAATTGTATGATGATGATGAAGTGGTTTCAAAGGTTTCACCTTGTGTTCACTTTCACCAAGACACATCTCTGTTTTGTGGGTTGATTTTGATGACGCCATACAGCACAAATGTGTGTGTCTTTGTGTGTCTGTGTGTGGACCATGGTGTGAGGACACCTTGCATTTGAGCCTTGTTGTTTTTTCCCCTCCGTCATCATGCTGCTCCTCCATCTCCCCAGGTATTTGAGATTGTGGAGCGGGTGGAGGAGCTGCGCAAGAAGTGGCCAGTGGCCTGGGGCAAGCTGGACGAGGGCAGCATTGGTGTGGTGTCGCCGTATGCCGACCAGGTGTTCCGCATTCGTGCTGAGCTAAGAAAGAAGCGGATGCATGAGGTCAGCGTGGAGAGAGTGCTCAATGTTCAAGGTGAGAAATAGCACTAACCATGGTGCTTTGTATCAGAATATTACTTTGTGAAGTCAGTGGCACAAACACTGAAAATAGAGCTACAACACTATCAATATATGATTATGGTGAGATTTATGCTGGGCTGCTGCCCACTCCAAGCATGACTGACACAACATAGATTAAGAATTGATTCTTTTTGTTATGTGGATGGTGTTTATGATCATTTTCAAATCATAGGAAATGAAAAATGAAAAAAAAGCAGCTGTGATCAGACAATCAAAGCACAGTAGTTGCACACAACCAAATTGAAAAGCATAAATCCCCAAAGGTCTCAGAATTTCTCAATGATGAAATGGGGTCTGTGTGAGTGAGATGATTTGTGTGTCTCAGCAGTTAAAATGCACATCTCCATTACCCTAAAGACTAATCCTTACTATGTCCCACTGCAGTTATCAGTGTTCATGTTGCCCTTCACATCATCAAGTACCAATATAAGGTGTTGAGGCTGCTGCTCCTGTGCTTCAGTGCCATGTAGCTCCTGCTTACTGCATCCAGCTGCTTTGCATGGTTAATTAACTTCCTCATTAGTCACATATGAAGCGTGTGGACACATACACAGGAAAACCGTACAGCAGCTGGTGCTTTAAATTTGACTATAACATACCTTTGGATGATGTTTGTTTGTCATTTCTGTCAGCCATGAGAAAATTAAATTATTCCGAGACCATTTTTTCTGTTATGTATTTTTAGCAGCGAGCTTAGAAAGTGGGTTCAGTTTCTACTGATATCAAATTTCATGGCAGCAAATGAAGAAATTAAGTTCACCCATGATTTTCAATCATTGCCATTTTGTTGCCTTTTTCTTCGTCAAAAGAACTGTGTTCCTCAAACGTGTTAGCCATAAACTAATCTTACATGTGTTTCTAAATTATTAGAAATTATTAACAGAAAATTTCTCCAACAGACGTAGCTTCTTTTGATGAAATGTTTGACTTGTATAGGACTTCTATCTAGAAAGGTCATAATACTCATACTTGATAATTGTTTGCAGGTAAACAGTTCCGGGTGCTGTTCCTCAGCACGGTGCGGACACGGCATACCTGCAAGCACAAACAGACGGCCATCAAACGCAAAGAACAGCTAGTGGAGGACTCAACAGAAGACCTTGACTATGGCTTTCTCTCAAATTACAAGCTACTCAACACAGCCATCACCCGAGCCCAATCCCTGGTTGCAGTCGTGGGAGACCCCATAGCACTGTGCTCTGTTGGGCGCTGCAGGTAAATATGAGCACTTTTGACTTAAAGCTCTGACGTATCAGATCTTGCTTAATGTTATAATCAGGGGTGCACATAACTGGTACGCAAGTAGCCTAGGCATGCGCAACAAAAATGAGCAATGTGCAACGTCACGTGTGTCAACACGCTTTTTCTGAGAACTGAGCGCCAGTCAATCAAGTAAATTTCAGACCGGTTTGTTAACTTTTTATGCAGACACCAGTTCTTCCTCCATATGCTAAGCTTTTGGTTGCAATCATAGTTTTTCTCTCTTTTTTTGTATATTTTTGGGGCTTTTGCCTTTTTCATTGATAGGATAGTAGAAAGAGACAGGAAATGGGGAGGCAGAGAGAGGGGGGAATGTCATGCAGCAAAGGCCCACCCGTTTCGGGAATCGAACCGGGACCAGCTACAGTGACAACTGTAGCCTCTGCACATGGGGTGCCTGCTCAACCCACTGAGCCATATGGCGCCCCGTAGTTTTTTCATATATGTATGAGAGGATCACCATTGGCCACTGCTTCCTTTCTCTTTTTGAATCTCTTCAGCCCATCTCCATGCTTTCCCAACCGCCAATCTCCATAGCAACCATCAGTTGTGTCTGCTAGTTATCGCAGCATGTCAGGTCCTTCGCTGTTTCTAAATGTCAGCCTGCAAATGCAGAGCATTTACTGTGATGTGTCCAGAACAAGTGCATTGTTTGCCCAAGGCTGAAGCTCCTCTCAGGAGCCAAAGGTCCTGGTCAGAGAAGTGACTGAAGGAAGTGTTGAGAAACGGTGGATAGGCACTAGCTGAGATGAGTTGAGGTGTAACTAAAGGTCAAAATCTCCTTTGTTTGATTGTTGGTGTTTTGTTTTTTTGTTGATGTCTGTTTTGTGTTGTTTGTCAATGTGAATTAGCTATCAGCTAACTTTAGCTTAGTTTGTTTTAAACAGACTTGACTTTTATATTTAACCCCCAAGGAGTAATTTGTTAACACTGCCAGCAGGAAAAATTCAACAAGATGATCCATGAAACACTCAGTCCAAACAAGGAGGGATAAAGGAGAATACAAGTAAAACTTTTCTCCATCTGTTGTTTCCTCTTGTTTCCCTTTTTCAGAAAATTCTGGGAGCATTTCATCTCCATCTGCCACGAAAACTCAAGCCTCCATGGCATCACCTTTGAGCAGATCAAGGCCCAGCTGGAGGCCCTGGAGCTCAAGAAGACCTACGTTCTCAACCCACTGGCCCCAGAATTCATCCCACGTGCCCTAAGACCCATGCAAGGACACCACTCCTCTTCACAGGCCCTCCATCCTCACCATCATCCACATCCTCAGCATGCACAGCCTGCCTCCAACAAGCAGGGTCCACAGCAGCAGCAACAGCAGCAGCAGTCACCCCCTAAGGTAAGGCGTTTCCAAAGTGGAAGGAATGTTTATTTTTTCATTTTTATTTTTTCCCATCCATTTCTTTCACTTTCTGCATTAGAAATCCTCACAGCAAACTGTAGAAATTTGGGAAGATGAAAAAAAAATAGCCCTGACTGTGTTGCATACATTTAGGCAGAATTGAAAGGAATAAAGGAAGAGTTAAGGAGTTGTAATGCAGAGTAACCATGTGCTGGTTTATGGAAATGGCAAACAAATTATCAGAAATAAATTGAGTGCTGCTTCTTTTTAGAGAGGAAAAGTGACGAAAGCCTTTGACGGGTACGATGGGTACAAAGCAGATATCTAATAAAATTACTCAGTTTAATTTTGACCACAGGAAATGACTTGGTGGTCATTCATTTTAGCCCCAGAACAACACAAACACAACCCAACAACACCAATAGGAAATTAGTGTTACAGGTTGGAAGGATGTGTTGTTTGATTGTTTAGCTCGGGTTGAAATGTCTTGGTGTGTCTGTCCTCCCTCCTGCCCTGAGGTAAAGGTTAACGAAATCACCACAGCTGCCAACCTGCTGCCATCACCCACTGGGCCTAATGAGCCGCACCTCCGCAGAGACACACACACGCACACACACGTACACACACGCACACACACACACACATCCTCTTACTCTCTCCACAGTACGTACAATGGAGCTCACAACACAGCATACACAGACACTGCAGCCAGTACGCAATACGCAATGAATTGTTTCCCTCCTCGTATACTGCACATCACTCCATTCTTGGCACCTCTGTATATGGCTGATGCACCCACAGCCAAAAACAATCTACCGCTATACAAATATCATTTAATAATAGAATGATGCCCATTTTAATAACTGTCTCACCACAGCTTCTGATATAGGAGGAAAAAAAAAAAACCTGTTGGGTTGAATGTTGCTGTTTGAGTCAGTTATTGTGTTTAGGTGGCACAAAAGCATGTAAATATATATATTTTTATGCACTTTTTTCTGTTGATCATTATTACCAGGTATGATTCGTGGCAGACATGTTGCGATAAACAAAATATTTGTATATCTTGAGGCTTAGGGCACTGAATACAATTTGTAATTACAATTACATCAAGAATATAGTATTTCATTATCAGGCCCCCATACAAGAAATATATGCCAGAAATATATTTCTCTGTTGACTTCATGTTGAGAGGTTTAGTGTTCTGCTGTTTGTAGTTTCAGCTTCCGCACAATTATGTTGAAGACAAAATTAAATAAGTATTTACTACTTCTTAATGTATTTGAAAATCAGACCTTATACTTTCTGTGACATAAGGAACGATTAAAAGGAAAACTTATTTGACTTCCTCTTAAACACATATTTTTGTTTATCTATACATGCTGTCAGTCTTGTTCTTGTTATTGTGTCTTGCCACCAAACCTATAACTTAATGCCACTTATTCTTCTATACATTGGCAAGCAAACACTGCTAATTTCAGAGGCAACCAGTGCTCTTGTTTGACAGCCACTGTATAGCCATCTAGTATTTTTTAACATCAAATAAGCAACCCCTTTTATTTTTACCAGTTCCCTGCTATTTGAGAAGTCATCCAAACCTTCAGCAGCATCCTGGGGTCCACTTTTCTATTCACACTAAAATAACCACTGCCCTATGGATGCCACTTTATCCAGTGTGTTAGGATTTGCTGCTTTAATTTTTTTTTTTTGTATGTTATCATATAATGCCAATACGAAAGGTACTACGATAAAAAAAAAAAAACATCTTAAGTGTCAAATCTAAACATTTAATATCCCTGTTGTGTATGATGTTTGGCTATTTTAAGGAACAGTGGACAGATTGTGATTTGTATGAGGCTTTTTGCTTTGTTTAACACATCTTGGTGCTTTGGCTCTGTTGAGTGACTCTAACATGGTCTATCTAAGGCTTGTGGAAGTGTTCTCCGTGGTCAACCGGATTAGTTTGTATCGACCTGATTGACGGATATCATTAATTTCTGCCTCCTCCAATAAGCATACATCCTGTTGAGGACTACCTGTCAACGCCACAGTGAAGTGGGACAGACTGTTAATAATAATACCAGTTTGGTGTGTTCAGTGTAGAAGAATACAGTTAGTTGTGTGTTATTAGTTAAAAAGGTTGTGTTTGTTGACCAAATTTTAAGACAAATTTGTACAGGTTGCTTTTACTTTTATCCAACCTCCGTAGTAGTGGTGGTATTTTAAATTTTAATATTGCAGATGCATGTGACTCCAATGCAACCTAGCTTTTCTACTGCTGATTCTATAGGAGCAGAAGGCATCTGCACAATACATTAATATTATGGATTCACGTCACTGAGCTCTGCTGGCAGGCTGGATTCTGCTGAGTTGGTGCTCCTATAGATGCTGTGACAGATGTGGGATAGTCAGGACTGTATTGCAACTGCTGTATGCTCAGTTATATTTCTTTATAGTTTCCGGCGTTGTGTTTTTACTCCACACTTGGCCACACTACACGGCTCACTAACCCTCTCTTTTCTCCTCCATATGGATTTGTTGTCGTCCTTCATCACTTCCTAATGATTCTTTTGTCTTACAGGGGAAACATGCAAACCACACAGAGCACCTGCCACCTGAGGGATATGGTGAGTTAAACAAACTGGCCATGTTGATTGTCTGAAAAAGATTCTATACTGTGACAAATGTCTGCCCATATTCTCAATATCATTAGCATTATTTAGTAACATTTTCTAATGTCCATTTCAAAATAAAGTATCCCTCTAAAGCTTTAGCTCATCACACAAGCTTCTGCAATCATTAAGTTGACAGAAAACTGACAGCATATAGTGTTACATACAAAGATAATTATCACACTTTGTCCTTATTACACTCTCATCACTATGTTTTGTATATTGTGGTTAGGCTTTACAACAGCAACAATAAAATAGTTCTGGTTGTTTCTTTTTATGCTGTCTTGCTACACACATACAAACACACATGTTGACATCTTGATATGAGCCAATCTAATGTAGAAGCCCAGATGGATGCATGAAGGCCTGAGGCTACTGAAATCGTCAGCAGCGCAGCTTTGAACAGCACAGCAAGGAGTTTGTAATATGATGTTCACCAGGGGAGGACAATCAGTTTGTTTCAGACACGTACAACTGCAGATTGTCAGCAAGCTACATTAGCTGAAGCAAAAAAAAAATCTAATTGTGCAAATCACAATCCTTCTACGCTTCATGGCAACTCTAAAACTGGTTTGCCGTCAGTGGTATATATTTTTCATCCTCTCCTATTGAATCTCTCAGTGTATTATTTATAACATTTCCCAGTCTATTAATAATTAGACACGTCTTGTGTGCTTCTCACCATCGCTGTGTCATCACATTAGGGTTAAGCACCACTTGCCTTTTACTTGTATTAACTTGCAACCTTCTCTCGTTGCAGTCCAACCCAATCCGGCTGTGCTGATGGGAAACCCTATTCGGGCTTTCACACCACCCTTGGGTGGAACACCAGCTGGCATGGGAAAGTCACCCAGTCCTGTGCAGAGGATAGATCCTCACACAGGAGCCAGTATCCTCTACGTTCCTGCCGTGTACGGTGGAAACATGGTCATGTCCATGCCCCTGCCGGTGAGTTCTCTGTTTCTGGTTACAAACTGACAGATACATAGGCCTTTCTTACTTGGCCAGTCTAAGAGCAGAACTGCAACTAATGCGAAAGTCATTTATTTCAACTTTTTCTTATTCATAGTTGGCAGCCCAGGCTAAACTATTTCAAATAACTAAAATTACTAATTATAGATTTACTGATTGCTTTGTCATTATGCTATTTTTTGAGTCACATTACACAAATGTATGAAGGCTGTCTGTAGAATAAGTCTTGTTGAATGGAGGATGAATGAATGGTTATTCCACATGGTCTCTTGTACTAATAAAATTAAATAAATGAATGCATAGGCATCACCATCACACTTCTATGATGGTTTGTGTACATGATGCCAAGAGTATTTATCTGTCTATTTTTATATACGTATATTGTGTTTTTGCCTTTTTATTGTTATGTGGTGCTGGGACAAAAAAATGTCCCTCCTCGGGGATCAATAAAGTCAATTCAATTCAATTCAATGATCACAATTATAATGAAAGGACTAAACAATAGGTTTGTTGTTTTCATACATTAATGTTCATAATTAACATTCTCAGTGATGTGCTATGTGTAATTCAGACTCGTGTCATCTGCTCATTCCACTGTCTGTCCTTTTATTTTCTTTAGTTGCCTTGGCCAGGTTACCAGAATCGCTTTGCTGTGGACCCTCGCATCATGAGCCATCCTGCAGCCATGGCCTACAACTTCAATCTATTACAGGCCCAGAATCGAGGCTCCCCAATACCATACAGTGGGGTAGCCCACCCCTCTCCTCTCGGCATGGGTCAGCCCAGCCCCGACAAGGAGCTGCAGGCAGACCCCATCAGAAATGGTGGGCCTTGAGTTTATTTTCTGCAACAATCAGCCACCAAAAGCATGTTATGTTGTTATATGTCATGACTGTCATGTATTTTTATCGTAATGTTAGACTCAAAGTTTTTGGTTTGGACTTCTTAGGTAAATTAGAAGGATGTCCAAAGTCAGAACAGAGCCGTCTTCAGACTCCAGAGAGGAAATCCACCGACATGAAGGAAAAACAGGCAAGCTGTGACATTGTGTTTGTTTGTTTTTTACTTGACGTTACTTATCTTATGGTAAGAGCTTTGTGAATCTGTGATGACGACTTAATTGTCAATTTTTTTCTAATGCTCTTTATTTTTGTTTCAGGGAGATTTAGACACTGGCCAAAGTCAAAGTCTAGATTCACAGACAGATGGACTGGTTGGATTTCCCAACGCACTGCTTCATCGAAAAGACCCCACGGCTCCCCAGAGACCCCTCAACTACCACCTGGCCCCACCCAACCCAGCTTTCCCTCCACATCCTGCCAGTGGAAGACCCTTCCCCCCACAGTACCCAGTCTCCAGGCTTCCTTATCGGGTCGGCCAGCCTCAGCACCCAGGAATGGGCCAACAAAGTCAACAGCAGCAGCAACAGCTCAGTCCTGCCTACGCTGGTGGTAGCCACAACGCTTCCTTCTTCAGTGGCCCCATACCTCCTCACAGGGCGGTCCAGTCTCCCACTATGGATGGGCCGGAGCCCGGTGGGGTGGAGGAGATGAGTAGCTCCATTAGGACTCCAATGGGCCACCCAGGAGCACACCACCCGGGCCTGTCGCAGCATAACAGGGTCAATAGCTTTGGGGAGGACGGACAGGATGGAAACCTGGGAGATGGTCTTGGTGAGTGTTACACTATCTTATTCCATACTTTGGCACAAGGGAAATGGTTGAACCAAGTTTCACTTTGGAATGCAAGATGTGATGTTAATTACCTAAATGATTTTTTTTTTTTTTAATTATCTCATTTGTCACTCACCAATTTATTTTCAGTTAATAGCATTTACCATTTCAGCGTGAAATGTGGTATAAAAGGAAGCTGAGGAGAAGGGAGTTGCAAAAGACCTCATGCTGATTGGTGCTACTGACTTTTTGAATGTCAATCATGCTCTTCGTGATGAATACAATTTGGTCAGATAGATTATCTGAAAAATAAATTGCATTAAGTATGCAAGTTTGGATGAATCCTTCCATGCACAAACCTCCAAAATCTCCCCTCTGTAAACAATGGATAATCACTTGCCATATACCTCCAAAGTCTGGACCCAGCATTGTTGAAGAAGGCCATTTAAAAATAAAAAATATATATTGTCATTGCGTCATTTGGTTGTATTTCGGCCACACTGCCCCCAAGATTTCCAGTGGAACTGCTCATCTGTAAGCTTTCAGAAAAAAAGATGCATTGTATACACAAAATGAACACATCTGTATCTAACGTTTAGCTTAAATGAGCCTTATGACTAATCACTTGGTTGCCTCTTTCAGACCTCCAGGGTCCTTTGGCTCTCGAGGCTCTGAGCCAGCAGCAGCAGCAGCAGCAGCAGGCGGCCAGGCTGGGCCAGTGGGGGGAGGCTGCGGGCCCTTTCCTCCCCGGCAACGTTGCCTTCCCTTTGCCTCAACAGCTCGCTCACCTTGCTCAACCCGGCATGGCCCGCATCCCCCATCAACTGCTCCGGGCAGCTAGTTGGGGCCTTAGTGCCAACATGGAGGATGAAGTTGTTTCTTCAGCCTCCTCTGGACCACCTTACACCAGGTTAGACTCGATACAGCTTTGTGTTGTTAGTCATGTGAAACTTGGCTGATTTTATTAGCTGTTGCTACAAAGCATGATGCCAAGTTCAAATGTAAAGAAATAATGTTTTAAATCCCAGGTACCCAGGCCTGTTGAGAGAGATGCCCCCACAGGAGCAGCCTGAACCCAGGGAAGCAGCAGAGATGCAGCCCCCGCCTCAGTCTCGTCTCCTCCAGTACCGGCAGTCCCAGTCCCGTGCCTCAGGTGACCCCTCATCCTCTTTAGCCACCCCCTCCAATCACGCCGGCCCTTTCCCATCAGTACCTTACTCCCATGACACCGGTCGCAACCTCCTCAACGACAACCTTCTCAACAATCCAGCCCTGCAGCAGCAGCAGCAGCAGCAGCAGCAGCACCCGGGGAATCCTCTGTACAACACTGGTAGCTACCCACATCAGCCACCAACTCACCCCGCCAGCCCCCCTCCCTCCCAGGTCAAATACCTTCTGCAAGAGTGGTCCCACGGTGGAGCTGCATCAGTGAGCCCACCGCAGCAAAACCACCTGTTAGGGAACCAGGGCCACGGCCTTCCTTATGGACTGCCCATCATGGCTCACCCCAGCAGACAAGAGCAAGTCCACCTGATGCAACTTCACCATCAGCACCAGCAACAGCAGCAGCAGCAGCAACAACAACAACAACAACAACAGCAACAACAACAACAACAACAACAACAACAGCAGCAGCAGCAGCAGCAACAACAGCAGCAGCAGCAGCAGCAGCAACACCAACAGAGTCAAGGTCCAGACCAGGAGTCCTACCACCCACTGTCCCCCAGAGCATCAGCAGCCACAGCCCTTCACAACGTAGATGACGTAAGAATTATTTATCCATTTGGCTCGCGATGTGTGATTTATATGTGGTCAGGTTTCACTCGCGGTTCATACCTGTCTTGCTCAATTCACTTCCATACGGGGGAATACTTTCCTGATGTTGAGTATTATAATGTTTTTAGTCCAGTCAGGCTTCATTCTAATATTTTTGTAAATTTTGCATGAAGCAGAGCTTTCAAAGTCTTCTAATGATCCATGCTAACAGGCAAATGTGGATAATTAGGGGCTTAAATCACACAAATTTGAGAAGAGATGCAGAAAGAACGTTAAACTGTGTAGCTCAAATGCTGTAGAAAAAGAAGATGGGATGCACTCATGGCTTTGCTTACTAAATAGAACTTTTGAAGATAAACAGATATTTGCTATGCTCAGTTTTGTTTTCTATTGATTACAAGTCTGATTTGAAAGTGGTTGTGTGTGAACAGTGTAGTGAAAGGTGTTGCATGCTGCAGAATAAGACCAAAGGCTGAACACAACAGAAAGGGATTGGGGGCAGGGCCGAGAGAGAGAGAGAGAGACTCCTCTCCTCGGCCTCCTCTGACACCTAAGACAAACACACACACACAGGCACTGACTGGCCAGGAGCTGTCATCATAATAAGCACAAAGATGTTTTTTTTCCACAGTGAAGATGCATTTTCAAAAAAGTTTAAAAGTATAAAATAGTTATCGACAAACATTTGTAAAGAGGTGGGGGTTTTTTTTCTTTTTCTGAAGCTCATAATGAATGCCGTCCAGTCAGACTAACATCCTTCTTACCTTCTTTACTGTATACACAGTATGAACCCCGGGGTCCCGGTCGGCCTCTCTATCAGCGCCGCATCTCCTCCAGCTACCCAGATGAACCGTCTCCAGCCAACGCCCACAACGCCCTTTCCCAGCAGCCCCAGCCCTGTCCGTCAGACCCCCAGGACCACCCCCATCGGCACATACAGCATCATCAACAACACCCGCACGCCCACTACGTTTATCCCTCACACGACCCTTGGCCCAGTAACGGTGGGGGTCCCGGTCCGTTCCAGAACATTCCATGTAACGGAGCCGGCACACTAGCCCAACACCGGGAAATTCTGGGTAGGTATCTCCAAATATACTGCTGGCGGGAGCATCTCGCCAGGCTTTGTTGTTCCAAATCATAACTATGAATCATATTGTGTATTACATCATAGTTTGTTGTTTAACCGAATGTTCGATCTAAGTCTCATTTACCTCTCATGATTTCGGTTTAGCTTCCAAAGCCCTTCGTCAGACAGAGGAGCAGGTGAAGGCTGAGGCCACAGCAGCACAGCAGACACACCCACACTCCCTCAACTCCCTTCAGCACCTTGGACAGTTTCCTCCTCTCATGCCCAATAACAAGCAGCAGCAGCAACAGCAGCAGCAGCAGCAGCAACAACAACAACAACAACAACAACAACAGCAGCAGCAGCAGCCGCCGCCACCACCGCCGCCGCAGGCTCCCACAGAGCCCAACCCGGGGGCTCCGAATTTAAATAAGCCACCCACCATGTCATATGCGAGTGCCCTCCGTGCGCCACCCAAGCCCCGAGCTGTTCGCCCTGAACAGGTCAAAAAGAACAGCGACCCTCTCTCCCTCCTTCAAGAGCTGAGAATAGGAAGTTCAAATGGTAGCAATGGGTACTATTCCTACTTTAAATGAGTGTCACCTCTCCCACATTATTAATAAGTGATAAGATTAAAAAAAAGAAAAAAGAAAAAAAAACTAAACAAAAAAAGAAAAACTATCTCTAAAAACAAAAAAAAAATAGTGCAAAGTGCATTTATAAATTGTTTCTATCAGTAGGTTTGTTTTATGCATTTTGTTTCATTTTAACTTTTTATTTGTAAGTCATCTTTTCTCCTGTTTCACATATCTGTGAAGAAAATAAGTATATATAATGAATGCATTACTGGTATATATACATACTCATTATGTATATATGAATATATACTTATATTATCTACACTTGTATATGTACGTAATGCTAAAAAAAAGTTATAAAAAATTAATAAAAAAGGCGAGACTTGGTTGACCACTTAGCTTCCTGTTTATTTTTCCTTGCTGAAGTTGGTTTTGTTGGTTGCTAAATAAGTATGTTTCTCATTTTGTATTCCTCAGTTTTGAGTGGACGTTACGTCTTGATTTTCAGACTACTGTAGTTGTGGTAATGGACAAAAGCTAAGTGGTCAACTGACACAGAAACTACATGGAACAATGTATAGAAGTAGATAATTTTCCTCTAATCTGTACATATAAAGAAAATAAAAGACTGAATTGTATGCCACAGACATGTCCTTAAATTCCTGTATCATGCTAGCATTTGAATTATGAATTTTTTTTTTTTTTGTTCATTGGCTTCTGATCCTTAATTCTTAGACATCTTTACCTGGGAATCACCTTCAGTGATTTAGTAGTTAATGTGATTATTTACTGGAAAACAACAATACAAAATATTGATAGCATATTTTATTTTTCACCATTGCCTCATCAGCAACAATAGAGCCGGTGTGAAACTAGCAACAGACCATGTCATTCCTCCCTTGTTTTTGCTTTAAGGATCAGACAACACCAGACATTGCTTTGTGTGATAAGATTATCCCAAACTGCTTCGCCTGTGGCAGGTGCTTGGTCATTTTTATTTCATTTTCATTTTATCTCTTCCTTTTTTTTTTTCTTTTTTTTTTGTCTGTTTCATTTTATTTCTTCTTTGAGACAGTCATTGCATTGTGACAGAGTTACTTCTCAACAAAACCTTCACCAGGGAAATTGTTTCAATAACTGCTGGGGATACAAAATGTTTTTTGTTTTGTTTTTTTCTGTTGGTTTAGTCTCTAATGGACTGGATATTTTTCTGTTTGTTTGTTGAAAAGTTTCAGTACTCTTGAGGGTTTTTGAAAGTGAAGAGAGTGGTGAGGTCAGAGTGGCATGTCATGATGGGTAAGTTGAAACTGAGGGTGTGATTAAAGCCGCCTGTCAGACCTTTTTGAACACAGCGAAGTTCAGTCTTTTTGGTTAAATCTTGGAAAACATAAAGAGCATTGTGTGTGTGTGTGTGTGAAAAGCTTCTGGCCTTTTTATCTTATTGGAATTGCTGTAGCTCTAGTGTTACTTTCTTTAACAGATCACCACTTACTACTGCTGGAAGGTGGATTGTCCAAAGATCCTCTTCCATTTTCTCTGTATGACTCTGAATCTCTCACTCAAATGAACTTACAGCGAGAAATAACCACTCAACTCTTTCCTGAGCTCATATTTGCTCGTAGTTCCTCAAAACAGACAGTCAATTCCCCATAGAATTCAGAGCCAAAAGCATCTCACACTTCTTAATCACAGTGTCCAATTACCAGGGCATTAAACACCCTGCTTGAGATTTAACCAAAAAAAAACACAATAAGCTGTTCAGAAAGGTCTGACTTGGTATGTCTTGTGCATATTTAAGAATGAAACGGTAATGTTGTGGAAGTTGTTCCTGTTTGTTAAGACAAAGAAACAAACACTCCACTTTTTTTTTTTTTTTTTAGGATGATCTGATTGATGCAGTGACAGTGGGAAAAAAAAGTGCTGACCATGCCTTTCGTCTGCTCCAGCCACATGCATTTTTCTATTACGTCCCAAAACGCTCAAAGAACCCAACACAGGAACATTCACCTTTTAAATCCAGTCAGACAGCTGCTTGTTATCGGTTGGCAACGCGAGGCCACACAGCTTCACGCACATGAATTTCACTGCTTGAACATCCTGAAGCCCCGATGATTTGAGTCCCACAATAGTGGAATATTTTTTAAAGAAAAGATGCCGTTAACGATATAGCTGCCAATGTTTTACCTTTTATGATAAAAGCAATACTGGAGACTGTCATCCAGTGCTTGTTGTTGTTATTATGTGTAATTCATTAACTGTTAAAACGTCACTGCCCTATCTGCAGATTGATCTAATTGTAATGAGCTCATCCCGCTGGCAGTTAGTCACCATTAAATCTCTTGAAATGTCACGTTCCTCAGAAAGCTAAAACCCCACAGCTAACTATTTAGATGTGTTTCTGAACAAGTCAGCAGAGAGCTTCACACAGGCTATGGTTTCTTTTTAAGTTGTGACATTGTAATTTCAAAGGTCCAGATTTTTTGACTTAGCAGAGAACAACACATACTTGTAAATATGCATTTTCTAGGTATTTACAAACAAGAACTTTGGGAGCGCCTCAATTTTGTAGAAGCTGTTCAAAGAAGAGGTATGCCCTTTTTAATTATGCAAATTCACAAAAAATAATAATTCTAGAAATGGACAACAACAACCCAGCTGGTAGTTGCAACATGTCGTTGTAACTTTTAAAAAAAAAAAAATCTGTTTTTTCTTTTCTTTCTTTTTTAAAGACGGTGTCTGACTGATTTGACAAAGAGGAGACTTTATGTTGCAACTGTTAAAAGATGATGAATTCTTTCACTGTACAATACATATTTTTAAGTATATGTTGCTGGATTTGTCCTGTTCTGTTTTTCTCACCACTTTACAGCTGTGTAACAATCAACATGGAATTTTTTTTCCTCTTTTTTTTTTTTTTTTTTGCTTTTTTTTTGTTTGTTAATGTGAAGACTGTTTTTCTTTTCATGCATGTTGAGATGACCTGGCTGGTTTTTATCCCTGTTTTTATCAGTTTGTATTGATTTGTGGATGAAAAAAAGAAAAGAAGAAAAAAAAAAAAAGCTTTTGTTCAACCTACAGAGTCAAATTTTGGTATATTATTTGATGTGTACAATAACTTGTGACATTATCAACAAAACTATTATTATAATAATTTACTAACATGTCAATCAAATATGTAATGGTCATGTATTTCTTTTTTCTTTTCTTTCTTTCTTTTTTTTTTGCAGTTACTTAGCAGGGCTAAAGCTGAGGTTGCTCCCTGGTGTGTGGTGAATTGACGAAGCTTTCAGACACGTTTGTTTGGAGGAATCTCTTTTCCACAAGGCAGTCATTGGCTAATCTCTGAAGTTGTGCAATACTAATATTTCACTGCTTCTTCAGCTACACTTTTATTTATTTTTGAAGTAGAAGAGATTGAGCCAAAGACATTTTAAAGGGATTTTATTTTGCAATTTTTTCTCTTAAGGCTGATTTGTTTTTAATGCTTCATTTTTATTTTTTATTTTATTTTTTTTGTCCTTTCACACATCTTTATGTTCAAAAAAATGAGTTTGACATGATCTTTGCCTGAAAATGAAGAGTACTGACTCTTCAAATGAAGCTGAGTTTAAAATGTCAGCACCTACCGATATTGCTCCATACGTCACCATCTCAAATTGATATTTTCTGTGTTACCGTCTTAAGAAAACAGAGCGGCACCGACGTGTGTGTGTGCGCGCGCGTGTGTGTGTGCGTGAGTGTGTGTGGCACATGGAAAGGGAGCAACCTTTTGCCCAGCCAGTAGAGAGCACTGTGTTCAGCCTTCTATAAACGCCACATCTCTTCCTGTTATCTGTTTGCTCTCCTCTGTTCTTCCCTCGCTGCAGTGAATCAATGGCACACCTGTTCTCCCAGCCTCCTCGTCCCATTGGTTCCTCCCTCGTGGGTACAAAATAATGAATAGATCTGTTTTACTCTTTACTCATTTCAATTGGTGGTGGTTATAATAAAGGATTTAGACTGTGTTTCAAAGGTTTATTTTCTTTTTTATTTGTTTCTCTATTAAAGTGTTTTTATTGAAACTCCTTGAATTCTATGTCCTTTTTCCCCTCATCATTCTCTACATGGAAATACATGGCATTTAGGAAAATGCAGGCTTTATGCCAATACCATTTTTTTCAGCATATGTTAATTTTTCATCAGTTTTAAAGCCTTTAAAGCAACAATTACACATCAGATTAAATAAAATACAGCTCTCCACCACTTAATGGAAAAACTCCTAACATCAGCAGCAGTGGCCTCTGCTTCACACTTCTGAATTGTTGCTTTGTTACGTAAAGTGATGTCAAAGGACAGATGTTGTCTAAAGCAAGTTTTAATCAAGTTGTTCATTACAAAGTTTTAACTTATAATCAACACACCCACACACAATCACTGAATTCCACAACCGGTTTGTTTGCATGCCGTGTTCAATGGTAAAGTCTAACATAAGAAATTCAGAAAGAATACAGAAAGCACATGTCAGCATTTGTCACAGCTTCTTCTATTCCTGTTTCTTTTCATGTTTCAGCTTTTGACATATTTCTAAAAAAAAAAATACTGTAGATAAAATAAAGACAAAAGTAATTAATTTAAAGTTTGAACAGCTGCATAAGTGAGCAGTGTGTGAACTGTTTTGGCATCACACCTGGTTCTGCAGAGGGAGGTCAATTTATCTACTTACTTACTTACTTAACATGGCCAAAAAAGTAACTCAGTAATCCCCACAGGGAAACTGACAATTCTAAACATTTAATGCTATCATTTTTTCTGATCACTATAGATAATTATCTTAGCTTCCTGCTTCGTCACCTGAATGACTCAGCCCTATCCTCTTATCCATGCTTCATGTGATTGCTGAGGCCTCATAAGAGTTTACTGCTATTGCTGCTTTGAAATTCTGACACTTCCAGCGCTGGTCCACATCTGCTCACTTTTCTCATTGTTGTTAGAGCTCATCCCAAATACTTGAGTTTGCTGTAACTGAGCAGCATCAAGTCAAAATGTCATTATTATCATTATCTCAGATAATTTAGAAATAATGCACTTGATGTGCAGCAGTGGTTTACAAAACTGCACCACAGTTGCATTGCTAAAAATAGAGGTGTGTCATATTTCCTGTCATGTGTTAGTGTGACTGGACCAGCTTTGACTGGCAGTCCACTGTAAGCAAGGCTGCATTTTTTTCTATTTCTTCTGCCCTCTTTTTTTTTGGCACTTACACATTTGTATCTGCCCACACATAAGACATGAAACATGTGGATTTTATGTTCTCTATATGGATTTCTTTCACACCTTGACAATATAGTACAATAACGACTTGTGACACACTGGGAAATGAACAGAGATTTTTTTGTCTGAGCACGGCTCTGGAGCCGTCAACAAAAAGTGAAAGGCCTTGTATGTGCACCTGCTAGAACTGAACCTCTTCCAGCATGATCAGTGCTGTGCTGTGGCTATGTGGGTGTTTAGCATTCAGCTTGCCACACACACACACACACAAACCTGCTCTGTGCTCCTGCTCTGCTCTAAAATAATTTCTTTACCCAAAAGTTCTTATCAACAGGACCGTCTTCATCTTAAAAGGTTCTTTATAAATGTTAAAACATACAACTTGATATACAGATCATGACTTGTTCTACTTATTGTAAGTGAGTGATTCCTTGTCCATACAAAAACCAACAGCTGAACATTAGATATGTACAAGATATCATACAGAAAGCAGTACATAAAATCAAGTTATCATGTTGTCTGGCCATAACTGTATCTACTATATTCCCAAAATGTTATTGTCATCCTTTGAACTACAGTGTGCATGACAATGGCAAAAGTGGGACCAAAGAAGATCAAGGATGCATAACAGTGACTTTTACTATATTACTATAAGGCAGGTAATAAAGGATGAGTTGCAAAGGGAGGCATATAACCATACTTTCAGATATTTGCAAATATTTGGCCCAGATCCGCTCTTGTTGAGAAATATGATGGGTTTTTTTTTTTTTTTTTAGGCCACGGGTCAGATCTGAGCTCTGGCCTCTGATATGAACCAAACCCATGGAGGTGGTGGCGAGGACTTACAGGACATACAGGATAAGGCAAACATTCAGAACTCCAACAAAAAGGCCCACATTCAGTTTGCTTTGTAATTGTAGGGAGGTTGAATTTCCCATGATCACTGCATCAGTCCATCCACACCAGAGCCAGTCTCTTGTCGTCATGGCCTGACCCCTTCAAGGCCAGCTGCTGTTCTTGAAATGAATCTAACACCTGTTATCAAAACAAAAGACACAGTCACTCTCATCCCGCCCTCGTCTGTCTGTGCAGCCAATCACTCCGCTTGCTCCGGCTCGGCGTCCATGCAAGTCTCCCACGGGTTCCTGGGCATCTGGGGCATGGACAGAAGCAGGAGGGCGATGCCGCAGAGAAAGAGGAGGACGAAGCCGGTGCAGGCGCAGGCGAAAGACCAGGAGTAGTAGTACTCCATCCAGATGGTGTCGGTGCTCTCGATCATCCGTTTGACCGACTGACGCATCACCTCCAGTGAGATGAAGGAACAGAGGCCTGGGAGAAAGAGAGAGGTTATACTGTGACACACACTCTGTGGTAGTTTGCTACTGTAGTTTTGTTGCTTATTACAACTGAACCCACCTGCAAATGCAAAGAACATGCCAGCAGGTTTGAGGAGGTAGTCTCTTCCTTTGCCTTTACCAGTACATGATCCCAGTAAACACAGAGAGCCCAGTAGAATGAAGCCAAGACTGAAGATGGAGATGGCTGCAGCAGAAATGTTGTACTCTGTGGAATGAAAGAGACAACAGAGCATTGGCAGTTGTCATCATTATTATGATGTAAAAAGAATAACAACGTCTACAACAGTCTACCATTTCATATAAGTCTGTGATTCACAGATACAGAGAAGCCAGCTTGTGGTTAGAAAGGCACAGTCTCACAGTTTCTACAATCAATAATAAGACACCACTTTAACAAGCAGCAATGAATTATTGAGGACATGCTCCTCTGCTTTGAAGTGAGTAATAACAGTAGCCCAGAAATGACAGCATGTAGCATTTCGGCATTTACTTGTTGATTGAAACACTAGTGTTTCATTTAGCCAATCCAATTTCAAATCAGCTGGTTTTGCACATGGAGAATTTCTTACAATTGTAGAAAACAGTACAGTGTCGAGTTAGACTTATGGGATATGGCTGCTTTATTCTATTATCATTTTTAGTATTATCATTATTATTATTATTTTATTAGATCCTAGATCCTGACCCAAACCTATCTTACCATGGTACGTTTTTAAAGGCAAGTAATTCTTTCATAAAACATCAGGGTACAGTTGAGCAAACATTACAGAAGAGTCAATAGTGAATTCTTGGGAACTATTTTCAGCAGCGGACTAATACATATTTGGTGAAATAGTGGCTTTTTTTTTTATTGTACAGCAGCAGAAGAGAACATGTGAAGAAATGTGGTTTGCAGTGATGAATGGAAACAATGGACACATCACCCAGTGTGACACAGAAGAATAAGCTTTACCAGAACATTAGAAAAATAATATACTTTGTGCTTTGGTCCCTGTGCTGACTGATAGTGTCTCTGTGTAGCAGCAACAGCAGCTGGCTTGTTTTTTTCTGAGCAGAGGGGTGGATAAGGATGTGAGGCCTTTGATCTGCCTCCTGTTTGCCTGTGAACCATGCCCAGGGGAGAGGCGCTCCTTTGGGGGGAGAGAGCCTTCATCTTCTGCTGGCAGGGGAGGACGGGCCGCACCCTGAACGCTCTGTGTTCTCTGAGATACTGCATGTCTGTGCAGCTCATTGGTTAGCTCAGTCTGAAACAACAAAGTTTCCCCATGCTAAAATGAGGTAAACATTCACAAGATGCCTGTTTCAGTCACGTTAGCACCTTAGAACTATACATACTGAAATGTAGGTGTGAAAAAAGCCAACCACAGAGAAGATTTTTAAGTCATAGTGTTATAATGATTTGATGTCTATGTATTTTATATTCATGCATATATGTAGCATGTGTATGCGCACATATTGATGGGTTTTTTTTATATAGATTTGATTAAAAACATAAAGATCCAGAATTGTTAAAATTTGCTTTATTTTCCTCTGATTTCTAGAATGGGCACATGCAAATCTTATCTATCTCTGTCTATCTCCATGCACTGCTGCGGAGAAGAAAGGAAATTTTGATTCATTCATGCTTTGTGTGCCCGGAGGAAAGAGATGTAACATGATAACATCTTATAATCGTTGTGCATTGTTTATGTGGGTTAGTAAAATGTATGAAGCTCCTCAAAAGGCCCAGATCCATTCATAAAGTGTCCTCAACTATTCTAAACTATAGCACCATTCTCATTCTACTTCATTTATTTTTCACTGGCAAACTCCCTATGGCAGGCCAGAGTCTTGCTGTATGGATGGATCTGCCTGTGGTGACATCCATCTACTATGTTCATTCAACCATATGTACCATTATGGTATGGCCAAATGGCTCAGTCAAGAGTGAATAACACAACAAGGAACTTAGGCCTAGTGCTGCAATCATTCCAGCAAACTTGCAGTGTGCCCCTCAAGGGCTGGCCATCAGCACTAGGATGCTGCATGTGCATGTGTGTGTGTGTGTGCATGTGTGTGTGTGCCTGCATGCATGCATATGTGTGTTGGAGGATGGGATACCGATGAATGCATTAACATGTCAGAGTTTAGGGTGTGGGGGTGTGTTCGACTTCATGTATAAGTCTATTCAGACTCACACCCCAGTAATTGAGTGTGACAGTGCTCCACATGTGCTCAGCCCTCTAACCCACATTACATGGGAGGGCTGTCATACAACGTGTGTCGGCTGTGCTCAGAGAGGCCATAGCAGTAAAACAGGGTCACTGAGGAGAGGGAACGAGTGTAAGGAAACAAGGGAACAGGAGTAGGAAATATTTATTGTATTGCATGTACACAACATCTCTCAGACTGTTCCTAACGCATGGTATGAGAGTGATAAACAATCCCCAGCAGATTATCACCGGGAAGGAAACACATTAACAGAATCATTCAAAATGCATAAATCTTCAAAAACAAGACTAAGTCAAAACTTGTGTGTATGTGGCTGGATCCGCAAAGGTCAAATTCTGATTTTATAACTGCCGAATCAACAAACACATACTATACATTTAAGATAAATACTAAGCTGTGATTTCAGCTGTAAGTAAATGTAAAATGATCAGCCAGAGAGTTAAGCTTTCATTTACCTTGATTTCAGAACTTAGCAGAGTTTTATTTGAGTCATGTCTCTACTCTACATCTAACTCACTTTGTTTCATGTATAGAATTAGAGATGGGAGTTTTTTAGTACCTGCACATGTATCATTCCTGTTAGGGTTAGGGTTAGATTGTTTAAGTCGTGTTTAAGTTACTACATTAAGTTACTTCATTTCAGAGACTCAACATTTCCTGTAATTGGTTGAAATTAAAAGGCCTTAAGCATTTCAGTGAGAGACTGTTCTTTTCTTTTATCACTGTGCTGCTGTAAGCCAACTGTCTCATTTCCAGATGCTGGTTTTTCTGTTGTTCATGGGATATTCCGATCTGTCAATTACTTTAGGTTTTGGTTATTCCTTTGCCTCTTTTAGTAACCCTGTGATGCATGTATTTACAGTAATTGTTGTCGTGGAGGCAAGGCTCAGTGTATTGGTTGGTTGTAAGTTCTCCTTCATGTGGCTGGGAAACCCATGTGGCTCTGTAAGCACTGTAAAAAGAGTTATAGTCTTAAGCCTCAGTTGGCATCCATATATGATCGGGTCACAGTTTAGATCTAGTCCTGTTCAAAAGAAGTCTAAAATCTAAATCTAGATACAAAGCGCTAAACTGGCAACATTGAAGTCTGTAAACACCTCACTATCAGAGCCTGTCTGTGCCAAATACATATTGAATGTCAAATCTCGGCTGATTTGGCTGGTCAGTTATGGAAATATGATCTATCAATCATTCAGTCAGGATAGTCCTGATTGTAGGGCTGGCGCTGCTGTTGCGGTCCCAACAAAACAAATAAATAAATATCACATGTAATGCAGTGTCAATGTGTTTCGTGTATGCTGTCTGCTTTTGGCAGTGAGATGATGTGGGACATATGATGCTGCAAATTATAACCTGTGGAAGCACATTGGGCCTCATTCACCAATATCTTCTTAAGAACCTTCTTAGATTCTTTCTTAAGTTGTTCTTAAGAGGTTCCTTAAGAAAACCCTACGTCAGATTCATCAACGCGTTCGTAAGCCTCAGAATTGTTCGCAGCTGTGTTCCTACTTGATGAATGCCATCTCCTCGTAAGTTGAGGGCGTGTGCCAGGTGAGTCTAATTAACATAGGATTAGCATAGGTAACCGCCCCATCAATGCCTGTAAAAGGGCATGAGACTGCAGGGCCGTGTGCACACAGAACCCACAGGCACTGAGCAGAGAAGGTGGAGTGAGAAAGAAAGTTGAAATGCTCAAATGAAAATCTGGGAGGGAGCACCAGACTCCAAACATAAAAAGAACTAAAGTAGTGAAGTGGCGCTACTGTGGCAGGAATGAAACAAAGAAACAAACAAAAGGCTTATATTTAGTTTATATTTTTATATTTATATTTATATTTAGGCTATATTTAGTAGCCAGCAGTGGATGCAGCTCTTCGGGTTGTTATCAGAGAGACCACACTCTCACGTGTGCCATCATAAATATCATCATATTATCATATATTTAAAAAAATAATAAAAACAGTTGTGTGTAGTGTGAACACTTAAAAAAAAACTGATATGAATTAAGTGTCTATAATGTTTTTTTTAAGAAACTGCAATGATTTGTCAATTATTATTATTAATATATAATTATTAAAAACATCATAAAAGATAAGAAAATAATTCTTATTCAAATCATATAATATCATACAACTGCAGAACAAAAGAAAACACTATAATCGGTTATTTTTGCAGAAGTCTCAGCACTTAAAAGTGCGTAAGTATACTCCTGACTGTTCGTAGATTTTGTTCTTAGTTAAGAACAAATTCTGGATAAGAAAACATTCATGAATGCCACAATCTTCGTAAAAACTTCGTAAGTAGGACTTAAGAACAAATTTGTTCTTAAGAACGGTTCGTGAATGAGGCCCATTGACTTTATAGCCACAGCTGCACAGAGGGTTGGGTTAGTTCGATGTGGGATGACAGCTTTTGTCTTTGACAGACGGTCAAATACGCCTGCTGTGACAGTGCTGCCTGCGTTGTGTGTTTAGAAGTCAACATAAATGAAAATCTGAGCCCACAGAGAGCAGAGCAGCAGCAGCAGCAGGTGAAGTCAGGTGGGAAACTGTGGTGCAGCTGGTTTGATGTTGAACTTTACACAGACTGGGATGCTCCAAAGAACATGTGAATTCACAGATTAGTCTTTCCATTTCTCACTTTCAGACAAGGCGAGAATAAAGTGGGCACCAGTGTGTATTACCTACCTTTTTGTGTTTTATATTCAAATATCTCAGTATCCTGCCCAGGAGTGAAGTGCCCAAAGTAAGTGCAGTTTTCATCTGTGGAAAGAAAGAAGACAGGACTTAGTTCAAAGTCAAATCTGCATTAATTGAGTTTATTGAGCCAAGTTTGGTCTGCACATTGTAAAATTGTTATGGCTACTGAGTTAACAAAAAGCAGCATTCACACACCCAGGAGAGACAGAGCAACATTATCATTCATCTGGAGTCATGTTTGTATTCATCTGTTTAGCATAAGTCACCTGCTCACACTTTTTTTTCTTCTGATTTTTTTTTCCCTTTACCAACTTCTGAGAGATATTTCTGGCTTCATAACTACGTAAAGAAGAAAAAAAATGAAAAATTTGCCAGCACACTGTCCTTCGACTTGCAAATAACTTAAATATACAACAAAGATACAACATTTTGGTCCTAAGACCTTTATGAAGCAGAGATTTTGGCTTCATAACTACTAAATGCTTCACCAGCTAGGTCCCAGCTAGTGGCTTGTTTTTTTGTTTTTTTCTTAATCCCGAAAATAGCTGTTTTCTGTTGTGAGCAGGATTAATTATCAAAACAGTACATCTGTGACCCATAGCCTATATCAAAAATATAGGAAAAAAAGAGCTAAAAGGCAATAAAAAATAGGATGAAGAGCTGAGGGGTAGCCCACTGTGAAATTGCGTGATAATTCTCTGTTGGTTTGTCACCAAATGCCCTGCATGTTATCGTATTTTTGTTTCAGATTGTAGTTACTGCAGATAAAAAATGTTTCACATTGTCAAGTATAACTACCATCTTTTGTTTGCTTTTGTTGTTGAGGAAGTTGTCTTTAAACTACATCTTTGTCTTTACTCAACCTGTGAACCTCACACCTGTCTTCATAAACTTTACCCCACCAATGGCTGTACCCCACCCACTGTGTTTTGCATGTGAATATTGTCCAGGTCATAATAGAATAGAATATGCACCGGCTTCTTGCATGTGAATTGATACTTCAATTGGGCAATTCACACTGTCTCACATTCATCTCACATTGTTTTTCCAAGAGCATACCAGAGATTAACACCTCTGGGATATATTTACCACTAAACCGGTTGCGTGATGAATCGTAGTCTGCTCTTTGTGGTTTGACTGTCATAAAAGTAAAAATGGTTACAGCAGACATCAAGTTCAATTCTTCTCAAGCAGACGAGGTGTTAAACCTTAGGGATTTGTGTAAATAGAGCCAGACTGCCTTGTGTGATCAGGGGTTGGTTTGGATTGAATAAATACTCTTTGATGCCATGCCAACTCTAAAAACGTCCATGAATCCAGTGTAGAAATAGACATAGTTACATGTCAAATATTGATTACATCTGACTCATCTCATATCACATGTGTACCATTACGTTTTAATAATATATACAGGGGTTAAAAGCTGGTGAAGTTAATGTATCATGTACTTCTAAAAGCAGAAGAATGTCCTGACATTAAAAAGAGATAAGATGCGGCGGGTTTGGATGATCTTATTTACAGAGCGATAGTGAGAATGTTTACGCATGTAACACCAGACCACTATGTCACTTAATCCCGTGGAAAGTCTGGTGCATGTCAATGATCTTGGTTATGCTATAAAGTCTCCACATGCAAGTTTCTAATCCTGTTTTCCATATAGTCTCACCATGGGACATCAATGAAATGCTTTCATGTGGAAATATGTCATACTGCATGGTATCATATCACAGTTAGCACTCAACCACCCATGCTGGGGGGTGGGCATCATTTTCCTATGTTCCCTGGGAACCATGAAAATAAGCAAATAGGGATGTTGAAAGGTCCCTAAAAGGAAGCAGCACAGAGAAATTAGTTGTAATAACCACACATACTATCTCTGCTTTATATTGTTTTGTAAGTCAAGTCAATTTAGCAATATTCATTTAAAAAAAATCATTTGAAATTACAAGCTCAAAATATTTTTTTTATGAATGAGGACAAGGAGTGGTGAATTAAAAGAAAAAGGAAACAGAGGTTGTTACTAAGCAACAAGCACCAGCATTTTTTTTTCACTGTAGGAAGCACACTGTATGAGAGTGGGATTGAGGTCCTTCAAATTTGGACTTCTGAGCGAAATCATCTTATGTTCAAAAGGAAAATGGTAAATATCTTGGAACTTATTTCCAAAAACTGTGAATACTGATGTTTTTAAAGGAATGCTAATCATTTCCCTCCTCTACTTAATCCCTGGAATTTGGGTTTGAGTTTTAGTCAATTTGGACTCTTGTCTGGTTCTTCATTCACTAAATGCACATCTGGTTTCTTATCTAAGCAGCGTCACTCAGAACTTATTAGAACTTGGAGTGTGTGTGTGTTGAGCTCATTATCTGCGTTAGGTAGCTTTATTCTCCCATGTAACTGTGCATTGCCTAATTAAACCTTTTTGTTGTCTTTAGAGTACAAACTGCATAAAAATACACACAAAACTGTACTATTAATTATTAATCTGTATTCATCTGTGGAGCGTGCTGCCATAGGAGAGCACTCGCTCTCTCTCTCTCTCTCTCTCTCTCTCTCACACACACACACACACACACACACATACATACATACATATACACATACATACATACATTCATCACTGTAGAAACTACTTGTTGCTGGTCCTCCTCTTACAAGGCTTTTTGTCAAGCTCTGCAAAGCCTCTCATGTTCCTAATAGGGCACTCTGTCATCCTTCCACAGATCAGGTGAGGACACTGGATTAACAGCATCTCTGCACATGCCATGGCAGCACCTTTTATAGCTTTGATGTGTCAATTTGTTTTGTCCACAGCGTATGTTTGGCCCTGACCTCTGGAGCTGTTTTAATGTTTTGTTGGTACAATGTAACTGTTGTTTTCAGGTCAGTCAACTTTGACACGTGAAGACAAGTTGAATTATATCGTTGAGTTATATTGCTGTGTGGATGACTTGTTTTTACATTTACATTTTATTTCTGGTCCCAATCAGGTTTTGTGAGTTTGAAGCACAAACTACTGTATAAAGAAGTAAAATGAAGTTTTGGATTTATCACATGTCGACATAAACGTCTCCATATGACACCTATGACTGGGTTGCCATGTCACTTGAGTGCTTATGAAGGCAAAATGCCAGTGGTTCCACTTGCTTTTTGGGACCATGCATCCCACACCCAAAGAGCCTAAAGTAATTTCAGTGGCTATGTGAGCTGCTTGGAGACAGGAAGCTGCAGGACGGTCTCGTGGGAACAATTTGGTGGGTGAGACAGCAGGCCAAAGAGCTATGCCTAACGCTTCCAGGTGGTCCCGTCACTCAGAGGAACGCTGGACTTGACGAGAACACTTGACCCTCGCGGCTTCCACCCAAGACAGCTGAGTATTTACATGGCCTATTTTTATAACGCTGACTGCTTGCTGAGCAGTTTGCACAATATTCAATCATTAAAGCACAAAATTCAAAGTGTTTGCAGTGCCTTTGAAAATGAAACACATGGGGGCAGCAACATGGAAGAGCTTTGTAACTTCTCTGGTTAACAGAATATCTAATGTTGCTTATACTTACAGCTCCCTGCAGCTCAGAATATCAAAAGCAATCCCAATATGAAAAGAAAGCAGGACAACAGACTAGAGCATAGCCACTAAAAGTGAAAGAAAATAGTCCTCAGCTAAACTTGGTCTTGGATGAAACTTCCTCTCTGAGAGGTATCAAACATGATACGTCAGTCTGCACACACATGAGGTTTCCTTAGCGATCATCTCACCATCTGCACTTTGTCAGCACTCGATTTAAACACAAACGCAGCCCATATTTTCCAGATGAGAGTGCCATGGCAAACAGCCCCTCCCCACACACTGTTGTAAGTCCTGCTTTGGATCAGAGGTTGACACCTCTCTGAAAATGTGTGGCTATGATAAACAATAACGTTCCTCTCCAAATACAGCCTTTGGGCCTGGAGAGACTCCTGGGAATCTCTGTTAGATTTACTAAGTTCTCAAATAAAGGCTACAGGGGTGGTCATCACGAATCACATAATGCAGCAAATATAAAAAACCTTTTGATATTGGCCAGTGACTAGTAAAAACAGAGTAATATCGTATCATTTCATATCATATAATTTCATATCATATCATATGAATGCTCTATAATTAGAGATGTGTGCCACTTGCCACAGTTTGAAGAATTCCCTGCATGTCTGGTGTGGGCAGAGCTGTTTTAGTGTATTCAGCACATGCCTGAACAAATGAACCACCCTCAGGCATTTCATCTGCTCCTGGAACAGCCCTGCAGGGCAGACAGTGTCTGGGATTCCCAAAAGTTAAACAGCTGCCATCAGTGAAGTCACATTCTGGGAGTGTCTGTCAGCTCTGGGAGCAGGACAAATCTGAGTGGAAATTTCAGCCACATTTCCAAATTATGACCAACAAAATCTGACAACAATCAATAGTTAAATATCCACCTCTCAATATAACAGTCATCATGCCATTAGGTCTTGGCAATCATTATGTTGATGAGTGACCCTCAGCACTAGACAATGAGATGTGAGTCATTACTAGACAGCAAAAGCTCAACACTGTTAACTCGCATTTTATTCACTCACAGTCTGGTGCTTTTCCAAGTAGCTGTAAGAGCATCTGTTATCATACAAAGTTTATTTTGCGACATAGCAAAGTGAACCCTTGTTGGGTTATCAGGATACACATGATAGACATACTACATTATGTCAGCATCATTCAGGGCCGTGGTGGCACAAGTATCCATACCATTCACTGCAAACACAGTCCATTATAGAATAAATGAATTATACTTTAAAAATTGCTACTATCAGCAGGAGAGTTGCCCTTTACAGAGCCCTGCATTGTGTGTCATGTAAAAATTATTGTAGAAAATCTAATTTTGCCAATTCCCATCCCAACTAATGCCTCAATACTGTGAATGTATGTCCGATTAAAACAAGCATGCACCTGCAAAATGTGCACTATAGCAAATGACCTATGCAAGTAAAGCAACTCAAAAATGTACCAAAGTACACTACTTTTGTAAATGTTCTCAGTACCTTCCTATCACTACCTATTTAAACCTCTGTTCACTGGAGATGTTTTTCTTTTGTTTTGTTTTGTTTTTTTGCAGTGTTTGTGGAACATCATGGGCCAGCTGCTTTTACTAATAAACACATTCTCGCCCAGAAAGGAGGAGCCACCGGTAGAATCAGCTGTTGTGGTGTCTAATGTTTGGTTACTAGAAGTCTGCAGCCTCCATACCACACGCTTGGGTATCTCTAGTTGGTGTCAAATATATAGGTGGTCTGGCTAAGTCTTTATGGCTAACTGCTGCCTAAGGATTCCTCTTAAAGTACAATTATCACATTTGCCACACCACAGTATTTCACCATCATTGATGATTTCCTTAGAAAACATTTACAACCATTGACATTTCTTAAATTGTATTTCTGGAGTCAATTCCAACAGACCTCAGATGGTATAATTTACCTTAAAAACAATTATGTAACCACAGGCAGAGCCTTTATTGTATCATGAACAGTCACAAGCATGTAACTTACTAAACAGGATCTGTCTTTTCTTTATAATGTCATATGCTGCATAAGGACCTCTATTCTTAGTAGCGTCATACCTCATGAGCATAGTGCTGGACTGCAGAGAGGCACTTCACAGCCCCTGACAAACAACTCCAAACACACCTTTTATTACCGAGACCAGAAGTGATATATGGTTTTTCAGTTTTAATCTAATTTCACATGCCACAGAAGACATTTCAGATTTTACTCTTACCTCCGGGCAGGCTGATGGGTCCGCAGCCGTGATCCAACATGAAGTTTTCCGAGCTAATGTAAATGTGCTTCTTGCACAGCCTCCACAGGCCAAAGTGGGCCGCCTCGCAGGTCGTGTTTGCTTCTTTCACCTCCGGGCTGAGCACTGCCCAGTGGTCCGTTACCACCGCTGTGAACATGCAAGCCATACCCACCAGCAGCACGAAGATGGCAATCTTTATCTTTGTTCGCTTGTGCATGTTTCCAGGAGGTGAGACTTCTTGTTCAGTGAATATTCTTCTCTTGATATGATAGTAATAAAGTATATGAATATAATTTGATGCTCTGCAAAGTGGGCACACTGGTCGGTGTCCCAGGGGCTTCTGTCCTCAAGTGACTGCAGCAGGCTTCCCAGAACGTCTCGCCTTATGTTCTCTCTCTGCCTAAGACTAGTGCCTTCTCTCCCCCTGTTTCAAATCTGTGCCTCTGGTTCGAAGGGAAAGGGGCCAGACTGCTCCTGTCCTAGTTACAAGTCCCCTTCTGCCTACTCACTGTGAGTTGCTGCACAACTGATGGGGCTGCAAGTTTAGACTGACATCTGTTGAGGTAGATCAGGAAAGTTGATTACCAAACTGTCTGTCTGCCATGGTGGGCAATGGGCACGGAGGCTGCTGCATGTGTCGGTAACTGTTTTGCTGTGGGGTTGGGGGAGTGGGGGTGGGCGGGGTGGGGCAGATGGGGCAGTTGGATGCTATAAATGTGACCAGTGAGTCAAGATGTCAGGCTGTCTGCTTATCCGGTTACACTGCCAGTGGGTGGAGATGTGTAACGTGCTATAACAAGTTGCCGCTCAAAAACAGTTTTCACACATGCAAACTTTCCGAATGCATTGTGAGAATAACTTTTCATGCTTCTACTTTCTCTCCATCTACAGTGGCTGTGTTTACACTCTCCGCCTTGTCTCTGTAAACTATTTATAAGGAGAAATTGGATGTGTTTATAAAGAGCATCGGCGTGGCTCCAGCTGTCAGAGGAGTTCTCCCAATGAAACAATATTGCTTTTAGTTATTCCTCATTTGGTGATTCCTGTCAGGATCCCCACTTATCACTGTGCATTACAGTCCAGATTAAGCTTAGAGGGATCACAACTGTTTCTCTTAGTGTCTTATCTCTGCAGTATCAGGGTAAAATCTTTTTTTTTTATAACATTTCTGCTCACTCTCAAGTGACTTTATAAGGGGATATCAGTTAGCGTGTGTCCCCCACTTCTCTCCATCCACCCAGACATAATCTTTGTCCTGCTGCAATATACTGTTTATTTTGTTGTAGGCAAGGATCTGTGTGGAAAAGCCCTAAGTCAACCCAAAGGACTAGCAGAAGGAACAATATCTTTCTCTAGAGCAGAAAGGAAACATGAGCTTTCATAAGTGTTAGGCTGTGTAAAGTTCACAATGTTCACTGCAAGCGGGGCAAAGTATAAACATGAGTGACTATAAGAAAGCAGTGGTTTCTGACCGGCTAGTGCACTGGTGTTATCCTGCTGTATTACAGTAAGGGTACTTTAAATCCAATGCCATTAAAGACACTTTAATGGATTTAAAAATGCTTGGACCTGCTCCATCCCGCTGTAAAACAGTGATTCACTTGTGATGGTCATAACAGAGCACAAAGTTTGCAGTCAAGCCCTCATCCTTTGATTCTACCTTTGAACCACATCACCTGTTTGAAACCTGAAATTGTATTCTTTATGCTGTCATAGTAAAACTATAAGGAAATATTCTTGCAATATTCGTTTTAATGAAATAACTGGTGGAAGAAGAGACAGAAAATGGGGGATTATATGAAATAGCAAAAGGTGCACTAATACCTTCTTTATAATTCCCCTATGTTGGTACGTCTGTTTATCTTTTTTTAAGCCTTGTCCCACTTTGAGTCTCTTTATGAGAATTGTGACCCACTTCCCCCCTCAGGCGCTGGTGAAAGTCAAAATGTCCTCACAGCAACAAAAGTAGAACTTGAGAAATAACTGCAAACCTGCACACACTGCAAGATAGCATGTGTAGATAGCAGTGCTGTTTCCAGTTAAGGACTCACCAACTAGATCCACCCACTAGAAACCAATGTAGTCCACAGCTTCTCTTTCAAATCTTCAATGAAACAAATAGTCCATATTAATTCACTTTGCCTCATCCATTCAGCACTGTATTATCTTGGATGTTTATTTGTTTTTGTTTTGTTTTTCTACATTCTGTCTTTTACTATAATATTAATAATATTTTTATATTGGCTTTAAACACCACTCATAGGTTAGGGTACTATTTGCACACCATTGAATCCAGTTAAACATGGCAACATGAGGGGTGCAGCTTTACATTAAACAGAAAATTACAAGTTGGAGCCATCAAGTTTTGGATGAGTCAAGTTTATGAAAGATACAGAAGAACAGCAGTATTTGGATGCTCACAGGTGTCCATAATAACCATCCATTCATTCAGTCAGGCACTGATAAAGTAAAGCAGGTCGTCCATTAACCGGAAGGTCAGTGGTTTGATTCCTGTCTCTTATCCCGGCTCCAGTCCACATGTTGAAGTGTCCTTTGGCAAGTTACTGAACGCACACTTGCCCTGTCATCCGATGTGTGAATGATTAGCTTCCACAAAGCTGTCTATGAACAGTAATGCATACATGTGTGCGTGTAAAAGGGTGAATGCGCTTTGAGTGGTCCCAGAGACTGGAAAAGAAATTTGAGCAGAGCAGGTCCATTTACCATTTCTTGTTTCTGCATTTTCTTGTAGTTCTGTCGCTCAGAATGTCAAGTTCAGTATCAGTCAGCCTGTGCAGCTCTCTTCTTCTAATGTAGGTAAACGTTTGGTGGCTCAGTTGCCAAAATTTTCCAGACAGACCCACAAGTGTCCTGACCAGGGCATGTCCTGTCGCTCGTCCAGTGTGAGCTCAGTGGAATTACCCCTTACAAGTATTACTGGGATATAAGATCCCAGTGTGAAACCTATTGCCTCAGTTTTGTTGCTGTGTTTGGTCAAAATATTTCTACAACATGCCAGTCTATTTTCGTTTGAAGGGCTGTGGCTTGTAAATGTTCTGTAAGTCTGATTTAAAGCCAGAGTATTCCTGACTGTTTGATGACTACTGTAACATTCAAGTTCACGTTAGGCAAGGAATCATGACAATGAAAGCTTATTTTGCTTTTAACCCTAACCCTAACCAATTATATGTAAGTAAAATAGGGTTACAGTAATTAAGGGTTGAAATGATTAGTCAACTAATCAATTAGAGAATCTGACAGATAATTGTCATTGTGTAAATCATCTTGATGATTTGATCAGGTCATTTGTCAAAGAAGAATCATGCACATTTACTGTTTCATACTTCACAAAATCAGGAAATAGTGGAAATTACTAATCTAATGTTATAGACCTATGATCTATAGTAGCCTACATACATATACAGTATGGAGGACTGAAAGTGCCACAATGAAATATATAAATACACCATTAAATAATTACTTAAATGTGTAATTAATTAATTAAATGTAGAATTAATTAATTAAATGTAGAATTAAATACATAAATAATTTATTAAATGTGTCATTAATTAAAGCAGATATCAGTGGAATGTTTTTGTTAATATAAGTCCTAAATAGTCCTATTTTCCGTCAGCAATCACTTACATGAAGTATTTCAGCCTAAACACGAGTCTCTCCGTCACTCTGCTCTGCTCCTGTAACCCGAGGAGAAAATTTTCCTTGTGGGATACAAGTGTTATCCAATGAGGGGAGAGAACGGCATGAAGGGCTGTGTGTGCAGCCAAGGGATGCGCGTGAATGTGGTGACGTAGCACGAGGACCAATTGATGCCTGACAAGGGCGGGGGCTGCTAACTCATGGTGCGTTCAAGGAAACTCGTACTTTGTGTTTTTCCTTCCTGTGAAGTCATACCAGTTCGATCTGGTACGAGTTCACGGGTCGGAAGTTACGAGTGGCCGTTATAGGGAACTTTCACAGACAACAGGACGGTAAAAACACGAGCTACGGGTTACCTGGAACGCTACCAAGTCGTAGTTGTGACTTGAAGCTGTAACTTACGGTTTCAAAAGCCTGCCTTGAACACAGCATTAGCCGAAACGGCCGTGCCGATGATATCTGCTTTAATTGAAATTGGTATTAAATACATAAATAATTTATTAAATGTGTCATTAATTCATTAAATACCAATTCATTTCATGTAAAACATATATTTAATTATTTCACTATTTAATTAATTATTTCATGGTACTGTGTTGCAGGACTAAGGTGTGTCTTTTTTTTTGTACCACTGTTTTCTCAACCACACCAGTAATTTTGTGAAAAGTAACAAACTCGACGACATTGAAAATGAGGGCAACCTCAATGTCTCTCGAGAATAAATAAAGGTTATAATAATAATAGTAATAATGCATACTCTCTTCATCAAATATACTGTATGTATGGCTCCATATGTCCAACATCTATTTTTTATCATTATGACCAATTACTTACTAATGTCACTGTAATGAAAACCGTTGGAACTATGTGTTTTACAAAGAATGTAAGCTGCAAACGGGTTATATTTCATCACCTTTCCTCCTCTTTTCAGCTGAAACTGAAAACATAATTTATTCATTATCCTTACATAGTTATTTGTAGTCAATGCATCGTTAGATCAGTAGTTGGATTACACATTACAGATTGTGACACAGTGATGTAGTCAGCAGGATAATCACAGGCTTATTTGTCAGTCCCTTTAGTATGCAGCTTTGTGTGTGTGTGTGTGTGTGTGTGTTATGTGTTATGTAAGCCGAGGAGAAAACTTTTCTCGTATCCTACAACCTTTATCCAATGAGGAGAGAGAACGGCATGAAGGGCTGTGTGTGCAGCCAAGGGAAGCGCCTGAATGTGGTGACGTAGGGACGAGGACCAATAGATCCATGACGAGGGCGGGGGCTGCTAACTCCATCGGCTGACAAGACGTTATGGTGCGTTCAAGGAAACCCGTAACTCGTGTTTTTCCGACCTGTGAAGTCGTACCAGTTCGATCTGGTACGAGTTCACGGGTCGGAAGTTACGAGTGGCCGTTATAGTGACTTTCACAGGTAAAACAGGTGCAACAGGTCGGAAAAACACGAGTTACGGGTTACCTGGAACGCTACAAAGTCGTAAGTCGTGACTTGAAGCTGTAACTTACGGTTTCAAAAGCCTGCCTGGAACGCAGCATTAGCCCAAACGACCGGATCGCTTACTTCTGCTTTAAGGTGGAGCAGGTGGGGGAAGTGCACTCATGTTAATTGGTATGTTTTTATACTTCCATGTGTCAATACATCACACTCAGCATGTGGCAGCCTGGACAAACAATCCACACTGAAATCTTAATCAGTCCAGCCCCTTTCACAACTTTCTTTCATTCTGAACAATTGCACTGCCATAATGACTTCCAAAGGAGCAACATTTCCTGACCTCATCGACATTGGTGGGTTCAACCTTTGACCTCTGACTACCACACTGGAGCTGTAAGTATAGGTGTGTGTCCTCTGAGGAGGGCTCCGGCTCTTCAAATATCTTCCAAGGGAAATAACCTCATCCTCTGGACTAATGATGTGGACACAACCTGAACCACTAAGCCTTATTGACTGTAATCACAGAGGACACACGGCTGCAGTCATTATGTCTTCGAAATCTTGTCTGCTGCCCAACTGCCGAGCTAAGGTGCTAACTGTAACATTGATTACAGTCAAAGGAGAGATTGATTACTCTTTCCAAAAGTTAATTTGTATTTTAAATCACAGTGCAGCCATCTAAAGCCGAAATTGACCTACACTGGCTTTTTTGTCTTTACAAGATTAAGAGGTGTTGATACAGCCAAGTCCGGTTTGTATACCAGTGAGATTTTGTTTGAACACTATGCATGGACTCTAATGTGTAAACCATGTGTGCAACAACATGTAATTCATCATTTGGTGGTGTAGTAACTGATGAGTATAGAATCAATTATGTAAATACGTACCTGATGAAAGAGAATGGAAGAAAGCATGACCTCAACTTTTTATAATTAGTCATGAGGAGCTTATTATGTCAAGCTACATTTAAAAACAGTCAATGACTTAAATTGAGAATTTAATTGGAGAGTGTTGTTGAAAGACACTTGTAATAATCAAAGAAAGCATTAAATTGCCGAACAGACACAGTGCTCCTAAAAGGATTTCGAGTCATACATCTTCCTGAGACAACTTTAAATGAAAACAACAGGTGGTCACTCAGAAGATTTTGTTTTTTCCGGCTGTTGCACAGCCTCGAAAAAATCTTGTGTGTTGTGTGTTCATGACAGACTTCTGGTGTGTGACAGCCTCATTTAACAACCAGAAGTTCAGTTTCAGCAACATTTAAAGTGGAGAAGTTCATACTGTATGTCCTATGTTCATGTTCATGTATCATGCACTGTACTGCCACATATGAAGTGAAATAGAAAAATAAATAGAGAGTGGACCCTATCTACAGTCTGTCTTATTTTTTTATCCTACACCCTACGGTATTTTGACATTTTGTTTTAGTTTTAGATAGTTGTTTTAGTTTTCCTTGATAGAGAACCATTGCTGTAAGGTCTAATGAGGTATAGGGCTTTACAAATAAACTTGACTTGCTTACGGATGAAATTTAGCAGCAGTGCTAAGTCCGGTGTAGTACTCAGTGTCCATGCACTGTCCCGTCTAAATAAACAAATAGACCAGCAATAAGAAGGAGAAGTAAGAACATCTGAAATATTCTTTTAGATTTTTTTCCCACTTGATCATATTGAAGTCTAATCATGATCTTAATAGCTAAATAATAAGAAGGAAACATTGCCCGTCAAACATATTATACAATTACAAAGCAAAACAAAATATTCACAGCCCTATGACCGAAGACACTTTGCATTCACAGGCTTGGTAATAATTGTATAAATTAAATATAGTGAAATCAATATTTGCGTCAATCGTTCATTATAATTACTGGGTAATTATCTTTATTGGCATTTGTTTTGTAAGGGAAGTAGGAATTGAATAAATAAAATAAAGTAATGCCTTACTTATTAAATCAGAGAGTGTCATTAGCCCTGAATATTTCTGAAATGTAACTTTGATTTGTTTTTCTTCTTGGTAGACCAGAAGAGACTATTTTCCATGTATTGGCTGAGGAGCTGGGCTCCTCCTGTCATGATTAAGGAGTTCAAGTTCAAGTTATAACCACAGGTTAAGTCCTGTGACATTTGCTTGTTTACTGGATGAGCCGCATTTCTGCAGATATTCTATGATAATTGGATACATCACACAACGCCATGAGGATCTCTCTCTGTCTCTCTCTCTTTTTTTTTTCTTTTTCTTTTTTTACATCTTAGCAGATGAAAAGGGTTAAGCTGCAGCTGCTGCTCGCTAAATCCAGTCTTAGCACAGTGACAGATGTCATCCTAATGGATGCCTGTGGTTCCTGGATCGACAATATGGCAGCAATATCAACAGGGAGCAAGGAATCAAGCCCCCTGCTTGGAGAAATGTCAGCCATTTTGAATTTTCAAAAAGAACTTGGTAGGAGAGAGAGAGAGTTTCCTGTGGAGAGGGGATCTCTCTGCGCCAGGCATTCCCATTTGTTCTGGCGCCTGAGATAATGGAAAACTTACATTAATGCTAATGAAACAGCGAATTAAATGAATAAATGAATGAACAAATAAAATTACTATCTTTGCTCTCGCCATTGATCATTGATGATAATTCGTGAAAATAACAGTGGCATTATTCTAGTCTGACCCTCTCCCACATCAGTAGAAATGTGCACAAACCATTACGACAAGATCCAAGTGCTACAAGAGGTGATGCATGATTTACAACCTCATCTAAAATATCTCTGAGAAGCTTTAATGACTAAAATTGCAGCCAAGAAACTTCTTTTCCAAACAAAATAAACCATTGCTGGCTATTAATGCTTTGTTATGGCTATGGGTGCATCAGGTTTAGGATAAAGATAGCTGAAGCATGAGCTGCTGTGTCATCTACTGTTTGTCACACCAACAGATCAGGTTACAAAGACAGAACCTGTCGAGACCCCAAAGTGTTATTTTATCTGTCCTGCACAGCGTGGTGCCGATGCTAACAAGCATGTTGGCTAGTGGTGGGACTGTGTAGAGAGGAGGCCCTGCCTTTTTCCTGGAGGAGATAGCCTACAGTATTTCACCCGGACCCAATAGGAGGGACAGGGAGTGTGAGAGGAGGGGCACAGCTTTCTCAAGGATGAAAATATCAGCGAGGTTCCACAGCATTCAAATTCACAGGGCTTAACAGCCTGGGTGATGGACAGAGGAGAGGGGTGAAGAAAAATCACCCAAATTCATAAGTGGAGCTGAGAAACAAGGTCATCAGACCAGTATGGCGAAACAAAGATACATCACACACGCAGAATTCTAGTCTGTTCTAATTCAAGGCTTCCCCTTCTCCCGCTCAGTGACTTGAATGACAACTATAGCTGCAGCGACAACACGCCCTCTTATGGCTCTGTATGTTGAAACACACAGGGAAACCACCATGACACTGATTCACAAAACAACAACTAAATAAAACCTCTGCTGCTAAAAATATTCAACTGGGAGACAAATCATGAAGCTGATGGTGGCCAGTCAAGCGTGTGCAATCCCAATGGTGAGTAATTAGAACTCTGACTGCCCTTCCATACAATATATAACATTTACTCTGCTCCGGCTCTTGTTTGGAGACAACGAGACAAGCTTTCCAGAGTCTGGGTGAGCATTTGGGAGCCTGTGGGTTCAGTCAAGCAGTAAGTTGGCTGATGCAGATTCCTTTTAACACCCTGTGGTTGTTTGACCGTCTGCCATGAAGTTTCATAGCAGATCCCATCAAGTCCGCATCATAAACTAAATACTTTGTCCATGAGGAAAAGCTGTGTTGCCTCATTCCGCTGATTCATATTCATTCAGCTCATATTTTATGTCAAGCTCCAAAGTGACGTGTACTGTAATTATAAAGCGCAGTTTTACACAAACTTCTCTTTAATCCCAATCTAACACAAATTATAGAATTACTTTGAAGGTATAAAGGAATTTAAAAACTTTTTCTTAAATCAGAAGTAAGCGATCCGGTCGTTTTGGCTAACTTTTTGTCAGCCGATGGAGTTAGCAGTCCCCGCCCTCGTCATGGATCTATTGGTCCTCGTCCCTGCGTCACCACATTCACGCGCATCCCTTGGCTGCACACAGCCCTTCATGCCGTTCTCTCTCCTCATTGGATAAAGGTTGTAGGATACAAGGAAGTATACAAACGTTTTCTCCTCGGCTTACAGCAGAGCAGAGTGACTGACAGACCCGTGTTTTGGACCAAACACTCTATGTAAGTGATTGCTGTCAGAAGATATAACTATTTATGACTTATATTAACACAAACATTCCGCTTACTTCTGCTTTAAGGGTTTTGGATCAACCACCCAACCAGTCAATAAAATAATTGTATCCGCATACAAATGTATCCATTTTTTGCCATAAAAGTTATTTTTTTTTTCAATATCATGCAATGGTAGAAGTGTGAGAAAATTAAAGCAGCTTTGCAGCAATGGTCGGGGCCAGACAATTTTGGACAAATTTAGACAATTCTGAGTAAGAGACAAAATAGGCAGACAACAAGAACATCAACTCATTGAGCTAATGGGCTCTATGCACAGCTCCACCACTCCCTGAATTTAAGGCAGGTCCTTCATTTCCTGTCCATGAGCCCATTGGCTGGAACCTGGTGCATGGCCTCACAAATGGACACAGGTAGTCACCAGCCAGGCAGCAGTTGTCAAGGCAGATTTCAAAAATTGTCAAAATGTCAAAAAGATTATTTCACAAATCACACAGGCACTCTCAAAAGCTCTTGGGTTCACTTGGGAATTACATGTTCCATACCATCCACAAAGTTCAGGTCAAGTAGAAAGAATTAACTCGACCATCAAATAAAGACTGACAATAACAATGATGGCAACGGGCTTGAAATGGCCTGACGCACTGCCATTGGTGTTAGAAATGCACCATATGCAACAACAGGACTAAGTCTACACAAAGTATTGATGGGCAGACCCATGTCCACCGGTGTAAGTCCTCCTTTAACACAAAGCAAAACCACTCTGATTTGGACAAATAAGTACATGTCTGACTATATAAACAAACTAACTGAAATCTTAAAGAAATATCACTTGCAGGTGCAGACAGACTCCCGAGACCTTCAGATGAGCCCATTCACTCTTTCGGATAATGAAATCTCTGGAAAAGGTGTCTCTGTCTCCTAGGCGCAGGGTCCATATCAGGTGTTGCTGTGGACATAAACAGCTCTGAAAGTTGAGGGCAAACCAGAACGGGTGCATGCGGCAAGGTACAGATTCTCCCCGAGGGCCGAGGTCGAGGAGGCGGCTCGCTATGGCTCATGATCGGAGGAGCACTTGTCTTTGTTCTCCTCTGGGGATCTCTTTTGCCCTGGTTACAGATGGAGAACCATCAGAGTAAGGTGAAACGTGAACTCCAACGACATTGATTTTGAGGCTGACTGGGAGGGAGAGCAGAGAGATCCTGCGGAGCGAGGCAGTGATCTCTTGTGGTGAGAATGAACTGATGAACCCGCCAGAATTTCACATTAACATGAGTTTGAATTGTTATTGTTGTTTGAAATCATCTCATTGTAATCTGCTGGCGAGGCCAAGTGTCCTCATCACTCATTGGGGGTAATAAATCAATGATACATATAACTGCTTGACATATGAGGAGAACAGTCGACGATCAAAGAGATGGATCACATGCCACCATGCATCACATGTGCTAGTAACGTCTCCATGGTGGTGGCCCTCTTACTGTGCAGTTAGCACATGGGTTGAAGATCATTCCTGTGAGTAGGCTCATGTGGCTGTGATTTCCACCGTGAGCCCTTCTAACACTCAGGTGTTTCAGGGGTTCTTTACCCCATTCAGGGTTTGCCTCTAGCGATCCTTGTTGATGGGAAGATGGGATTCATGGGTCACATGTTAGATAAGCTGACATGCTACAGTATATGAGAGGGGTGTGACTATTACATCAGTCACCTGTGTGTTGTTCTTTAATTGTGTCTTCATTTTACAACATCATTTTTATCACCATTGATGCATGTATTTGTTTAATTGTTTATTATATTTTAATGATTTACATTTAACATTTGATCTCATTGATGCTCTTGTATTGCATGATGTTCTTTGGTTCTGACAGCTTGACATTAACTCACCTTAAGGTGCTAAAATATATAGGCTATTGATCTTATGATCAATGAGAGGGGATTGTTTGGGAGGAATTTCACTGCTCTGTGCAGTTAATGGTCAAACCCTTTGTGTTATAGTGGAGAGCTATGAATTAGAGGACTTTCTGTTTGATTACTATTGGAGAGAGTTACCTGCCCTACTTTCTCTCTGTAGAACATGGCAAGGCCATGGTCCCTCTTTGGCCTCTTAGTGGAGAAGAGAACACGGACCAAGTTGAAAACAGTCTTCTCTACGAAAACCACCAATTCCACAATACATTTAAGGAGCTCAAAAGCTCATTCAGTGGGCAGTTAGTTCTACTGAACGACTCAGACGCTCCTTTGTTCCTGCAGCAGTCAGATTTTTTAACAGCAATCACTGGCAGTTGTTTGTTGTTGTTTTTTTTTACCTTCTGGAGGTGTATATTTATTTATTTATTTATCTTTGCCTGTATCAATTTAATTCACTTGTTTTGAGTACTCTGTCGTATTAAGTATCCAATCATGTTGATACAGCTGTTTTTGTGCAATGGTATGGAATTGTTTGTATTGTTTGATAAGTGGATGTATGTGTTTTTATTGGGTGGAAAAGCAGTTTCCCTTTGGGGATCAATAAAGTTTTCTATCCTGTCCTATCTTGGTGGTTTGCAGACACAACTGTAGAGTTAGATGATAACGGTCACCGTCACTGAATAACACTATTGTTGCTCACCCATCTCCTAGCTGGTGTGAATCTTTATCGTAATGTTTATGCCCAATAGCCAATAGGATGTTAGTGCATCCCCCCTTTGCAGGCTCTGTCCACCTTTCTAGTAGAAGAATCTGAGCTTTGCTGTTTGGCCCTCAGAGTCAGAATTGAGGTGGCATCACACACTTATGTTGTGTTGACAACTCTTCTGTTCTCCTTGATCAAGTAAATAAACTCCTTCAGCATAAAACATCCAGGACTCTGGTACTTTTTAAGATTTCCGAAGAAGAAGAAGAAGACTGAGGAAACAATAGGTTCCCGGCAGCTTACGCTGCCTGGCCCCTAATAAGCACATCATGACACAGAATTATTTCTGCTTGTAAATTCCTTAAAAATTATAATTTCCAAACACAGGGTATGTAGCAGTATGAGTACATAAATACTTTCAATATGAGTTCTGCCCTGAATATATGTGTATTTTCTTGATCCAAAAAATCTGCTCCAGACAAAAACCCTCTGAACACAAAGGCAGTAAATGCAGAAACAGGAGGCATATTAATTAACAGCAACGCTTACAGTGTGACTTCACCTCTGTTTTTACACACCACGCTGTAACAGTCTGTCTGATCTAGGTATGGAAATCATTTGTTCAATGTATCTTCCCTGAGCAAATGGAGAGCAAACTACACAGACAATCTGACAATCTGTACACATTATGTTTATACTGATACATCACACAGCATACTGGAATGTACTGACATGACCGTGTGCCTTGACACTGTTGTTATATACTGTATATCTACAGAAATCCATATTCATAGTGCGTTATAGTGTGGCAGTGTTTCAGAGCCGTAACACACGCTTCACATCCTGTAACATAGATTTATCACATGACTCACATACAAGCTTGAGAGAGGTTACCGATATACAGTAAAAGTATTTAAATGGCAGTTGAGAAGGCTTAAGACTATCAAAAGTGTACAGATTAAGTTAGCACCAGTTGTGTTAAGTTACAAACAAGTACAATACAACAATACTCTCATTACAAACAATCACATAAATCACTTCATTTTAGCAAATCATTTTGGAGACAAGCATTTCTCTTTGTCTCAGAATACAAGATATACGTTCATTTTCAAAACACTACACAGCTACTTTGGAGGAAAAACATAATTGCCTGAAGCTCAACTTTCAAAATTATTATTATAATGAGCATCACGTTTATCAAAGGTTCCTCCTTTTTCCATTTCATCAAGTCTTAAAGAAGCTATTTGTATGTGTTGCTATTGCTACATGGTCAGCATTAGCAGCTGTTCGCTTACCACTTTTGAGGAAACATTATAAGTTTAGTGTATAACTAACTTTTGCTCACCACTCCAGCTCTGTTTCTATCACTATCTCCATCTTTCCTCCGTCTCAAGTTAGCGTGCTAGCCCCAGCCCAGCCCGCCTGTCTTGCCATTTTCTGATACTGAGTCACTTTAGCCTCGCATTATAAATGCAATGATGGCTGAAGATCTTGGTAAGACAGCTGTTTATGCCAACACTGGCTATGTAGAATTAGTAAAACCTAAGTCTTCCAGACCTAGTAGCCTACAATATTTTCAGCCTTTCTGTAGAGTAGCAGTCACGTACTAAGAGTTGGTATCGCATTTCAAAATCAGTCCACATATTGCTACAAAATGGCTGCATCCACAATTTAAACAAGACATTGAGTCATATCATAAAAAAGTTTTTTGATATTAGTTTACTTCTTCCTCCAAATGAAACACTGATTGGCACTATTCTGTCACAGAGGGACACAAGGAAAACAATTTTGAGCTCTGACCTTTCAGCATTGCTGCTGCCTGAGCAGCCCCAGGGAGGAATTGTTCTTCCTCATCAGCAGTACAACATCTAGTATGCTCCATCAAGCTTATTGTTTTACACAGCGATACGCTTCTGACCTCATACCGGCGTGGTCCTCCTGTTTACTCCATCTTTCAGATCTTTCTGGAAGCAGTTGTGGACTTGTAAAAACCCAGAGTCCCTCTCAGGACTGTAGGGCCCTGCAGTGCCACTTCCACCTTTCAGAGGGTCCCTACTGAGGGAGTACAGAGATATATCCCCCATCGGCAACCCCATTGACAAAGCTCCTGCTCCCCCGCCACCGCCTCCACCGAGCTTCATCCCCACCGGGGAGGGCTCACGGGATGGATCGGTCGACCTTGAGCTGGAGCGTGAGCGCCTTCGTCTGTGACGGTAACTTGGTATGCGGGAGTAAGGTGAAGAGGAGTGAATGGTTTTGATGAAGTCGTGTCTGGCTCTGAAGCGTGTCTCTTTGTTTTTCTCGATATATATGTTGACTGCAAGAACGCCCACCGACTCGGCCACGATGAAGGAGAGAGCGCCAAAGTAGAAGGACCATCCATAGTTGTACTGGTTCTTCTTGTCCTCATCCTTCTTGTCACTGGGATCGCCGGCATTGCTGGAGATGTAGACGATGATGCCAATGATGTTGCTCAGACCTGAAGACAGGACGGATGAGAGAGGTCAAAGTGAAGGGGGAAAGTTAAAAGGAAAGATGAATGAAAAGCACAGAGCTTTGATGTAAAATGCCTAAAAAGTGTGATGAATAAACCCTACAGATTATATACCATGTGCAATTTCCCACTGTTATTTGTTGCTGATTCAGGTTAGGTTCACACACCTATAACTATCACATTCAAAACCTGAAACCCGGCTTTACAAGTTCGATCTCTTGTGTAAAATCCTCTTGATGAAGAAGGAGGTTTTATGTAAATGCAGCTTTAATATTCACACCTATCACTGAGATTTTAATCTTTTGACATTCCTCTTTGCACATGCAGAAAGAAGTATTTGTCACTTCCAGACAGATGCATAATGGATTGAAGAGGAAGGAAAGAAGCTTTGGGACATATGCTGTTATGCTGTCATTCAAAAACAGCAAAATATGCCAAAGAGAAAAACACATTTCGTATTTTCTTTTGAAATACAGGATATGTTACTTTTAAAAGAAGAGGCAAAACTTGATTTGCCACACTGACACTTAAGGGAAACCCTCCTTTATTGTGTCTGTCTTCCACTGCGAGCCAATATCCTTTCTGTCTGTCTGCAACGCTGTTTATACTCTGTTTGTTCTCAGTCTCGTCCTACCTGCAGCCACAAACAGGATGCCAGCACTGAGCAGGATGTTGTTCTTGTTGTTATAGATGCGGCCCATCCCGACACACAGGCCACCCAGCATCAGTAGGATGGTGCTGAGAATGGGGAATAAGCTTGATGCACGCACAATACCTGTTCATGAGAGACACAAGGTGAGAGTGTGACTGTCGATTTACAAAAACTCATTCATTCCCACAGCCATAAACATTCTAAACAAAAACTGAACAATTTAAGTGCACCACACCACTGATCACCACTTTAAGCACTTAAATTAACATGCAGTATGCTTGTGTTTTCCCCGTCCTTTTAGTATGAGCACCTGATTTCGTTTTATTTCTTTTATCGTGTCTGTCTTCTTTTAATGTGTTTTGAGCCACGTCAAAGATAACTTTCTGTGATAAACAGACAATACATTTTCGTATCTAATCTAATCTAATCTAATCTAAACGGGACTAGATAAGATTTTGCTTCTCCCGCTTTCCCTTTCGGCCATGTGAATTGTAAGATGAAGTGTGATGATGATGATTTAATTGACATGCCTGAAATAAACAAATTGATTGATTGATTGATTGATTGATTGATTGATTGATTGATTGATTGATTGATTGATTGATTGATTGATTGATTGATTGATTGATTGATAATTACAATGTATGGCAGGCCTGGCTGACACATGTACTTTCGTAGGTTTGAGAAGGGGGGCTGCCATATTGTGTAATGTTCTGATTGGTTGCCTGGCTACCTGTCCGCTTAAGTCTGACGTGAGCGGAAGGAGCAAGGGATGCTGGGAAAACGCCAAAGAGGACACGAGGCAGCTGTCCCGGGGAGCTGACGGAAGAATCCCCTTCACCGCAAGATTGATTTATCGTTTAGTTATTGTCTCATCAAAACACAAATGAACTGACAAAGCCATGACCGCGTGACGACGGACGGAGGTCGATGCACGCAGGACGCCGAGCTGGTGCCGGCCCGGTGCCACTGCAGCAGGACGCCGGTCTGCTAAGAGGGATTCGCCGACCAAGCTACAGGTGATGACCGTGAAGCAACCGGTGAGTCAAACATTGGGCGATATGGCAGCAAATTCCCACCAGACTCCAGGGTTTTAGTAATAGAAATATGTGCACCTGTGTCAGCCCTGAAGCCTAGACTTGTTAGAGCCTTAATTGTGAAACTTAACTTGCCAGGGTGGCACGTAGTCGCGACACTCTGCCATATGTATAGAAATAGAGGGGTGTCAGGGAAAGAAAAGCCAAGACTGCCTCAGATTTAACAGATGAATGCTTGGGCAGATACCACAGCCTAATTAGCAGACGTTTCTGCCTTTCCATGACACTAAGCAAAGGGACTGCAGGATTTAATTTCCATGAGCTTCATTCATCAATATAGACAACAGCAAAGATGGGAACAGTTGTGTGGGGGGACAGGGCATCAGAGTGGAAACCAAATGCGATATGCCAAGTGAAGCTGATATGAAACCTCGAGCATAAATTGATGGATTCATTAGTAGCTGAGGCCAAACAGAACAGTGCAGACAATTTTTCAGTGCAGGTGTTCAGAGTGGTACCCAACTCTGATGTCTTATTAAATTCCCTTTGTCAAATGTGAGATGTACGCTTACATGGGAAAAGTCGTGTTTAAGACAAGCCTCTTACTCATCAGCACAAACACACTTCATCATCTCCGTCGCTCCAATTACTGTACTGTCATGACATCAGGCTTTTATGAGGAGGGGAAGGATGTCATGACACATTAATTGTCCTTGTGATAACTCCATCACTACACACACAAAAAAAGGAGAGCAGAGACGGGTTAAGGGTTGAAGCGTTTGAAGATGTAGAGTTGCAGTGACTTACGTAAGATGTACTCAGAGCTGTCAGTATCGTAGTCATTATCCTCTGGAAAATGATTGATCCGAAAACAGCTTCCTTTGTTGATACCTGTGGAGAAGCAAAGAGCACACTGACTATAAATGTGACTGATGGCCATATGAAGGGAAGAAATGATGGCAGTTAAAGGCAAACATTGTGTCTTTATAATAGAGCTTGACACAAGAAGCTCTAATGAAGACAGGTATAAAAGAAATTGCATGCTGACCATCCACTGACTCCACATGCAATTTAATGACCCTGAGACAAATAAGTTGTAGAAAAGTTTTTTTTTGTGAAGAACATATTAACTAGTGCTGAACTGTCCTATTTTCACCTCTAACCATGTCAGAAACCATTTGAGGATAGGCTGCTGTGGATCTGAGGTTCTGAAGTTCTCGAGCCCTCAGGCACCTTCTATTCAAAGACCCAGTCTCCTCACAGAGAAAATCTTCCCTCCACTTTTAAGAGAATAAAACATTGGGGCATTATGAATATTGAAAGGTTAGACTTTGAATTAAGTGTCTGATGTGTGATTTTGCTGCTGCTTCCTGTCATTTCTGTCTTTGGTATTGTATTAGTTGTTCTGTGACTATACGCTCGACACCCAAACCTGACACCTGTGGATGTATCAAATTACATGGGAGGTATCCGGAGGAAACCAATAAGGTTTAACAGAACCTGATTTTTCACATTCACTGTGCAAAAAATGTTAAAAGAAAAAAAAAAGTAAGGAATTCTTATTTTTCTTGTAACAGGAACAAAATCTCAATAACCATGTACAATTTCCATCGTGTGGGTGCTAAGGGGTCAGACTCCCACCGATTTTTCAGAGCTTAAAACTATTGTACAAATAACATATTATTCAGTCTAAACCATACTGTCAAAGCAAATTGTGTAAAATCCAAAGTGCTAATTTAAAACAAAGGAAAAAAAATCAGAAGATTAGAAAGTGCAGTATGTTCTTGAAGTTTGTTTTGTAGTGTTTATAGCTCAAATAAATCAAATTAAATAAGAATTAAAATATTCTTCTAATTTTACAGTTGATTGTATGAATGGTTTTGAATCCAGTCATTGTGGAAGGTCAAGTGTCACATTACAAACAGTTCAACGCTCCATTTTACAGCCTTTAGACCGCCAGCTCACCAGATTGTGTTGTTTGAGAGGTGGAGTTTTTGACCATGTCTGGCACTATGGCAGCGCTAATGTAGAATAAAGTGCCAGGAAAGGTGTGGGAGAAGACTGCAGGCCAGCAAGCAAACATGGATTTTGAAATGTTCAACAGGATTTATAGTCTTTTAAGAATTCACATAATGGCAGTGGTGGATGGAGAGAGAAGATCCTTTGTACCTACAGCCATCAGGCTTTTTAATTCTTCCGCTAATGGCAGATGAGCTGACAGACAAATGAATTCCCCCTTTGGGATAATAAAGTTATTATATTCCATTCTATAATGTGTTTTGGGAACATCAATGAATGAAAACATAACATTGCCTGTACTGTGCTGGATAGAAATGATCTGTCTGTGACTCACTTCTGCCCTCTCCTAAATGTGCAGCTGTAAATATAAGACAATGACACTCCAGTGGTGTAGGTGTGGCTGAACTCAACTGTGGCTACAAAATAAGTGTGAGCAGGGTCTCCATCTCTGTACATTTGCAGGGCATCGGCAGACAATCATCTAGTTGAATTTGCTCTGGGGTGGAGTTATGGTGGTGGTGGGATGGAGGTAAGAAATACATTAACCTTGTTTGTCAGGCCATAAGGACACACATAATGCGTTTAGGTGGAGGCTGAGTGGAAATTATTCAACAGTTGTTGTTTTTTTAACTCAACATCAGCACAAACTTTCTATGTGCCATTTGTTTGCAATCTTCTATGGTTATTGTCTGTGACTATAAGAGCCCAGACTCAGTTTATCTTCACTGACTCCACTCTCTCAACCTCGCCCTTTCAGTCTCTTTCAACTCACATCCTGAGCACACTCTAACCACTATCATGTCTCAATTACCCACTTCTCTCCAATCTGCTGTTCTGAAATGTTTCCCTCTTCAGCCCCCTCTCAGTTTCCTTTTTGATTTTTTTTTTTAACGTACCAAGCACACTCTTTGGATCAATATAGAAGCAGAATATATTCAATACACTGTGTGTGTGAGCGTATGAATTTCAGACTAGTGTTTCAGAGTAATTGGATTTTTTCACGATTGTGTCATCCAAGAGATATAGGAATAGCAGTGAAAGGTGTAGGGTAAAGGGAATGGAATGAGGAAAGAAGAAAAAAAAAACGTTAAAAGGATCAAACAAAGAGGCAGGATGTTGGAGCAACATTATTATATCAATAAACAACACACAGAAGGCCAGTGAGTTAATAATCCAAGGAACGACGCTGAGAAAGATAGAGAGGGGAGAGAGGAAGAGAGTGAGCTCAGTAGGGGAGGTATCTCCCCAGAGCCCATCTGTCTGAGAGACCGGAGCCCATCTTTTATTACTCAGCATAGCTTCACCATGGCAACCTCCCCCCGGCAACCCAGAATCACATTTCTAGCTCCGCTTCTCAGAGGACGCCTTTGACATCTTACTAATGCATTCACCAGGCTTACACACACAGACAGACAGACACACACATTCAGATGCTCCACAGAAACATGTGACACACACACACACACACACACACACACACACGAACAAAGCCACAGAAAAGCTCATCCACTCAAATTGACTGAAAAACACTTGGTGAGATGATGGCTCGGGGCAAGTCAGCAGGATTTGTCCCTCTCAAGTTGTACCATTGTGAAAGACGTCACATCTTTTAGTGTCACTCTAACGTGTTCACCAATCAGGGGTGTGTTCCTTAAGTGAGAGCTCTTGTTGTATTTCAGCATGACTGGCTGCAGAACAATATTTCACTTTGTTTCCTTTAAAAGCTCATTGCCACCAACGCTCGCCCGAGGTGAACCTGCACGTCCCTCAAGAGGACAACACTCAAGCAGACGTCTGTTTGGCACATAAAGACGAGCCAGATTTCTTCAACAAGGTTAACCGTCTGGTCTGTCCCCGGGCTTAACCATTATTTATGTCCCTCATTTGACCTAATACAACTGGTTAGGCTCCTTATTTTTCTTTGTTCCTAGAAGAGCTTATCTCTCAACTGGGAAATGAAATGAGCGGACGGTTAAATGAAGTTAAAGCTTTGATCCTTTCTTTTTCATTACTTTTTCAAATCAACCACAAAGGGGTAGATGAGAACTGAAAGAATAATTTTAAATTTTGACATGTGAAAAAATGAATTAAGCAAAAGAGGGAGCGACTCTAGATTAGAGTTCGTATCCTGGAGTTGTCCATGTTTGAAGTCAGTGCAGTTTTGAGAGTGAGCCTTTGATTGGTCGTCATTAAAGCCAAAGTCTTGGGAAGTCTTTTGGCTCAGCTAAAATAAGGTAGTTGGTAGCTACATGCAGGTTTGCTGACAGAGCCAACAGTGTGGCACAAGTGGTGGTGTTGTGTGTGTGTGCGTGTGTGAGTGAGTGAGTGAGTGAGAAGGAAAAAGTGTGTTGCTTTTAGTTTCAGCTCAACACCCTTCCCTTGGAGCAGGGAAGGAGAAGATGGTGGAAAAGACGACAGATGTGTAAGATCAGCGATCACTCCATCACTCCTGCTGATGGTACTCTCTGGGGTTTGAAGTGAGGCAGAGGGAATGTGTCTTTTGATCACCTTTGGAAATCCATAAATAGCAATGCACTTTTTTAAAGTATAAAAATCCAGTAATTCCTGTTAACAGCACAGAGCTAAAGTTTGTGGAAAAGAAAGTGTCTACCTATGCAACACATCTGCATACAGATGTTTTGGGCACGCCTCCTTGGACCTCCCCACGCACAACACAGTCTTTCTGATTCTGTGGAATGATGTTACGGTGTAAAACATGAATGAGCATGAAGTTCTGCAGACAATGGTGTGGAGGAGGTTTGAACTAAAATTCGCAGAGCCCTTCGGTCAATTTGTTTGAGTCAGTGAGTGACTATTCCTAGCTTCCTGCTTGTTACAATTTCTGCACCTGAAGCTGGAGATTAGATTAGATGCAACTTTATTGATCCCGAAGGAAATTACGAGTTGGTCAGCTGCTCATTCACACAATAAAAAACACACAATAATCAATATTAATAATTAATAATACATAGATAAATAAAACAAGTTTAAAAAATCCAAGTTATACCAGCTCAAAGTGCTCTAGTGCACCATAAAGTTAGTTAATTCATCCTTTGTCGGTTAGTTAGTTAAAGGAAACGAGCATCATCCAGAGTGGAGATTTCAGCACCAGCGGCAGAGGACAGCTCCACTGGAGGACGTCACTGGCGACCACCTTCTCTGATCAACTGATTGATTTCATTCATTTGGCCTCTCTCTCTCCAGAGAAGCAGTCGCACGCTCCATGATGTAATATTTAAACAACACCAAGCTGTTCACCCAGTGTCACAAGCCAGGTCTTCACGAGTGTTAGTTGAGCATCATATCTTGGCAGATCATGAGCAATGTGTCTGTTGCTCAAACACTCTCCAAAACTTTTTTCAGTCTATGCAATTTTATGGAACAAGTTGCCAAGCAACCGTTTTACGTTAATGAGAAAATACGGACGAACCAAAATAAATAAAGTACTGCTTGTTTTAAACGATCAATGGTCATTATGTTTCTATGCATGCCAGATATCAATTAAATCATTTACAAGGAAAACAGAGGCAAATGTGCCATTACGCGCGCGCGCACGCACCTAACCTACATGCACACAACAACGCCAATATACGCAACAAGGAGTGGTTTCCCTCCAATTTCTCTCTCGTCGTGTCATTGTAGTAAATGGTATCCATACATGTAGCAACAGAAATATGACTGACAAAATGTTCCCATTTCTTTGGCTGCCACAAAAACTGAGATTTTCTTTTCTTTCTTATACGGATAGTCCCTCTTTCTCCAGGTCCTGTTTCATCGCACTGACTTAACTTGTCGTGGCTATTTGAACAATCACACCGTGTACACTGCCCCCTTCTGCACTGTGAAACAAACAATCAGAAGGCGATCAGCTGCTGTGCCAGACAAATTGCGCATTAGCACTTCAAAAAAGTTTGTCAACTCACGGACACCGACTCACAAGACTTGGCTTTACCTTCGATACAGCAGATCCTCCACAGTCCAGAATGCGTCAGATCGCCTTTGACTTTCTTGGTTTGCATCTGGGTCTCGTCCGTGGTGACATTAGTGGCGTTGCAGATGTACGCACGGGAGTAGAGCCAGTAGTCGGTGCCGATGGCGATGGTCATGAGGCTGAAGGCGGCGAAGGCCCCCACGACGGCCAGTAAAGTCTGAACCCCTCGGTCACACCATGCCATCGCGTCTCATAATGTGTGGACTCTCCACAACAGCTTACGCACAGGGCGAGTAGCGCACGGTGCCCATGATTATGGTCAAATAAGACGCACTCACATCTCGCGGGTTTTCCCTCGATCCTTAAGTGCTTTAAAAAGAGCTTCTTTCCGTCCTAAACTTCAGTCGGAGTGCAATCCAAGTGACAGGGCTTGACAAGAGAACAGTTTCCCTTTCATTCCTCGGAGTTTTCAGGACACGTCTTCATCTTAAATCCTGCCACAGGTGGCTGAAAATCTGGTGACGCATTCCTGGAACAAGTGCGACTTAATGAGGAATAGGCTAAGAGAGAAGTCAGATACATTTGTGTCGAACACACATGACCGCGGCTTCCCGACACTTTTCTGTTCAATATTAAACTGCAGGGTTTGACTAAAAGCAGCACCATCCATCATCCAGACCACACCTTCCACGGGTTGTAGCCAAGCCAATGGGAACCGTCGGAGTGAAGAGCATCAATGGACCCACACAAACTCGCACAGTAATGTAAGAGTGCAGGAGAATTACAGTAAGCGCTCTCTGCGAGGAGATAGATGCATTTGCATTATAATGTACAGCCAAATAAAAACTACACACAAGTTACACACTCAGAACATATGCACCTAGACATGCGCGCAGTGCCAAACGTTTTGAAAAAAATCTCACACCAACAGAAAGATATTTATATAAATGAATGAAAATAAAAAACACCGTCACTGACAGCGGAGTTGAGATTAGGAAGATTTGATTTGTGGCTGGAATAGGCTAGCAGAAACTTTAAAGACCCTGAAAGCACTATTGATGAAATATTTCTTAAAGCATCCATCAACACAGCTTTGAACTTGGAACCTTGGTTTGTTTACAAAATCATCCCTGCTCATAAAAACAGTAGAGAAGTAATCACAAACTCAGCCTCCATGTTCTTAAATAAATATAAAGTCCCATAAAGTCTGCTCAGGGCCAGGCCTGTCACTTTAAGCCCTCAGCTGTTTACAGATCGGGTATTTTCTTTTTTTCAGTGGCGTAATCTTCTTTTTCTACACTGGAAAAGAGAAAGAGATACAACCAGAGATCGCCTGCAGTGTTTGGCCCTGGCAGCTGCTGTTTGCACCGTTTAATCTCTTTGAGTGGGGACCCCATCCTATGATCCCCAGCCCTGAATCACTTCCTGGTCCCTGCAAGGAGAGCAGAAAGACAGTGTCAGGGTCTGGGTGTGTGTTTGTCTCTGTGTCGAGAGGTGAGAATTAGCCTATAGTGAGGATGAAGGCAAGAGGATGGTGAGGATTAGGAGATAAAATGAGGAAGGATGGAGAGGAGGGTGGAGGAAAATGAAAATATGATAAAGTAGTAAGAAGGTGCTCGCTGGAGGAGCAGGGAGAGTGAGAATATGTTAACAAGCTCATGAGTTTCACATTCTGCATATTAAAACTGGAGCATCTCCGGGCTCGGTGATGCAGAGTGGGCTCAGCTCTCAATTTGTAGATCTACAGACTTCCATTGGACTTCCTCTGAGAGAAATGCAATGTTTTCAGTTGCATCAGCAAACAGAAAGTCTAAATTACACAAGTGCCCAGAAAGCTTTCATACCATCACATGATAAGAAACCACCAACAGATTTTTATGCTGCTATGGTTGGACTGTTTGCACAATGCTGCTTTGCCTCTGATACACACACAGCTTTAGCACTGAGCTGCTCAGCCTGCTTCGATCCCTCATCCCATTTTCAGCTTCCATAACTCCTCATAACATGCTGATATTAATATAACATAAGCATAAAAACATGACATTCTATTGAAAATATATCCAGCCAATACAGTGTACCAACCTAAAAAGAATACCCAGTTTCCAATTTCACAGATGTACAGGTATAACAGACACTTCTCTTTACTTACCACAAGAAAAGAAAGAAAGAAAGAAAGAAAGAAAGAAAGAAAGAAAGAAAGAAAGAAAGAAAGAAAGAAAGAAAGAAAGAAAGAAAATTAAAGGCAATTTAACAAATGGAAAACCAAATCTCTTTACATATGAAGTGATCCCAAACCCCAACAGTTGCCATAGTGATGCCTTATGGTGTGCACCCCATACTCTTGTTTATCCAGCCCCATCCTTGAGCTATTTTTTGCATTCTGACCAGAAGTGTCTGGTTGATGTTATATCTTAGTACAATTGACGTGGGTTTTTCAAATTGCCTGTCTAAAGTGGCGGAGGTAATGGCAGTACACAGGGACCAGTGATAATGAGTTTAATTCTCATGATCATCATGTTCCCAAGTTCTTTTCGACTTCACCTCCTCCTCACTCCACTTTAAGCGTTCTCCATTGTCCCTGTCTAACTTGAGGGAGTGCTTTGGCGCAGCTCTCCTGTTCACTCTGGTAATTGCAGTCTCCACCGCCAGCTTCCTACTTTCTCATGGTGCTGTAACGGGTGGGGTATGAACCCAATTACAACACAAAGACTCAGAACCAATGGAGAGAGTTCAAAGGTTTACTGAAAGTCTGGCAGACAGGCAAACAGTTCACACAGTGGCAGGCAGGAGTTCAGTACCAGAGAGACGACAGCACGGGCAGACAATCCGACCAGAAAGTCTCGCATGGCAAAGAACAATCTGGCAAAGGAATGAATGTGGAGCTGGTGAGTATATGCTGGGCTGATTGCATGTGATGAGAAGCAGCTGTGTGCACAGGTGAGTAGAGTAGACTGACGAGGTGGGCGTGGCTGGCAGGCTGAGGCAGGATCAATGGAAATATACTGAGAGCTGGATGACTGAACTGTGACAGGTGCTGTCCTCTCCCCATGCAGATTCTTTAACCTGTGCCAAGAGCATCTCCTCTGCGACCTCTCTGAACTTGCTTTACAAATTTGACAGGGTTGGTTTTGACGTCCTGGCCTATCCTGTGAAAGAGGGTAAAGCTGCATAGCTGCCCGGTGCACAACTTCAGTTGGCGTGCCAACGTGCTAGGGCCATTACACAGGAAATTGGATGCCTTATCAAGGAAGTAATTTGTTATTTCTTTTGAAATGATTTTGTGAAAATTGTGACCGATTTTGGCAAAATTGTAGGGTGAAGGCTGCTGCTTTTGGGTCTTGTTTCTTTTGAAAAGCCTGTAAGAGAAAGTGGGACTAAATAAGACAGAGGCAAGAGGAGAGGAAATGTTAAAATGTTGAATATGCAATACCAGCTGAGACATGTGCTAAAAGTTAAACTCCAAATCAAAGATAATTATTTTAGGCTTCTGGGAGTTTTTATGTGTTGACATCAGAGCAGCAGCTAGCACATCTACATGAATGTGACATATGTGATAAAACTGACAAGCAGCACTTAAAAACCGTAAAAAAAAAATAGTGTTGTGAGGGTTAAAAAAATATCCCTGTTCTCTTGCTTGTCTTTTGGTGTTATTCTGTGCTGTGCAGACATCGCCTAGAGCACATAAGATAGATAAAGAGCAGATTGGGCTAAAAGAAAGCAAACACAGACTCAGCCCTCAGGCTGCCAGAGGCTGGCTGTGCTATGACAAGCTTTAGTTTAGACCAGCGGGTTTTTTTTTTCTTTTTAAAGTTTCTCCGTAATATTGAAGACGCATATAAGAGACCCACAGCCTTTGAAGGACAATTTCAACTGATTGCAACTAAAAGCAGCATTTCCCCAAACTAGTTAAAGGAACCGGAGAGAGGGCTTGCTCTAAAGATGACTTTTTTAAATGAGGAGATGCGTGTTAGCTCCAATGTCACACCAAATGCAAGGCTGGCACAGGAGAATGAGGCGAGACAGAGAGACAGACCTTTGAGTTCTTCAATTTTCCTACCCGTTTAGCACAGAGTGATACCAGCACAAAGGAATTCAGCACTTTGGTGGTTTCAGGGTCCTCACTGCAGACCATCTGTCCCCTGCACCCGCTGACTCAAAATCCTGCTTGTTTGGGTCGGAGGCAGCAAGCAGTCACCACAGTGGGTGGTTGAGAGATTTTAAAAAGGGGTGCATATTGCAGGGCTGATCTTCAAAGACTAATTTTTTAAGTCCCATGAGTCTAATCAGGCTTTGAATCTTGCTGCACAACATCAGTGGTTAAAAGCAGAGAGTTCTTCTTGAATATTTCAGGAAGCCAAGCTGTTAAATCTTCAAATAACATTCCTTTGTTGATAATTGATTTGGCAGTCATTTGGGGATTTTCTCATTTTCAAAATGGTTTAAAAACAAGCAAGCAGACTTATTCATTTCATTAACTAATCATAAGTTTGAATTAAATAGCAAACGGTGAGAGAGAGATACGTATGAATTGGCTAACAGTCAAATTCATACTCCAAACAAATAGGGGGCAGCATACGACCATGGAGTTGGGATGGTGAGGGACCTCTTGACGTCCTTCCTCTGGCCCTTCCCTTGTGCCATAGTCAGACAGACTAGTGATTGGGTGTACTCGAACAAATCCCTGTGGGTCACTGCATCAGTACACCAGTCTTCTCGATGTACCTCGGTGTCCACAAGAGCGTGCTGCATGCATGTTGCAGGACTGGAGCTCAAATTTCAACTATGTACCCTCACAGTGAGCTAATGTTAGCATAAGGCAGCTCCTCTCAGTTTCACTTTAGGATCTGATTATGGAGTTTAGGTTATCAGACTGAGGCAGAGGCATGCCAGTGGCCAGATGTACAGTACAGTGTGCAGTGAAGTTACGGGCAAAACACATCAGTCATATGTTTACTGCAGGGGCTGCTACAGCCACAGCCGTCATCGTGGTCGGATTAACTGGTAGGAGGAGAGGGTGGCCATGGTCACCAGAAGCAGCACAGGGAAGCTGAGCAGGGACAGGAGAGTGGGGCCGACAGAGTGAGCAGTGTGTAGCTGAAGAGGCGTTGGGCAAAATATAGCTAAAAGGGTTACATATTAGTTATGGCGAGTGAGTATACTGGTCCATTTGGACTGGTACACTTGTCTACGGCACTTACTTGTAATAGGTTTGCATATTTAAGGGGACTGCAAGGATGGTGTACTGGTGGGTGGTGTCTGACCAATTGTGGTGGTCCAGTCTGGGCCAAAATTGCCAGGGTTGATTGTTTTGTCCCAGTCCAGCCCTGCACTGAGGAAGAAGTTTTCCTCATCTTACATGTAGCAAAGGGCCAGCAGATTCGGGATTTGAACCGAGGCCGGCTGCAGCGAGGACTGCAGCCTCGGCAGCCGGGGCACCCACCGAAACCACAGAGCCATTAGACATTAGGAGTACTCAAGACTTCACAAAGCAATCATGAAATCTCACACAAGTGGTTCATGTTTACAAGACATTACAAACAGGACATGTGACCTAAAACTAGTGGTGGTTAGTTTAATCTATATGATCTACGATCTATATTATTAGTTTTAGTTATCTATTAGTTTTTGTTTTTTTAGTGCAACAACTTTCTGTTCCTGAATGTTTTTATATGTTGTGTCTTACCAGACCTTCAGTTGTAAAGAGCAGGGGGTCACAGCTGGAGTGAAACAAATTATGTAGCTAGTCATTGAGTGAGAAAGCTAATCAGTAGCTTTTATGTGGAAGAATACACACACACACGCACGCACACACACACACACACAGTGCCATCAGATCATGTTAAGTCAAATAATTACTTACACTTAACAAAGCAAGCACAGAGCAAAGAGTTATGATAAAGATCTAAATCTGTGGGAAACGTGAAAAAGTAAAAAGAAAACTGTCACCATTTAGACAGACAACATGGATTCTGCACTGCCATGTGCATGTCCCTCAGGTCTCCCACTGAATTGAGGTTAACCTGCTGTAATTTCAAATAACCTTCTCAGCAAAAGGCAGGAGGAGATTTGTCTTCTCCACAAGCAGTCAGGCAAAAGACAGAGAACGGAGAGGTAGAGCAATAAGGATGAAAGATGTCGCAAAACTGAGGGAATTGTTTTCTTTTTTGAAGTCCTTAAAATTTGTGTACTCCTTCCGCTGCACATATCATGTTGTCTTTGTTGTTTCACTAAGGTGCCATGACCCGGATTGGTTGACTCTGAGACCGTGTCTGACTGAGGACCACCAGAGTGGATCGAAGGAAAACTTTTTTCAGACAATTCCAAGCCGGCTAAACGAAGGGTAAGCAGGAAACCTTTTCTATCAAATTTCTGCACATTGGAGACTACTAAATTAAATTGTCTGAATAAGGTAATCCTAACATCCGTAAAACTATTTTGAAAAAAAAAACTGTGTTTCATACCATTAAAGCAGAAGTAAGTGATATATTTGTGTTAATATAAGTCTTAAATAGTTATATCTTCCGACAGCAATCACTTCTATAGAGTGTTTGGTCTGAAACACGGGTCTGTCAGTCACTCTGCTCTGCTCTGAGCCCAGGAGAAAACATTTATCGTATCCTACAGTTTTTATCCAATGAGGAGAGAGAACGGCATGCAGGGCTGTGTGTGCAGCCAAGGGACGCCGTGAATGTGGTGACTAGTGATGTGTCGGTCGCGAACGATCCGGCTCTAAGAGCCTGCTCTTTGAAGTGAACGACGGGAGCCGGCTCCTCATTGGGAGCCGTTTTAGTTTTTTTTTCTCCTCTGCTTGTTGTAGTGAAAGCCACAGATCGACGGGGGAAGGGGGTAAAAACAAAACTAATCAACCAGCGCATCCAGCACGAGCCTGTGGCAGCACCTCTCTCTCTCTCTCTCTCTCTCTCTCTCCCCCTCTCTCTCTCTCTAGCTGGTGCGGGCACTCACCAGGCACATGGACAGGTAGGGTAGTGACAGTAATAAACAAATGCGCTAAATCGCGCTAATGCGTTCAAATTGCTATCCTCCCCCCATCTGACAGTCTGACCGTCATTTTGGGCATTTAAATAAGCAGTAAGCAGTTCAAAGGCAGAGTGTAGATTGTGCAAGGTGAAAATCTCATATGGAGCAGGCTCCACAAACAACCTGCACAGGCACATCTGTATGCAGGATGTACAGCATTGACAATTTTGATTGATTATTTTGATTTTGATTTTTTTTTTGACATGAGAAGTTTTCATCCATAAGTGCAAAAGAAATGTTAGTCTGGAGCCCTGGACTTTGTTTTTTATAGGCCTACTTTATAATTTATTTTTGTAACACTCTATTCAAGGTTGAGTGTGTTCAGTAAATAAAGGCATAAATGAAAATATTTGATATAATGTTTGTTTTTTTACATTAGTAATTAATTTTACACATAGTTTTGCATTATTTTGGTGATAAACAACATAAAATCTGAGGAGCCACTTGGGAGCCGAAAGAGCCGGCTCTTTTTAGTGAGCCGAGCCGAAAGAACTGGCTCTCCAAAAAGAGCCGGAATTCCCATCACTAGTGGTGACGTAGGGACGAGGACTGTTATGGTGCGTTCAAGGAAACTTGTATTTTTCCGACGTGAAGTCATACCAGTTCGATCTGGTACGACTTCACCGGTCGGAAGTTACGAGTGGCCGTTATAGTGACTTTCACCGGTAAAACAGGTCGGAAAAACACGAGTGGGTTGCCTGGAGCGCTACAAAGTCGTAAGTTGTGACTTGAAGCTGTAATTTACGATTTCAAAAGCCTGCCTGGAACGCAGCATTAGCGAAAACGACCGGACCACTTACTTCTGCTTTAAGAGAATTGTCTTGTTGTATACTGAATGGTCACACATAAAGTATTAAAAACACATAGCCTCACGTGAGAGATGGTGAATAAGTGTCCTAGCCTAGTTTTTTAAGACCACTAAGGGTTGTCTTTTAAAACTTATATCATATGTTAGTGTCCTAGCCCAGCTGTTTTTGGAAGACATAAAACTCATTACTTGAATGGAAAACTGCTAAGGGTTGTCTTTAACACTTATATAATACAGTATATAAGTTTCCAAGCTCAGCTGTTTTTGGAAGACGCAAAACTCATCACTTGCATGGAAAACCTCTAAAGGTTGTCTTCTAAAATTCATAAGGACATTTTAATACCGGGAATGTGCCAGATGCCGGAATAAGCCGATGCCAGGAATGATCCGATGCCGGTAATGTGCCCGATGCCGGAATAAGCCGATGCCAGGAATGAGCCGATGCCGGGAATGTGCCCGATGCCGGAATGAGCCGATGCCAGAATGAGCCGAAGACTACTATTAATTGGTAGTGTTGTTCCTGTTAATCGATAAAGTTAAAATCTTTGTGAGGACACAGGGATAAGTTTGTTATTTTTCATATTAGGCCTAAATGTGGGGTGGTTTCCTACTTGATGATAATTTGATTGTGTGAGTGTTGTGGTATCGAGCAGTCGAGACTGATCGAGAATTCCTTCACTGACACAGATCTCAAGTAGTTCTGTATTGGGGGGCATTGGAATAGGGTAAAGGGGAATTGTTAACTACGGTGTGGCAGAGCTTGGTGAATCAAAACGAGTGATTAGACTGGGGGAACCCCCTGCGGTCAAGCGCACGGAGTAAAAGAGAGTATAAGAGTTCTGTCTGCTTCTTCCATTCATTCATGCTTTCCTCCCCTTTCTCCTGTTTTTCATGATGTATCTCCCTACGTTGGGGTGAGGTTTCAACATAAGCCCTATAGATGGATTTCTTACCTTACTTGCACACTCTTACTGAATTCCCCGTGAACCAAAGATACTCTAACTCTACTCATCTTTGAGTGAACTCCCATGTTCCTTTGCAAGCTGTCATTCCGATCGAGACTGGCCAATAGAGATGTGTCTTACAGCTTTCAGTTTAGGCCCTGCCCACCAGGTTCAACTTTTGACTCGCAAACGGGAAAAAAAAGACTTAAAAACAAAACCTTTGGATTTGCAAAAGAAACTTTTGGGTTTGCAGTTTTTAAATCAATCTCTCTTTTTTTTACTTGCAATACTGATACTTTTGCTCTCAAATCTTTTTCTTTTTTTTTTGATTGCAGAACTTCTGTTTTGCTCTCAAATCTTTTTTTTATTGTAAAACCTACTCTTTGAATAACAAAGAAACAAATGTAACTCCTTAGCATATCAATTTCATAAATAAAAATATACAAGGCGGTCCTCTCTGTGTGTGCAGCCAAGGGATGCGTGTTAATGTGGTGACATAGGGACGAGGGCGGGGACAGCTAACTCCATCGGCTGACAGGAAGTTAGTCAAAACGACCAGATTGCATACTTCTGCTTTAAGTCATCATAATATTTGTGTAAGACAATTAACTTACCAATTTTCATTGCATTTTTTATTCAGTATCATAGTACATTTTGGTTTTATAATAAAATTGAATCTAAAGCCATAATAAAGATGAAAGAGAGGATACACAGTGTCAAACTGTCCTCAGACATATGTCAATTTAAAGCCACATAACCCCTATACAAGTTTAAAAAAAATGCAGGCAGCATACACACACACACACACACACACACACACACACACAGAGGAGTAAATCCAAACTGCGAGGACTGATTAGCCTGTGCTGTTTCTCTCACTATCTTCCATTAGTTGAGATTTGGGTGAGATGAAAAAAAAGAAAGTGGATCAAAACAAGCTTTTCAAGTCAGTTTAACCACAGCACACCCTGATAACAGTATGGAGACAAAATCACTTGCAGAGTGACCTCGGGAGCAGGGCCCATGGGGTGCAGAGGTTCGTAAATGGAGCCAACTTGCCCCTCTACAGACCGTCTAATTGAGCATGATGAATGATGATGATGTGAAGAGGAAAAGCTCAGATGGCCCCCTTCCATTAATCTCAAAATACAGTTTGTTTACTCACATACAATTTTCTTTTCAAATCAACATTGTGCAGAGGAAGTTCCTAACAACTATTATGTGACAGTGACTCTTTAAAAGACTTTGGGGTCAATCTCACAAGTCCCTTGAGTGTTTGGGGGGACTGGAACGACAATAAAGATGAATTACTGTGGGGCAAAGTCAGCCAGGGCTTGTTAAACCACTGCTGGAGTGTCTCAGTGGTATTCTCTCACCAGCATCTTTCTGGTTTACATGTTAGATGATCAGAAATTCCCCATATTACCATTTGTTAATTAAAACATATGCATAGCTGTCAGTTATGATGTTGTTCAGTTTAAACACAATAGACAATGCGATAGATGATACTTGATTTACTTCACCACCATACAGTGTGTTAGCTACTTATTTATTCTTTGTTAGGTTTAATTGTAACTCCCTTTGATTGCTTTCTTTCCTTTTCTGGATGGCTGGATCACAGCTGGACCACTCCTTATGGATCTGTGTCACCTAAAATACAAAAAAAAAGTGATCGATATTCATGCACCTCTTTTACATCTCAGTTTATTGATTTTCTTTTCAAATGGAATTGGATTACATATACTGTATATTTGAAAACATGGGGCCTTGAAGCTGCTCTTCATTTTATCTATTCAGCTGCTCATCTGAGGGAAAAAGTGTCTAAGGTTATGGAGAGGTGAAATAACTTGGTGTGTGTGTTTGTTTTTTCAATCAGAAGACAGAGTTATTTAATGTTTAAGGTTCAAACTGTGAGAAAAAAAAAGAGGCATAGTCGGAAAAGTATTTTCATTTATAGTTCTTCGATAACTCACATGGAAACACATGGCTCCACCCAGCCCTATTGACCTTAAAGGTAACAACATGTGAGTTGGAATGCAGGTGAAGAATATGAGATGAGTTAAATGTATGCATAAATGAAAGTAACATTACAAACTGTGCACCATTGGTCTCGCTAGAAGAGGGAGGGAAACGGTGGTCTGTAGTGAATGAGGAGTATGTGTGTGTCCGTGTGATTAAATTAGTTGCACTAATCAGTGAAATGTATCAAATCATTACACTTATTCATCAATCAGTTGACTCCGACCACCTTCACTCTTCATAGACTCTTGTAAAGCTGTGTTGTTGCAGAAATAACACTAGATGGGGCTGTTGTGCTGCTTCTTATCAGAGGCAACCAGGATCTGAAAAAAAGAGGGATGTGTCCGCTTGTTCAATAGTACCAAGGGTAATGACAGCATCTACCATGAGCTGTATTTCCTACCAACAGTGAAATTCGCAACATGTGGTTTAGATGTCAGATGGGTGGGAGGGAGCAATCAGTTTGGGAACGTGCCAGCTCATCAGGCCAATATGATAACAGTTTATATGCAGTCTTTACATGCTGCCTCCATCCTGTTGATAGAACCATTACATCTCACTAACCCAGACAGACGAGTGCCAGCTCACACGGTCAGAGAGGCACTGGCTCCACACTGTGTCTAACTCTGTGTGGCAGAGATCTGACTTTACTTCTGTTTGAAGCGAGAGCATTGTTAATATGGCTTGACAATCCATATATGAGAATTCACTCTCTGTATAAATGATCCTTCAATAGTGGGCAGCATGTGTAGCCTCAGATTATCTTTATTATCATGCAGATTGAAATGAAATGTTTCACGTGTTACTAAAGCTAAAAAAAGAAGAATATAAACAATAGATAATTGTTGTTTTTTTTATATGCATTTCCACTCTATCTCAATAGAGGGTGACATTGTGCAGCACATTAACTATAACTAACACTTGTTTCTTCTATGTTACATCAGAGTTAATGTTTTGACTGCTCCAGTTACAATTATGCACTCCCTCAGGTGTGCTCGCTGTCCTATGTTCTTGATTTACGCACATTATACATGTTATCCATCTGTGTCCAGTTCTTTTGACGTCTCTTATCAAGCTAGTATATTCTTAGTCTTTGAGCAGTTGCCAAATGTGAGAGTTTTCATTTTGATCATTAAATGATGGAACCATGATACATTTCTTAAGATAGATGTTAGGCCAAAGATCTTATTATCAGTTATATTTAGTCACATACGTCATTAATTCACAATAATAATAATAATAACACAAGCAGAAATGTTTGTTGTTTATCAAATCCCATTAAACTTTATTTCTTTGAGTATACATATTTCATCACATTTCACATTAAGAAAATGACTCTGATTGTAAAAATACACAGATATTCCATTTCATGTGTGACAATGACACCATCTGGATACTTTACATTTACGTATGTGAGTATCACATTATGCAAAGGCTCCCATTCTCAGTGTGACGCAGGAGGCGAAGCAGCTGTCTCTTATATACTGCAGATGAATCTAACCAACAACAGAACAACCATATTTTACATGTACTGCCATCTATACAAAAAAGTATAAGAGTCTATATACACACTGATGATCTCATATTTACAGTGTTGAAAATAAACAAAATACACCTGGTCTATATCAGAATAGTGCTTAAGAGAGTGAGAGTTTAGCTTATAGCACAGTCAGGTTGTGCTTATTATCCTTTATTAAGCTAAGTTTTGTTTACATGTTACGCAGTGATGAAATGTTGCATGCCATTAATATGTGGAATTCACACCATGCAACATTATGTACTAACAATAGTTATAATCTTAGCAATATATAAAACTAACATAAATTTATTGCACAAGACAAAATGTTTCTCTGTAATATGTTTACCCACACTTAACGTTGCATGAAATGTATATATTCAATACTTTGCCACTTTACCTGGATACAACTTTTTCCTTGGCACACTAAGGATTGCAGTATATTTGTAGGTCAAACATCGAAGAATAATCTGTCATTATAAGAGGGAAAATTAGAAAAATATTGATCTATAATTTGGGTTAATATATCTCTATAGGAGAGGTATTTTTTCTCATTTAGCAGTCTTTTCCTTCAGTGCATCTTACATTCACAATGGCTCTATATCAAAATAGTCTTTTGATACCACCTGACTCATTCACATTCCCCAGCAAAACTATGACCAGACAAAGTCCATCGTCTCCTCTGTCGCCTTTTCCTTCTTATTCAAATATATCCTTTTACAACTCAAATCTGATAAGCACAATCAAGCAGTACTGTCCCTACACTGTCTTTTATACACACTTTTAATATTCAATTAAATAATCATAGGCTATTTTTATTTTGCCTGTTTACTTTACTTTACAATACATACATACTCAACAGTTTATATAACCATTGGAATTGTTCAGATTAAGATTTTTTTTGTAGAATATATGTCATATGTGTGGACTAGCAGCCTATAACACAAAGATTTCCTTTGGTTTCAACACTTACACTGCCAATGGTTGAGAAAGAGGTGAGGTTCACATGGAAGGTCAAACACCATCTGTTACAAACCCAACTCTCCCAGTATGTAACCCCAGTCAAACACTTTTTTCTTTCTTTTTTTTAAATTCTTTTTTACAAAACTGTCAACTAAAATGATCTATTAGAATAGTCGAAATTCACATTCATCCTGTGAATCATGAGCTTTACACTTGAACACTGAAAATTCAGGCAGAGTAACAGCTCCTGACTTCACAGAAACAACAACAAGCCATTTTCTGCACAGAGTGCAGTGTCCTGCACTCGAAAAGTGACAACTGAGGATCTGAGTTATTCGCTTGACTGGCTTTAACTTTTCTTTACAACAGGAGGCCTGCTCAATTTGAGCAATGGTCTTATTATCAAATTGAGAAAACATTCTGTCCTGAACCAGTGCTTACAATTTCTACACTGGTGATGTCATTGGCCATATTGTGTTTGTTTTTTTAACTTACTGTAATGTTCCTTTTGACAGTGTGCGGACTCTGTATGCAATGGATATACAGATGGGTGAGAAATTTAAGAAAGAAAAAGAATATTGTAACATGCCTGATGCTGGCTCTCCATGTGCTGCCAGACTAGCTCCCATCTCTCATACTGTAGGTGTTCAACCAGGCCATAATACTGGCCTATTGTGCCCTGTGGAGCATTGTCATCCTATTTCTCCACTCATTTTTCAGGTTTTTCCTTTAATTTGTCACCCGACTGCAGTCATGCTTTAATCCATGTTTTACGCTCTCCATGTCTACAGATGTGCAGCAGGTAATTCTGTCATATACCTATCAGGACTGTGGCAGTGCTACAGACGTATAGTGGTGTTGCTCACTGCAGACTGAAACACAACCTTACTTTTATCAGATGGCTTCACCCTACCAAGTTCAGTTCAGGAGGTAGCCACTCACCCATCACTAAAAACTAGAGAAAAAGCAGCTAAAAGTACAATCTTGTCAAACTCTTTCTTCTGTTACTGTCTCACAGCTCTCTCCAGAACAAGACAGGTCAGCTGAGAATAACCTGAACTGCAACTTCTGCCATATGTTCAACTCCCTCAACCAAAAGGTGTAACCAAAAAAAAATCAGCAGTAGGGAGGGAGGTGAGAACCAGGTCATAGTCAGGACACCTAAAGACGGGGCTTGCTGTGTTTCAAGCTGGAAAATATAAAATCATTGGACAAGTTTTATGCCAGATTCCAGGCAGATCAAATTGATGCATACAGTGCTAACACAACTACTCCTCTCCTGCCTCAGCAAGGTGAAGAGGACATTTGTTCATACTCTGGACACTTGAGGAGGGCAGGGTAGTTGGAGGAGTTCATCTGCAGCGAGGCCTCGGAGGAGATGGAGGAGGCACTGCGGCCTCGGCCGGCCCAGGCATCTGGATGGAGGAACTGCCCAGAGTAGTCGGAGCAGTTGCTGAGTCGCGGCCGGTAGAAGCCCTGGTGGGGCCTGTACATTTCCTCTGCTGTGTAGCGCTTCATGAACAGATACACTGACATGACACCGGCCGTCTGAAGGGGATAGAATCCAAGGATCAAAAAAGTTTACTGTGGTAATATGCTAAATACTAAATCCACATAAAAGATAAGAGACAACACAAATTATATTCTGCTTTAATGATGAGTTTAATGCATGCTAGTGTAATGTGAAAAACAAAAACAATTACACTACCAAATACCTCAGTGAGCAGGAAGGAGATGGCAGCGAATGCGAATGACCAGCCGTACTTGTAGCTGAAGTAAGCCTCATTAGTTTTGGTCCTGTTTAGCATTTCATCATTAATGTTGGAGATGTACAAGACCAGACCAACAACCAGAGATAGACCTATGGGGGGCACAGAGAGAGACAGAGAGGAGTGGAGAGGTAGATTATAAAAATATATTGTATACAGTATGATTTGTAATTGTTTCCACTAATTAGATTGAGTTCACTTGTGTACGTATCACATTTGTGTTCAAACAATTTGGATGTGCAGTAAAGGTCAAACCAAGTACCTGACAGGATGAAGAAGATCCCAGAAACGAAGGCCAGGATTGTGCGATGTGGTCGGATGTGGCCAATGTTACTGAGCACAAAACCAATGAACATAAAGAAGAGGCTGACCAGAGGGAAAGGTGTAGCGGAGCGGATCATCTCTGGAATAAGAGAAAAGAAACCATGATGAAGAAAGAGAAGAAATGTTTAGAGGGAGTGGATGAGAAACTTCCATTTTATTTTTTATTTAATACTGTTTTTGTTTTGCTTTTTTGTCTTTGTTTCCTGTTAACAAACAAGAGAGCTTGAGTCTTATTGGTCTCATGGAGTTGGCATTTCATAGTTTTAGGTCATGGCCTCTTCATTTCTATTACGATGGAGCTGGACTTCCCTACTGTGCATAAATGGTACAGTTCCTCCCAGCTGCAATGGGAGTCTTTGGCACCCCTATTGTGTTCTCCATTGCACAAAATGTCAGCAAAGAGGACCAGATGTCTTAGACTGTGGGAGTCCAACTCTAAGGGAAGTGTTTTCAATAAGTTGGGTAAAGTTTGGTTTGTGTGGTGAACTTGCCAATTATAATCAACTTTAGACTACACCAGCACCAAATTAAGCTTTGTTAGAGTAGTAGGTGTTTTTTTTTTTGCTTTTTTTTTCTTCTTCTTCTTTTTTTTTTTTTTTTTTACTAATGTTGGCTCTGAAACTGAAGAATGAGGTACTGCATACTGTGCATAATTTATGGATCAGCCACTGGGCTACAAACACTATCTGCACTCCGACCAGGTCTCTCTCTGCAGGAGCAGTCAACCAATCCAAAAAGACACAGTGTTTACTGTTGGGAGATATGCTGTGCTGTTTATGGGCTGGGATTTGTGTGTGTATATTATATGTATATGCATATTTTGTTTTTATTCTGTGTAGTTTTGTTTAATATGGTTGATTTATTTGTGTTGAAATCTGATGTATTTGTATGATGTTTGACATAAGTAAGTGAATAAAAACTTAAATGACAAAAAAGAAACTTTGGAAAAAGCTAGTAAACGGAACTAGAGTCAATATTTAGATGACATGCTCTGTCACCTTTGCTCTGTGTAATCCTGTTTTGGACTACATCTTGAACACACAGGGGATTTGAAATCTAGGGTATGAAATCCTGTAGTCCTCCTGACAGCTTGGCTGAACACTTCTAGTACTTGTGGGTATCCATGCATGTTCATCCTGAAAGGGGGTCTATATGAAATGAAAATGGCACCTTTAAATATTTTAAACAAATTCAGCTCTTAACCTGAGTGAACTTGGCCATGGGATTGGGCTTGGAATAGCATAAACCACACTGTTGATGGATTGATGACAGCGTACTGCCTGGCTATGGCCACTAGTGACATGTGCACGGGTCAGACTGAGGTCATGTATATGATGACTTTGGACTTGGCTTAAGAAAATCAATTGTCAACACTGTTGTCAACACGAACCCTACCATTGGCCTGGAAAGGGCTCTTGACATATGTGTGCTCCACTTCTCCCTCAGTGACACGTGGTGTTAACAGACTTCTTTCACCTGCCAGCAGTGAGGTTCACTTAGAGGCTGTGCTGCCTTTAAGGTCCAGGCGTTCTCCCTACTTTCCACTGTTCAGGTGCCCAACCAACCAGCAAGAGTTAGTGGGGCAGTGAAAATGAGACCCCACGTTCACATCCTTGAGCAAGGGTTCATTTTTCAAAAATAGCTCATTTTGTAACATTCATCCTCATATCAGCACTATTTTATCTCCACTAATACAGAACATGAAAGAAACTCTTACATTAAAACTATCCACAGACTTGACTCCACTCCCGTGGAGTTAAGAAAATGAACATTAAGTGGGAGATTACACAAAATGTGTCCAAACAGATGATATCTTTAAAACAAAACACCACAATGTGTGTACAGTAAGTGGTGATAAGCACCTAAATTAAGCTTTTTTTCCCCTTTTATTCAGGTTTTTTTTGCAGCTTATTCCTGCTTTACAATATCTTGATCCTTCACCACTGTGCCCCTAGTTGGCGCTGCAGTTCATTTCAAATTAAACACCTGAACAGTTTCACCACAATGAACCACTGTGCATAGGCCTATACAGTAATCGTGAAGTGTTAAAAGTTACTCACTGAGCACACTAACAGTGGACTCGGAGGTCATCTGGACATTAGTTGGCATCACATACTCTATGGTAAAACATCGTCCTTTCTCATCCCCTGGAAAAAAAGGGCAGGAAAAAATATATTCAATAAAAGTCCACATAGCATTCAGCGCTCTGATTACAGTACATTGTGACAAATGATTACAATTACAAAGTGGCCCGCTGTGGCAAAGAAAAGTCACATAAAAAGTCACACAACATATAATCATGTACAATATGCTAGCAGAGGAGACATCTTGGAGCCTTTGCATGATTATACCCATCATAGCATAAAGTTCTGACTGTACATTGCAAATGAGAAGTTCCCAGTAACCAGACAGGAGTTATTTCATTCATCTATTTGTGTTGGTAATGTTTGTGTGACGGTTGTGAAAAATGTGTTGAATAACCAAAAAACAAGTGTTCATATATCATACAATTTATACCCACTGAAACCCCCAGTATTAGAATACACAGGGGAAATACACAATAAAAATATTAATATTAACAATAACAATAAAAAAAATCAACAGCTTCAGTACAGTCAGTATTCACGCTCAGCGTTGGTATGAAACACCTTTCATTAGATTTTAGCACCTTCCCTTTATCACTTTGATATGTACAATAAAAAGTCTGGCACTGAATCACACTGACACACAAATACACACTCTGATGTAAGTCATACCTTTATCAACACTTCATTAGCCCCATAACACTGTGAGGTGTTGGATCAGGTGATAGTTTGTGTTTCAGCATATTTAATGTCATAATGCCGGAGCAGTAACAATGCATACTGAAGGTTTCAGCCATGAATGAAGATGCGAGGCATCCTATAGGTTATTAGTCTTGGTGTTTTTATCATATAGAATGATCAATTGGTCAGTTTTGATTCATGCTCCCACCTCATATTGATGAGATTACATACTGTAAAAACTTGCATGGCAACAGATGCTATTACTCTACCATTGCATTTGTGGATTTCTTGACCAGTCTATCAAATATCTCTTTCTCTGTGTAAAGTTAATGTGTGTAAGAGACTGCATGACTGTGATATACTACTGTACTGTATGAGGACTGACAATAAGAATAAAATGGGCAAGGCAAGAAATATCAGGGAGTGAGAACATTTGTAACTATAGGCAGTGACAAGGTCTTTCTACAAGTTTGTTTTTTTCCTGTGTCTTGCTTTTGACAAGCATCAAGCACTTTTTAATTCTATAGAATGGCAACGTAACATAGGATACTGTATAATAAAGGTCCCATATTATGAAAAACAGGTTTTTTCTGGTCTCTACATACATAAACTGATCCTCCCTGAGCTTACCAACTCCTAGAATGAGGAAAGCAAATGGGTCCTGCATCGACTCTGCAGCCCACCGACTGGTAAAACGGTGCTCATACAGGCTGTTCAGACTCAGCTCCTGTGGTGATGTCACAACGGGAGTGAGGCCGGCCCCTCAGCGCAATAAAACGCCTACCACATCTATTTCTATGGCTGCAGTGCACAGCAAGAAGCTAAATTGATGAAATACCTACCAATTTTAAGTCATAAAATGGTAATAATCTTTGCCGTGTACAGTAACCATGTTACTTAAAGGTGCAGGCACAGAAACAGCTTGTTCTCAGTAGAGCTCATTTGAGCGACTTTTAGACAGCCGACATTCAGGACCACAGATCAGTTTGGGGCAATACATTTCAAATACAGTTTAGTTGGACGTCTGACAGCTGAGTGAAATTGAGTAAAAAGAGTATAATATGGGATCTTTAACTTTAAAATCATTTTCAGTCTTGACAGACTCCAGTAACACTTCTATAATGGAAGTCATTTATTGAAAGTAGATGGAAGTAGATCAATTTAGCAGCTACAGCAAAGCTTACACTATAGCCTGTATCTGTATTAAGGGGAGAGTATTGTACGGTATTTTACAAGAAAATTCATTGTAAATCATACAAGAAAAAACAAGCTAAATTCACCTCATTTAGTCAGTGCCATTGCTTATTAGAATTACTGTGCTGTCCAGTATACATTATATAAGTAGTATAAGGCCCTGTATTGATCATGTTTTACAGCAATGACACCCTGTCAGATTGTAAGTGCTGGCTGTGTCAGTAAAGATCCTCTCCATGAACTCGCGCTAGAATGAAACGCTGACAGCCAAACACCCGATGAGCTCGAACTGACATCAATAGCCGCCAAAAAAACACCATACAGGCTCATTCACGTTCTCTGGCGTAACAGTGTAGCCCACTGTGACCGCGCTGTAATTGTTTCTGGGTCAAACACTATGCACCAGAACAGTTAAATGGGCAATAAGGACACTCAATTGCTCCTAAAACCAACACGGGACCATTAGTCCATTTATAGCAATGGGCCTAACATCTGTTACCTAATCACTACTTGATTGCCTACAAATCTACTGAAACCGAGCGATTAACACTGGAACAGGACAGAGCAGGTCAGTTGTGGCACATGGGGTTAATGGAACAATTAAACAGAGAGAGGAATAATGTGACAGGATGAGTTTTTGCAGAACAAAAACTTCTTTCAGGCTTTGAGTCATATGCTTAAAGGCTGGGAGAGTTTAAATGCATTTAAGTTGGGTGTAATGAATGATAGCAGATTTATGCCTCATCAACACATTTCCAACAACAGCAAGAGGATAGTGAACTGCCGCCGTTACCAGAGGGAAAATAGTATAAGAGCAAAAGTTGATACCTGGATTACTCTGGGACAACACTTGTCTGGAGAGCTGTGTCTCTAAGAAAAGAGTGAAACTCAGCAGTTAGTGTTTCTTTTCCATTGAAGACCTCAGAGCATGCCTTTGCAATGTTGGAGCTGGGGAGGAACAAGTGTAAGGTGCTTCAGCATGCACTGCGGAAACACATCAGCTTTTCTAATGCAATCCTTGTTTTTTTTTTCACGTTAGGTGCTGCGGGGGAGAAAGGATGCAGGTCAGAGAGAAGGAACGATACATCACAGCCACAGAGGTAAGGGTTTTCAGCATCAATCCAAAGTGCTTCTGGGTAGGTCAGGAGGAGAGAAGAGTTTAAAAGCCTTCTGTTAACTGGATAAAAATATGTGACACTTTCAAGGGTGCAGCGTAAAGTTGCTGTACAGTTGGACACACAAATGGAGAGGTACTGGTCCCACTGCCTCACAGAGGTGAAAGCAAAGTAAAAAACAAAATCATGCTTTCAGACTTTCAGCAGTCTAGTGGTTAAACAGGAGGAGGTAAAAAGGAAAGACACATAGATAACGTATAACTAACATTATATTGAAGACATTCAAGGCCTGACTCATTCCCCACAGCTTTAAGCAAGACAGAGCAAACTGAAACAATACTGTGTTGGTCAGATACATTGAACTTATCTAAATTTTAAAGTCCTGATTATACTAAAACATCTTCTTCTCCTTTTGAATTGAAGACATTAACATAAAGGTTTTGATGTTGTCTGTGTGTTTCAGCTTTCACGCCAACTCACCAGCCAAGAAGCAAACCCTCCAGAGTCCAGAGTGAAGGGACATGCGTACCTCCGTGCTCTGATTGAGCGGAAGGATGACGCCCTCCTCCAGGTAGAGCCAGTAGTCGGTGCTTACAGCGATCCCCAACAGGCCCAGGCCGCAGACAGCGAACACGCTGCTCAGCAACGTCAGCGCCTTCCTGCCACATAGGCTCATACCACAGCCTCAACAGAAGAGGGGGTGCGCCGCCGGCAGAAAGGGGAGCTGGGAAGATGGGAGGAAAAAATAAGGTAAAACATAAGGTAATATATAAGGTAAAACATCTTTCGCAAATTTCTATCTGAGCGATGTTATCGTAAAAGCCCGTCTGAAAGAGGATCAAACTGTCCCTCAGGCAAGCAAGGTGCAGAGACAAATGGAGGGTGCATCTGAAAAATGTGGGTGAAGTGAGTTCTGAGGGCTGCTTCATCTGAATCCAAGTTCACTACTGACGATGGAGATGAGTTGGAAATGAATAGGAATGTGATCGCAGATACTGTGGCATAACAGAGGACTTCTTTCCTTTCAGCTTAGAAAGATTCCCTCTCTCTATTAGAATTTAAATAACCACATTGTACAAGGCCAAAGGCTTAGTGGGGCATGTGTGGAGAAAAAAAGCATTATGTAAAGTTTTCCCTCACAATGCCTCCAGCAAAATGAATTGAAATATAAGTCAAACCGTTAATAATATGAAAAAGAGAAATATAAAACAAAATATCTGATACAAATCCACTTCCTCTTTCTCCCTTACACATCAAGTGATGCAGAAGCGGCATTGCAGATGGTGAGCAATATGTGTCAGCATATGAATGTGTACACTCGTCACACACAACAATGGATCCGTTCGTATGGTGGCTGATGCCCACATTCGGCGGAAGCCGGAGCGCTGGGGAGCTTGGCATGGGATACATGTTGAAAGGAATTGATTTTACATAATGAGTTCTCAGCGTGCTGCCACATTGAGCACCCACTGGGAGACTGAAAAGATGGGGGTGAATATGTGAGAGGATTTTGAACTTCTTTTCCTCGCTGTCTCTCTCTCCATGGATCAACATCTCGTACCATGGCTGGATGTAAAGCCTCAGTAGAACGGAGTATGGAAATCTCCACACATCTGCCAGATTGCAGCGACTCAACAGGCAGAAGAGTCAGACGCAGAGGGGGATGAGGTGTGGACCTCATAAAGCTTTGAGGAAGATGCAGCATCTAATATTTCAACAAATTGCTTCATGTTTGCAGCAAAGGAGACACTGGCATTAAACATTTTTACCTCATTTAGTTGCATCTTATACATACATTACATTTACATCATACACATACAGGTCATTATAAAAAATCTATGTCATAGAAAATGTTCAATGTATCCAGTAGAGTTCATTGTGTAAGATCATTTATAACAATATGCCCCTACCTCCTCCCTCTAATGGGCATAAAGCCACTTGCCCCACTTTATTGATACAAAGGGTAATAAATCTTAGAAGACTATTGCTCCAACACACATTCAACATAGAGTTCAATGCTGCACACATGCATCTAGTCTTCCTTATCTGTATTGTCCCTTTTAACCCATATTTCAGAGGTTGAAAAAATAAGAAAAAGATATCCAATAATTCTTCAAATTCAAGATATGAATTGGTTATTTTTGCATGTTCTTGCCTGCTTGGAGTTGTTATTTCTTATCTCAATCAAATTCCCTGAAAATTATAAACCAAGCCATATTCAACCTCCTACATCTTCTGATGTGAAATGACATTTCTAAGATATGTAGAAGTATGATAATTGCCTTGAACCAGAGAATGAAAGATTTACGACCACAACAGCAGCTATTAAACTTTTATAAAAAGAAAACAGTAGTCTCCACAGTGTTGTGTGTTTTTATCTTCCGCAGGGACAGCTGCGAGTGTCTCTTTCTGCCCTCACAATATGAACCACAGGTCAGATGGTGAGTGGAAGCTACTGAAAACATAGTTCCAGTGAAAAGAGAAAGAGTTTTTAGGTTTCTGTCTTAACTAAAAAAGTAATCCTTGTTACTGTTGAATTCTTCTGAATGACAAACATTTCCTGCTGGGGTAAATAGGTGAATTTACCCAGAATTCATTATACCACAGTTCATCTTATGAGAGTCAACAGATGGATTTAGACATTAGTCTGTCATATAGTCTGTTACATCAGAGCCAAAGTCTGCAAGCGACTCCAGAGCTCACTAAAGCACAAGTGACCATGTACTAATGAGAGGACTATCATTGAACCTCAGCTATTCCTGACCATGGTGCAATCAGTGGCTATTCTTTTACAATGCCTATGTAAAGGCTCTAATTTTAGTCATTCAGCATCAAGCAACAACTTTCCACTCAATAGACCTTTTTGTGTTACTACGCTCAACCAGCTGTTCTTAGTCACACAGCAGCAGAGGAAAACGTTGAAATGCTGATTGCTCCTAACTGGGAGCCTCCACAAATAGGGTTCCATAACTGTATGAGAAATGAATGAGCTCCTAAGGTTGGTTGTACAAGCACCTACAAAAAATATCTGTAAAGATACAGAATGGTTAAAATAATAATCTAAATCTAAATATCGATGCTAAAGTACTTTCATGTGTTTCCATTGTACTGTATACATGCACTAGAAATGTTTTTTTCTGTACAGATACCATCCTGCTATTACGTACTTAAAGATCAGACAAATACCAGACCAACACCCCGGTACTATTCACAACATGGTCACTATTAAGATCAAGAGCAGGAGGATGAATTTAAGTGAAGCACATATTTTAATTTACCAGATTCACAACACAGAGAGCTGATACCTGCTTCACAACAAAAGCTTTCAACTGAAGATTATAACTTTTTGAAATGTAACGTTGAGCCCCTGTCACCTAGGAGCTTAGCTTTGCATGATTAGGTGAAAACCAAGGTCAGACAGTCCACGTTTAGATTGAATATTTTTTGGTTTATATCGTCAGTAACACCATCAACCTGCTTACAAAAAAATGTAGAGCTTCTTGATGCAGTATGGATGAAACTCAAACTTCCAGCACACACACAATGGAGGTTAGATGTACATTTCTCTGTGCCAGCACCAGTGCATCCAACAAATCACCAGCACCATTAGGCTATTGACAGATTTTTGTAGCTACCTTTAAATATTGCCAAGTTATACTAGTGACCAAAGTTAGTCATATGAAATACTAACTGGGGAAAGCATTCAAGTAGTTTTATGTATATCTCAAGGGAATTGTAATTAGCTACATTAATAACTGTGTCCCGTTAAAGGATAATGAAACTAAACATTAACATTAAACACCATGAATTAAGCATTATTAGATGTCAAAACATCCATTAAGAGACAAAGCCTTTTAGTTACAGAGGATGATGCAGTTGGCCTCTAAAGAATTAACTCAAGATCTAAACTTAAGAATGACTGTGAATCTGTTTGGCTGAAACCAGTTTATGGAAAAACAAAATGTAGTACAACAGTTTTAGTGTCTGACCTCAGGTTTGAACTTTATTTGACAACATTAGATGTTCCTCGTCTTGTTAATAAGACAGGTAGCAACACAGAGGGGCAAATTATATCCACCAGACACAAGACATACAAATACACACACACGTACGCGCACATACACACACATCAATGATTTGGTTATAAGTGGAGACCATTCTCAGTTGAGAAAATTGCTTTTATTTTTTATTGAGAAATGTTTCTCATTAAATGTTCAAAGCCACTGGGACAAACAAAAAGCCTCATTGTGCCTCCCCGCCTGCAAAGGGACACACAAGACAACCTCTCTCATGCATAAACATCTTGTTGTTTAGAAACTTGTGAATAGAGACCACTCCTGCCTGTGCTTACAAATTCAGTAAGAGGATTGCAGCTGTTACAATTAATGTAAATTTTGTTTCAAAAACTAAAGGAACTACATTTTAGTGGCTACACTAGTTCCTGGAAGACCTTTTTATATCCACAGTAGAGAAAAGGGGGATTTGCTAAAAGTAACAAAACATTGTTAACATTTTCAGCCATCAATGTGACACCGAATAATGCCACTAGGGGTCCAGAGGCCATGCTGGCATCAAGTAAGGCAGATGCAGACCGCTGCTAGAGTAAAGGGCACGTCATCATCAAAAGTAGGGCATCCCTTTTCTGTCTTCTTTGTTAACATGCTCCTAACCTCCTGTCAACCTTAATTTCAACAGCTCAGTGGCAAAAATGCCACATTTTTCCAGAAACAATTGGAAATGCAAAGGCAAAGGAAAGAGAAATTGCTGTAGAAGACAATGTTGAAACACAGATTCCCTCAAACACAATGAACACAGTGTGGAAATGAAAATGCATGTTTATTTTGGCAGACGTGATGATCAAGTGAGAATTCTAACCTCGGCTTTGTCAGACTTGACAAGTGTACGATGATTTCTAGATAATTTGTTTGGATAACACTGCATATTTATAAATAAATATTGTTGACGGGGCTTTAAACATTTATTCGAGTTGAACCGGCTGTATATGGCCCATGACTGTGGTCAAAAGCACTGAATGTCACTGTGAAACTACTGATATCTTGATTTTAATTTGCTTATTTGTTCATCTCTGTCTAGGGTTTGTCAGCGTCAAAGCATGGATCTCTTTTGGCGTGCTTATTGACCCAGTTACTGTGGCCGTAAGAGCGTGGCTGTGAGTGCAGCCCCTCTGTTGCCTCTGAGGTGGACAGGCAAATAACACTGTGGGAGTTTGTTGCTGTTGGTTGATGTTACTGGGCCTGATTGGACGAGCCTGAGGACAATAGCAGTACCAATGCACGAGAGAGGAGATACGTATGCCATCAAGCCACTGACACAGCTGGACGAAGCTGGCAGCCCCCATCATCAATATTCTGCCTATACAGTTGCGACAGATGTAATAAGAGGAAACCACCACACCACACATGCTTATGGTACGAGTGCACAGGTTTACATGCATATCATGTGCACTCCCTTTCTCAGACACTCAAATGTGACAAATGACAGTTATACTCAACCACAATTGTCCAAATAAAGTCCATTTTACTGCCCCACAAAGTGTGTGCAGCCACTTTTTCCTGTCTTTTCTGCATCATGAGTATTACAGTAAAGAGGAAAAATGCAACCATTGTCACAATGATGTCATTTTTTCCAAAGCCTGCACAAGCCTTGATGTGCTTCTTGGTCATTGATATTGACATTGCCAATCTCCAATTTTATTTGTTTTCATTTCTAAGTAAAATCCTTCTAAGAAAACACCCAATAAGGGCTAAGGAAATCAAATTCATAATTCAGACTATATAAAGTGTCCCTGCAATACCCAGAGGCAATCCACCCTCTGCCAACATAGTAACCTAACCTGTACACTGCATGGTAAATATTTTAACTGACTAGTTGTCAACTGAGTAGTGACTTTTTCTGTGCAGCTGTTAAAATATATTACCTACCATAATTTGTAATGTTTATATAATAATAACATCACCCAACATTACCATTATTAATCAGAGTTACTCTATCAAACTGCACATAGTAGCCTGACCTTTTGTTTTTAGTAGCAATAATATTATATCACAGACATGTTTTCCACTTGTTCCTGTATATCTGCCATTATCTTTGAGAAATGTGGGTTTTCAGCAGTGAACTAACAAGCTAGTGTGATTTCTCAGTGGTCTAATTTTGGAGATGCCTCAGCCTTCCCTTGAGGGCATGCCTACCAAAAATGAGAAAAAGCAGTAGTTAAAGCCAAATCCCTGCTGCAGGCCAGACGACTTACAGTGCATCATCTGGCGAACAGCAGAGAGAGGTGGTGGTGGTGGTGGTGGTGGTGGTGATGCAAGCTGTCAGGACGGAGTGCCGCAGAAATCTGTTAAATTCTCACCATTTCACCAGGTTTAAAGCTGGATTTTGGTTACAAAATCACTAAAGTGGTTGCTTTTATGTTGCCAGATATTTAAATAGAAACAGCTGAACTAGTTGACCTCATGTGGGAGGTGTTCTCCTCCCTCTCTTCCCACATCGTCAAGACTCCAGAGCAGGCTGCAAAACACATTACATCTCTCTTCTGTAATGTCAGATCATCTTAATTGGATGGGGCAGCTCTGAATATAGCCCACGCCTTTCATCCTGTTCCAAAGGCATTTCCCTTATGTCTTTTAGCAAATGGTTTTGGCTTTGAGCTGCCATCCCCTTGCGCATTGCTCCATACCTTCATGACCAGAAAGTGCACAGGTTGCTTATCAGTCACTTTCTTCTATGCATTTAATGGCTTCGTAAATACATTAAGTGACAGAAAAGACTGCAACGACCCTTCAAAGATCCATTTGCTGTATCAAAACTCTGTGTTTATTAGTGACAGTTATTCTGAACTACTTCATTTCATGTAGACATATTTGTAACAAACATGAAAGACTATTGAATCCCAAAACCTTAGTGAATACCAAAGAAGTGATCTCTAAAAGGGCCGACACACATCGTCTCAGGCACAATAAAAACCTAAAGCAACGGCACTAACATCCATTTTTTCCATATTCGTTGTGAGAACACATCTCCCATTTATAAGTGCTTGACTTGGCCCTGTCGCCAGGCAACACTATACAGAGAGGCCTCCGAATTAGTCAAGCACGAATGAACTGATAAGCGAGTCCCAAAACAAGGCTTCCTATCCGGTAGTGCGTTTCACATGTGGATACAGAGCAAAACAGGAGAATACACATAGAGACACATTCATCATAGAGAAGTATAGAGGATATGCAGGACAGAGTCTATGCTGTCATGTATAGATTCTCAAACACACATACGTAGGATAATACAAGAATTAATTAAAGACGCACTACATGGAATTTTATACGTTCTAATATTATGTGAAAAAACTGCTTAAGTCCCTTTCCCACAGGTCAAAAAACCCACTATGACCCACTGACATTGGGCTTTTGCCAGGAATAGAAAAGAATCAATCAGCTTTTACACCTGGGTCAAACGACTCGAGCCAAATCTCCAATCATCAGCATTGATGTGAACATAACACCTGGGTGCTATGACGGCTTTCAGAGCTCAGACGATGTAGACCCATCAATCTGCCCAGCACGGTGCTGTTAAACCAGAAACACTGTGGCTTCAAAATAAGTTGAGTAAGTAACACAATGACAGATCAAATCGTCTTACACAGAGGCTCCAACACTTTTACAGGAGCTCCACGTGACAGATCCGTTTTATCAGTTTCTACAGCGGCTAGCAGCTCACTCTCTCACCCAGTCTTCTGCATGTGTACTGTATAAGCAGTGTTGGGTAGTAACGCGTTATTAGTAACGCCGTTACGTAACGCCGTTACTTTTTTCAGTAACTAATAACGTAACGCGTTGTTTTTTAAAATCAGTAACTCCGTTACCGTTACCAGACGCTGCGTTACTCCGTTCCTTTTGGTGAGGTTTTACAGCGGCACACACTTCCCATTACATTTTAGCGATCAATAAAGTTTCATTGAATTGATAGAAAGACAGAGCACACTGCAACACGGTGAAAAACAAAGCGCTTGGTGGCCGCCCTCTAGCGTCCCACACGTAATCTAACACGCTCCATGAAGAGGACTGGACAGGTCAGAGCACGGCATGACGGCGAGCTAAGGTAACGTAGCTAACGTAGCATCCGAGACCGAAGCTGTGTCCCAGTTCAGGCTGCAGCCCCTGGGACACAGCTCGAGAGTCACAGCGAGACACAACAAGCACCCACTCCACCGAGCAGCAGCGGTTCGAGTCCGACAGACGGACGCCTGAAACGGTAAACACAGCTGATCACTCTGGGTCAACACAGCTGATCGATCGAAAGAAATTACCGCTGGAGTGAATTTAGTACTTTCCGTCATTAAACAGGTTCTTGAACGTAACTCGGTCAAAGTAGTATCCTCAAGATGTTTGCAGTTCTGTCATGCTGCTGTAGGCTACATGCTGACATCATGCAGCATGATGATGATGGTAAAATTTTAAAGATAAAAACCGTTTTTTCATCAGCATCAGTACAGAACTGAAATGAGGTTAGAGGGGAATTCAATCAACCTTTATTTAATGGGAGCATTGGGGGAAAAAAACGAAAAAGTAACGAAAAAGTTACTTTCTCAGTAACGCATTACTTTTTGGTTGAAGTAACTGAGTTACTAACGGAGTTACTTTTTTAATGAAGTAACTAGTAACTGTAACTAGTTACTGTTTTTCAGTAACTAGCACAACACTGTGTATAAGTGCATGTGATGGCATTACTCCTCGTTGCTATGTGTGTCAGTCCAAACAGAAAGGCAAACTCGACTAGCTTCCATTAAAAAACCCAATAATTTTGGTGGGAAAAGGGTATAACAGTGTCTCAGTCTGAGCCACAGCACTATACATCGTCAAACATCAATCACTGGAGAGGATTGTGTTTACTTTCTGAGGATATATCCCATCAGAATGTTGCTTAGAGGGTGTATGATAACGGAAACCAATGAAGTGCAGCCAAGAGAGTAGGCAGTCGCTACAGGGAATATAACACATCGTTCATATATTACACACTAAGAATAGCAAATAAAAAAATAAAAAAATGTTTCTAGAGATGCTTCTAGGTATCTAACCCCCTGACGAAACAACCTCCACAGCACATGAACCTAAACAACAAGACTTTATAGATTTACTGAGAAAAATTCTTATCTTAATATTCGTACATAGCGATATCGACCACTTACACTAATTGACCATCTACCTTTATACATGCCGTGTGTTTATAACTCCCCAAAGCACACTAAGAACACTGAGCATGTCCATATTTCCCAAAAGCAAGGTTTATCAACTGACAAAATCGACTGTCGTGAACATATAGGTAAACCCTGAACAGTACATTTGAAAACTATTTGGATAAACAAGCTTTTACATTAGTGGAACAAACAGTATGAATGTGATTTTTCAAACACTCAGTGGACTTTATTTTAAGTTTCAGTCTGAACTACTACCCCATTGTATCAAGAGAACAGTTATTATATCCATGTCTGTCTCTGTGCAACAAGTAGGCTCTGATCCAGATAAAGTGTGAGCAGCCTGTATTGGACAGTGCCTGGGAACCATTACTATTCTGCCATTGCAGTCAGATAATCCCCTGCAGCCCACAAACCATCCCAGTTTAAGTTTGTGCGTGTATTAGTCTGGCTGGCACACTGAGGAATGGATGTCAGCCAAGTAGCGAACTCGTACCTGTGGGCTGCCTACTGATGCAAACATGATCTAAAATGTCATTATCAGAACTAGTGGTTTTGTTTACTTTTGTTTTGGTTTTTGTAATGACCTTTGCAATAAATGAAAAGAAAATGAAGCTTATCAGTCCGTGTTCTGACTAACCCCAATAAATGCAGGTTCCACTAGCATCTATGTAGAAATAATTCACGTTATTTCGTCAGTTAATTGTGAACCCAGTAGCCCACACTACGTTGGCTCCCTCCTCCGTAGTGCACTGAGCCAGCTGTGTGTTAGTCCTGCCGTTTAATCCTTGGCTCCAGCTCAAATCTCTGTCCGCGGTGCTGAAGCGCTCACAGACGGTGCCATGCTAAACAGTCAGTCAATAATAAGCTTAGTTCATTCAGCGTGTTGTTAAACAAGGCTGCAGTGGAGGCTCAGCTCATCTAAACCCTAAATTGAGTGCTATCTCCGAGTGTAGGTTTCACTTTACGACTTATTTAATCACACAGAGGAAACACTTTTAACAGCTCTGCTTTCCCCTCGCTCTCTTTCTTTGTCATCCTAAAAAATGATTTGCTGTGTCACAACATATTTCCTTTCTTCAAGCTGTGCCGCGTTACATGACAAGAAAATAATATGGTAGCTACCCTGTGATCACTGGTTTAAAGCTTTAGATAACAAAGAGAGTTCAGCTTTGTGTGTGGAAGCATGGAGTCAGAAGGCAGAGAAGCGCACATTATGTTTCATGTAACACTTAAAAAGTAAACTTAAATGTGTGTATCGGCAGATGAAAGGAACTTAAAATCATAACGAAGTGGGCTTTAACTCCACTCTTAACATAGTAATAAAGTTAGGTTTTATCTGTCAGGGCTGACCATCTGTTTGACAATGGAAGCATTGGCAAGCAAAAACATCCGAGGCACGAGCGACACAAACCCATAAACGAAGCCTTTCTCGTGGGCTTAATGTAGTTTGTGACGTTCAACTTTGCACTCAACATAAAAGACAAACACCGTGACTGAGCCTGTTACCTTCACGAAGAAGACTCGTTGAGATAAAACACTGTTCCTCCTCTTCCTCTCTTCTTTCTCCTTTTCTTTTCTCCTGTTGTTCAGTCGCTCGGCTCAGATGTCGAGGCTTTGGCGCGCGATAAGCCTGTGTGTCGAGGCGGACGAAGCTGCGTAGCTCGCGCACCACTACTATCCAAACCCGTACTAACGGTGTGGCGCGAGGCACGTGGTACCCAGCTCCTCACCAGTACTTCTCTTCTCTTCTCTTCTCTTCTCTTCTCTCTTCTTCTCTTCAGGTGTGCGGAGATGGGGAGCTGCTGCGTTCACGTGCTGTTCACTTTCAGTGAGTCTATGATTCATACCCTTTCAGCAGATTTTAGTGTAGAAAGGGGAAACTAGAAAGCAGGAAACAAATAAACTGTTGTACAGTATGTGAATGATGGGCTACATGCAAAATGTGAGGGTTTCAACATTTATTAAATGCACATTCATATAGCCTAAGGGCCCTGAAACATATTGCACATGACAAAATAAGTCAAGTCAAGATCATTTCCAAATGTAAAAGTACAGTAATAAATACTGCCATTACAGTACATCCTGTCTCCTATTCTTTGTCTTCTACGTAGGACAAAATATATTACTTTGATGTGAAAAGTGACGAGATAACCCACGTTTGCTGTAAAAAAAAAAAAAAAATGTGTTCTGCTATTTGTCATGAACAACTCAAAATTCACACCAAAATTAGGGGGACCAAAAAAATAGTTCATGGTTCAAGCAAATCAGGGGGCTTATAAGATCAGTGCATTAATGCATGGAAATTTAAAATGTGTTTCTTAAACAGAAAAAAAAACAAGGAAAAGGAAAAACTACAGAAATCAAAAACAGAGTGGGAGGGATGTCGTATATCACAACATTAGCCTTCAGAAAACAATGCCTGTGTAAAGAATTGCTCACATTCCTGCCCTGTATTTGAATGAAGTTAATGTTATGCCAATGAAAATGGACCTTCACTAAATCATACTGTGATCTTTGTTCTGTTTTTCTCTCTCTCTCTCTCTCTTTGCATTATTACCACCTCTAACTAAAATGTATCCCTGCAATATCTGGTTCATGTAGAAAACAGATGTACTGTTTAGTCTGCCCACGTGTTCCCAAATGATGTTAGAAAACAGTGACTGGACAAATTAAGGATGAAGCCTAGAGCAAAATTTGTGTTAAATGTGATAGTTTCATGATAGCATTTGGTCACATGGTCAGGAAAGTGCAGATTCGTCTGAGTTGCTGTCAGACTGACATCAGCACAAACTGTCTCTGAGCATATGGACGTTCATTCAGTCATCTAGGAGCATCTGGTGAATCCCATGCATGTGCATGACTACCCACCACATTCTGCTGCTGCCTGCTCATAAGCAGGAGTGAATAAAGGCTCTCAGCAGCTGGGCTCTAACTTGACCTTTCACATAACCTCTCGCTCACTTCACAGGAAGACAATCAGAACCTCTCGTTCCATTTTGCATCACTTTCTTTCAGAACCTTATTTCTTACACATTACATCATTGGATACCATTGAAGCACACTTGCCCTCTCCTGCTGTCTGTTTTGACCTCTGCTTTGACCACCAAACATCAAAGCCTGCAGCAAATTTTCATTCATTTTCAAACTTTTCTTTCCTTACATCCTTTGGGATTTCAGGGACACTGTGCCCTTGCTGACCAAAGCAAAGAAAATCAAGGATTTTGACATCATTTTGACTACATGCAAACTCAGAAAAACACGGTGCTGTCATCTTTTATACTCCTTTCTTGTTTCTTTCTTCAGATTATATAAACATAAATCATTCAGTTCCTATAATATACCCTGGCTTAGTCATTATTCAAGATGCCCATGTGTATCAGACTGTAACAATAATGCATCTGTTTTACAGGCTCTCATAACAAAACAATACGGCTGCATATGACTCTGGCAGTTTCATAACAGATGAAGCAGTGCTGAGGTTATGTGTGTGTATTTGTCTGTTTGTGTAATTGAGGGAGAATGAGAGAAACCAGTGGCCTGAAACATATATGTGTTAAACAAGAGCTCACACACCAGCTGGGTCCACAGTCAACATACTGCAGGGCTTTCTCTTATCAAATAGCAGCTATATGCCTTGTCACGTGAAGAAACAAACAAGAGTAAAACAAGACTGTAGACAAGATTATGAACCAGGATGGGAAAATCCTGTTTTTAATTAAACGAAACACACTGAAAACTGTATTTGTTAAATGCAGTTAGAATGACTCAAATTTAAGTCAAGTACTTATGAAGAACAAAAGGATTGAAAATTCTAATATCTTCAATACACCACATTGCACGAGCAAGCAAGCTACCATTTAGGACTTTGGCCACCATCCAGCTGGGATGGAAGTAAGAGTAATTATGGGCCCTCATTTGAGAAAACATCAGTAAGATAGATGAAAGCCAATCTGAGGATATGTTTAATAGTTCGAGCATTGTGACTAACAAGATAGACGAGAGAGGAAAAGCCCAACATGAGAAGGGTTCAAGGTCGGAAAAAAAACAAAAAACTTTTAAATGAACAATACATTAACACAGGCCAGCAGTAAGAACTGCAAAATGGTTTTAACCGTCTTCAGCTAACTCTATCTTAGCATTGAACTTAATCTCCATATACAGTATTTGTCAAGACAAAAATTAGGCTTTATGACAACAGCCCAGTTATGAAAGTTGTTTAACATACATTAGAAAAAAAGCAACAGGATGCTAAATGAGATCAAATAACCACAGATGTCACATGAAATAACTATAGATCTGAACTACAGTTGCCGTACGTAGCCACAGGTAGTGTTTCATGAAAATAAAAACTCTGCTTGAGTTGAAGGAGTTTTCATCCTATATTTTGTGACGGATATCTGGTAAATTGGCAATGGGGCTAATCTCAAAATGGGATACTGGGCACCACATTACTCCACTCCTTGCTGAAAAGGAAAGCCTTAAGTCAGGTGAGCCTGCATCCTTAAGTGAAATCTCGTAGGGATCTAGCAGTGCCAGTCAGGTCTTGCAGCTGGACCGTGATGCTCCTCACCCCTCTGCTTTCCCCAAAACTCAATGTCAGCCAACAAACTACTGCGAGAACCTGACACATACACAGAGCCCAGGAAGAACCCACCCGATAAAATTTAACATTGAATAAGAAAAGCTGACAGTTGACAGATGGAAATTAGCTGTGAGCTAAATCTGGTGCAACCATCTCTTCATTGTTTTCTGCAAATAATTAATGTAATTGCACTGTCCCTTAATAAACTAATAAACTAAACTAAACTAAACTGATACCACTGACGCGCTTCTTAAAATACGTCATCATGCAATATCATCATGACCATCATTATAATACTAGAGTCATAATATATCTTTTTAATACTAGGGGATGTGCAAATTATGTTTAAGCAAAGGGAGAAGAAAACATTCACCCACATAAGTATGGACTTAATTTCCTTTTTTATTAGCATTATCATACATTAGGTACAAATGACACAATCTGTTACAAGGTAAGTAGCTCAGACTCATTTGAAAGTTTTCAGGCTGACAAGGGAAGAAAACAAACATACACCATTTTTTAAAATACAATATATTCTTTCTTTTACAGTCTATGTAGATATCTACTGTAAGTCATTTATGTACAATGACAGGGATGCTGATATTATAAACTAACATAGAGAGGAGAGTTAGAGACCATGTTAATGTAAGGGTTAAGAGATAAGGCATTCCAGCACATCACTGATCCTGTGCTCTGTACGCCCAAACAGATGGCAGTCCACTTCAACTCTCGTATTTTACAGCCAACAGGACACAGCTGAGAGTAATGACTTACTACCAAGAAGAAAGAGGTTAGGCATGATTCACATAAAACAAACGGGTAGCTAAGGAGTAATTTAAGAAATTCCAATTGAAACAAACAAACAAAATAAAATCGTGACTGACTTCTCTCTCAAAATGAAAAATGTATTTCATTATCTGGCCACCTTAACCCCTTAAAGCAGGACTATGTATCTTATGTTGAGCAGCGGCAACAGCAGCCTCCACAGCCACGTGTTGGTGTTTTATATTCTGTTGGGCCCCTAGTCTGAGCAGCTAAAGATTATGGAAGCAGAATACCACAGAAGAAACCAGCAATCGTGCTGTCCACTCATGTCAAGTCAGTATTTGGCTAATCTGACAGACAAGACACCTTCTGAACTGACACTGTGTGTGAAAATGTAGATGCTAGAAGCTAATTGCTTTGCCTATGATGTCCTGGTCCTAAGCATACAGTATCAAGCTTCGAACAGCTAACTGACAGACCCAGTCTGACCTCCGTCAGTGTGTGATATAGTGCTGTAAAGTGTCTTGTAACTGCTCAACCAAAGTTACATAGTCCAAAAAGAGATATTTGGAGCGCAAAGTGGGAGTGAAAGATGCGCCGTTCTCTGTGTTACAAGTCAGCGTACCATCAAAATGAATCCGAAGCAGTAAGTTTAAGGTAAAATTGTTGCATAATGTTACAGTACAAACAAAAAAGGTGAGGACATCAAATCAAATGTTAACAAAGTAAAACACTAAATAAATTTGGCTAATTCCTTTCCCATTAGGAGTATTGAGGGTAATCAGTAAAGAGTGTAATTGACACTAGCTGTGTGAATTCTAAGAAAAGTCATCTGCTTCCCTGACCTGATAGGATTTAAAGGGTGAAAGGAGGAGGACACTGTCGATAACATGATGGATTGACTTGGCCCAGGCACTGAGGACGGAGGAACAGGTAGACTAAAAGAGGGCATACAAGACAACAGGGGAGGGCTGGTTCAATGTGACGAGGCACAGGGGCCATCCTTAAAAGAAGCCATCATCATCTGTCCTTATGTCACATGTCAACTGCTTCACTCCCCATCTATCATCCTTTAATATTGTTGATACGTTTATTAATTAACTCACTACATCATTCAGTCGTTAATAGGCACAGGGAGGTAAAGGTAAAGCAAGCAGACAAGGGTGACCCAAGTTACAGTCTATCAGACTAAGGGTTATTGGTGTCAGTCAATAAAATGTGCTTAAAATTCAGATTTACAGACCAGATGAAGGAACATTTATGTGAACAAAGTGTGCAGTTTTTTTTTGTTTTTTTTAAAGATCTTTTATTTACATTCATGACAATTTTGAGGTGTGTGGAGACACTAACATAGACGTAAAATTAGACGTTAATTAACAAAGCTAATAGACAATGGATTAAAAATACATGATGTGGGGTAATGATAAGGAGTAAAAATGAAGTAGAGACTTTAAAGTAGAACAAGGTAGATAGGGATCAAAAGGAAGATGTAATGGTTCTCCGTTAAAGTTGGGAAAGGCACACAAGGGGAGAGTATTCATCTTTTTTTATGCCCACACTGACCGTGAGTTTATATTCTGAAAACTTTTTTAAGAAGAAAGAAATAGGGAAACAATGTCATTAGAGATTCTGTTATAAAGGGACAGAGCAAGATACAGAGGTGCAAATTCAGACGAGGGCAAGACTGTTGCTGAGTTAACTCTGAGTATGTACAAGGAATAGTTTCTCTCACTTCTGAAGAATTCACTGTCAATGTGATATTAAAAGCTCCACAGGTTAAAATGATTTTCTGACACAGTTCTGCCCAAAGTTAGACAGGAGGCAGGAGGATAAAGTACCGTTTATGGTGAGTTGACAATCAAACCGACTGGCATTGTAATGTTTACTGACACAATGTGCATTGCTATACTCATGGCAACATGCTAGTCTATGGTATGTTGCTAATCGAGTGTGTAGCAGGAGTGGCTTTACGCAGCTCTCAGTCTCTGCAGGGAGAAGCTGCCACAGACAGTCATTCATGTGACTACAGCTAGTGCAACGCTGCTATTGTCGGGTTCTGGGGATTTCCAGGTTTGGCACATGCAGAAGGTTATATACTATATATATATATTATATGATAGGAAACATGGAAGGAGAGCAATACTCTTAGAAAAACAGATAAAGATTTTTATAAATGCTTCAATAGTTCCTATGTATCCATCTGATATGAGTTTTCTAATGTGATATAATATCCTTTAAAACATTCCTGAATTTCTTGAACAGAAGGTAAAGAAATAAAACGGACAACACTGAAAACAGCCAAAAAAAAATGTCAAAAGCATAAAACAAAAACAACAACAACAACACAACATTGAAACTATAACATAAACCCCTTTCATGAGACACTAGAGAGCGAGTGGTCCCACTGGCTTAGCAATGAGCAGTGGTCTTGAGTCAAAACTCAAAGCTCTGGATTCAGGTTTCCACATCGCCATACCAACCAGAGCCATAATGTAACTTCATAAACTGTAAAGCTCCTACAGAAAAGAGCACTGCTCTAGAGCCGGTGACTAGGTTTCAAGAAAAAAGTATTTGTATCTATTAAATCTCTGATATATTCTTCCTTCTTCAACCCAGATTGCCCATACAATCTTGATATCCATTTCTTTTTGTGTCTTTTTTCTCTCTCTTTTTTTCGGTTCACACGCTTCTGCTACTCAGTCGTGATTTCACACATAACTCACCCACCTGCCTGGGCATTACGACTTTCAGAGTTTCATCGTTATTATTATGTTGTCACACAACAACATTGAAGAGTCTTGTTGGTCTAAAATCAGCAGTCTTACAGTAACTGACTGTGATGTCTACTGGCCTGCGTTAAATTCAGTCAATCTAGAGCTGTACTTACAGTGACTCTCCACCCGAGTGTTTCTCACTCACTGTGCATGGACCAATCTGACGGTCCATGGTCCTGATGGTCCATGCACAGAGTCGGGTGTGAGGGCTGAGATGGAAACAGTGTATTGTTCATATCATACAGATACACATCTTAAAGTGGATTATGATGTAAGAGTTAATTTGAGACATTTGTTGTCAACATGGACACTTTTTCCCCCACAGTCAAAACCAGTCACTATTGATCAACATGAAATCATTTGACAACTGGAGATTCTTAACCTTTAAAGTTCGATTTTACACGGAGTATCATTTTAAGGTTGCAACTCTTTGGGGTTTCATACTTTATAGCATGCAGTATTTAGCGGATCACGTGCATGTATGATGCCAACCAACAGCATGCAGATACAGAAGGACAGCCAAAGCCCTGACACGCATCCAATCAACACACAATTTGCAGTAAAAATCATTGAGTATGATTACAGAAAATTAAAAGGAAAAAAAGAAAAGGTTTTGATAAATCTGCCAAGTATACGGTAACAGATTTTTTTTTTTTTTTTTTTTTACAACTTGCTAAATCTGGATTCTATTTAGGACATCCAGTTGTTACAAAGTTGATTTCTACTGGGTTATGTTCCTAGTTGTTTGTCTTTTTTTTCTTCTTTTTCTTTCTTTTCTTTTTTTTTTACACATACAAATATTGGTTTATCTAATTAATGTAATAAAAGCACATTCAGGTGTTGGTATAAAACTGTAACTTGCTATACTCTTTTTAAATAACTCATGATTATTTACAAAGGAGTTATACACTGATGTTAGATACATTTAAATATTCATCTGATCTAATGGAAAAATAGGTATGAGTTCACAGAAAAGAGGAGAGTAAAAACAAATCTAGTTAAAAGACGTCATAAAAACAAAATGAAGACGGTTAGAAAAAAGGTTAATATCCAACTAACAATGATTATGTTGACATACTGTACTAATGAAGGGAGGTTTTGTTCTCAGGACAACAAAACAATGTTTTTCATTTGCAACTTGTGTATCTAAGAAATCTGACAAATGTGTTTTGTCTATGCTGGAGGGTATGATACTGTGTGCAATATAACATTGCACGGTTAATACACAAAGATGAATTGATGTTATATTCCTAGTTTGTAAGTATTCAAAGTATTCTTAAGTAATCATTAACAGTTAACTCAAATGTCTTGTCCTGTTTCTGTTAAGACATTTATCACTGAAGGGAGGCTTTGTAGTTGTGGGCATAGGACAGGGACAAAAGTTAACACTGACGAGTGTTAAAACATGACAAACTGTAAACTTCATCGGTTTGATTTTTTAAGGTAGATGTCACTGCCCACATGCTAGACTGATTATTGTTGATTGTGTGTCCACAAAATTATCGACGAGGTAAATGTCTGCAGCTTAGTTAGGGCTGGGAAATATGTCTGCAAATCATTGTTTCCAAAACAATGTTCATCTTAAGTTTTGATAAACTGAAACCAACTCTGACAATTTGATGCCTGTGTGTCTCAGAAATGTGCTTTTTTACAGGCTGCATATTATTCAAATAGGTAACTGTTGGTTTGCGCTGCACAGTCAAAGGTCAGAGTGGCTGGATTCAGTTTGTACTAAAATATAATTTTATACCATCACCATGAAACCAAAGGGCAAGAAAAGTGTAAACACGATACAGGAAACATCAAATCACAAGGTGCTGTTACAACTCCTGCACCACCTGTCCTTCATATTTGGCTATAGCGTCTACACAGCATTATATGGGCGTTTATCCCAGTCATCACACGGTAACAACTATGATGTGATGATTATCCATATGAAAACAAACTCTTGCCCACCAACTACATCTGTAGACTACGTTGTTTATCCATTGAGATTTCTAAGCATGTGTCTTTTGCAACAGGTATCCTTTACAGAAAAGCCTGCGCTTTATATCTTAGCTGATCTTAGCTCCTTCAATATTCTCTTGATTATATTATCAAGATTAATTCATTCTCTGAAATGAATCATATACTGGCATATATAAATAAAGCCTGACGCTCTACTGTCTCAGTGCCTCCAGTTATAGTAAACTGTCAATATAAATTGCAGGGTTAAAAAAGGACATCCTCGTCTATAGTGCATGCTCATTATTAAACTAAAGGAAATTAGAAAGAGTCTAATCTATATAATCTATACTGGCAAAGACAGAGTATAGAACAAATGTGGATGTGCTAAATTCTTGCTTACGAGTAATACCAATACATTAAGTGGGCCTTTGATCAAGTTGTGGTCAGATGTTAGATGGTTGGCAGGTATAAGTGGGTGGCAGTGAGCAGGGAGGTTCTTCAGGGAGGTTTCCCCTCCTTCTCATTCGCTGATGGTAAGCGACGGGTGTACAAATTGTGGGTTGATGAAAGAGAAGCCTGAAAACTCGGCCTGGTCGATGTTGGCGATAACCAGCTCATCTGGTGGTGTGAGCTGGGGCTGAGTGCGTGTGAAGAACTTGTCAAAGTTCTCTGCTCCTTTGCCACACTGTAAGAGAGAGAGAGGAGAAGAAGCAAAAGGAGACGTTTAGACATGAGGTTATGTGGAATAACATGAAGAGTGCAAACAGACCAATCAGAAAAAAAAATCTGGAGCACTGGCAGAAATATGCACACTGCAATTCTTTGAAAGCCGATACACAGCAAAATTCAGAGACAAGAGCCGCCATCACATTTAGCAGAATTCGCTTTGAACTTCTTGGAAATTTTCGCAGATGAGCCCAAAGCACAGGACACATAACATCATAGTCATCATCCGTCACTATAATTGCCATCACCATTCATTTTACTCAATTTAATCACACTGGGCTGACCAACTTCACAATGTGCATGGACAGAACAAAAAGCAACATTTTTGTGTTCTCAGATTTCGACCCACCAACTAATTGCATCTTTACCCCATTGTCTAGCCTAGATAAAAAATGGAGAACATTTCACACCTGATACCCCACTTTTGCAGGGGAGGCGGTTTGACAACATCAGATTACATGCTCTACATCTCATTCACCTGAATCACAATGCACCCCTCTGAATACCAAATCAACATTGTCACAGCTGTGGAACGAGCAAAGCAGTTCCCTGTAAACAAGGCTCAGGTTTGATTCTATGAAATCAAACAGCGTCTGTTATAAAGCACTCTGTGTTCACACTGATCTAACAACCCGCTATGCAGCTCCTTTGTCTCAGCTATACGTGCTTTTGAGCATTTGACCTCCAACTGTCAAAGCTGATTATCTTAGAAAGATGAGATGATTCCTTGAGTGAAAAAAACAGCGACAGTATCAAGGTGCAACAAGGTCACAGAAGGGTTAAATGGTGTGTTTATGAGAGGGAGGCAAGCTGTCAGTATTTAACAGGAGACATCAAACATGTTTTTGTGTTTCCGCGATGAGAGAATAATCAAATTAAAACAAAGACATGGAAACAGATCATGTCACATGCTGGATGAATTAGCACTTCAGAGAATTCTGATGTCGAGTGAGACAGCGGAGATTTGCATTTGTATCACCTATTCCCTCCAACTGGGGCAAAAGACAGTGTAAGGCTCAGTCATCTCACATGCTATTTTAACTGCATTACCAAGAAAAGCACACATCAACAGATCCTGTTCAAAAGCCACACCGACTGTCTGCCTTTGTCCAACAACCGTTACCAACACTAGGCACTGGTTTTAGGACTGGAGGACAAAAAGACAGACTGTTTTATCTCCTTCCAAGCTAATCTGATTCATGGTTCTGTATATTATCTTAGCCACACGTCCAGGCTATCATTGTCCCTTTAGGATTAGCTTTTGTGACTGATCTGGCCACAAGTGTACTCTCCAACACAAACTTGCCAACGGCCTCGGTGCCCTTACCATTCTTTTCAAGGAGAAAGGTCCATCCTCAAATCCAAACCTGTTTCAAACTGCACCAGCACCATGCTCTCAACTTTTGGTCACATGTTCAGCAAAAACCTGTCAGTTTGGCATCTGAGCTCTTTGACTTGAATCAATAGCATCAATATTTAATGTTCTGACTCACTATTACGCAACACTTTTTAGACTTTGCACTCTGGTGTCAGCATAAAAAGACCTCAATTTGTCATTTACTGTAGATGTGACATGTCAGATCGGTGACTGAAGGTCTGTCTGTAGTTAATCTATAAAGAGCATTAGTGAGGTGTCCCTCAGGTGGAGATGAGGTGGTTTTGTCTGACAGTTTTTTTTTTTTTTACGATCGCTCTAACCCATTTTTCAATACTTAAAACACTTTTTCAAAACTCTTCACACATATCACACCTAAAACACACAATTACTTATTGCTCAAAATTTCATGCTCAAAATCACACAGTATAACTAACCACAGACACACATTTTCAAAATACAATAATACACTAACACAACTCACCAAATCTACCAAAACACTGACACATGTTGTCTTCTAACAGAAACATGTAGTCAGTCACAGCACAGTGTCATAAAAACACTAACAACTGATGGAATAACACAAACCGAATCACTTAACATGTGTCAGATCTAATGTTTTACAATAGACAGATTATTGTATTGATCATAAATTGATGTTCGTGTTGTAGTTTATTTTGAACCCCTCTTCATTTTTCATTTGTTGGGCATGAATTTTGTTCCTTTTTTTGTAACACTTAACTGTATTACAGTATTTGCAAATTAAATTTACTTAAAGAGAAAAAAATCAGCATTTACAGTAGCTGTTGCCCAAAAAGAAAAAGGAACAGAAGAAATTACTGAAAAAAGAATCAGCTGTGATGATGTATTTGCATGAGCTCAATCAACTGCTTTCAAAAGCAATTACGTAAACAAAATACAGGTCATAAATTTGTTTCAGTCTACAATGTGAACTGCTGTTCACTTTGGCCTTTAGGTTTGGCTTTCAACATGAGGTTTTCTGTTTTGACAAACAGTGTGAAAGCAATTGAAAATGTCCCAGTTACTGTAACTTCTACTGTTTTGGTCTTAGTCGAACTTGTGTGTAAAAGAAGTTAAAATGTTTAGTTTAAATGTGTTAAATGCATGTATTTGTGTCAAAAGAACAAGAAATGTGTTATTGTATAGCCCACACAGGCTGATGTTGTGATAACTGTGTGAAAAGTTTTGAAAAAGTGTTTTAAGTATTGAAAAACGTGTCATAGCGATCATAAAAAACTGTAAATCAAATCAAATCAGAGATTTGTCAATAGAGGACTTTTAAGTCATCTTTCTCTCTTTACTGGAGACAGATCAATAGTGAAAGACAGAAGGCTGCATACATCATCCTCATATTCTCATACGTCCTCATCAGTAAGTCCACCTACACATGGATGTGGATGTGGATGTGGATGCATGCATTCGTATATACACAAAATCACACACCCAAACACACACATGCACACGTACTCTGGGACCAGATGCTTCGATTGATAAGTGTTTATGTTCCCTGAGGAGATCTGGTTTTGCGGCTGGTTTGGAGGATAATAACTGTGTGGAACCAAATGCCAAAGGGCTGTACGACACGGGACTTGAACAGGAATAAAGGATGATGGTAACCACAACCACATTGACACTGTTGCCAGAGAAATAAACATTGGTCTATTAGACTCAAAGGGTAGGTGTTTCACCAAACATTACATCAAAGTTCCAATACTCAAGGTATGGGAGTGAAAAATAACATTGGCTGATGTCTACTACTAGAATAAAAATTATACTGGGAGACCAATTGACCCTCCCACTAATGGCTATTGTCCAATCCTACGCTAGCAACCATATGCACAAGAGGCCAGTCAAGCTTTCGGCAGAAAACAATATGCTGAAGCGGTGGTGTACAGCAGTGTTTTTCAACCTTTTTTGAGCAATGGCACATTTTGTTCATTAAAAAAATCCTGCGGCACCACTAACCAAAAATGTTACAAAATGACACAGTGTAGCCTAATAAAAAACTTGCAGTTTGACAACTTATCTTTCATGATCAGTGAGATGACTTAAGTCTTCGTGGGTTGATAGACGGGAAAAAATGAGTCCAGTTGTGTCGTTGAACAGATGTTTTATCCTCCTGCGCGAGTCACGTCACTGAAAACTACGAATGATCTTTGTGATTCCTTCTCTGTGATATCTCAGAACAGTTTATCCAGAAATATGCTGATATTTCCTTAGAAATTGATGCCAATATTGCTGAAAACTCCATAAAACTCCATAAAACTCCATAAAAGCTTGACTGACGTAGTAACAGTAACCAAGGGGGGCGGGGCTTAGCGAAGGGTCAATTAGTTGATTAGCAAAGTCCTCTTGGCATCTTCTGACTCCTCCACTTGTCACATGTACTGTACTTCAAAACAACCCAGCAGACAGAAATCTCGTTCATTGTCCCTACTGAATTTCTATTTACACTCTTAGAAATATGGGTTCCAAAAGGGTTCTTCTAGAAGGGCTGAGGTTCTAGCTGGAACCATTTGCCCCTGAAAGCCCCTTTTTTGAAGAGAGGGTTTTTCAAGGCTTCTTGGTAAAACTGAGGGTTCCACCTGGCCAAGCCGAAGAACCTTATGTGGTTCTAGTTAGCACTTTTATGTATTTCTAAGAGTGTAGACTATACAGTAACTGACTGACTGACTCATACACTCATACGTTCCAACACAAGTTCAGGACCTGTGTCCCCAGTGGGCTTCACTTACGATCAACACTACAAATAAACGAAAATGAGAGTGGTTTTACAGAACAGGGAGCCCTTGGATCAACCATTACACATCCTCTGCTCTTTATTTCCAGTCTCTTTTAATCAGTTTTAATTGTTGATATGTGGGCAGTTTGAGCCTACAACCATCTGTGACCTGGCTTTGAAGCTCTTGACTAACTCATGACTAACTGGCCGTATCCACTGCTGCCCTACATTACATTCGCAGACAGGACAACATTGTCTGAGTGTGTGTATGTTTGCATTTACGTGTCTCTGTGTGTACCAGCAAGAGCTTGCGTGTCTGTCTGTGTGTGTTTAAGCATGTCTATCTGTGTTTGTAAAGCATAGACACTGTAGTATAAAGGTACAGACATTTCTATTTATACTTTTTTAATATTGGTGTGGCTTGACAGAAGATGTCAGGTCATTTAACAGAAGTGAACAAGACAGAACACAAAAACGTTTCTGAGGTGTGTGTCTGAGTGCTTCTTTTTTAAATCTCCCATTCCCATGACTGTTGTCACTGACAGGTGACGCTCGCTCCAAGCCACTACCACCCTGTCAGAGTGGATAGAAGATAAGGAGCGAATGTGACTCTGTGTCTTTATGTGTGCTGTGTCTCTGGATGTACTCTCTCTCTCTCTTTCCAACAGAGCAGATACCTGATGGGTAATCACCAGGATCCTTCAACCGCTACTGACTACCTGTCTTCTTCTATCCATCATTGACCATCTGTCGTTCAAGTGAAGCAACACACTTTTCATTCTGACCTCCACTGGCAAACGCTATAGCACCAAAATGTCTAAGTGTATGTAGGATGAAGCTTCAGCTGCTGAACTGACAGAGCTCAGTTTCTGGACATATTTGACAAACACGCTTCATTCATTCTGGTCCGTGTCCGTTTTGTTTTTTTTGTTTTTTTTTAAACAGAAAGACTTTAGATTTGTTGTGTTATAGCATCACACTACATATAAAGGACTTTGAATTGTCTAGAAACCGTTGTGAAGGAGCTGCACAAGATAAATGAAGCATGATCAACTCAGCAAGAACAAAAGGGAGAAAATTAGGTTTGGTTGGAGGCGGGGGGCAGAGCTGGTCTTACATCTCCGATTCCACATTGTGTGATTCAGCCAACCCTTATGGGGTGAGACCAAAGCCATTATGCTGTTGATACATCCTCCCATACACGGTGGCATAGTGCGCTACACGGGTTTTTGACCTACTTTCTCTCACTTTAATCTCTCTCTCTCTCTACACACGTACAGACGTGCACGCCTCTGCACTCAAGCATATTAAAAGAACACTCAGCTACTTAGGATGATAAATGAGTGCCTGCCTCCATTAAGAGTTATGCCAAGACGCTCTCTCTCTGTCACTTGCTCGCTCTCCCTGAAGCCACTGGCATGGGAAGCTCTCCGCTCTTGTCATCATCATCGCAAACGTCATGTTTTGTTTTGTTTAATTGTTTGCCTGTCTTTGGTAGCGAATCATTTACACAAGCATCTGTCATTAGAACTTACATAATGTGAAAAGTAAAGTTTTAAATGCATTGATTTTGAGTTGTTGTTTTTTTCTTTGAGAAAAGTCTTTGTGGTTTATGAACTCACACACAGCATAGTCGAACCCATTGGTTATTGGTGCAGAAAACCAAAGAAAAAATAGAGACGTTACATGAACAGCAGGATTTTGGCTAAGCTTCAAAGAAATGCAGTTTGGACCAAATTTCTTGAAAACCGTCTATATACAGTAAGAAGAGCAGAAGGGTGTCTGTGTTTAAATTGGAAAGATTGCAGGTTGGATTTTTAATACATCCACCCAAATGCACCAGACTTGGCATCCTTGGGAGTTTTAATAATGATAAAAAATACAAATAATTTGAAGAAATAAATACACAAACAAACTTGAACTGTTCCCTTGTATGTCCCGTAAGCTAAAAGAGGAAAGGCAGATATGCTCAGTCATGCTGCAACAGACTGTGCCTCTCATTTTCTTACAGCTACAGTGAGTCACAACTCATCCATATTGCCATAATTCTCTCTCTCTCTCTCTCTCTCTGCGTGCAAGAGTGTCCATGTATCTCATCCAGCATGCACATCTCTTCCTTGGACACTTTTCCATGACTTCTGTTCAGTGACTAAGTCCTCCCACTCTTTCTTGCCCTGTTTCTTCCCTTCCTTCATTCACCATCAATCAACAGCTTCTTATTTGACCTAGTTTTTCCATCCAGCTCTGCTCCAGTCAGCCATAAAGACTATGGGCTATCCACAAGTGGGTGCAAAAAAAAACGTGTGCGCATCAAGTGTGTTGTTCTCCGAAAAAATTAGCCTGATTTCACGCCAACGCTGCTTGCTGGATGTAGTTGACATTTAGCTGAGCGATTTGTTGTGTTACCTGCAGTAGACGGCTGCACGGTGACAGCATCCAACACTATAAATATGGATCAACACTAACTGAGCCTGCTCTCACACTCATTCTACCGCAAAGACTGTGTCCTTCGTGCTGTCTGAAGCCCCGGTCCAATAGATACAGATGGACTGAATCTCTCAGCTGGGTGCAGCCGGTGTATTGATTGCAATTCCACAGCTGTCACAGGCGGATGAAGTGAGATTGAGCAGGGTTAGATGCACAAGGAGAAAGGAAAGAGCAGGGGGGTGGATTAGAGAGACAGGGTTAGACCTGGTGAGGGGTGAGAGGGAGGTGTATAATGATAGCCATTTGGCGGTAATGGACTCTACAGAGCACTGTATTACATGGCATAATGAGATGGACATGATGCATCATTTAAGAGTAGGTTATGGTAGTCAGAGAGCATTCGGCAACGTTTTGTAACTTTCTCTCCACCTCTCCCATCTTTCACCCTTATGTGCATCTGCAGCTGGACCCATGCAAGCATGCACTGTGAAAAGGACATGCACACTTGCATGCATCCACCTCCCCGCAACTTTGGCGTGGACAAATACACAAGCTCAGAGGCTTTCCTTTCTCCATCTGATATCGATTACCTCCCCTACACACCGACAAACTTGCACTCTTATGCTGCAAAAAGACACAGAAAAGGAGTACGGTACATGCAAGGAACTCTTCCTCCCCTGCTTTTCTCAATCTCTGTTAACCTACATGTTCCATAACCTTCACATCCCTGCAGACACACATACACACACACAAAGCACACACGTAGCATATCCAGCACATCCACTCAGTGGGAGCCTACATGGACAAAGAAGCCAGGATTCACCTGATTAGAGGAACTGCAGCCCTTGAGGGTGAAACAGAAGAGAACTACAGTATTTAAAATGAATATAAGATGGACACAGACACACAGACACACACACACACACACACACACACACACACACACACACACTGACTGACCTACTGCTGCCTCCTGTTTATTCTATCTCTTTTTGTTCAAAACACAGCCTACATGAACTCTGTATGAGCCTCTCTTTCTTTCTCTCTGTCTCTCCCTCTCTTTCTCTGTATGTTGTGCGTACATATAAATGATAGAATGGTAAAATGAAGATGAACAGAGAGACAGGGAGAAACTGTGTGGCGGTCATTGTAAACTCAAGGGATTTCAAAACTACACCTTATTGTGCAGGAAATATGAACTGCATTGCATACTGTACTGTATACAGATACTGTATGCATTTATAATAAATGGATGTCACATTCATTATAGAGTAAGAGGAGAGGCTTGGAAATTACTTATGGTCCATGTAACTCATAGTATTTGCAGCCTCTGCACACAGCAATATTTTGACTATACTAAGGAGTGTCATCTTAAACTTGTATTATCCTGTATTATATATTCCATCTCAGATCACTGGACATCACAGTGACTTCAGTTCTGCTTGTTTAGCAAAGCCTCAAATTATTATCCTTATCCTTAAATATAATGTTTTTATAAAACTTAACAACTGTGGTCTATTCCTTCTTTTGCTGTCAGTGTAAAAGCACACAACCCTTTGACAGCAGTCAGACTACGTCAGCCAAGTGCTATCTCGACTCCTTGCAAATACAAGCATAAGCCTTTTTTTAATGCAGTCACCTTCAATGACAAAAAGTAAAAAATATATTAAACATATGACTTCTCTCATTTTTATAACATTAATTTACCTGGAGAGGCATCAGTAGTTAGCATCTTGTTGATACAAGCCCTGTAAGAAACCATAGCAACCTGCCCTGGGTGTCTTCTGCTTTTCAACCAATTTGTGCTGTGATGGGCTGTGGCCCCCCACACAGGAGAAGCATGTATAGAAATGGATAGATGGATGGTCCTCATATAGTACATCAGAGGCATCAACTCACTTCACATACTGTATGCATCAACATCACATCAAATGTTTCTCTATTAATGACAAAATACAGCAAAAACATTTATCCGTGAATGCCCATTAACACCCACGATCAAACCCTGCTTACAGTTGTCCTTGCTCCATCTGCATAAGTGCTGCTGCTGAGTGACTAAGCCGTAAGAACATTTTGAAAGAAAAAAATAATAATTTATCGAAGGGTTCAGCTAAGTCACAAAGAAAAAGTTTTTCCACTTACCTCCTGTAACTATACACACAGTTTTGGTTTTATTTGCTAAGGTTTTGGGATTCCTGCCATGTCATGGTGACTGTTTTGAACTGTACTTTCACAGCTACAAAATTAAAAACTACAACTGAGAAAGGCACCTCTTCCTCTTTTTTCACAAGTACCTGTTATCGATTTAAAAAAAAAACATTCTCTTGAAAGTATTCATTTTGATCACTTTAAAAGTTCTGTGGCAAGTGCTGAAAACATAATCTCTGAAATATCCTCTCTCCGTTGCCTGTGCTCCAACTGGACACTAAAAACAGTTTGACACTACTTGAGGACCACTCAAATGACAATCTGTGAAATTATGTAAAAGAAAATATGCTAGAAAATGCTGAAATGTCTAATAAAGTGAAATATCACTTTACATACTTGACATCCAGTTTTCACAAACTATTTTTTCCTGCTTTCATTTTGTCTGTCGAAGACTTTTGGAGGCTTGCTGCTAGAGAAGAGATTTCAGAACAGTGTCCTGCCACCAACATGCCTGGGTGCTGTGTTTATGTGGGTGGGAACTGCATGTGTGAGACAGCAAGAAGGAGGGAGGGGGTGGTATGTTGCTTTCAGTTAATTGACTTTCACTGCAAAGAAGAGAAATTTCCATAATATGTGTAAATCCATCAAGTGATAGCATCTTCATGTTTTGGGTCATTTTTATAGCAAATTTTATTATATTAGCAAGGAGGATTTCCTGGAGTGATAAGGTGCATTAAATAAGATTGGATGAGATGTTACTAATGAAATCGAAGAAGAAAGTGAAATCATCATAACATGCAGGCAGCATTATCTGTAATCTGCATGTGTGTGTTTTAGTCCTACAAAATTAGTCTTGAATCCAGAATGTAACTCACAACTGTCTAGATTGCTACATTATGCACCACCTGTTTATTTCACTTGAACTTTATTTACTTAACATATCAAACACAAAACACCTCCTACTGTGAGCATGTTGTCTGAATTTAAGTGAATGCTGTTATTATTACTCAGGGTTATTTAAAGTTAATCAGGTACTTTTAAATCACTTACAGATTAAAAAAATATAGCATTACCTTACCTTAAGACTGTGTCGAGAGTTAACTTTTAACTAGTGACTCTCGCTTCGTGTGTGTGTGTTCTGACATATCTGAGTGAGGTCTAAGTTAGTAGACAAACAGCCAAGAACAAATAGTCCCCTAGGGAGCAGATAACGCAGCAGAAGGGCAGAAGACGTCTTGCCATAACAGATTTGTCTTGTAGTGATGAGCACATCTGTTCTTGTTTGGTTAGATGTGTGCAGTTCAGGGAGCAGTACTGTAGTTGTTTCCTTGTCTTGTGGTTTGTGTTTGCATGTGGATGTGACACAGTGTGCCCTAAGACTCAGTAACGTAGTGATGTAATTTTTTCAACAGTAATTAACTCCATTAACGGACTGTAAGAGGAGGCTGCTACACTGCTTTTGATATGTGCTGTGATTGAGAGGAAACTGTTGACTGCTTTATGGTACAGAGGAGAGAGGGGTGTGTGTTGAATGGCACTGTTCATACAGTATAGGCAAAGTTTTAAAAAGATGTCATATGAATGAAAAGCCAAGTGAAATCAACTAAGGCAAAAAGAGTAAACAAGAGAACAAACGCACTGCGACCAGCAGCACTGAGGTAAAGGACAAAAACAGAGTGGCACTGCGCTTAAGGTATTTTTGTGTTACTGGGTTGCCAATAGTAAGGCTTCAGTTCAAATGCAGAATGCATTTTCTGCATACATTTTCAGAAAACCAACAAAATAAAATGAGCATTAAAAGCCAGTTTCCCCTGCACCTCTGCAATCGTCTAATCATTCTTTATTCTGATTCATCAGCTTTTCCTCTTCAGTTAAATGTTAAAACCTGTTTAATGGTATTTCAATGTTTGTGTTTCACATTTCTAACATTTTCACTAGTGCTTTTAATGCTTGATTTGAAAGCATCTATAAAAACAGGTGCATGCTCTCTCTACTGTTCCTCTCCTGTTGCTGTGATGCAGGACAGGCACATCCGAAGATATATCACTATCTCCCATTACACTATAATGGAAAATGTGGCCTTTTTTAACAAAGGCTAAACTCATGTGAGAGAGGCTTCTGACTCTATTAAACTCGGTTACAGTAATTATATCAATCAGTATTACACCTAATTAGACTATGAAGTATTAATTAAACCCTGAGCATAAGTATTTTCAGGACTTACCACTTTGGGCTTGAATGGCGGCTGAACCTCCCTGTTCGTGAGGCGTTCCCAGTCGATGCGTCTGAAGAAGGCATGTTCTCTGATGTCCCTCTCTCCCTCAAGACCACAGCCCAGACGCTTGGATGGGTGCTTGGTCATCAGCTGCTCAAAGTAAGAAACAAAGAGAATATGGAGTTACATCACAGAAAATATACTAGATGGTAATTGTATCCCAATCGCTGGCTATTTTGTGCACTTAACAATAAGGTCAATTCTATGCAGGAACAAAACTGTGGAATTAATGCTTCAAATGGGTTTTTCAGTGGTTTCCTTTTTTCTTAACAGAAAAAGAGAAAATGTTCATCTTTCTGTGTCTTATAAATGGAAAGAAGTTCAGTGAACACAGAGTTTGCAGGTTTGACCTACGCATTTAGTGTTTGGATTTATTTCTCGCCAGAGTGCAGGAAAACTCTCCCTTGTTTTCTGTCCCTTCTGTGCACATTCACTGATGTGTTTTGTAATGTGATTCCACCTCTTTTCTAGGTCAGTAAATGACAACGAAACAGATGGGTCTGAAAAAGAGTGACAGAACTGCCCTCCCTCTCCTCTCTCCCTCGGCTCGTTCTGCCTTTAGAGAGCTACTGCCGCTTCCAGTCGCACCACAGACAACACGGGGACGCAATCCGCACTTTGTTCAAAAGCAAACAAAAACAGGGTACCAACAGGACACATAGCCAATCTGTCAGAGCCAAACGATGTAGGAGCCAACTAATATTACATAAACATAATTATTCAAATACAGGGTCTGGAATCACATTTGTTTGTTCGGCTTACAGCAGGAGATCCTACAGTATACATACCTGCTTACATAAACTAAATATTAGTTGGCCTGGAGGAGGAAAATGTTTTAATGCATTGCAATGCATTAAAGCAGCACACTTTTTAAACTCAAGGTCAAATAATGCAAATACATTCTCATCACACATTTTATTTTAATGGTGACGATGTAACATTCAGGATTGAACTAAAGGCAAGGGATGCCATGGATGCGATCTTATGGCACACAATTAGACTAAGACAAGAGTCAAGGTTAGTTATATGGTCCAGCAGCAAAGTTGTCTGGCTGGCAAAAACTGTGATAGGTTTTAATTATGTTGTTGGGGGAATTCATAGTGGAAGATAATGACTTGTCGGTTGCTTGTTTTTATAAGTGTGTATATGTACCTGCTAGCACTGCTGCTATTTATGTAAATTTTTGTTTTTTTTGCATTATCTACCCTGCCTTAGTGGAGTCATTTGGCCTGATTGAATTGCAAAGGAAGGGAAAGGAGTTGTTAGGAGATGGACAGGGAGCCTGGTAGGTTTCAGTATTGACAGCCCAAGGACAAAACGACCTCTGTACTGGAGCCTGAAATGGAAATGGTGCTTTGTTTGACTTACTGCAGCTCATTTAAATGCTTAAACAGGCCGGTTTCTCGGCAGTGTATACTTTCTAAGTGGTATGCACAAGGTGACAGTACACGCAGACACACACAAGCATGTAAAACTGTTTAAATCCCTGATCTGTAATGCATGCCTTTACATGCAGCTCAGTCACCTCGTCAGTTGGGGAATATTACATGTTTAACAATCATACAGCCGTTGTCTTCCTCCATTAATTCATAAACTTTCTAAAAGTTAGACTGAGCCTCATACAAATGGACACGTTTTAACTATTTGTTTGTCTTATAGAGTTTAGACAACATTGGGTTTAACTCAAGAGGTGACAGGCAGTTGTGTGTGTTGATATTGTTTCTCAACTCTCTCTCAAAATGTCTCCCGTAGAAAATAAATGGGATTAAAAAAAAATCACAAATCCCAGTGTTTGTTTGAAGGTGGATGTGTTTCTTCACAAACCAGGAAACCTCAAACATGTACATTTTGCTTTATTCACATACAGTAAGCTTAAGATAAGAAGTGCAAAACAAGGTGGTGAACTTCCACTTGCTGAGTTCCCACAGTTCCCTTGCTGCACGTCCTACAAGATACATCTGAACTAGTGGAGTGTATCCAGCTGGCAGAGCACTCCAGACACTTCTTGATGGGGGAGAAAAAAGTCATTTGCAGTTTTCGGGTTGTTCACAAGACTGTCAGTGACAGTGAGAAAGCATCCCCCTGCAAACACATGGCTGTCACCATTAAAATGACACACATCACACCTTGGTTTGTCCTGAAAGTGACTGACTGCTTGGCTGGCTACCACTGTGGCAATCAAACACTCAAATCTTTTTGTTGTTGTTGAGTGCTGAGCACTTGAATTATTTTTGCATTAGTGTGACGGATCATCTCCAGAAAAAGAAGTGCTGTTAACGTTTTGCTGAGAACATTTGTTCAGTCTGTCCGCAAACTGTTAACACTCCAATCTCAGAGCGGCTGCAGCGCGTCATGAACTGTCAGCACAAGGTTTAAAGTCAACATAACTCTGAAGCCCCCCTGCTGTTTCTGCAGAGAACACCATATCGTGAGACTTGATGAGACGGAAGAGAGGGAGCCAGGGGAGAGGGAGGAGAGACAGTTAGATTGAGTAAAAGAGAAGGCAGATGGGGTCTCTAAGTCAGCTGGGAGTCTGGCCAGGTGAAACTGTGTGATTCAGTGCATCAAGGCCTTCAAAACACACACATACATACACGGACACACACGCACCGTCGCTTTCATCTTTTGAAAATAATAAATGGGTTCAGTTTCTCTGCAGACAAGACATTATGCAGCACTCAGACAGCACATGTGGTTTGGGCTGGATGCGTTTGCCTCAGTGCTTTCATTAAAGTCAATTACTCACATTGAAACACTTTTGAATGAGCGAACTTCATAAAACATATTTATCATCAAAATTTACACCCAGAACACATTTTTCATGTGTGCTAGTATCAATCTCACCCTCCTCCAGTAATCATTATGAACCATAACAACACTAAAATGAATGACCTTTTGGTGTCATCCCATTATTTAGATGAATGTGCATCTACATCTTTGACCTATTTCAAATGTAATACAGTTTATTTGTTTTTGAGATCTGCATGAATAGTTGCAGGTATCCAGCTACCAATTACAATGCACTATACTATTTGAATACATGTCCTTTTCTTTTCTTTATTCTTTTTATTGTCTTTCTTGACTATTTCACTCTTCGATCTCTCTGCTCGTTCAACCTCTCTTTACCTCCCTCCCTCTCATTCTCTTGTTTTCCTTTTCTCCTCCCTAACATCAATTTGTTCTCTCTCTCTTTTGTGGGTCATGCTACTGACAAGCACTATGCATCCATTTAGAGAAAGTGATGCAGCCATGCCAAGCAAACCTTGAGACTGGGCCTTGGGCTGAGATGAGGCCAAACGCACGCATCCTTGTTTCGTGAGGACCAGTCACTGATATAATACATTCCCTAACCTGGACTATCAAACCAAGTGTTTTATTTACCCTAAAACACACAGTTAAACTTGTGGGGTCCAGGATTGTGGTGCCCACAAAGTGCTGGACACACACACACACACACACACACACACACACACACACGTACCTACACATACACATACACACAGACCTAAGAAAATAAGACAGAATGGAAGAGGAAGAGGGGGACAAAGAGAGCAAAGTTGAGGAAGGGACATGGAGACGAAGTGTATTATTTCACAGCTCATTGACTCCACACTGCCTCCGGACACAAATAAAACTGCTACATTCACCATTAAATTCCTAATACACACAAACACACGTACACTAAATGTCTGACTTCTTCTTTTTTTGTGAGCATCTCGGGGTCTAAAATAATATAATAATAATCCAAAGTCTAACTTCATGTCATCAGTGCCTGAGACAGATGTCAAAATTAATCTGTATTTATTGTACATCAGTGCCCCTGAGGATGAAAATGCACTGAAATACCAGTGTTTCCCTCTGCTCTCTGAGTTTAAGTGCAGGGTCATACATGCAGAGGTTAAAGTGCAAATAAATGAGTAAGTGCACAATTCATGCTAATCAATTTTGACTTGTTTGTTCTGTGAAGTAACAAATTGGGGCAGACTTAGAATTTCACTGACTTTCATTGAATCCATTAGGTAAGAGCCCTAAAAAACCCCCACAAAAGCTAAGTTTTACCATTGTTCTTCTGTCTTTCTGTTGAAAACATAAAATGAGACAAACAGCTACTATGTCCCAGCCTGCTTGACTTGCACTGACCCATGTTCAGTTCCCTCTGTCTCTGGAGATCCGGCAGGCATATATACAGTACCCACGGCTGCTGAAACAGCATCCCAGGAGAGTGTAGAGTCTAAACACTCCTCGGCTGTTACCGGGAAGAGCCATCTCATGAAAAACAATCTCACTACAACTCTGTTACTGCTATTACTCCCGGTAAGCACGTCACAGGAGACCACTTTAAAGGACTGAAAATTGCCATCAACAAGGCCAGTACTGGGCCATCGCATTTAATGCGAAATCATACTCTGTATTTTGAATGGAGATCACACAGCTATACAGTATACTGTGACTGAGGTGCACCATATGATTGTGACATTACAGTATGTGTGGGGCAGAAAACTGAGTAGATATAAAGATGACTTGAGGAGTAGAAGTGATAGTTGGAGAAAAAAAAATGTTTACACAAAAGAAATTATTCGAACAATTACATCAGTTCTGGTCCCTGCTGTTCTAATACAGTTTAGTATGAGGACTTTGGCTGCACAAATATCAGGCATCTACAATTATTTGTACAGAAGTTCTTAACGTCTGAACTTTTGTCAGTATAAGCTGGCTGTAATGCATGTGGTTGGTGCAGTGTGGCTACACCAACCCTATGGAACTCCCTCCCTCCCAATGTTTAATGTTTTTAAAAGGATTTTTTTTTTTTTACAAAACGTATTGTAAAAAAAATATCAAAAATAATATGTTATATCTCTTATGTAGGTGAAATATTTTATACTTTTATGGAATGACAAACACAGCACTTGGTATAAACTTTAAAAATCAAGCTCATTGAGCTATGCCTTACTGTAACAGTCAATTTCAATGTACCCTTTCAGTATTAATAATGCAAATGTCAAAGACACAGGAAAGAGGAGAGGGAACTTCCAAATGAGTTCCCAGACACTATTTAAAAAGCTCACACTTCATTCTTACAGCAAATTGAGCTAGACTTGTCATGTTACATCTTACCCCGGAAAGCTAAGAAAAGACGCAGCCAGTCACTTGTCTGTGGACCTAGCGGGAAAGGCTTGTAGTCTCTCACAAGGCCTTGTATCAATTTGGCTTCAGTGAGAAGTGTAAAAGATGCAGAGCTTAAAATGCCTGATTTAGAGGATTTTCCACCCGGGTGGGAAAAGCTCCTGGGGAAAACAAGTCTCTGACTGAGGAGGCAGGTTTCATATAAAGCAGTTTAAGTGCATTTGAGGGAATCTATTCCCAAGGCTTGAAAACAAAGCCACTAAAAGTAAGTACAAAGTTAATCTTTTACAAACACGTGATATAGGTTAGGATTCTTAATTTTGCTTAAACCACAAAAACTGGTCGATAACTGTGAAAGATTTCACTGTGGATGACAAAAAACATTCACTCACCCCTTTGCAGACGGAGACAGCTTCTTTGGACATGGACTTGGGGTATGACACATTGTGCTCCATTATGGACTGGAAGAGCTCATCTTCATCCTCTCCATCAAATGGAGGCTAATGGTGAAAGGAAACGATATTGAGAGTGTATTTGTGTTTCATCCCTTATCACACAGTGTTAAAGTGAAAATTAAAATGTCAGCATGTCGCACCAATCCATCCTCTAATAAATAAAGATTCAAAACTATACAGGGAAGAGAAAATACAGAACAATGAGAACAACAAAGAGGTGAAAAAGGACCAAAAACAAAGAGCAGCAGTGGAGATAATTTGTAAGAACAACTTCCAAATGAAAACCTTGCAGGGCAAATGGAGTGGATGACCCAGCTTTTTCCCCTCCACACTGAGTGGTTATCATCAGTAACCATAATGTGGGTGTTTTGACAGTCCATAAAATGAATTATTCGTCATTTCCACTCCACTGGTCCCATCGGCGAGAGATAGCCTGTCTACATCCTGCCCCCTCTACCTGATTTCACATAGAGAGGGGAGGGAACATCTGAATAGGTAAAAACCGACACGTCTTCTAAGTTCATTTGGGAATGAAGGAAAAAAAAACACATTTATATTTTGCTTTGAAGGAGTGAGCTTTTGCATATAGTTGCAATTCAAAAAATGTATTAATAAGTCATAAACATCCTAATAAGTCATTTAACACTGAGTCTTTGAAACATATTTTATCAAAACATTGTGAGCAAAGCGTCTCAATTACAAATGGTGATATTTTTTTGTGAGAATAAACTCAGGCTAATGTTATGTCTGATAAATAAACCATACAATACATACCTACCAGAAAAAGGATGGCAGGTGAGAAAACTGTTCAATATGCAATGAATGTATTAAATTACACAGATAGTCTAATGACTTAATTTACATAGACCAGTTGCATGTCGCTCTTCAGGTGTTTTTTTTTTTTAAAGAAATGTCTCTTTACAAGCCGACATGTTAATGGTAAGTTCCCTTTATAAGCTGAAAACACTGTCTAGAATAGTGACTCCTGTTCACTCGCAGCACAGCATGTCGTGTCTTCATATAGAAAGAGACTAAGAAAATGTAGGCTTCTGAGTAGTCAGGCAAAAAAAAAAGGTTTGGCACGAATGGAGTTGTTCAGTGAAGTAAAAAAAAAAAAAGACATTTTTAATTTCCTCCAACAGTGTGCAAATGCAGGCAACTCCATGGTTGATTTGCTGCTACTCTGTGCATGTAAAACATTTAAATCATGCATCTAAATTTTACAAATCTGTGTAAGGGAAAACACTCACATGCACACACAGACTACAAAACAGGGTGAAAGGTTACATGAACTGTCCTGTGATAGGAAAGCGGAAGGATGTTTAATGAGTATATGTGTCAATGTTTGTTATCAGAGGTGGTGGGAAGGTCTGTAGTAAACACCACCTGAGTGCGTGTGGGAAAAATGAGGGTGCGAGCAATCTGTGAACAACCTTGTTTATGTGAAGTTATCACACCATTTGTAGCAAGCAATTACATAAGAAGGCATCGTGTATGTGTGAGTGAGTGAGTGAGTGTGTGTGTGTGTGTGTGTGTGTGTGTGTGTGTGTGTGTGTGTGTGTGTGTGTGGTGTGTGTGTGTGTGTGTGTGTGTGTGTGTGTGTGTGTGTGTGTGTGTGTGTGTGTGTAACACCACTCACCTGTCCTGCAAGCATTTCGTAGAGCAGCACTCCGTATGCCCACCAGTCTACAGACCGTCCATATGGCTGGTATGCAATGATCTGTGTGGGAAGAAAGAAAAAAAGTTCACCCAAACTCAAACAAACGATTTTGTATAAAATACACAACGACAGAGTCTGCAGAGAAACTCGTTTACTAATCTTTTACTTCGTTCAGTGACAACCACAGCTTGAAATATAATATAATATCATATCATATCATATCATATCATATACCTCCGTCAAACATCAATAACTGCATGGTGCTTAGTGTATACTGTAACTCTTCATATGTAAATCACTGTAAAAACAATTTCAGGAAGCCATTCTAAAATACTCCATGGGCCTCCTTCCAGCATGGTTGCATATATCTTTTCATGCAAACTGCCACTGTAAGGCTCAGTTTTATGTAAATCTAAATGGCCGTGATATTGTAGCAGCTCAGTAGTTTCTGTATTATGAATTGATTTCATCCAACGAGTTTCTGTGCTTTCCTCATGTCTGTCGAAAGCTGCCAAGTGGTTTAGAATAAACATTGCCTTGAAATGCAAACAGACACAATCGTATGAAGTGTGACAGTAGGTAAATCCAACCCTGCCCAGTCAGTGCATTACAGTCTCACAGACAACATGGCTGCTTCTCTCTTCATGCAGTGATTTGACTCAGACAAAGAAAACATGTAAAGCAAAGTTGCTGTGACTGATCATAAAAGCTGGAGGACCAAGGAATCTCTCATATTTTATCACCTGCAACAAACAATACATGCACCATTTCTGAACAAAGAGGATACAGTAGGAGACTCACAACTTCTGAGAGGAAGTGGGCATTTGGTGCAAAGTGGATAACAAAACACAAGCCCCTTTTACGGCACTGCTATGTTGCTAAGAGCCTCTATTCCATTGTCTCCTGTTTAAGCCAAACCAAACAAGGCTAATGTCATGTCACCACAGCATGTGATTTATGACAGCATTATGAGAGCATTGGTATTTTTCATTACATAACATTTCATTTCTCTTTACATAGATGTCAATCTGTCTCTGTGACAACTACAGCTTGAAGGTAGACAAGATGGAATCTAGGTGCAACAACATTGTCACTTTGAATGGGCAGTGTCCATCCATCCATTTCTCTGGCATCTCCTCTTGATGCGGCCTTGTGCTATATACAGTTCAAGCTCACGCACAGTGAACAGGCACATTATGTTAACAGCATACTACATTCATGCGCACACACACAAAAGATACAGGGGAGCTATGCTCATACACAACTGTAGGTCCAGTCAGCGACTACATTGCACTGTGACTTATTCTGAGCAACATCTGACCTCTGCTGCTCACATGTAGCCGCAAGACCTTCCTCTAGCTTAGTTACACATACACACACAGGCATGGACAATACACTGTGTGCATGAATAAACAAAGACTCACATGCAGATACACACCTAAACTGGCACATACTTGTGTACCTAGGTGTGTGTGAAAGCAGTTCTATTCTGCATCACTGTATAACCTTCGCTGCTTAACACCTGACCTCTGATTTGCCCATGGGAGCCCACGTACGCACATAAAACGCACACAGGCGGACAAACACAGCACTCCAGTGTCATGACTATGTCCTGAGAGCTAATGGGAGCCTGCTGGACACGCAGTACATTCACGTGTTTCCCCTCATATACAAAGGCAAGCATGTGCACAAAGTTGTATGCACGCACGCCAATGTATCTCTGAATGTCACTGTAACTGTGAGAGTTACAGAGGCAATAAACCATTTATATGTCACATATTTACAGTAAGATCTTAAACTGTGATTTTTTTATTTTTTCCATTCAATTATTTTTCCTCTTAATTAATTTCAGTTGGACATAAAAACTTGCAGGAGTGTCGGGGCGGTGCGTGGCGCAGTGGGTAAAGCGGCCACCCCATGTAGAGACTACAGTCCTCACCGCAAGTGGCCCCGGTTCGAATCCCACGTCGGGCAACCCTTTGCTGCATGTCATTCCCCCTCTCTCTGCCACCCCCTTTCCTGTCTATCTCTACTGTGTACTATCGAAAAAAGGCAAAAAGCCAAAAAATATACTTAAAAAAAAAAACTTGCAGGAGTGTCTAGGGTGATGTCAAAGCTGTTGTGTTGTACAACTATTGTACAACATTGTAACAACTATTATTGACGAAAAATAGCAATAAACTGCACAGTCAGAACAGTCCCTAAATAAATAATGCTTGATGGCATGGTGATCCAATTAAGATGATCATGACATCATTCCATCATATTTGCATTCAGCCTGGTGAATTTCAGCCTTTCGCCTGTTTGCTTCTCTCTGACTCCCTTTGCACAGTATTTACAGTATTTCAATACAGCTGCATTTAGTGAGTTTGATTGGGCCTGAGTGATCCACTGAAATGTATGACCATTAATGTGCAGTGAATAATGAACGCACTCAAATACAATTTCTCGGTGACATTTTTCATGCTCAGTAGGGGTGAGGGAAAAAATCAATACAGCATAGTATTGTGATATTTTGCATGGCAATATTGTTTCAGATACAGTTTTCATTTGATGACATCATTTGCAGTTGAAAAAAGTTACTAAACCGCAATATATCGCAGCATATTTAAATCTTTTTCGCACTAATATTGTATTGAGACACAAGTATCGTGATAAGATCGTACTGCAGGGCCTCTGGTGATTCCCACCCCTAATGCTCAGTATCTCAGAGATTGAATTTACATACAAATCTGTTATGTTAGCCAGTGTTGAATCTAAATTTCCATGGTCTTTTTGTAAGTGGACTCTTATCACGATGGCCCCCCCTATCCTTGACCCTTGGTGGACATCAGGGGGTCAGTTACATGTAAGCAACATACAGACTTTACATAACCTTTCACACGGCCACCTAATGCTTAAAAATGGCTCCTGCAGACCTCTTAGGTGTCACAGCTCTACAGACCACAAAGATGAGGGTTGTTGCACTTCTGCTGCTCAGCTGCTGCCTGTCAGAGGCGAACGTCCTGGGGCAGAGGCTCGCTGCTATCGCTCATAGTCAGGATGAGGCTGCTGGAGCAGATAGCTTCACTCTGCTCAGAGAAATGATGGCTTTTTTGGATGAGCAGAGAAATGAGCTGGAACAGGCCAAAGAGAGACTGGCAGAGCTTCAGAAAGTGCAGGGTATGTGCAGCAGGTGATGCATGTCCTGCATCCTCCTGAGCGTCCAAAGTTCTTTTCACACTTGAATTATGCAGCGTTGTTATTAAATATTGAATTTTTTGTACATTTTAATGAACAGAACGGACAGCTGTTGACAGCCTGATGGAGGAACTATGGGAACAGGTGGATGCTTTGAAGAAAGGCTTTACAGGTATATTATGGAAACAACTAAAATAAAAATCTCTGTCTCTCCTTTTGATAAGGAGTATGTGTGTTTGACATTGCATTATTTCCATAATGTAAAAACAGACCATGAGGCCAGACTGAGAGTCAGTGAGATGCAGGAAGAGGAGCAAAGGAAGCAAGTGGAGCAAGTTGTGCGGTCGTATACTGGTAAAGCACATTTACCCATAACATGTATAATAAAAAGCCATTTAAATATCCATAAGATATTTCTTCTGTTTTATATGTGTGCGATTATCGATCTACTGCAGACTTTAATTCCTTTTGTTTTCATTTGTTAATATTATTGTCTATTATATAACGCAGCATTGGAGGCCAGACTGAACGCCAGTGATCTGGAGGGCCAAAGCAAACGGTTGGAACAACTGCGGAGGGAAAATAGAGGTAATACAAAAAACAACTCAATTATTAATGACCAGAAGTCGATTCCCCTCTCATCTCAATTTATCTAATCTCACCTCATTATTTATAGTTGACTGATTTTTTGAAGTCCTGCAATATTTATCCCTATTTTTGAACAAACAGAGTTGAACACAAGAGTGACAGACCTGGGAAATAAGCTTGGAGATGCAGATGCAGAAGTGAAGGCCCTGCAGGCAGCTGATCAAGGTAAATGAACTCCACTCATTTTTAATGATTATGTACAGCAATGTTTGCAAAATGTATTTGGTGGAAGGTAGAAGGACTATTGTGTTGTTATGTTTTTTCTTTTGGAATTTTCTGTGTGTTTTACTTTTCATTCGTTCTTAATGTAATAACCAGACTTTGAGGCAAGACTGAATGCCACTGATGTGCAGGCAGACACACAAAAGACTTTGGTGGCGTCATTACAGACTGAAATTAAAGGTAAATTAACTCAGACAGAAATTATTATATTAATACTACCACTTGATAAGATGTTTTGCTGGATTTAAGGGAAACAATATTTGACTCTCATCATTTCAACCTTCAGAGTTTGGGTCCAGACTGCAGACCAGCGAGACTCTCGAGAAGGAGCTGAATGTCCGGCTTACCAACACAGAGACAGAGGTGGAGGCGCTGAAGGGTGTGGATCAAGGTAAAGAGGAGATCCTTCTCAAAATATTTTTATGCAAAAACGTATTGTTTATTCTGACGATTTTTTTTCTTTCTTCTATCCTCACTGAGAAGAACTGGAAGCAAGACTGAACGCCAGTGATTTGGAAGGACAAAGCACGCGTGTGGAGCAGCTACAGAAGGAAAGCAAAGGTAACACAACAAACAAGTGAATTATTAATGCCTAGAAAAGTAGATTTTCCTCTCTTCTCAACTCACTTTATGATTTATATTTGACTGGAGAGAAACTCGCTGTATTTATTCGCCCCTTTGTTATGAACATTTTACCATGAAAAGAGTTGAACATCAGATTGACGGAGCTGGGGAATAAGTTTGGAGATGTTGACATAGAGGTGAAGGCACTGCAGACAGCTGATCAAGGTCAGTAAATCACATATTCACTGCATGGTTATGTTTGAAAAAGTAATATTTTGAGGCGTCAGATGTTGTCTATGTTAGTTAATGTTGTGTCTAATTCCTCTGTGTATTGAGTAGATCTAGAAGCCAGGCTGAATGCAACCAATATCCAGGCAGAGACTCAACGAGCACTAGTGGCACAATTACAGATGGAAATTAAAGGTAGGCCTTCACGTAGCAATTGTTATACTGGTACAATTACACTGTGAATAAGGAATTTATCAGAAAATAGAAGATGTTGAAATCAAATTTAAATCCTATCCTCATTTGAACCGTCAGGGTTTGAGTCCAGACTGGAGACCAGTGAGAGTCTTGACAATGTGTTGGCTACCAGGCTGGGAAAGACAGAGACAGAGGTGAAGGTGTTGAAGACCACTGATCAAGGTACTGTACAGTGTGAGACATTCATATGGATACTTGCAGTTAGGTTAGGGCACTGAAAGCTGCATACCCTCTGATTTATACTGCATTTCACATCCCCCAGTGTTTTGCACATAGCATGCAAAATAGACTATACTATGCTGCGCATACATGCATGCATGCATGCATAACCGAGTAGCACTATCTATTTTCTGTTTTTCTTAAATTGTCTGTCTTGAAACAGATGAAAAAATCACTTAACACTATCTGATCATCCTAAATTCAGTTCAGTTCTTTGATGTTTATATGTCTCAACACATGACACAAAATCCCAATATCTCTAAAAAAAAAAAAAAGGCCAGTGGTTGCATTGTATTAGAGGTTTATCAAGCCTTTCTTCCTCTTTATCTCCTCTCGCTATTAACTAAACTATACTAATCTGACACTGTTGTTTCATTTTCCAAAACCTCCACCTAAACCAAAGAGTTGGATGCCAGGTTGTCAACCAGTGAGAGTCTGACAGGGGAGCTGAAGGTCAGCCTTGAGAATGCACTGAAACAAATGCAGGCACTGAATGCAGCTGATCAAGGTAAAAGAGAATAAGTGCTGTACATCACCCACATTCTGATCATAGTGATAATCTGTATTTGCCTAACTGATGATCCACAGATCTGACAGCCAGACTGGGGCTCACTGAGAGCCTGAGTGAGGAGCTGAAGATCAAGAGTGAAGATGCAGAGAGGGAGGTGAACGCTCTCAAGACAGCTGATCAAGGTAGCCGTCCAAGTAATGAGGGGGGATTGAGACTGTATGCTCATTCTGATCTCCTCAATGATCTAAATGAGATAAAATGACTGAATTAATCTTGTGCTTTTTTTTTCTTCCACTAGAGTTCAAGTCCAAATTAGAGGCCAGTGAAGGCTTGACTGAAGAAATTAACACACGCCTTGGAGTCACTGAAACTAAAGTGGAAGCACTGCAGAGAATGAATACAGGTAGCGAAACATATATTGTATTTACATACCCTGTCTATAAAGTTATCATGACCACAATATCAGTAGGTAGGTTCACTGCACTCATAGTTTTCAATATCCCCACAGAGTTTGACGCTAGACTGAAAGCCGCTGAGATTTTGAGTCAGGAGATGAACACAAAGCTGGAAAAAACAGAAGCTGAGATGGAGGCACTCAAAACAGCTGATCAAGGCAAGCTTGTCATATCTGCTCATATATCTGTTCCCTGTACAAACACATCCACGTTAAGCTTCAAATGTTATTATGAAGTTATCCTTTTGTTATGTTTTTGTTTTATTTTGGTATTTTGTCATGGCACTGACTCCAGGGAATTTTATCGTGTTTTATATATTTTCATGACAGAGCTGGAAGACAAACTGGAGAAGAATCAGGCTGTGCAGGAGGAGCTGAAGAACAAGGTGGAGCAGACGGCTGCTGCAGTGGAAGAGGTGAAGACAACAATGACTGAAGGTAAAAGAGTCTAGACATCAATATGGCATGAATGACATTTGGCTTTAAGTACATAGAGATTACATGCTGTTTTTTATTGTAGCTCTGCTGTCTCTTTTTAAAAGTATAGCTACATAAGAAGAACTGTCCATCATATTCTTTGTTGTTGATCTTTTAACAGATAAGGTGGCCTTCTCAGCTGCTTTGGAAGAGAACCAAGTGCACATTGGGCCATTTAACAGTGAGACTACTCTTATCTACAAGAAAGTCATCACCAACATTGGTGAAAGCTATAATCCCACAACAGGTAATGTATTACAGTAACATATTTGTGTCATCTGTGCATTAATTTCAATAACAAAATACAATAATGTGTAAAGTCTTTTGACCAACAACCTCCTACAGTGTTGTATCTTACAGCTTAATTTAATAATTTATGAGCCTGAGCGTTGTTTGACTTTCCCTGGTATATTCCTGCTGTTAGTCTTGGAAGTGGTTAATATATAGTAACAATGCTGTGATGCATTTCAATTAGAAACTCATCTGGTTCTTCAAAAGTTGAATTTAAAATCACGTTTTCAAGTCTTAGCCTCATTGTCCCCTTCATGCTTCTGACTTCCTGCACAGGCGTCTTCACGGCACCAGTGAGCGGCGTTTACCATTTCACCCTCTACTCACATGCTAACGGTGGACACCCTGGCTTTTTGTTGCTGTACAAGAACGGTGAGGTTGTTGTGGGCACAGCTGAGCACGCCACCGCCTCAGACGTCACTGACAACGGCTCTAACGGAGTAGTGCTGCTGCTTCAGAAAGGAGACCAGGTGGATGTGCACATGGAGGCCAGGTCATGGGTCTGGGCAGACAGCGATCGCAACCTCTGTACATTCACTGGTATTCTGCTCTACAGTATGCCCAGTGATGCGCCCAAAACCATCCAATAGCCTTACCAGTGCAATCGGAATCCTCTATGACTAAAAAAAATAATAATAATATTTCATTTGATTGCAGTAACATCATTATGGAGAAGCAGATACTGATTAATCTTTATGGATTCACAGTTCAGCTCTCATTGATCAAATCAGAGCGGATATTCAGGTCTCTTTGGTTACAGTGTAACTTTTTGATTCTCATTATAAATCTGATTAATTTCTAAGAAACAGCTAACAGTGTTATACTAGTGCTTTGCCGGACCTATACGGCTTAAGACATAAAAATCATGACATGAACTGTGCAGATCTATTTAACACACAGCACGCGTATTATTCTGTCGGTGAACGTGTATAAGCTCCTAAAGATCATACCAACATGAAAGAGAATGAGAATAAGGTCATGACATGGAGTGACGGCGGTGTTAAAATGACAAGTGCACGCATGAGAAAATGTGTTTGAGGCTCTACGTAAGGATGTTTTCACATCCAAGTGAACATGGTGCCTGGAGAAGCGAAGCCTTAATCCCCGGCTTCCCTCCGTTCTTAAGACGGTGCAGTGTAGGGAAAAGCCCCTTTTCCTTATCATGGTTCGATGTTTTTAATTAGCTGGAGGGTCAAAGACTCGACAGTGAGGGAAGCCTCGGAGCTTCCTGTTCAAATCCCCTCCTCCTACAGGTATCACGCCGACCTTCAGTCCGACCTGACAGCTGCCAACGAGTTCAGCTACACACTCTGAAGATTTGTTTTCACAAAAGGCTGGCACTGCCTCAATTGAAATATTTCAATATGTATGAAAATAATCCTTCTAATTGTACACTGAAAGCAGAATGATCGAACTGGGAAAACATGTATCTCTGTACTCTGTGCTCACATCTAAACCAAAATAAAATAAAATCAAGAAAAGTCCAGTTTTTTATCTATTGATTTGCAAAGAGATAACTGTTTTACAGTGACGCTGCTGTGCACTACGCCAAGTGTTACACAGTGTTCCATTAAGGACCTATTTATATATTTGTTGCACTGTGTCACTGAGAAATGACCTCACAGTCTCTCTTGTGCAACCATGTGCAATAAGGAATTTAAATGAAATGGAGGGCATGTAGACACATCAAGTCAATGTAGCTGGGAATCTCAGCTTGTGTTACGGAATTGGAGAAAGAGAGGAAGAGAGATGAAAAATGTTAAGAGAGAGACAATGAAGGAGAGAAGCAAAGGAGAGAGATAGGAGAACCAGATGGTATGAAATACAATGAAGTAAGACAACATTTTCTTTGTTGAAAGTATTACTGCAACTTGGTTGCGCCTATATAAAATGGCAGGAGGCTGGATACTTCAATTTGTGACCTAAAAATCTCACAACTTTTCCATTAGACTTGGCTGTTTTTCTATCCAGAGCAACTTAGTGTACTGTATGCCTACATGCTAAACTAAAATAGTGGCAATCATGTGGATAATTGCATGTACACATTAGCATCTAGCCATTCAAGTGCAGCCTATCAAAGCACTCCTCCAAAATCGCCTGGTCTCTGGTCAGCAAGACAGAAAAGTGAAAAAATTCCATCCATTTTATAAAAAATGTAATATTTACTGTTAAGTTGTCACATTATTGTCACTCTGTCACAAATGCTAAATCAGTTTCCTTCAGAGAAAGTTAAAAGAGGAAACCTAAGGGAAGGACAGAGGGTTAAGAGTGGGAGGGGAAGAGGAGTCAGATTCAGAGTCTGTGAAAGTGAGGCAAAGACAAAGAGAAAAGACAAAAAAGAAAAGCCAGAGACAACTATTACAGTTAAGCTAAAAATGACTGTTTAGATCAGTTTCAGGCCATTCTGCAGAGCCCTGCACTAATATTATGCTGCTGTGACCCGCTGCCCTTGCCACCCATCGCCTGTCTGAAACAACACCAGCGGATATTTACAGTTCCAGGCATGGTGACCTTCCTTCTCTGAACCAGCATGTTAAGTCTAGACATTCAGCTTTCAACTCATTTATTATGTACCAAGGATGTTTGTTTGCGTGAGGCTGATAAATACATGGGGTGCTCTGTATTCTACCAGGTTGCCAGAGATAGAAATAAACAAGGGTGACCCGTTCCTGACATTCCCTGCTCTCGTCCTGTTTTATGTTTTACTTTAATGTATGAGAGCCCCTGGCCAGGACAGCTCTGTTGATTCACAGAAGTGCAAATGTGTGCGTGTGCTTGTGTGTGTATGCCTGCAAGAGAGAAAGAAAGAGAGAGAGGGTAAAATAAAATTGAATAGTCTTTACATTCTTCTTTCTTACATATGATGCTCATGATTCACTGTAATATTATATTTGAGTCAAAATGTGTTCTATGTGCCTGTGTGTGAGTGTGTATGTACCTGCGCTAGTGGCTTGAACAGTCTGCATGTGTGTGTGTGTGTGTTTGCGTGTGCATTGCTTAAGACATCTCTCACCCATTAGACCTAATGCTACATGACAGTTCTGGATCAGACTGCTAGCTATTCAAGGCTACTCTGCTCACTACACACACACACATATAAAAACACACAGAAGCATCAAACTGCACTTTTTTAACCGTCCTTCCTCCATATGGAAACAGATGGGGAAAAAAACGTAGTGTGGTCGAACACTACAGCGCACATCGCCGCCCTTATGGCCGGCACTGTTACAGGGTGTTAAGTGAATATCTATGAGGCTGTTGTTATGGGATCCCTTTGAGGAATGTGAGTGCTGTGGAGCAGACACAGTGTGCATTAGGCCATGCTTTAGTAGTCTGTTTTTGAAAGCATTTCTCAGTAGTGTATGCTGTGGTTGGTTTCATTCACTGATGATATTAATGAGCAGCCTTGGGGTTTTACGTGAGCGTCCCACACTGCAAGTAGCACAGTGGAGGAGCAGTACCTTTTCACAAGAAGACAAGTTATTAAGGGTACTACTACACTTCTTTGCTACTGGACTTCCATAAAGTGGCAAGTGAGTGACAGATGACTGAAAGAATAGTCAAGTAAAACACATGAAAGAGTCTCTTGCTACATAAATATGAACTCAACAAACTACAGTGAGTTATGGATAAATACTTTATATTTTTATTTTATATTGGCAGTTTGTAATATATCACTACAGATTCCCAACTGCACTGCCACGGGATATGATGTATTGACAATGACACTGGAACTTATTTCTTTACATGCACCATATACTGTATCAATTACCAGGAGCATGCAATTACAGACTAATGATGTAAATTAAAAATAACCCCATAAAATAAATACATGGTAGTGGCATGCACATGTAGTATAGTGAAGCAGCAGAGGAAAAAAAGCCCTGAGGCAGAGAGGAGAAAAAATGAGGGAAGAAGAATAACAAAAGATAAAAGATAAATCATTTCTATATTTCTGAATGTTCAAATAACCTGTCACAGAGATAAACTGCTATTAGGAAGTTGACATGGCTATTTTCCTGCCCTTGCTCTCTACATTGCTGTCAGTTCTTCTCCCCTTGTCTTATTAGCTGCTTCTTTCTCAATTTCTCTTCTCCACCTCCCTCGGCCGTTTTATCACTTCTCACTCACTTTTCTACCCACGGATGAAGTGATTTTCTAAGACTACCAACAGCTCTTATCTGAAAACACTGGTTTCAGAGCCCAGTAATTGGTGGAAGGGTTTAAAAATGGAGCTGCCACTGCAAAAGCACATGGCCAGGCGGCAAGTATGCGATGACTCAGGCTTGCTATTCCCAGTCCTCAAACTTTTTGAGAAATGAGGAACAGCAGCAGTCATTATTCAATGACAAAGACGGAGCCACGGTACATATCTGCATCTTAAACAACCCTGACATGTGCACGGGCAGCTCGCCTGAAGCAATACATTTGGGTGTGATTATGAATTAGCAAAACATCTTTCAAAAGTTTCAAGCCTGCGTGAGAACTTTTTGTTTATAATAAATGAAGTCCCTTCATTAAAGCAAATGGAAAGCAAATTACAGAGAAAATGAATGTCGCAGAACAACCGCTCTTATTCATATCAATGCTGGTTGTGAACTTATTAGATTAGGAAGTTCTGCCTCACTATCCTGTATTATTACACATTAACACTTTGTGGAGGAACACCAACTGACAGTAGATCGCAGTTGATGAATACATTTGTGTTATACAGTATCATGCAGCTGCTGTTGGGGCCCACAGACACTCATGACTCCTAAAGCCACAACGCAGTGGGGACCGCGTAAGGCACGGAGCAAGACGGCCTGCGTCAGACAGCTCAATATCCTCAAAAACTCTCCTTTAGGTAAGTCATTTCAGTTCCTGCTTATCTTAACTCCTTCCCTTCAGTGTCCAGTCACACTTATCAGCTTATTCTCTTTTACTCACGGTTGATACCTAATGTCTGCTTTGTAATCTTTTTCTGTTTGGTCTCTTCTGTGTCTGTGTCTGTGTCTGTGTGTTCCTCGCTATCTCTTTCTCTCTGTGTCAAAGTCATTGAGGTGTAAATTCACATTAGTGTGAGCATTCCTCCCAGACAGGAGCTACCAATGACTGGCTATATAGGTCAGATGTGTGTGTTTGTGGCTTTGTGTGTGTGTATGCGTGCGCGTACGTGCATGTGTGTTGTGACGAGTAGCAAGAGCAATACTGCATTCTGTCATCAGGAGACCCACTGAAAGTATTCCTCATCTCAACACATGCACAAACCCCACCAACACAGCGATGTTGCAGAAGTGACCTCACAACAGCAGCTTGTATAAACACTAATGTGCACTACAGTGTGTGAGAGGTTTCCTGATTCAGGTTGGCAGGTGCTCCCCACCCCACCGCTGTGAATAAACACTAGTGTCCATATTGGTGCTTCTCAGCTCTTGGGAATTTATGTTATCCTATTTTCCTCCTGACCTTTAATTTGAAAAATGGACCACCTACCGCCTGTTGCTGTAACTTAATTCAAATTTCAGAGAATAACCAATGCATATGAGCCAATGTTTTTGCATATTTGTCCTCGTTATTGTTTTCTATTTTTGTGGCATTGTGGACTAATAAAGACAACTTGACTTCACTTTACTTAAAAAGGCTCTTCAAATGTTATTGTTGTTGACTGATACAAATCTCAGGTAGATCGATCAAACACATCCTAATGCTTGACAGAGGATCAGTAACACAATCTCAAATTCAATACAACTCATTGTAGCTTCCAAATATAAAGACACAAGCTCTAGCATAGCTGGTTCTGACAGCTTATATAATGTGTAAACACAATACAAAACAAGGGACCAATAAATGTTAATTGTGTGAAGCATGTGTCCAAACCATGAAGTTGAAATCTGCTACTGAACTAATTATGCCGTGATACTTCTGTCAAATGCAATTTGAGGTGCTTTTTCCCTCAATTATCTCTGAAAATGTCACCAGTCCATGACCATTCTTAAGGTCAGCCCCCATCTCCGAGTGTTTTTCCGAGTGTGCTCAAAAACGCTCATGTACAAGTTTGTGCATGGCTGGCTTTGTGTTGCTTTTGAAAGGCTGTGCGCATTCAGATATTCGGTGTCTGCAGAACTGTGCGCACAAGGTGTGTCATGCATTTGACCGTGTACCATCATGTATGTGTCACTCAGCCTAAAGTGTGTTACATGAAGTGTGTGTCTTGGCTATGGAAATAGTAGCTGCTCTGCTCTCCCGCTGTGTCATCCATAGCTGGCACATTAGTGTCAGTCTGACTCTGAACGGTCACAGCATGTTCACCCTGCGTCCGTGGGCTGGAATTAACCTCGCAGTCTATCAGAGAGGGTTTTAGAGAGGATCGATAACGCAGCCCACCATTAAATAGAAGCGAACTAACTGATAATGGCCAGAGAGGTGCACGAACTGAATCAGTGCAGAAAGTACGAACAGATGAAAATTGCTATGTCAAGCCTCTTACTGTTATACTCAGTGAAATTAAGAGAATAGAATAGCAGGCACACGCATTTAGAGCCAGCAGAGGCAAGGTTCATTTTTGAAATGGAACTGAAACATCTCCAGGGATCCACCTATGTAGCGAGCAGTGAGCTCAACGTTCATCCCAGTCAGTCAACTCGGATTTACCCCTAAATGAGTGCAGGGTCGGTCCACCATTTGGACGGAAACCAGTGCAAGGACACATTCAGCATTGAAAGTGAATGCTGGTTAGGATCCCTGTCACACTGACTTAACGTTGAAAAGTAGAACATTAAGATGTACTAGAGCATACTGCTTTCTATATCCAAAACCTATGAATGTCACCAGTCAACACCTGGAAAAGAAGCACAGCAACTACAGAGGCATATGTGTAATGGCAGGTTCATGCAGTAAAATCTTGGCTTCATAATTGCAGCAGAAACTGAACGAACCAGCAGTTTGATAGAGGATCAACTTCACTGGTGAGAAAACCCCACTGGGACATTCAGAGACCCCAGCTTGTATGTTTGGGTTAATTTAGACTTGCCAGAAGACATGCTGGGCGTCTGTCTGACTGGGGATGCTTACGTCATTAGAGAATGTGAGCGTGTACACGCGTGTGCCCTTGTGTATGTGCGTTTCTGTCCTGAGGCAGTGACCTTAATCTGGAGCACAAGGGTGACACAGGCTCAGACCAGACAGTGACAGAGATGACCTCATGCATCAAAACACACACACACACACACACACACAAACATTGAGCTTTACCTACCTCTGGGGCTATGTAGTCTGGAGTGCCGCAGAAGGTGCGTGTGGTCACTCCTTCTAACATGTTCTCTTTACACATGCCAAAGTCAGCAATCTTAATGTGTCCCTCGCAGTCCAGCATCACATTGTCCAACTTCAGATCCCTGAGGAGGGACACAGACATTCAAAACATCCTTGAAGCTGTTGACCTCTGCTTTTAAATGTTTCATCAGGTGGCTTTCACTGCTAAGGCTAACTGGATAATGCTTCTTATCTGCGATTTATTCCAAACAAACCTCTGATATATACAGTATAGCACATTATTTCTATGACTTACAGAAACGTGTAAGAACTGAATTAGAAGAGCAGTGGGTATTACACGGTGTAAACTGGTTAACACTCACCTGTAGATGACTCCTTTACTGTGCAGGAAGAAGAGGCCAACAGCAATCTCTGCTGCATAGAACCTGCAATAACAACCACACATTTACAGGCTCTCAATATGAAGAAATTGTACCTTCAACCGACTTTTGAGGAGGTTTTTCTATATTCAAGAAATAATAACAACATCACAGAAAATTGTACTTTATCCAAAATTGTCAAATCACGGTTTGTTGTGTACGTTTGTATCACCAAGTAATGATGTTAACAGACTGAGATGAAAACCAAGATCTTAAACCGCCATGTCTTACACTGCCTGAGGCTCCTTGAACTTGCCCACTTGTTGGATATGGTACATGAGGTCTCCCCCATTCACAAACTCCATGACAAAGTAGAGACGATCCTGTGGTCACACAGAAAGAGATACAAAAGTAGAGGAGGTGGGGGTGGATGAGGCATGAGAGGGTAGAAAGAGAAAAGCACAGAACATCACTGTTTTTGCACAAAGAAAATTGCAAGTTCCATAAAAACTGCTCCACAGTTGTTGTTTTTTCTATTTGCTGTCAAACTCTGAACAGAAAAGATACAGTTCAGTGTTACAGGCTCCCCTCGCTCTGCTGTCTGAGCCACTCCATCGTTCCCGCTACATTTTCCATGACAAGGTGACCTAAAAAGCCCACAACAAAGTGCTTCATGGAAAAAGAAAACACAGACATCTGTCAGGAAATATTCACTTTGCCTAACGGTGCTGGTTGCTTACAGCCCATGACAAGTTTGGCCTGACCCTCGTCACACTGTGTTTGAATGTCTCTTACTGGCAAAGCGTGAAACAACTAACTCTCACAGCAACAGAGCTACACAGATGGCGAGGCTGAACCTTCCACCTGGTTTGCCAGGGTGTCAATACCCACGACCAAACAGGCAATGTGCGATACACCTTCTTCACTTCTCTGAACCTCTTGCATTTCTCTGAGTTCTTCTAACTCTTTGACACAGCGGTGTTCTCACTCAATAAAAGATGCTTCAGCCGGTTTTGACTCTCATGAATTCTGATGAATATTGACAACACGCTATTCTCAAAAACCTTTTTCGGATTCTTTCAAAAAGAGCATTTCATCTTAAATCTCAAAGTGTTTGTGTGAAACAGCTCTGATATCAAAAACACAACAACTTAACAATAATAAACAGTAGGTTACATTTACAGACCAAAACATCCAGAGGCAAACATTTAGTGGTGCACTGAGCTGACAGCAAAGCTGTACCTGCCTAATATGCCTTGTCTTATTGGGACTGAACAATATGAGGAAAATAAATCATATTGTAATCAAATTGGGAGATGTTTGTGATTTCGCATTTAATTTTCAACGAAAATTGAGAATATGATGTCTAGGCCAAGACTTTCATTAATGTTCTGCTGTGATACATCTTAATTTTATCAAAAAAAAACTGCAGCTTCACATATTTGGATATTGCGATTTCAATCATATTTTCATTTAATGTTCAGCAGAAAATTGACAATAACATTATGATCATTAAAAAGATATAAAAAGTAATAAGTACTAAAAATAACAAAGCTTTCAGTCTCTTTTTTGGAAAAAAAATTTGGTCTCAAATACGAGAATAGGTGGAGAGAGGTAAAAAGAGTCTGTAACCACAACTGTACAAATGTGATTAAGTGTGATATAATCCTATGTCTATTATTATAACATACCGTATCATCAATATTCCACTTCTTACAAACCACAGTTATTGTCAATACCAGTACAAGCAACATCTCTTGGAGGATGTGTTAGTGTGCAACACAGTTAGTCTGTTTTTGTGTGTGGGAGTATGCACAAGCATTTGTATATTCATGAATAAGCTATGAACCAGGCAGTGTCTCCTTCTATTTCCTCTGTGTGCCTATTGGGGCTGCGGTTGTAATCAGCTGCTACTGGTCAGCTTTGCCGCTGTCTAACCAGTGGCTGAGTGCATTCACCAAGAGGCATGCTGATAAAGCTAACCATTCGTTGTTTTTTTTAACATTTACACGTAATTGTGCGGAAGGAGTGCAGCATGTAAAGCTTTCAATGAAAGACGCTGTCAGGTTAAATTCAAGAAATCTTTCCAAAGACGTAAAGATCAGAATACCAGGTTATTTGACTTTATCGTTGACATAAGACAAATATTTCATCTGCCGAATAAATACGTGTCATTTGTCAATGACCGTCACATTATGTCACTCAACCATCAGCTGTTATTGTCAGAGAGACCTTGAGTGATTCTCAAAGACCTAAAAGAAATGAGGAAACTTTGTCTGGATTTGGCTCAAGTGTCAGTGTGTGTGTGTGTGTGTGTGTGTGTGTGTGTGTGTGTGTGTGTGTGTGTGTGTGTTCTCTAATGTAACAGCTAATACTCCTGATGTTGTTGTTGTTAATGAAAATCATAGAGAGGTGCTCATTCTGGAGGTCGGCTGTACCTTTGATTACAGCCTAGAGGAGGCCTTTCTGACCAAAGTGCTGAAATACCAGCAGCTGAAGCAGACCATCTCTCAGCTGGGCTACAGATGTAAACTTCTAGTCTTTATATTTGGTAGTCTGGAGCATGTGCATAAGTTGGTTGTGAGGGGCCTTCAAATGGCCGGCCTCCCTAAAAGAAGAGCTAAACAGTTGGCCAGGTACTGCTCAGTCTCAGTTATTATTGGTAGCCGCTCAATCTGGAGGAGACGTTGTTTTTTGTATCCTTGAATGTCTGCTTTCTATCTGACCTGTAGGTCATTCTGCATGTAACTGTGTTCAGCTGCCCAGGCGCTTTGTGTCTGACCGTCTCCCGTTGTCAACTGCACTGGCAGAGTTTATGTCCCTTGTGCAAGAACCCTTGTACTTCTTTATATGTGGGCATAAATAAATATTTCAAATGTGCGTGTGCACACATTATGCATATACTATATGAGAGCATGTTTTTTCACTATGTGTGACCACGTCATGTAGTCTGGTTTTGGTATGACTCAAAGTCAATACACAAGTTCACGCACACACAAACCTCAGCACTCTAATTAAGGTTTGTTTGTTTCCGCTTTAGTTTTTTGTTTTTGTTTTTTTAATTGTGCTCGTCATGCACGTCCTCTACTGCTCTCTACATCACTCCATGAGTAATATGTTTAGCTAAAAGCCCCTTCGTGAATGAATTTGGTTCGACCTGACCTGGGGTGCCTTGTCCTGATGTGTGCCCGGGAGCGTTTTACCTACCACAGTCTGGAAGCACGAGTGGAGATGTGTGAGGAAGGGCGGCTTGTCCTCTTGGGCCAGGACTCTCTTCTCCACCATGGTGCATTCAACATCATCGTCCTGGATCACCACATCTTTCTTCAGGATCTTGATAGCATACAGCTCTTCAGTGCCCCTCATCTCTGCCAACATGACCTTCAGAAGAAACAGAGAAGGGGGGTGGGGGTCAGAACAAGAAAAGCTTATAATTAGATGCTCTTTGTTTAGATACTGTACACGTTGCCTCAGGTCAGTTGTCTCACCTTGCCGAAGCTCCCTTTCCCCAGCACAGCCAGGAAGGAGAAGTCGCCGAGTTTGACTTGGTCCAGGCTGCTGGATGGCAGCTGGCTAGAGCCGGTGTCATCGGTCTCGTCGTCGATCACCTTTTTACCTGGGCCTAGCTTGGCTTTCTGTACTCAGGGCACAGAGGACAGGGTGGGTAAGAGATACACATCTTAAAAGTAAGGCACACATAATGTAAAATGGCGAGTGTGTACTTCAGTCAAAATAGCAGGTTCCTCAATTTCCTAAAAACATGGACCTTGAAGAGTTATCAAATTGTGGTGGATTCTTCTTGTAGTAAAATGCAATGAAAAATATCTCCAGACCCAACCCTCCAGTGACTCTGTCTGAATGAAACATCTACAACCATTAGATATTTCAGATATATGAATTTCATTCCTAAAATGCCCCAACATCTTTGGGAAAGTATCCTCTTCATGTGCTCACACACACACTCACTCACACTGTTGATTTGCTCAGTCACAGCCACAATACAGTCATTGATGAGCAGAATTGAAAATTAAGGAGGTGAAATGGGACTGCGGTGCCACTGTAGAGCTGGTGTGATTTTAAGAAATTGCTCCATACAAAGAAATACAATTAAATTAGGTGCAACTAACTGCGTCAAACATGAGGATATTAACATCCTAAACCATCCTAAAGCATCCTAACTAGCAATTCTCATTCAAATGAAGTGCAACCTGAGTACAGGCTGCTCTTGTTATTTGTTAATGTCGTAACTGTGGAGAAAGTTTATACAAGTTCAACAAGATCACTAACATTATGAACAATGGACATGAATGCCTGTATGTTCGGTGGACACTTTCTTATTGCGCATAAACACATATTTTGAAGATACGTACACCTTCATAACTGGAAATAGACAGAACATTAGTTTAAGCTTTAAATCATTGGAATCACTTCTTAATGTGGTGTGAAAGTTACTATCACATCAAACCTAACCACTGCACTGCTGATGTCTCACTGGAGAAACACAGCTCCTGTAGTAATAAAGACAATGGTGCCACACTGTGGCGTCTGATGTTGACCTGTATTTGTAGAAATGTAAAGAGATTCTCTTCTTTGTGTTTCCTCCATGCCAGAGACATGCTCAGTATCCCGGGGGGAGCAAGATGCTTCAAGAAGCTTCCTAGAAAACTACAGTGTGTTATGCTGAAAAAGACACACCTTTCAATGCTAAACAACCACCACATACAGTATGACATAAGTTTCATGTACTTTTCTGTCCTGCTGCAAAAAGCACAACCTGCATTGACATGTCCAAACTTCACACTCAGCCAAGTCCAAATGCAGGTCCAAAATCATGCTGCACCCTGACATCATGGCTATAATCTACATCTACATGCTACAAAGAAGGCACTCTGTTTATCTTTAGCAAGGATTATTATAACAAACTGGAATACAATATTGTCGATATTCATTACTCTTCCTAAGAAAATAGACAGAAGTAAAGTAGCCTATGAGCAACCAACCTTCACTTGACATCAAGCCAGCGAAGGTCACTTTTGGTATAAACAAATGGTCCCAGTTACATGAAATATTTTGAAACTCTTTTAATATCTGTTGACAAAATAGAGACTGGTAGGAAGCGGGGAAAAAAATGAATGTAATCCAACAGCAAACTGATATGATAAAGTCCCTTGATTTATCACTTTTGACCTTCAGGAATCACTCAAAACACTGTTCAGATTAAATCAAGGCATTTAACATGACACAACCAACGCTGAGAAGCTTTAGTTTGGTTAATGGCGTCTACCATAGTCTGCTCTTTATCTGGGAGAGCAGCAGCGTAACTCAAAGCAGAGCAGACGGAACCAGACCACAGCACACCTGTAAGCTTTAGCCAATGAAAAGAGCTTGGCCGAGCCGAGCGAGCAGCAGCCTTACTTCCTTCCTCTCAGACGCACCTGATCAGAGTCTTCCACAACTGCTTGGTCCTGAAACCACAGGGAGAATGGAGCCAAAAGGGCTGACTCACTTAGTACACTTGAGCATCTTATATGCAGATAGTTGCAGGACAATAGGATTGTAGCTCATACACACAGAGAAAAAAGGAAATTGCAGAGCCCACGCCACAGGTGGTAGAATATAATTTCACAAGGCTGCTATTATAACTGTCAGTCACCATGATATACTGTAGTGGGAGGTTCACCATGTGACAGAAACACAGAACAAACACATGACTAAGTGAGAAAGACTTGATTTTACTGTTTTTTTGAGCAAGAGAAAAGGCATAATGTTATACCATGATGATAAAAAATAATAAATAAATGAAGGTAAAAGAAATTCTGTAAATGTCACTGAGAATTATAAAGTAAGTGCAAAGAAATCATATCCCCAACTAGGATGAAGAAGCACACACATACACAAACACTCAGCAACAGGGTTGCTCAATATTCTGAAGGATTTAGTTCAGTTCGTTGCTGACATCTAGTGGCCACAATAGAAATTGTTTCTCTGTGTTTTGTATCAAGTGTTGCCTATTCCTGTAGTTCACCATTCCTGCATTAGACTGAAAGTGAAGTGTGACCAGGAGATACAATGAGACGTAAACAGGTGGAAGAAGCAGAGATAGAGAAGATGACACACAATGCTGCAGCAAGCTCTAAGAGAGGACCATGGTTACGACCAGGTTATACCTGCAGTGATGATGATGTAAGCATGATGAAAACAGGCAGAGTTACCCACAGACAAGGCACAGACAGAATACAGGGACAAACATGCAGACAGATGTATGGCCGTGAACTGTGAACAGTTCAGCATCAGGATTTACTAACAATCCTCTGACAGTCTCCAAGGGACATGAAGCAGTGATGCTGAAAAACGCTCTCACTTGATTAAAATAAACACATCATTCTGTGACGGGCTTTAAGTGCCTCATGTTCCTCATTTATGTCAGGTGAAGAAATTTTGTTGACACAAATCCATCTAGTTATACTTTTCATATAAAAAAAAAATACCCTTCTCATTTGTGTTGGTATTTGAGTACTTCCAAACATAGTTTGCTTCTTTGTTTTAATGTGGTCATTTGTTTTATGAATACCCAACTCACACCCAGAACAAATTGTTAGTAAACTGGATCGATTTGCAGCAGTTTGGAACCACATACAAATGATCAAACATCACCACAACAGGATGAAACAAGAGGAGAGGAGAGGAGAGGAGAGGAGAGGAGAGGAGAGGAGAGGAGAGGAGAGGAGAGGAGAGGAGAGGAGAGGAGAGGAGAGGAGAGGAGAGGAGAGGAGAGGGCTACCTTTAGATTAAAGTTAATTTGGCAGTCCTGAGAGCAGGGGCAAGAAGGGAAGAGAGGGAGAGAGAAACTCTTGCATTAAATATGACAACGTGACACAGGATGAAGAAGCAGTTGTACAGTATAAGTCTCACCAAGCACACAGGAGGGAGCAGGAGGCTAGGGGAAAAAAGGGAGAGAACCACAGAGGGGTTTATGAAGAAGAGAGAGAGACAGGCTCTTCAGGCGAAGGACATCCAAAAATATGAAATATAAAATATAATAATAAAAAGGTAAAGTTAAGAGTACTGCTACTGTATATTGCCAGTGTGGTAATGCTTTTACATCAGAGATGTATGCATTAGCAGTTTCATCTATACTGTATATGTGATGAGGAGGTATGTTAAGATTCTTTTATCAAATTTCAGAAGAAAATAGAAATGTTGAAATTTTCTGTTCTCTGAAAATGCATGTGGACCAGCTTGTGTCTGCACGTGCGCATGTGTGCGTGTGTGTGTGTGTGTGTGTGTGTGTGTGTGTGTGTGCGAGCAGGGTGAAGGACTACCTGCTGAACCCTGACACACACAAAGCAGCAACACCTCGACCCTGATGCATCATGCATCTCGTTTTGCTGAACATGTGCACGGCAGGTCTTGTGGAGCTGTTACCATCACAACCACATACAGACAGGTGCCGAGAGGTCAGACTCATCTCCGACATCAATCAGCTCTCCTATTCTTCATCTCGTTTCTCTGCCTTCCCTCATCATTTCAGTGCTTTACTGCCACTGCCTGTATGAGGACCTAGAAAGACCTGTTGTATCCACATGTTACCACTAAACAGTCCCAAACCTGGCTCTGGTGGTAATGGTAATGGTAATATTACAATAGCAAGTTTTTTTTTAATCATTATTTCAAACGTCTATCTATTATCTTTTATGAATAAAATCCCAAGGACTCAATCAACCTACAGTAGATTATCACTGTACCGAAGAACAGGAAATATATACTAACAGGGAAGAGAAAGGGTAGTTGTAACTATTTTGTCACCAAAATAATATGCCAATTAGTTTTGGTTTGAATCCTAACCATGCACTTTCATCCTTTCCATTTTTTCTAATTCTATCTACAATTCTCAACTTTGTGTGGCAGAAATGTCACAGAAAATGAATTTATAAAGTCTCATCATGTGGCCTGGGCTCCCACTGAGAGGCTGAACAATATGAGAGGACAATCAGGGGACCACACAAAGTGCTGCTTGGCTCTCAGCAGGCCAGAAACACTACTGGTGCAGAAAAATGTATGAAGGAAAAGAGCATGCAGTCGAGTCTCATCATCCACCTCTGAAGATGTTTTTGTACAGTATGTTTTCATATTTACTGTACATTTGGGTGGGATTTCGATTAATTCAAGATACTCTTGATATTTCACATCAATGTTGGAAATGTGCTAAGATTATTAAGATGATGATCGTCAAATCAATTAACATTGCATTAAAAGCTGAATGCTTTCAAAGAGAAGTGTTCTTTTTTTTTTTTCTTTGATATACAAAAAAATAGTTTAAGATACTGTATCAAACCTTCGTCTCAAACCTTTTACGTTTTTGTCAAAGAAAACATCTGTAGATTAAAAGACAGCTGCCTGTACAAAAATATATATATATATCAAATAGATATATCAAAGGACTGCTTTGATTTACTCCTGAGTGGAATCTCTCAGATGTAAGAAAGAATTGACACACACACACACGCGCGCGCGCGCGCACACACACACACGTTTGTTGTAGAAATGAATTCTCCAGCACAAAACCACCTCGAGCTGTTGAGGTCTTTGAAAGCTGCAGCTGTCTCACTGTCGTCTTTAATTTAACAGCTGAGGAGAGCATGTGACCACTCAATAATTCTCAGGGACGTGCTTGTTTTAAAGCTGTGGGTTGTGGGCCAACAGCTCAGATGTTCATACTCACCCATTAATAGTGTCTATTGGATCTACTTAAATGATATAAACAAGGGGTGACAGTGTGATGGCCAGAAACCTGTGCACAGCTATGACAGTGATTGAGTTACAGTACCATGTCATCATCAACAGTGACTCTGATATGCATTCAATATTAAAGAAGTAATCACCCAAAAGAGAAGTCTCATAGAGAGCCATTCATAAAATGAGCAGGTTAACACACTTATCAGGACTATAATCTGTCAACAACACACAGGTCAGTAACAGACAACAATATCAGAAGACAATAATGCACAGTGGTGATTATTTAAGCGTGGTCCTCACCTCAAATTTCTGCCTCAGTTCCTCATTACCATCATCCTCCTCTGAGATGGGAACGTTGTAATACTCTCCTTCCTCCTGGCACAATAACTTGTACCTGGAAGAGGAAACCGGAAAGAGAGGGAAGAGGCAAGGAGGAGAAAGACAGGAAGAGAGAGCAAGAGGAGGAAAGGGGCGGACACAGAGGGATAAACACAGAGAGATATGTTGTAAAATAGGAAATTAGTGGGTGAATGAATTGACCTTCCCTTTTTCTGATCAACTTCCATTAATCTTTCACTCTTAATCAACAGGTACAGATCATAGCAAAGCAATAGTTTCTGTGGCTCAGGCGAATCTGGCACAATTATAATTAATCTCAGAGCAAACAGGCCTCAAACTGGAAAATTACAGCCTAGCACTGTATATACCACACTGACACATTTCCCAAGGGTCAATGACAGCAGTCAGTCCTAAAGGAAGTGAGCATTACCAGCCACAGACTGGAGCTTTCATGAGCTCTGACACGCCAAAAGAGAGGGCTCCCATGAAGTCATTTCTGGTGGTCCGGTCCCAGTCCCACACCTCCACCGACAGCCTGCGGTCCTTGTCTGTAGGTTTCAGCTTGCTGTGCAACACAGAGATAGAATTACGATTATTATACAAAAAAACATATATATATAAAAACAACTACATTATAATGTTTTAAAGGCATATCTAACATTACAATTCTCATTAAATTATATTAATAAGGCCATGAATTTCACAATACATTAGAAGAGTAACAACAGCTAGTTGACTCACAAATTAAAGGTCTCGTTCCATACAGGGTTGAGGTTGGAGCGGATGGTTTTGGTCTTCTGCTTGGTCTCATTTTTGGGGTCTGGTGTGAGCTTGAGCTTCACATATGGGTCAGACAGGCCGTTGGGGTCCATGGGGATCATGTTTTTGCCTTCACCCACTGAGGAAAATAAACAATAGAAAGAAAATCGGACTTTGTCTATAGAGACACATCAATGGGCAAATACAACTGCACCTCATTTACAGTACAAAGAGAGTGATAGAGTGACTCTGCAGAAGAAATGTTATTGTTTGTCTTGAGTGTCATTACAGGAAGTCAAGGAAACAAAGCACAGTCATAGCAAACCCTATATTTACCACATTACAAAACTGGAGTGCGGCTAGCTGAAGGAGTTAATAAGCTTTGTTTCAGTAACTAAATGAGCACACTGTCTTGTGTGCACACTGAAGTCTTCATTCATATTCTGTATGGCTCCTACAGTACAAATTGCTCTGGTCGAAGAAAAACAGATGCTTTCTTTTAAGCAGCAGCAGAACATCAATAGGATCAACTGCAGGTGTTGAAGATCAAACGGCAAGTCACTGCCTATGAGGACTGAGGATTGCCTGAGCCATATAGGGAGCAAAAGCAGATCTGTTACAAGAACAATGATTCAAAATTACAGGCAGTGTCACACTGAAGTAGCTGACGGACCTCTTCTTGTCCTCCTGTATTTAGCCGCACACCAGAGACATTTACACCGATTAGTCTTGAGGACTGGAGCACTGTCAGACCTGAGCGCACACAAACATAGACATATACACATACAGCGACCCTGCCAACACACACACAGATACACACAGATACTACTGTATGTTTATTCTGCACACAATGCAGCCAGCACCCCTGCAGGGACAGACCGAATGCCTGCTTCGCTTGGCTCAACCTCTGGAGACCCCCAGAAATCTCTCCATGTGGCCCTGTCACTCACACTAGAGTCAGCCTGAGCAGTGAAGATGCTGACTGACCTTTGCCCTGGAGAGGAGGGTGCAAAGCCAGGATGTTAATACTACATGAGATAACTGCTAAACCCAGCGTGTTATCTGGAATATTCCGAATGGGGGAATAGTATTGATAGGATTAAGAGGGATACATGTACAAAATCAAAGAGGAACTGTCACTTCTGAGTCCAGTACAACACAGACACAGTGTTATTCTATATCTAACAGGATGCCACACATGTTGTACAACCCAGGGCAAAATTAATGATCATATGAAGCATTATTTATATTACGACTTTATTTTATTAATTGCGCTGCTGCTAAAACCATCCCTGCCAAAGTCGCTTCATTTTAGTTTCAGTGAGTTCACACCAATGGAGCCAGATGATTATTTCATAAGCAATCAACAAATAGCTTCCCATTGTTTGCTTTTATTCTCAGCACCTGTGGTGGAGGATTTAGGTGGTGAACGAGGAGTGAAGTTAGATGAGTGATGGAGTGAGCTGCTGTAGAAAACACACACACACACACACACATACAGGCATACAGTATATGCTGAGAGAAAGGGAAAGAGACAGAGAGGTAACATGCAGTCCCTGAGTGGACAGACCGACAGACACTCTCTGAAGCAGCTCGAGGTGTGGGAAGTTATTGAGCGATGCTAAGCTGGCAGCGCTCAGCTGTGAGTGCAAAGTCAGTCTACTGTATAGCTGAGTCCACTCTGATATGGATTCACTCTAGAGCAGAGAAGGAAAGACTGGAATAAAGACTGTTTTGGATGATTTCTTAGAAGCTCAGATAAAACACTAGGCCTCGCTGTCTTCTCATTATTCCCATCTTCCAATTTCACCAAGAAGAGGTAAAATGGGAGAGACAAATGAATTTAATACGTGAGCTTAATAATGGATGCCACATTTTGTCTGCTTCATCTTCTGGAGGAAATAGCAGGCGGTCTCTAATAGCCTGCACATTCACTGGAGCAGCAGCTGTAAAAGTAACAAATGTTGATATGAGCTGTGTCTGTTCATAAACATGGCTGTATGTCAGAGGTGTTTTTACAGTGACTAGACAGCTACTGTACAGAGGAGGCTATGGTGGAAGTGGACATTTGCATGGCATAGAGTCCTCACACACAGTCAATCACATGATTCATTGTATATATTTAATATAATATGGAAGCTCTGTTTACATGTATATGCATGTGAATTCATGAGCCTTTAAGCTCTGTGCATAAGGCTCTTAAGGTCGTGTTTTGAATATTTCATTTCCTGGCCGTATGTATGCAAAGCCCCAGTAACCACATGGCATTTTTTTTAAAAACTGCCCTGACCAGACCAACAAGGAGAGATTTTTTTTTTTTTAAATTTCAGTGGCTTGAGCTTGTTTTAATGAAAAGGGAATACACTCAGTCATCATATAACAGTATGATAATTAACTCAACTAAAACTTTATCAAATAATACAAATTTAATTAATAATACAAAGTAGCATAATACATACAAAGTACGGGAAGTGGTTTGGTGAATGGAAAATGAAAATGCATACTGTATGAACAAAACTGTATTAAAAAAAAAAAACACCAGTTCTGCAGGACTGCAGAGTGTGTGTGTGGGCTGAATGCTCTGTTTGCCCTGATTATGTTGTTCTTTACGAATTACCTGACTACAGGTAGGAGCATTAAATAAAGTAATAGTACTGCAAATTCTACTTCCTGTCATGACCAGTAGGGGGTACACTAGCCTGTCTTTTGAAGCATGGCCACTCCACAACCGTACGGAATAACTCAAACAAGATGTGTGTGAAGTCAAACTATTTATACGGATGCACTGCCAAGAATAAAGCTGACTTTAACATTTTCTGCATTGTTGAGAATTCTTAGTCAAAGGTAAAACAATATAATGATATGAAATGCAGTATACGTGGATGACGGCGCAAGCGACTTTAAAAACACATGCATATGCAAATAGACACACAGTCTAACACTCGGACAAAGGGAGCAGGGGTGTGTGCAGAGGCCTTCAAATAGTTGCTTGGATACAAGTCTTTGGCATTTTAACAGCAGCAACGAGACAAAGATGGTGCAGCCACTCCAAAAAAAATACTTAACACAAGTATAAAAAATTAAAAACAACTTGTTGAACTCTGTCTCTCTCAGTCACCAAGGTCATGGTTGTTCAAGAAAAGTTGAATCAATGGTGCTTAGTTATACTGTAGATGCTTTTGTTAAACACTGTACTAGAAAATATGTTATGTCATTATCTTTGTATAAGCACATAGTTCAACAGCTTTACTGAGGCTATAACACTGAATGCCTCATAGAACATGCTCTTTGTGAGGTGTCTACCTCGTCTATTACATAAAGTTTCACTCCTGTAGCAAAGGAAGCAGTCAGACATAAGATGGGAGCTCCTGCGTTTCTCTATAACACATGCTACTTGTATCTGAACAGATGTGACTCTTGCCTTCCCTGGTCCGAAAACTGTTGGGAAGTTGAACTGTTGCACACCATTTAGAAGGCTCATTATGCTGCAGACTGTACAGTATCTACTGTGGATAAGTAGCTAAGTGCTGCACTGGCACACATAGCCTCATTGGTTTAAAAACTGAAACCGAGTCTGAGAAACCTGCACACAGACACATACAAAGCCTTGTCTCCAGCTGACACCAGGTGACCCTTCCTCAAATATGAGGTCAGCCATGTTTGTTCTTCACCTCCCTGTGTAAATATCTTAACCCACGAGTTTCGCTCTCCACCCTCTCAGTGCGGCTCTGTGCTCCTTTGAAAGCCCACTACTTAAACGTTGGCCAGCAGGTCTGTTTGCTTTATTATGTAATATTACATCAGCTTAAATGAACAGAGCGACCAGACTACTGCACCTTCACCGTGAACTGTAATGGGATTGATCTCAAGTGTATTACAGATTATTCCTAAATGAAAATATCTTCTTTATTGTGACCACACTACTATTCTGGTGGATTACATCTTAACTACAGCTACATTGTTACACAACCCAAGAGCTCACGACAGGACATTTAAAACAGGAGTTAGTGCCAACTCCCTGCAATGGAAAAGTGCTGCCACTGCAAGTGCTGTCAGCTGCTCCATCTCAACCCTGATTTTATGGGAAAATATAATAGCGGAAATTTTAAAGTAAATTTTGTGTTGGCAAGAATCTGTTGGCCTTCGTGCAGGATGACTCAGACACTACAAAGAAATGAAAATTACAGAGAAAAGGCTGTGGAGTGGAAGCAATGGCACTAAATCAGCAGCATTCAGATTGCCGGGCAGTGATTATCAATTGGCAGAACCGCAAGCTGCATTCAAACCCCAGACGGAGCCTTGATCCAACCCCAGATCTGCCTTCCAGACAGTCTTCCCTGGATTCAGAGCGCCAACAGGAAAGGCAGGATATCATCTTTTTTCTAATGACTGGCTAACTGAATGAGAAACTTCCATGAAGCATCGAACTGACTGGAAATACATACTGCACAGAAAGACAGTAAAGCCACTCAAATAATAAAAAGTGGAAATACTTGAACATTTCAGTAACACATCAGCTCTGATTCCTTCTGATCAGCAGGAAGAAAGATGTGGTACCACACTAACACAGAATGGAGACATGAGAGAAACCAATTTATTGACTAAAATGTACTAAATATGAAGAAATAACTGACATAGGGCAACCAAGTGAGTCTGCAGGATGAAGCCATTGTACTATTACATGGGTAAAATACACACATGCACACACACCCAGACCATACACACTGTTGTTTAAATATATTGAGGATGTTTAGTATTTAGCCAAGAAACTAAAAGAATGAAATAGAGGCAATGAAGGGAGATAGAAGAGCAGGGTGTCTGAGGAAGAGATAGAAGATGTTGCGGTTAAGGAGAACATAAAACTATGATAGACGACAGTAATTTTGTTTATTAGGGTATGGTAGTGATGATAGTGTGATGTATTTTTGTGCAGGCAACCTTTGACCTTTGTTGTCGTCTAAGGGCTGGGCCAAATATCCATACAGATCATTAAGATGAAAGCTGCAGTGCATTATGGTCCAAAAGTTACCATTAATATTTCACTCTAGCCTCAGTGTGGCAGTACGGTGAATATCTCTCTCTCTCTGCAGTTATGTTTTCCACATTTGACCAGGTATCTCTAGTAATAAGAATACATCAAAGGCCACAGCCGAATAGACCCAGAGATGCAGCATAGATCTCTGCCAGCTCCATCAGCCAGGGGGTGGTAACAGTGTTTAGGGTGCCTTCTGTCTTTTACTGTAAAGTGTCACTACACCTCCAAAAGGTTCAGCAGTAGAACTGGTCTCCCTGATCCGCCCACATCTATATCTGCTGCGAGCACCAATCTGACCTACGCACACCTACATTGCACCTCTATATAAAACATATTGACTCCTACAGCAATATTAACAGCAGAGACATATTTAACACTGAGGCAAGAGGAGAAATCTGATGAAAAGGTTAAAGCGGAGATAAAAAAGACAGAGAGAAGTGAGAGGGAGAGCAGAGGGCTTGTTAAATGAGGCTCCGCTGCAGAACTGGGTGAGTCAACGAGGGAACAAAATGGAAATGTAATTATTACCACTGTCTCTCACACACTCCCAGAGGACCTGCAGGCGACAAGGGCGCACGCACATGCATGCACATACCCGCACACACACATGCACATGCACACAGAAAAAGGATAGTATAAATAAAAGCGAAAATGGACAGAAATTACAGAGCAGTGTTCTCTCCCAAGTGGCTGTTGGTACTCTGGATATGCGCACAGAGTCAATGAACAATAGTATTGCTGAAACAAACAGGAGGGTGGCTTCCTCAGCACCAATGGACAGAGGGGAGCTGTGTGTAAGCAAGAGTAAGAGGCGGAGGGCAAGGTTAATGGGCTACGTCTGTCTTTGACCAGAGAAACAGAACATGTTTTGTCTTCTTCAGCGCCTCCCCTCCCATCTCCAGCTCAGCCTGACTAACAAAAACACACATTCTCACCACTCGTGCTCCAGGAAGCTGCACAAATCTCTCTCAGTGTTTCTGAGTGACTCATTTCTTTTGGCCATTTCAGAGTCAGTTGCCAGAAAGTCTGTGTGTCTGTCTCTATCGGTGTGGTTGGAGTTGTTGTGGGTTCATGGCAGCCACATTAATTTCCCATTTTAGGCCCAGGTTAAATTTGGGAGTCACTCTTCAATCACCGTTGAGTATGTGTGCACTGTGGGGTTGATTAGGCAATTCTTCCCTCATAGTTTTGCATTCACTCACTCACACTTTCCATCTCAACCGGGCTTATTCTGGACATCCGAGTGTCTGATCGTATGTTTTGTTGCATTATAACTTTGCAGTAGCTTTAGTTGGCTTGCAGACTGGTCTGGCTCCAAGGCACCAAATCATTTAAAACAATTCTCAAGACGTCAGCAGGTGTGAGTGAGACTAAGGAGAGGAGAGTGAGCTGTTTTGACTTGGACGACAAATGCTGTAATCACTGCTGTTGTTATTAAGACAAATGAGAAATGTAAATTCAGATCCAAACTTTAAGAATAAGGCTTTTTGGAACAAGAGCTGCTTGGGCGTCAGACCAACTGTGCTCCAGAAAAATTAATTTAAGTCAATTTGAGGAATTTGAGGACAGACGGAGAGAGAAACTGAGTGTGTGTGTGTCTGTACTTAAAGTATTGGCGGTCAATACCCAGTGGGGGAAAATAAACCTTAAAGGTTCAATATGGAATATGCTTATTAAAAGGGTTAGGGTTGGTCAAAAATAATAGACCATGCAGTGTTTAGAGGGTTGCAGAATACAAGTAGCCTATTGCTTTTCCATAAAAAATGATAGGCTATTTAGTCTGAATTAAATAATTTAAGAAATGTTGACGTGTTGCATGTAGCAACGGTTTGGCTACGACTGCAAGTACGTATTATTTTTCTGTTGTTGTTGTTCCTAGCTCTGATCAATAGATGGTGGTATTCTGGTAATTCCATATTCAACCTTTAACTTTTCAGAGACCAAAACAGATGTCAGTCAGGCACTTTACTCTTAAACCTCAGTTGAATCTCTTTTATTTGAATTGTGGAAGGAAATAAAACAATCCTCACAAGGAATAAAATAGACACTGGTAATTTAAAGCAGATGTTACCTCAAAATACAGTAGGCCCTATATTTAATGAGAGACTTGTGTAAATAGCCACCTTTGTTTCATAGCATGAATCACCATCCACGTTGTGCAACTTACAAGACAGACATAATTAATTGCTTATTATTTTTTCACATTGAAAAAGTAATTGCATTGCTTGCTAATTACAAGGGGCTGGAGTTATTGGTTACTCTTAATGCTATGATTAATATGTGTACACATGGACAATGCTGTGGATTATAGCAGCCAATAGTTTCCAATATCAACAGCTACAGTAGTTCAGCTGGCTGTTTACACAGTATATGTATACTGTAGACAAAATGTATGCACAAATAAACACACACACACAAACACAAACACCTTTATACAAGTATCACATGTGTCTGCGAATCTAAAAATGGTGTACTGTTTCCTGCTGCCATCCACTGCACCTTCTTGCTAAACTCTTCAGAATGTAACACAATTGTGTTTGGCAGGCCGTCTGCAAGGCGTCTACAGCAGCTAATGTAATCTGTGATACAATCTGGCCTGAGTGGGCTGCAGGCTGGTACAGCAGTTTTATACACACACCTACACACCTACACACACACAAATAAGGCAAGACATGCAAATGATAACATGCATGTTATGTCCAAGCTACTATACCTCTACATTCAAGGGACTGTAGATTTTCATTCAAACCAAAACAAACACATACATATGCTTCTGTGTAGCCTACTTATGCACATGTGATATATTCAAATAAATTCTCACAAATATGAGTTAACCTCAGAATGTGGTCATGCACAGTTCAGCTAAAAAGGGCGTATTGAACTGGATGTTTTTCTAAAGCCAATTACTGAATGAAGAAGGTCAGTGTGGATACATGCATCTTGTCAGGCAGAGTATTATGAGGCCTTGAATTGAGAGACCAAATGAAAAGAGAAAGGGAAGTGTAGGATTTTTTTTTTTTTTTTTTTAACTTTTGAAGCCTATTTTGCAATATTTGAATCTTTGAAAGCCATCTTGTTCTTTCAAGTGGTTTGCCGTACCTTGCAGTATGTTTTTGTGTCTTTGTTGCTAATATTTCACCTTGAAATTGAGTTATCTCAACAAAGGCAGGACCCATTATGTAAAATGCTTTAACTGGACATGCATTCAGGCAGATGAGGGGGCTGTGGTGGGTGAGGAGATGAGAGGACAGAAAAGGGGGAAAGCAAAGTCTCAGCCCAAGATCTTGAATAAATATTTGTGAATTATTTGACCGGTTCAGTATGTTCTGAAGTGATCTCAACAGTGTTTAAACTGTTGTTTACATATTTCAACATGTGATCATAAAGACGATCTAAATGTTACATTTTTATAAACGAGAGTATTTAAGTATTTACAATAACCACAAGTATTCCTTAAAACATTAAACTAGTGTGCATAAGCATTGATGCAGTTAATGAACTCACTGAGGAAGAAAAAAAATACCTGACAAAGGTGAGAGCCAGACTTTTGGCAAGATCTTGCATGATATCATCAAACATAATCACTGCTTTATGTAACCATAACCTTTACCGATGTTTAGGTTTACTTTTTACATTTATAGTTAAAGCTGGTGGTAACTGAGCATAGTATAAACCCAATTAGGTCAACTTTGTACCAATATAATACTAATAATTGACTCAAGCATGGGAATAAGACATTCATACTTTAGTGCATATTGCATAATTTTGATCATTATTTAAATTCATAACTTTTGTGGCGTGTGAGCCATGCATAAAGATGCCCTGCCAACCTCTCACAATGTTCCTCCTAGCAATAATTTGAGAGATGAATAAGTCCGTAAAGTTCAATGCCAGGGTCTTGAAATGGACTGACCCCCCCTAAGCCGGCTAATTGAATGATTATGTGCACCCACTGTCAGCTCAGTGCCTTCACTATTGTTCTAGCAGATGTGCTAATGCACCATCATTACGACCAGGGGATTTACAGCATGCCTCCGAATAAGAGGCAAAGTGTTCTCCTGGACCAAAATATACGGCCATACCGTAATGTTTCCATAATAAACTTGTCCACCATAATAAACTTGTCCACTGTCTACTCTGTCCTACTGGTTTTTTAATAAAAACCACAGCATGAGTAATACACTTGCTGTGGTGTTCTATATGCACTTACAATGTGTGTTCTGCAATATCTACATCTACATTTCAACACAAGACAAGCTATAGCAACCTGATACTATTCTTAACAGTTTTATCCAGTCGTGCAGATTCCTGTGGTAGCTACTGTATGCTGATAGGACCACAGCTCTTCGCATTGTTCAAAAAAGACTCTGCTCTCACAGCAGACTCGAACCAGGATTGATCCAGAATGTTATAACACATACATCTGACAGATTATGCATAAAATGATCTCATCTTAACCACAGCTGCTGCTCTGCCATTACTTGCTCAGATGGATTATTCAACACTGTCTGCAAAGTTAACAATCATAAACTGTCAAACAGTTTGTGATTTATGCACTGAAATATGTAAGTAGTCACTGCCAAGACATGCAAGAAATAATAAGCAAAAACAAGACAATGAACACATCAATGAAAAAACCTTGGGGGGAAAAGATACTGAATGCTAAAAGGCCAAAAATCTTGTTGCTTTTGTTGTGATTAACCAAGAAGCCGTTTCTCTTGTTAAAATATATTGTTGTGGGGCGTCGAGTGGCGCAGTGGGTTAAGCAGGCGCCCCATATGTAGAGGCCACAGTCCTCACTGCCGGTGGCCCTGGTTCGAATCCTGCATTGTGCGGCCCTTTCCTGCATGTCATTCCCCCTTTCTCGTTCCCCATTTCCTGTCTCTCTCAACTGAACTATCTAATAAAGGCATGAAAAGCCAAAAAATATACTTAAAAAAACAACAACATATTGTTGTGAAGAGACAGACAAAGAGAGTAGTTTGCAAGTGTTAGTCTCTTTTGGTTGTTCAGATGATAATAACAAATGGTGAGGAGGTTTTTTGGAATAGACTGAAAACAATATCATTACCATTCATTACAATTATTTAACAGTATCTCATTACACCCGGGAAGACCAGGTGTTTCTTTGAAACCACAGGCATCAGTAATTAAAATGGGGAGGGGAGGATAAGAATGATACGATGATGTAGAAAAGCCTTCTGATGAAAAACGTTTAGAAAGACAACTGTAAAGCCATGACCCTGTTTACAAGCACAGTGCTCAGATCCTGTATGTAATTTTGATGAGACATAAATTAATATATCAGGCTTTTAATTTGCGTTACAGAGACAATTCGGTTACATCAGGAAAACCAGCCAACACAGTGCAAGTCGTGACTGTTTAAAAAGAGTAACATCACGAGGCCCACGCAGCAGACCACACACCACTGCAGGAATACACATTTGGATTGGGATTGCCTTCCAAGTGTGTCGTAACTGTGAATTGCTTGTTAGAGGAGAATGTTTAGCAGGAGAGGCTCTATCGATCTGTGCACCAACAGGGAACAGGCCTTCGCAGAATACTGATAGCTGATAGTCACAGGGCCAGAGTCACAGTCAGTCATGTAGTGAGAAGGTGGAGTCACAGCATCACAAGCTGCCGAGTTAAGGCCGAGCTAATGGCGAGCGAGTTTTAATTCAGTTAATGGCAGCAGGGGTAGAGTGAGTGTGTGCGTGCGTGCGTGCGTGCGTGCGTGCGTGCGTGCGTGCGTGCGTGCGTGCGTGCGTGCGTGCGTGCGTGCGTGCGTGCATAATCAGACAGTCAGGTTTTATGGACGATAGGACAAAGTGTTGAAACTGATCCAGGCTTAATTGAATCAGAACAATAGTGTCCATCTTGTAACCGTGTGGAGAAGAGAGGCCTACTGTACCTGTGACCTGCAGCTTGTCCACGGTGACCTCACACTTGAGGTAAAGACGCCCCCTCCTTTCGGTGTAATCAGTTCCACACAGGCTGGGCACGTTCATCACACACTGCTTATGGACGTTCATATCACAGGCTGGAGGGTCAGAGAGGGGAGATAAAAGATATCAGCGTCGAGGACAAATCAACCGCCTCAGGGCTCTCTCAGAACTGACCGACATAGTGACACTGTTATAAATAAATCTAATCAACAAACCTTAACAGCTTTATTGAACAATTATATGTTCAAAAGCACATTTTATGCATATTTTTACATTTAAAATGGCAAGAATCCCTTATTATCACAACAATCTAGTACTCTTATAAAAGCAATGTGTGCATGTACGCAGCTTCTCATGGCCTCATGTTCCAATACAAATAGTATAAGCTGCTTTAATACTGTCCTCTAGAAATGTCTTACCTATATAAGGACATGTTTCAATTTCATTTCATGTGTCATACAGGTTTGGCACGATATTTACAGTAATGAATATTTCTCCGAAAGCTGTATGAGAGGAGATAACAAGGTTATGACCCAGATTCAGCCCTGTGATGTCATACATGGCATGTGTCAGCCAGCTGAGCCACCCTTGCACGGATTGGGAACGGTTTCCTGTGGTTACATCATCACACCAGGTGAGAAGGTGAAAAATAATGAAAAATGGCCGTGCTATTGCTCTGCTCTCCATTTATTTTTATTGTGCCTCACTGTCACATTCTTGTGGCTCAACAGTGCTTATAAATTCTACAGTGAAGTCTTTTTGTGCTGTGATTAGAGGTGAAATTGATCTGCCAAAATAATTTGCCGCTCCACATCTCTATTTATGTACACCCTGGAGCAATCATTAGCCATAACTGGTGGTCTGTAGTAGGTGGCGGATAATGTATTTAGGAGCTCATTAAGGCATTCAGACTTTAATCCACTAACGCAAGATTAAAGAGAAGAGGAGTGACAGAGGGATATTAATAAAGCTTTGATAGGAGGTCTGTTCAAGGTGCAAAAAACATAGCTACACACTGAAAATAGACAATGTGTGATTATAATGAGTGAAAGTCAAGGAGGAGGGGTAATACATAAGCCTGTGATATTCAGTGAAGAGGAACAATAGGATTTTTTTTTTCAGGGCACTGACAGATAAAGTCAATGCCCTGACCACTTATCACACCATCATTATCACATACATACCATACTTACGCCTCATTGACCCGGATAACAGAGCGCAGGATTAATATTCCTCCTTTACAGCTTTAAACTGTTGATGGTTATGGTTTACAATCTAAGCAGCTATTTACTGTATATGATAGCAATATTAACAAAGCACAACCGCTCAGACTCAATGTTCAATAATATACTATAGATTCTATTTTTAGACTTCAAGAATAATTTAATTTTGTTCATGTTAAATGGTGACACGCTCATCGAGTGGAATTTACTCACAGTCACATTTCATCCCCTGGTGGATGAGGCCATAGAGCAGAGAGCCACAGTGGTCACAGAAGGTGGGGCTCCCATAGGTGTGGATCTTGAACTTGTGTTTTGTTCTGGGATCCTGGAGGAATTAAAGAGGAAAGAAAAAAGAGCCATCATTTAGTAAAAGCTGTAAGAACAACTTTCCTGTTTATTCACAGTTCTGATGACGCCCCTTAAAAATGTGGTTTAAAAAGTAAATTTTTTATTCGCCCCGCCTGCGGGCAAACAGAATTTCATTTATTTGAGCAGGCATATACTGTAGGATGACAATGAAGCTCTCTTGAGTCTAAGTATTGAAAAGGGAGGATATTTTTGTCCTTGGGAAAGTTGCAAACAAAAATACAGACAGTACTGTAATTACTAATACTTTGGCAACAGAAAAGTACTGGATGTTTACAGGATTTTGACACAAAGCTATAATTTCAAAAGATCTACCCTGGAAGAATGTCTTCATTCAGTCTCAACATCCCTTCCTTCACTCACATGTGATTTCGCAAAAACAAGTTGAAGGCAAAATCGTCCTTCAGCATCACAGAACACCATTGTGTGTGACCAATATGAAGAGTCTCTCAGGACAATCAGCTGACCTGAGTCACCGGCTATTTTCTTCCTGGTACACCCCAGCCAATCAATCTGTATCAGCCTTTTATTCAATCTGATGTGGGGTGGGGAGGCTGAACATTGAGTTGTTCGCATTCAATTCAAGAGCCCCAGAGACAGAAATTCGGTTCATTTCACTCTTGCAATTACATGGTTAATTTTCACAGCCATGCACATTTAGAAAGACACAATGTATCGAGGAATTATCGCACACTTGCAGGACGAATCTTGTGGAAATTAACACAATTTAAGCCTCAGTGATTATTACCATCAACAGTGAAAAAGACACTGCTTCTTGGTTTTCAGAACTCCATAAGTGTCAGAAACTGTATCAGACTGTGTGCACTGCGCTAATAATAGAAACACATGTATCATGTGTTATTGTTCTTTTCGCTGCTCAGTTAATGGGTGTAAACACTCATCAAATCATCATGAAAGCTTTTCATTCCTCATTAGCTTCTTATTACTGCAGCTCATTGCTCCAGGCTAATACTGCACATCACTACCAGTGAGACAGAGGAGTGAAGGAGCTACAGGTTGCTGCTACAGACTAAATCACGTCTTCACATTATAAAGATAACACTGTAGTGTATCTCTGTTGGCTTCGTTCTTTCTTCATAATTCTGACACTGTTGTATGGACTTGTAGTGTAAGACAGCACCAATGAAACAACTCATCCAGTGTGCCTTATTTGCATTTGTCATTCCTGAGCAAAGGCCTGGCATTTGCATGTTCAGCTTCCTTCCACCCCTAAGGAGTAAATGCAGCACCCATCTTTTAATCAGATGATCACAGCCACTCACTGGGCCAGCATCCATTACATCATTTGGATACTCAAATAAGGCAATATTTGGCATGAAGAGTAACTATTAGCTACAGGCAGAGGAGTGATGTAAGAGGATACAACTGAGTTATGACAGGTCAAATGCTCCACTCAGCTGTGAGAGTGTTTCACCAGTAGAGACAAATAAAGACCCCCCTCCTGTTAACACATGAAGCGATGACTCAGTGGATGTAGCAGAACCAGTCTGAGGACTGTAACTGGAAGGAAACGTTGCATGGTGCCACTTCCAGAACTCTCCTGTTCAGCTTTTTGGTGAACAATTTATTTCAGCACTGAAATGGTAACATACCATTTATGAGGCAGCTCATTCACAAGTAAGTATAATGTAGTATTTAACTAAACAAATGTCACTTGGTGCAAAATGTAAATATCCACTGTTAAGTAAGGCATGAAGTGTTCTTTTGATGTTACCTGTTGAACAAGCAGAACCAGTTTCCACCCTATTACTTTCATTCATTTATTCATTGATTTTGTGGACTCAAACTGCAGCTCATGAAGCACACGCCGCTGAGGTGAAAACTGGAGGACTGCCACTTCTCCAAGGACCTGTTTCAAAGTGCTTTCGTGCTCATTCTCAAATTGTGCTATACTATAAATCTCTTTCAGAGTTAGGATCCCTTTAAGTGGATTTGCAATGAGAACATTATCCAGGCTGGTCAGTTCCCTTTTTTTCTCGTTTAAAAAAAAATCCCTATCTATGTATTCAATGGAAACACTAGAGCTTCATTCTCTCAGGAAGGAGAGAAAAATACAACAGTCCTACGAGTGTCTCTCCTATTTCTTTACAGTAGTATGTTGAGAAAGGGTCCAATGTAAAATGAATGAAAGGAGATGGACCGAGCAGAAATAAATCATCAGTAAGGGGAGCATCTTGGTGAGGGTTGACAGTATCGCACCATGAGGCGCCACAGTCTGTTTGACACTGGCCTCTGGACCACTGCAACAGAGGCTCATTCAGGCTCCTTACTGTAGATCTTGATCCCAATCTGCCACATCCTGCCTGTCAGTCAGCAGAGCCTTTGCACCTTTACAGGATAAAGAGAAATGCGTCTTTTGTCTGTCTTTCTGCTGTCCTCTCCTGTAAGGCTAAGGAGAGTCCTGGTCTGAAGCAAAGTGATAACATTTCAGCTGCCGCAGAGTAGACAGCTTTAAAAATAGATCATTTAAAGATTCTATTATGTCCCCAAAGGGTGGAAACATTATAAACAGGTCATGGACCCAGTTTACATGAACCTACATCTAAAAAGGGGGTGGCTTTTGGATATACAGTACAGAAAATCTCAGCAATGGGGTCTAATTAATAAAAAAAAAAGCCTAAATCTTCAAAATGTAATGATAATCTTATGCCAAAGGACAGTTAAGTGTGCGTAAGTATTAAAAACAAACATATCACACAGTCATTGTTCTGCTTGTCTTTCCTAGATCTGTCTGGTCTGTGAGTCCTGACAATCTCTGTGTTCAGCCCAGCTCAGACTGCCACCACGATAAGAGCAGTTACAGGTTGATGGTCGACTTGCCTGAGCTGTCCGTCATCTTGAGTGACTTCAAAGTCAATCCGCCATAACATTTTGTGAAAATACACAGTAGACACATTAGTATCACCTCACAGCTACAGCAACCACCACCAGAAACATGTGAAGAATCTTAACAGGAAATCTGAATCATTGCTCTCTCTGTCACGGCTCGGTAACCACGTACATACACAGGATAAATGTCCAAATCTTGATTACACATGATATGTTATATTATTATGATGTTTGAACTATTTCATTTTTCAAATTCAGTGTTTTCATGCAGAGTTACAGTAAGGCATGTCACACAATCACATACATATGCCTATTGAATTAGCAGCCACATCAAGTACAGGCCAGCAGTTAGTGTGTTAGGTCAGACAAGGGAAAGAGAAAGGTAGACAGTGTAGAGAGAGAGACACACAGAGAGAGGGAGGGACAGAGAGGGTGTGCCAGCTGCACTTACTCATGTCCACCCACACACAGCTGATCCTGAAGGATTATCCTCTTGTCCCGTCCCCCCGTCCCCCTCCCTTTGCTTTGTTCCCTCTATCTACAGCATGAATGAGCGATGGCAACGAACGGCCACATTCAGCTGCTGATGAATCATGTATTTTTATCAACTGTCAGCCTCTGATGGCTGAAACGACGGCTAAATGTTCCAAGATAATCGAGAGAACCATGCGAGACAAAGCGGTAACAGGCCAGCGGAGGCGATGAGGTGGCGAGTCAGCAAAAATGTCAGCGCTTTGAGCCTTGACAGATGCTCGCCACGTGGGCTGTTGCTTGAATCCGAGGAATGGTCAACCACTGCTAAGGCTCGTGACAACAGACGCTAAGTCTCCTGAATTGGAGGTCTTATGCTCACTCCTGTTTTTACTGAGCCTACAAACATTTGTCTTGCTGATTTTTATATTGATTTCATTTTGACTAATGGACTAGTAGACTATAAAATGTCACAGACTAGTAACACAAGCTAGATTTCCACTGCACATTTTTTCGGAGGGCTCTAAAAGTATTATTGTAAGAGAGCAACCAAGAGTGTACCCTTAAACATACTAATAAAAAAGTATAGGGTAGAGGAATAATAGCAAAGTGGTGAGTGTTTATGTTTATTAAAGACTCCCATTAGCTGCTGGGCTTTCCAGTAGCTACTCTCCCTGGGGTCTTGATCACTGAAATTATAATACAATACACATTTTCATTCATTCATGGCCCACAGTCAGTGATGGAGCTTTAGCTGATGTAATTCTCTTCAGCTCCCACACAAGGTGGCATTTGAGAGTCAGAGGATCACAGCAGTGACTATGATCCCTCCTCTAGGGAAAATAATTGTCTGTATAGAATTTAATTGGACTCATAGTTGTTGAGATTTCAGTCTCTGGACCAACAGACGTTGTTGTCCCTTGAGCCACATTACTAGCGTGGCCCAAGCATATTTATTCAAACAAAATCTACTTGATAAATCACCGCAAAATTAACCTAAAAATGAATTAATGTCGACATCCAGCAAAGCAGATGTAAAGTCTTTGACTTATTTCCACTGTGTCATTTAAAGATTCACTAGAGCGAGCTGTAATGTGCAGAAAATGAAACCTGTAAATGAGTGTAAGCGACATCACTAGGCACGCTAGGCTGTCCATTAACACATCCTTTCTGCAAGCTGTGGGATGGAAGGGTTTGCCCCTGTGGCTTCTAGCCCTTATTACAGCCTAATTGGGTCTTAATGGGAAATTCAAGACAGACTGGGTGGCGCTGCCCTGGCAGAACAGCAGGGGAAACAGAGTGTAATGCCGAAAGCAATGACGAGCTCAATCACTAGGCTCAACACGAGATGACCAAAATGGCAAAACAAAGCCAGAGGGTGTTACATGTTGATTGGATGATTCAAGGAGGAGGCTGCCCTTTGGTTATCAGTAATGTGAAAGACAATATGATAGGCCAGATGTCACATCCAAAGACATGTAATTTGAGAGATTTTGCATCACTAGGGGAGAATAACATCTTTATTGCCCTGTGGTAAATTGTGTGACTCGTGTACTCGTGCAAGACCATGATACAAACCATTCAACAAACCATTAAAGGCTATGCATGCATGGTGGTATGTCTATTACACTGTCACAAAAAGAAATGGCGATAACAAGAAGCAAAAATTTCATGAACTCTAACTGGCGTTACGTTAACAACATTGTGTGTGTCGTAGGAAAACCCCATGATAGATAAGGAGTAAACAATGACTCACATTTTTTATCAAACAGTCATAACAATGATGGACGTTGGCTTTGATCATGGTGAGGGTAACAAGGGAGAAAGACATTTAATCTAAATATTACATTAATTATCTTTGGTGGCATGCATAGAGGATACCATTTTATGTTATTATAAAGTTAAAGGGACAACAAGGAGTTTTGGAAAAGCGAAGCGTTTTCACACTACATTTATGAGCCTCCGCGCGCACCGTAAAATTCTTTTGACCGGCGCAAGACGGACTCATGTTTTCATTCATCAATAATTAAAGTCAGAGGTTCAAAGAGGTTCACATACCGTCGTAGTTCTGACCATAAACGGCGAGTCAGCTGCGTTATTCTCATGACTCGTTGCGAAACTGAAAGTAAAGAAACGCTGGTCGGCTCGACCAGCATCTCCGCCACCACTAATAGTAACAAAATAACGATAGAGACAGAATGATATATTTATCGAAAATGGGCCCATTAACAAGTGTGGGTAGCGTAGATTCATCCACATTAACGTGAGACTTTTTTATAACCGATTAGAAACTCCTCGTTGTCCCTTTAACCAAGATATAGCCAACACAAACATGCTGTTATTTTTACTTCAAAGTTATGAGTCATTTGATTTTTTTTTTTTTGGTAGATTTTCCTTTATCTAATCCCTAAACATATTTTGGTATTTGCCCTGTATTAAGCCCAGGCAGATCTGCATGTGAAGTCACAGATCAAAAACAGACACAGCGCAGAGGGCTGATCAAAAGACTCGGAGGCAACCAGGAGATAGGGATGAAAACAGAAGCACAGGAGGTCAGCACAGTGATGTTGGCTAATTAGCCAGGCTCTCCAATCTAGCTTAATTAGCAAGCAGGACGCCGACCAGCCCCTGTTAATGAACAGCTTGGCAGGGTGAAGCTGAGCAGGGGCTTCCCAGCAGAGGGGGGAGGAGAGGAGGTGGATGATGTTTAAGACAAGGGTCACCCTCCATCCTGCCCACAGCACTCAACAGTGAGATGAACAATGACATTCTCACCCTGTTCACTACTTTAATATGTATAAATGTAAATTACCACACAACGCCTTTTATGCAACTTTCTCCAGTTGGGACTCAAATTTAAATTTCAACTTCATAACGTGTCAAAAAACATTGCAACCACATTCATATTACAAACACTGTAAGACGTTGTTAATCGTGTCTTGAAACACTGACATTGATTAACATGTTACCGTACACACACAGCACAACAGCAGCTTCCTTAGTTTCTGACCATTACATTTTAATACTTTCAATATTCGTAGTTAAAAATTAAAGCTGCTCCATGCTAGCTTACCAGCTAATAAAACAGTTCAATATCTCTTGTCTGCAGGCGAGAAAAAGGAAATCTTAGCACCTTATAGTTGATCAGTGAAGGGAAGTGAGATGATGGCTTAACGTTACGTGATACAAAGTGTGTTACAGACTCAGTGGTCAGGGGATAATGTGTTGAAGAAAACTTGTTATAGCCTACTGTATTCTGAGTCTCTGTTGCCATTGTTACCAACTAGCAGTTGAACCAGCACAATAACTTAACTGTCATCAGGCAATTTGATCTGAACGCCTTTATAGGTTTTTTAACTGACACCCTGCAGCCAATCAGAATTGCGTATTCATCCAGACCACAATGTAATTTCTGATCATACTGAGAAGTAAGTCAAATACTAATACAAACTAGGCTACTACTATATTTAACAGATACAATTGGTGCCAAATGCTGATACCATGTGGGCTGTCACGCCAGTTATAACACTGACACAGTAGAACACATTGAGGACTGTGATGTGCGGATCAGCTCTGATGTTATCCAAATCCACACATATGCATAAATCCACCCACAACCCACACAAACAAGTTATTTTCCACAATTTAGAGACCTGCTTTCGATAACACTTTACCATTATTTTTCAGTGATGAAGCATAAACATGTTGCACTGAATAAGGCTGACTATAAATGAACAAACATTTATTTAGAGTAAAAGTTGTCGTCTTTTGGTTAAAACAAAAATAGCATCAGGTGTTTGAGCACAGGCAGACAGTGATTTTGTGAATGTCTCTCATACTTCCCAGACACATACTATCTGAAAATTCATAGTAACATTTGACTGTTGCCAAAAATAATACATTTATTCGAAGGTGTTCAGGGGTCCAAATATAGTCAAATTCTTGCCTGATGAAAACATGTTCACATTTTAGAGAATATCCTCTGCTACCCATCCGTTGTTAATCAGGATGTTTTTTTGTTTTTTTTACCCAGCCTGCCCAATCCACGGATTAACCACAGCGCCTGCAGAGGAACTGCAACCCCCTCATCACTATTCAAAAAAAAAAAGACCAACATCAAACATGCATACAAAATGAACAAGATTTCTGTCTGCATGAAGTCATATGTGAAAAGCCAAAATACATTATATTTTATGACCAAGAAATCAGCTTTCGCCTGGCAGGTGAGACATAGCCTGTAAAATTAGGTTTCAATAATCCTCCTTCTGTAAACTATAGGTTTCTCATATACATTATGCTTAACCTACAGGAAGCAGACTGTTCAGCTTACATGCACGTCATCACACCGAGTTTCCCTGTCCTTTTCAAATGTTATTCTCACATCAAACCCAACAAACACAGTTGACTATGAAGAGTTAACAAATTGCAATTTGCACAAAATCACCTCCAGGCAGCAAAACAGCAGCCGTTCAGAATCAAAACAACACTGACGGTTCCATTGTTTTTACTTTATTGCACAGAAGAATATGGAATGACCCGAGAGCAGCAATCATCAAAGGGGCTGGGTGGCTAATTCAGTCCACCTGCATCCCACAGAGTCCAAAGAGATCCACCCGGTGTGACATTTGCAGGCAGAGGGAGAGCGAAAGAGAGTGAGTGTGAAATGAGACATATCACTTCATCTCCGCCATATCCTACCTTCCCTTATCCTTATCTCTTCCATTCATCTGTTCCCCTCAGGATTGAGGAATAAGTTATAACTGTATCTCTTCAAGGTGAACAATTTCCTTAATACCCAACATCAGAAAATTATTGACCACCATCAACTTCTTTTCTGATCTCTCTCTCTCTCTCTCTCTCTCTCTCTCTCTCTCTCTCTCTCTCTCTCTCTCTCTCTCTCTCTCTCTCTCTCTCTCTCTCTCTCTTCATCCCTCACTGGGAATTGACATTTCAGTCGAGGTGGCAGTATGCTCCTCCATTTACCAGTTTTTGAGTCACCCTCTTTTGTGGTTAATCCGTGTTTGTGTTTAAATGAGTATAAACATACAGATAAATAAAATGGGAATGACATAGAGGAGTGTTTTTCTTTTCCTTTAAATCTGTATTCTGGGAAGGGTTACAGTAGGATATGTTTGATAGATGCAGTATGTGTTCCTCCTGTGTGACAGTCTCCTACTGTAAATCAATATCTGCTGATACTGTACATACTGTGACCGTGTGCATAGTAAGAACCAGGAGAACGAACACTGTATAAAGTGGGAATTACTGCCTTCTTAACTAATATTGCATATAGTCTACAATTACACAAATGATGATGATATTTAAATATGTTTGATTAAGCGATTTGGCCTTTAAAATGCTATTAAAACAATGACTTAGAGGGTTCTTAAATTAGCTATTCTGGTTGATTTGGGAGTCTTGTTTAATTTCATCTGTGTCTCTGTGAAATAATTGCCTTCTTGCACAGCCGCCAGTTTCAAAGAATCATGGTCAAGCCTCTGCACATGGCTTATGACACCATGACAATATGCTGAACCATACAAAACAGTCTATGTTACTGTGTCACTGCCATTACACTGCAGCCCTTTAACTTTAAAATATGTTTTACATCACATTAATCACCCTTTCCCTACTCCCATCAAACCTGCTTACAGTCAATCACATGAATGAACACACAGGCTTGTTTAAAGCACTGTGGATTGTAATACAAAGCTTGATTAAAATGCTTGAGCTGCCCATCACTTAACTCCCCTGAACACTCACACACAGACACAGCCACAAACTTTACTCCTGGCTACTTTTTAGTGGAGATTCTTGTCTTGGCGTCCAGCTACAGGAGTTCACGCCATGGTTACTAAGCTGAGGAGGGAATAAAACAGAGCTGTCATTTATCCAGACATGAGGTGTTAGGCTAGGCAAGGTTACTATTTTTAGCGTATAAATCACCACTCTGATTCCTCTTGGCCTTTCACTAAGCTGCTGAGTGCTGGGAGGAGGGCAGGTTGCCACCACAACTCACAGGGGGTTTTCCTTGCCGTGTGTTATCTGTTAACACATCTGTCTGTGAGCAGAGGTAGAAATAATAGCTGATATTTTTTAATCAGTCAGGGCCCAAGTTGTCTTTCTTACTGACTTTGTATAAATGAATGTCATCTTTTACAGCAGTTTTGTAACCCTAGTACTATGTTAGGTTATCCCCCAACAAAGCCTGAGCAACTCAGTGAGTTGAAGCAATAGATCAAGCAAAAACCAAGGCACTTGTTGTGGAGTGCCTCAGGGGTCTACCTCAGGTCCACTTTTACCAAATCTATAAGCTACCCCTCACTGAGTTTCTCAAGATGCATGAGTATGTTTTTGCAGAAGCATGACTCAGCAAACCTTTCTACAACTATACTAGGAGAGGTGTTCAGACTCCATATGGATCAATTCCAAACAAAAAATAGCCAAAATAAAAATCATTACCTGAAGATAGGTCCTTATATTTGAAGGTGTTAGCAGCACAGCTCACAGCTCAACAACAGCTTTCAGTTAACTACAGGTATTTCCTTTCAGTTTCTGGCTCTAATAGAGTGTCGAGAGGGTTCTTGCATTTGAACCAGGTCTGAAATGTTTCTTTTCTTGTAAGCACTCGATTTTACCATTTGACTACAAATTGTTTTGAAAACTAAAATATAATCATTGACTCTTGTATTTAAACTTTGGTTGACATACAACTACAAAGGTTTAATCAGCATGCGCATTCTCCTTTGGGTGGGCAGATCCCCAGTCAAGTTCAACATAAAAAATCAACCCTTGCTCCTGCATTCACTTGAAGGTCTTTTATTTGGTCAACGTTTCGGTCTATTGACCTTCATCAGGACCCAGTATACATATTCACACTGGGTCCTGATGAAGGTCAACAGACCGAAACGTTGACCAAATAAAAGAGCTTCAAGTGAGTGCAGGAGCAAGTGTTGATTTTTTTATGTTGACATACAACTACAACCATGTGATAAAAAAAGTAGAAGCCAGGTGCTGGTGACGACACCCAGCATGTGGCCCCTACCTCTAAAAAAAAAGCATCCTACACTCCTGCTGTGGCAATCTGGCCTTCATGAACCCCTGCTGCAAATCAGACCCCATCCTTCAGAGCCAGTACAGACACACATACTCACACACAAAATACAAACATGCACATGCAATTAAACACAATCCTTTAAGTATATTTCAAATATTTAGATTGTGGATCGAGTTTAACACAATCCAAGATGACAAACATATTATAACTGTTTCATGACCCTGGATCAACTGAATGGAGCTTTACAAGAACAAGACTTGGTAAAAAATGTAGACTGAGCTGTGATTTCATACTTATAAAAACTCAGAGAGAAAGTGAGGGAAGAAAGACAATTTTTCTTTTTTAAGTAATTTTTTCAGGCTTTTGTCTTTATTTGCACTGAAATCACATTCTCACAATCTCATTTTGTCTGTCACACAGAGAACATCCTCTGTCTGTCTCTGCTTTAGCTTTTATTTACTGTTGACTGCACAACATACAGTAACAGCTTTTATTAGAGGCAGGTTTTTTATGTGTGACTCCCTCTGTTTTAAGATGTAGACTTGGTCAGCGCAGTTTGTACGAAGCCTCATTAGATGACTTTTCTTTCCGACTTCCCAAGCAGCCAGGAAACAAGAGAGGTTCAATGGACTGGAGCTCGAGCTTGGCACTATGCTGAGAAGTGGTGGCAGTACCATGTCCATCAGTCAGTCAGTCAGTCAAATTCACGATAATAAGGCTAGCCACATGGTTGTGGTCAAGTCAAAAACAGCACAACAGACCTCAGCTCTCAGATCTCAGCTCCGAGATCTTGCAGCCCTTTGGACAAACTGTTGTGCCTCCCTTCACACAGCTAGAGGAAAGTCTAGCTGTGGGAAAGATCCCACATTATACAGCACTTTCACACATGGACACCGTAGACGCTCATTAGCATAGCGACTCACACATGCTGCGAGTGACATCCTCAGGGTCGGGAGAGGACAAGGGGGTCTGTCAGGGCTGCCACATCAGCTGGATGATGACTGCACTGTTTACTACCTCCAGGCCAAACTTTTCTCAAGCATAGGAACAAGTAAAAAGACAAGGGGTAAAACTGAAAAAATAAGACCTGTTGGTTCATTTACTGTAGGCATGTTACAAACGCCAAAAAGCCCAAATAAAGTGTCTCATCAGGCAAAGGCCATCTGTCAGGTACTTAATAATTAAAAGAACTTCACAAGATGTGTTCTAAAAAGTTATCTAATTGCCAAAGTCTTGGCAGAGTCTTTTTTCACAGTAATGATCCAGCTGACAGGGGTAGTGGCTTTACTGTACTGCTGTTCAACTCTGCTTTCTCTGGTCTTCCCACTGTGCTTTGGATTACAGGAACTCGATAAAAGTTAGCTTTTGTCTGTCTGTGCAATCAATGTTTTGACTGCAGCTACCTGTGTGTGTACTTTGGCTTCAGGAGCCCAGGAATTCAGCAGACACAAAGTGGTTTGAAAAGACAAAGAAAGACACAAAGAAGAAAAGATTCTCAGATTTATATTCAATGAGGATCCATAACAAGTTACTATCCAATTACCTGACTAAATCTGACTTCTGCCATCTAAATCTGACCGAGAATTTCGTTTCAAGAAATACTGAGAACATAACAGTGGCTTATGGTCAGAATCTATTGTTTCAAATGCTATGATACTATTTCTAAAGCTTTATGGCATCAAGCACTTGAATTGAATCAATATTTACACTTAACATAACAGAATTGGTTAGTTAGTGAGCCAGTGCTCTTTCAAATCATGCTGTCAACATGGAATAAATACAGTCGATGCTTGAATCCTAGCCATATAATATTGGCGTGATTCAGTATTTATTTATTTTTTTATATATAAAATCTGATATACTGTCTTGAGTTGGATCACAAATCAAGCAACCATCATCAGTGGTAAAAGATCAGGGATACATTGATAATTTATCTTTCCCTGCTAGTTTACACTGCTCTGACAGTGAACTGCCTCATACATTTTCAGCAGCTAATCAGCCTCGTTGCTGCAAGTAAACTACCAACATGTTGCAAACACTGCTAGATCACTTTACACTAAATATTTATTTCTCTTTGCATAACACAACACAAGTTAAGTAATTAATGACCCATAAACCAAATATGCAAGTCCACAGCACTGTACCTAAGCCTCTGGAGATACAGAGGGAGATGGAGAGAGGCAGCCTGGCCTATCTGTAAATCATTCTATTTCTGGGGTTGAGCTCCAGACCTACTGCTGGTTCAGCTTCAGGCCTCCCTCTCACATGTGAGGTCAAGTTTAGACTTCAGTCCCCCTCAGGCTTCTATTTCAAGTGGTTTTGTGTGCGCTGACATGAGCGACAGTTATAGCATGTCTGCCTGTTTGACAGGATCTTACATAAACCATGCCTTTACCTTTACGCCACCACGTAAAGTATTTGACAGCTGTAGATTTCTTACGGTAATTCTATCAGTCAGACCCCACCTTTGTTGATTATAACACAGTGCTACTTTGGTAATAAAACTGATGACCAGGACCTCAGAAAAGTGAAATCCTTAAAGGTTTATTTTTATAGTGCACTGAAGTTATTTCAACACAGCAGCTGCTGACAAAGTCAATGTAAAAACATGTGGTACACTTCGGGACTTCGAGGAAAGGTTGTAAAAAAATGACTGGGGGTAAATGGGCTAAAACATCCAGCAGAACCATTACCTGCTTTTATATTAGACTCAATACTGAAGCCAAAGGGGGATGGACATGGATATTTTGTAGTGTGCTGGCAGGCACTGGTGAGGACAAACTCCCGTCCTGCAGCATCTGTGACACCAAGTTGATTCAGGGTCAAGAGCAGTTCCAACTCTCCCATGCGCTGGTCGTTAGCAATATTTAGCATGGTTGGAAGCGAGACAGGCTACCAGATACTTGCTGTAAACAAACCTCGGAGGGACTGATAGAATGTGCTTGTGTGTGTATGCAAGTGTGTGTGTGTGTGTATTGCATAATTTTCTTTGTGTGTTTTCAGTGTGTGTGCGTGTGTGTGTGAGTGAGCGTGTGTGAGAGAGAGAGAGAGGGTATGCGTGCTTGATGGGGGGATTGTGCAGGGTCAAGGAGACAGGAATTCTGATTAGCTGTGGTTCCCATCATACTGAACAAACAAGGACACAACCATTGAGCCTTAAGAGGCCCTATGCATCTTGACTGCCTCGGTTATTAATCTGTGATGGAGAGATCTGTTGATGAAGCACTTAACTTGCATTCCACTTTTTACCACCTTTCATGAGCTGCTCATGGCAGGTTAGTGACTCGTCGCCTGGGAGTGTGAAGTTGCTGCAGTTTTAAATCACAGGCAGCAGCAAAGGTAGAACAATGCTGCAGTTTGCATTATCTGGTAGCTCTAACTACAAACTGTCCAACAAGACTTTGTGTCTCACTCTCAGTTCAGCCTCCTCTGAACTACCCATTGTGCAGTAATCAATCTCAACTTGAAACAGATCAACTGACGTGCAAGCTGAGGTTACAATTCTGAAATCTCCTGAATGTGAGATATCCAGGGACCTGATGTCAACTTAACACTGTCTAATACATGAATTTTAAACGGTTAAACAAATGTTACAGTCCAAATATATAAAATATATATTCTTATTTAGCCCACAGCTTGTAATTTTTATAATATTAATTCATGCAAAGCACAGACACTGTAGGGATGGCTTTGCAACGCAGTACAAAATACGGTCTGGAAAAGCATTGTAGTGGTAGCATAGGGCAGGGACCGGCAGTCACTGTGGGTGTAACGATGAGTCAGTCCTTTTATTAAATTTTTAAGTTAGAGTTGAGACAACTGTGTTCCTCATTTCAGTGCTTGTCTTGGACTATGTATCATCCCCCTGTGCAGATCCAGCCACTGCAATACAGCAAAGATTGAAAGTCATGATTAAGTGTGAATTCTAAATGAAAGTTGGATGATAAAAAAACATTTCAGGCACTGAAAACTTCATATTCACCAAATCATCTGGCATTTGGCATTTACCTCAAGAATGCGTGTGTGCCTGCGTGCGTGCATACAGTATGCTCTTTATAAAGAATTATAGTGACGATGTTTTAAATTGATTTAAATTGATAGACAGTACCCATATACTGGGCTCTTAACAGTGAAAGTAGCTATTTCTGTCATAAAATAACAGTATGTTGTTATTCTAGTGACAAACACAGGCTTGTTTATCGCCTTAGTTCTGCAAATAAACCATGAAAAACACGGTTTATTCTTTGCTTTCTTCAACCATTTTTCTTCTTGCTAACAGTTTCCTCTTATTCTGTTTGACTTGTGTTTTCTATCCAAGCATTTTGTGGGTCCACATGGTATATTTTAAATATAAAAGACAATGTTTCCCCAGGAAGTGATTGAGCAGACCTCACTGCAGCCACCCATCTTCTGTCCTCCACTGCTACCATATATATACACACACACACATAAACACACATTTGAGAGCATGGAAGCAGTTACACCCATCTGTATCATCTCCCCCTAGCAAAGCCTTCATCAAACCTCCTTTTAGACAGGCATGTCACAGACCATTAGCAAGAGAGACTAGAGATCTGTTAGTGTTCATTAGGATCCTAGAGCGTAAAAATACCATCAGCAGGAAACCCAGAGGACGCTCTACCATCACATCAGGCATCAGTCAGCTCTGATGATAACCACAATAATACTGTTCTGAAAAAAATATAATATATAGTATCATTTAGGGGTGTCCCCGACTAATACGTTTCATAGTAGATTTGCCAGATTTTGCCTTTAGTCAACTAATCATCGAATCATGTTGTGATTCATGATCTCATTTGTGTCTTTTTCCGCCCAGAGAAAAGAGCTAAAACACCCAAATAAAGAGAGAAAGACGGCCTTTCTCCACCCAACGGCGAGATTAGTAGGGAAAACAGAGTTCTACGAATCTAATCGTCAACTATTGCGGGTCATAGTTTCATTATCATATTTATATATTTGAGATATGGAAATTTAGCATGTACGTGTTTCACATTTGTCAGCAAATCTGTTCAAATAAATGATTATTAAATAATCTTCATGTCTGATCCAGTGACTGAGTTACTGGGGAAACCAGCACATCATAGTGCTTAGGATAGCCCTGTCCATAACACATGTTTGTTGTTTCATAAAGATCTAACTACGTTAGATCTAACTGACCTTTCAGTTTTCAATTTAACTGTTACTGTGAACAACAAAAGGCTTCGTTATTATCCTCTTTTCCTCAGTATTTCATAATGAACGTTCATCACAAAGGGCAGCAGCGTTGTTCCTCTCACATTCACTCTGAATCAATTACTGTACACACTGATGAGAATCAGAGAAGCTTGAGTCAAAATGTCAAAAGCTTATATTATTTAGGTATGGGCCGATCTTTGCATGTCCAATGCTAACACTAATAATGTGACCTCTACCATACAAATCAGTGTTTGTTTGAATGTGACTTTCATTAACTAAATCTTCTGTAATTGAATTAAACTGCTGCCTTGAATCGTGTCTCAGCAGCAGCATGCAAGATAAAGGTAACATTGTGCAGATAACATAATTACAACTCAGTCTTTTTTTTTTCTCCAGTTTTCTTTTCAGAAGAAAGAAAAGTTCAACCCATAACAACAGCGACCAAAAAGTACATTTCCTCTGATTCCTGCATGCTAGGACTAATCCAATGTTGTGTGAAAAAAAACACAATCATAATGACATCATGCCTGGTTGAAAGTACAATATCACAACCTTGTGTATGAGGCACACATCTCCAGGGAAAGACCACTCTAAAGAGCCACAGAGATACGTAGTCCAACTCTGTAAACACTTCCCAGACAGAATAATAATCTCTTATGTTCTTATTCTTTTTATTTTTGTCTGTCAGAGCATGGGAACTCAAAACACCGTCTATTCTCATCTTCGTGTGGTCAGCCCTAAATTAAAAACTCTTTCGCTGGGTTTTAATTTTAACAGCAATTCAGTTTAATGGAAATTGGTAGTGTGAGTGCTTGTTACAACATCTACACACGTCATAGTTTGGGTATGAAGTTGGTTATGAGCATGCTGCTGAAAGACCCACATATTTGTTTATGTTAGCCGGCGTCCCCTCAGGAGACTTAATTCCTTCAGGGTCGAAGATGAGAAGTTCATGAGCCTCTGCCTCATCAGATATGGAGTCCACTGCGAGGCATAATGCATGGTCTACAATCCGAGCAAATCTACATCAGAAACATTAACATTTATGACCAACAGTGTTTTTGCTGCTGCATAGAGAACGGGCACATCCTCTGAAGACAATTTTTCATAAATTAGTCAGCTCCATGTACTGTAGAAACAATCTGTCATGCCTTTTTGACTAAAACACTGTCATTTATCATGGCCTGAAGTACTTGTATTAATAAAATAAGAAACCCAGAGCCAAAACAACATCATCCTGCAGCACATCCAGTCCCAGTGCATCTACAGTATCAGCTAGAGGATTTGTCTAACCAGGAGAAGGATGCAGCAGTGCATTATAGCAAACAGACCCTAAAATCAAATCCTGAAATGGACTTGGTATTTTCTGCAATGCTTCATCCATCACCATCTTGTCCTGTCTTCTTTATTATCTAGAAATGATCTCCTTTCCATTTCCTTCTCTCCCTACTTCTCTATCCTAAACTCTGCCAGGCTTGTATGTTCTCCGGTCCATCAGCAAATCATAAAAACAGTAATGGCGCCCATTTTTGACCTTTTTTTTCTTCCTTTGATTTACTCCCGACCATGCTCCTCTGTGCAACTGGTGCTAATGTGGATTTCAACTGATAAACCCACAGCAACATTTCCAAACACATCGCACAGGGGGTGGCTCATCTAAGACAAAGAATACAGCTCGGTGAAAGAGGCCAAACTTCATTAGATACACTACATTAGCATAACACATTCTCTTATTCCCTGTGGAAGGACATGAGTAGCTGTTATACGTCTCCTCTCGTGTGCCCGCTCTGCTGGCTGCAGCTACCGGCAACAGAGATAATCCTATCTGGCACGTACCCCGGTGTGATTTTGTGTGAATGTCTTGTGTGTTTTTAGGCATGTTTGAGTCTACAATGATCTCATTTAGTTAAAACAGTGTAGTAGTGACACAAGAGTCCTGCAGGACATGTCAGCACCCATAGACCAAAATAAAATCAGCCCACTAAGCACAAATATGCAGCGTCAAGTTTCTTTGTGTCCGTGTTTCCTTGGAAGTTAGGGTTTGTGCCAGGGCTCACGTAGGGGCGTGTCCTAAAAGCATGTGCTGGGATTTGACTCAGTAAGGTTTGGGAGACTGACTTGTGCTGACACTGATACAGAGGCAATTACGTCACACATGTCATGAGTGGCTATATTTGCATTCAGACAAACATTGAATACTACTCGAAGTAAAACATCCCACTCAGAGACTATACTGCAAGGTTTTGGGATACAATTCTTTTCAAACATTTCTTTTTGGTTTTTATTTCAGCAGCAGGTTTCACTCGCCTGGAGTGTGGTCTGCACAGGCACAGCTTCCTATTTGAGGTCTGGGCACTAACAAGCTTTTCTTTGTTCATTTTAAAGACATGAGCCAAGAGTTAGTCCTTTATTCTTCACTGATTTTGGTCTTTAGAGAGAAAAGCGTTCTAAAGAGGAAAGGGCAACTCCTTTTTGAAGTTTAAACCTTGTTCCTTCAAACAACATTTAACGCACATCTGCTATATGGTTCAACAGCTACATGAAGCTGCTTTCCACTGTCCATGCTAACTGTATGGTTGACTGAAAACACAAACAGTCTTGTGGTGATTCATACTGGCAAACTGATATTTACATCACAGCGAGCAGAATCCTCTCCCCAGGACCTCAGCCACTCACTTAAAGGTGCTTGAGTCAAAAGTGAACACCATGTCCAGCTGTTTATAGACAACTTCTGGGCCAGAACAGGCCTGTTCAAATGAGATGTCCAACACCATCGCTGGAAGAAAATGGACTAAAAACACAGGCGAAATGCTCCATTGCCCGTGACAACCGAAAATGCCTGTGGAGCTGATGATGTAATTTCGCTTCACTCCAGTTTAATCTTGTTTTTCAATTCCCAAGCACAGTCCTTGTAATTGAGACGGTGTGTGTCCCAAGCCCTGTCACCAGAACACCTATTTTCCCCAGACCTGCTGAAGTCTGTCCAAACCATCTCCTCCTGTGTGATTTGTCCTTTTAAATATTTGACCTGCCTAAAGCATTACTCAGTATTATTTCTCTCAGATTAAGTGAAGGCCTGCTCATACCTTGTGACTGCATCCCTTTAACTGATTTGAGGATGTGTTTCTGATACCATTTGGTTGATGGATATTGTGGATCATTTGCATAATATCCTGCAGGATGGACATTCAAAATGGCATTGGAGAATTTCCTGAGTTTCTGTTTGAGCTCTGCCATGCGGTCGTGTCGCCCTCAGGTCAGTTCTGTCTGTTTCCAAGCAGAGGATACAGAAAGGGCACTGTGCTCCTGCTTAACTCTGTTACTCTGCAACAGCTATCTGTGCACTGAACAGCCCTGAGGGGATAGGGGTGACTGTCTGAGTGCGTGTGTGTGTGTGCATGCGTGTGTGTGTGTATGTAAGCTGAGGGGAAATCAGTGCAAAAAGACTTGCAGATTGCCCTGGGTCATGTGTGCTGCACTCGTTGAGTGGACATCAATGATGCAGCAGCCACACGCTCCTGCAAACGCAAGCACATCAGACCTCTCAGTTTCATCTGCTGAGCCCCTGTAGTGAAACGGGAAGCTCTTGCATTATTGATTGGCTCGTCCTGTAAAGCGCTGAACTTACTCAAGCTGCCCGTAACGTTACACCTGGCAGTTGAACAAAAACATTTTGTCAAATTAAGTGGTTTAATCAGACTAACTCATGGAATGTGATTACAAGTGATACTATTACAGATCACTAGAAATAATTTATTAACAAACAACACCTGGCATGCAATTCCATTTACACAGAATACTAAGTAATAGTTCAAGTCTACAGAAACCAAAGAAAGACCCAAATTTCAATCTTAAGATTTACAAAATTCCTCCTTTTCTTAAAATTGAAATGTAACCTTCACACTGTGATGCTGCGTTTGGCATGAAAGTTGAGTCATTGCAGACAAGGTCTTCACATGCTCAGGAGACACAGCTTGTTACTAGTTGTGCACCGTTTACCTGTATCATTTTTACCAGTTTACATGACAAATTCAATGAGAAGCAGAATTTTAGTATTTTGAGCAGGAAGCCTGTGACCCGGCAGACATTCAATCACTCTGAAATCGATGGAAGAATCAAGCGCTGGCTCTCTCCACAGAGACGGCGCCCACAAACTAAAGCTCTCATGTGCGAGTAATGTGTATTATGTGCGGCCTATCCTGCCCTTGAAACAACACCCTGAGGCTGTAGCTGCGAGGAAGAATGTATTCATGGTTAACCAAGGCCAGCCGCTCATGCCAAGACTGCAGCTGAAAAGATCTAGAGGCTCTTTTTGGCATCTTTGCGCACACTTTGTTTCTTCCAGTAGGGGAGTTATAAAATACAGACATGAGTCATAAAATGCAGGTAGCCTAGATACTGCAGATCTTCAGGATATTTGCTGGCCATGGGAGTTATTGCCTTCCTGAATTGTACGCCTGGGAGGCACCAAGCCATGTAATAAGTGTGGTTGCCCCTGGCAACGGTACTGCTAAGTGCACAGAAATGTATATTAAAAAGGAGCTTCAAATATTTTTGAAATGGGAGGAGATAACATACTCATGCATTTTTAAAGGAGAGATATTTAGCTGGTGGTTGGCAGCCATGTGGTCACAAAAGTTGTAGAGTTGTTACAGTCATAATCTCAGCAGAGTTGAACAAAAGCCTCAGAATAATTTAACACCCCTTTCCTCTGAGTCAAGTTTGCTCGGAATTGGATTTCTACACATTAGTACAGTACCTCTTTAACACTGTTGGGATATTAGATAAGAACATGGTACAAAACACATTATCCATACTGTATATCTAAGTGCAGCAGCAGGAAATACTGTAGACTTAAAGGATAGGGTTCAATAAGGTCACAATGTAATAAGGTTGGACAAAAGGTTCTAATTCTACTTCATACAGTATTATTCATTTTAAACATTTCCAAATGGTTAAAATATGAATGAATAAGGAGATCCTGGTAAATTTACAAAGGTCTTTCATACGTTTCACATGAAACAAAATTAGGAGACTGGAATCACAACACGCAGATGTCAAGGGTCATTAAAAGTCAACTGTCTCGTTATTGATAACCCTGATGTTCCCTCACTACTCTGAGCCCCAGAATCCCCCTGCTCAGACTATTTTCTGCTGTTACGGCTTCCGTGTCATCCATGGCGTGCTCTATTTAAAGAGTCTGGGTTGATGATCCTGAATGACACACTGACATATCTCCAATTACACAGGCCGGGCTGTGCTGCTGTAACGCTCAGAGGCTACGCATGCCCGGCAGGCAAGGAGGCATGTAAATGGAGTTTCACACTTATCAAGCAGGCAAGAAGCAGCTGATGGCACATACAGTAGTTGGTGCTTGCAGCCAATGAAGGAGCGAATGGGAGACCTCAGTGAACGTGTCACACAAGTGCTGATATTTATCGAGCATCTCAAACTATTTTGATGGTCCAATTAAAGGAATCCTTTTTAATGCATTTGATGTTGCCAATTCTGCTCAGTGAATCCATATTACTGCTAGAAAAAAAAATCTAAAATCTTGCAGGGAAACCAGCTGTTCATTCGGTGTAGCATCTCTTGGCCTGGCAAAAACAGATGTAGGTGTGTTGGCTTTGGCCACCGATACAACATTTCCCATCTGTCTCTGGGCCAGATAAGGTCATCGCTAATGGCACAGTAATCTGCCAATCGGCTTTTGTCTGAACTCAGTCCTGATGAATTAGAATTATTATTTAGAGTTATACTGTGACCCTTTCAGGGAGACAGGTCGCTGTCAGTCTGTTGTTAAGTCACAATTATATTTTGGGGGAAAAATTGCAGGAGGTTTTCTAAAAAGAAGAGGACGATCTAAAGTTCATCTTGCAATGATGACAGTTGGGGCTGGAATTACTTTTCCTAAACCTTGCGGCCAGTGAGCCAACTGGAAAACTGACATTGAATGAACTGAATTAACCATCTGTTGCTGCACTTCAATCACAGATCAAGAGTTTTTAACATTTAAATGGCCTTCATTCCTGCTTTCTACCAGAGTAAAACAACTCTTCTTTTAAGATATATTAACAAAGTTTACATTATTAATATGAACTATATCTTTTCTTCAGTCTTCATTATCTATCTAATCATCAGTATCACTCAAACAGGAGATAATTTTATCATTTCAGAGAGACATTGTTCTAATTGAAATTGTAGCACTACAGTATGCAGTTTGCAGCTTTAGGTGTTTTTCAGAGAGAAGAGAAAGTTTTGGTTTTCGTCTGCTACAGACCACCGCTTCACAACGCAGCAAGGATACAGTACAGTATCTGTCAGGTCTGCAGCTGTCAAAGAGACCCCACCTGCTCAGAGAAGAGGCAGGTCTGTGCTCTACTTTGGAGTAATGAGAGGAAACGGCACCTTCTCACAGATGAACACGTGAGAGGCAACAGGTTTACTTACATCTGTGTCAGGGCCCTTATCTGCCCCTGGGCAGCAAAACGTGACAAATTCATGGCACCTCTTGTGGACCACAAAACAGCAAACTGCAGGGAGAAAAGAGACAAGAGGAGAAGAGGGAAAGAAGGAGGGATAGAGAGAGAGATCAGAAAGAGACAGGTGGAGAACAAAAAGGAGAGAAGAGAGACATGGTTAAATACAGTGCATCATGATGGCTGATTGATATACAGACAGCAAAAAGAGACAGAAATCTGATAACACTGAGAGGGATTGGAAAGAAAATGACTGATGTCTGGGCCAGGCTCCTCATCATGTGTCCAGATGGCCAGTGCTGCCTGCAGGCTGACTGCTCTTATTGCACAGTACAGTGCCACCTCCTCACTGACATGACAGGAGCTAAGCACACACCACAGCCACACACATACACTCACACTTGTCTATGCACATGCAACACACTCAGTGCAGATGGACAGGTCCACAAACGGACAACAGTTACCGAAGATGTATTGATACCGTGAACACATCCAGCCCCACATACGGTACTTTCATGGTGCTCGTTGGAATACAACTGTGGCTTAAGTGTAAGGTCACTGAGTGCACTCTAGTCTGCAGCCAAGCTGCAGCAGACTCCAGGTTGAGGAAGGCGCCTGTTACTGGCTCTCGAGAACTGGCTGTCACCAGAGGGAGACAAGGTGAGGAGGGCGTCCTGTGTGAGCTAGTCTGGGACACTTAACAAAAAACATCAATCCTCCTTGTTCTATCCTCACTTGCTCATGCTGACACTTGTTCTTCAAAAATGCACCAAGGTAAATGTGTTTTTTTCCCTCTTCCTTTCTCCTTTTGAGAGACAAGAGCGTCCCTCCCTCGCTTTATAGAACTTAATGTTTTCAAGGCGGACACTTACGGCATGAGATGAAAGCATGCGAATCGGTGGTTTTCAATAGCCTTCACTCAGCACTGAGTAACCCCCGTGCTGACTCCATTAGTGGTTTGTGCTGCATCAGTGATGTGATGCATTTTCAGTGGCCACACTTGATTTTTAGTTTTACAGTTTCCCTTGTGCAAAGTAATGTGCATGTCTCCCACACTCTTGCGCACGCATCCACCTACAGATCACTCCGCGTATTTTCACAGAATCTCTCTCAAAGAGCTCCACCCGAAACTTAAATACGAAGATGAGCCCAGAGTGGCACCATGGCTGAACAGCAAACAAAAAGCCAGTCACAGACTTCCAGGGAAATGTAAGTTGAAAGACAGGTGTCATCACAATCAAAAACAAAAAGACATGCAACACAAACCAAGTAATGACAGTGCAGCTGTAAAGTTTATGGTTATTACTTCTGACTTATGAACACTTTTGTTTTGGCATGAGTCAAACCCTGTACATGCATCCACCATCTGTCCTGTCACAGAGCTGCCTCGACTAAAGTCGACTATTTATGAATGTAACAGCCCATTAGTATAGCACGTTTGTTGTAGCGTGACTTAAAGCTCAACAGTATCTAAAAGTTAATGGGCGCGAGACAGACACTAATCTGTCACTTCTCAGGGACTGATTGTTTTACAACCTAATCCTGCTACAAAAAAAAAACATATTCACTGTATGTCTCTCAGAATCGTGGAAATTGGAAATTCAACTGATCACAATTAATCACAATTAGTGTAACCCAAGTTATTTAATCTTTCAGGGATGTTATCACAAATAAATCAGGAAGCCATAAAGTCACATTTCAATAATTAGTAATAATAATAATCAAAGCGATCCAAACAGGAGGAGTGGGTTTAGTGTCCCATATCAATTCCATTAACAAACATCCAATAATCTTCAATAACCCACAAACAAAAAAAACAAAAACAATGATGGATGAATGGTTGTGTGAATGAGTGTTGGTGGTGGTGGTGTGGTGAGGGAAGAATAAGGTACCAGCAGTGTGGCGTGTCGCCAAAGATAAATCCTGTTTATTACTGTTTAATACTTAGGCTGCATATTTTGCATATAAAACTTAATTCAATTGCACTGAAAAGTGGCTCATAAATCATCTTTATATGATACTTTATTTTGAATCATAACTCACAGGAAACCATCTCAGTCCCTTCAAAATGTTCATTATCACAGACGCATCTGCCATATTACATCTAATGTTGCTATTTTCCCCACCTGGTACCTGACCAGCAGCAGTGTTTGGATCACAGTACCAATAGTTAATCACGTTTGTTTAGAGTAAGAAATGCATTATTGGTATTCCACACGGTCACTCACTCTCATATCATTCTTGATGATTCACACTGCAAAGGAATCAATATTCGCTGGAAGAAACATCAGTTTTCAGAAAGGAATTGGCAACGTCAACCACAGGTGGAAATAACACAACACCGCATGAAAATGTCCTTTTTTTCCCAAAGTAATGCATTTGTTATGAAATACTTTTTTTTTTAATGAAACAAACAAGAGCATGCAGATGTATGTAGTGTTTTCTCGGTGGAGTGTAGTTTGTTTTGTGGGTGGCAGACACCAGATTAAACAGTGTCACACACAGTGCATATGTCAACAACACTATTGTTTGCATTTCTGCCCTCTGCACCAGCTGAGTGAGATTCACCTTTTTGAGTCTTGTCAAAAGGCTGTCAGAGCGTCAGCCAAAACAGCATCATGGCTGAGTGCACCATGAATATTTGATTAATATGGTTTGTAAGAGATGTATTTTAATTCTTTTTTTTTTCAACATTGTCTTTTTTCTAACACAACAGCCCTTGGGCTTAATAATGCCACAGTGTACAAGAATATGAACATAAATATTAGGTCAGCACATTCCTCCCAGCCTCACACCCCTCCCTCCCTTTAGGTCTGACCACTAATTCCTACAGAATATGTACTTTGTCACAGAGTTACAGTAAATTACAATTTTTAAAAAGCCGGGGTAGTTATTATTGTTTTTTATCGTGGGCGTGTCAGCCAATAAGGTTACTCTTGGCTCTGCAGGGATGGATAGGCTACTCCTGTGATGTCGATAAGCACCTTGAGTATTGAGGTCCAGTATGAATTTCGACATGAAAACGCCCAGAGCATGTGTATCAATATCCTTACTTCAGTTTTACATCTTTAGCAGATCTGCTACTGAGGCTTATACAGTACTATGCAGTCTTTCAGGAGTATAATACAGTATAAGGTTGTTTCATGTAGTTTTATGTCTAGTATAAGAGAAGTACTGAGTCCCATGTGCAAAGGTCTTCCCAGTCGGCTTCTTTAAAATTACACTCGAGATCTTCCCATTTGCTTTTCACCCCTAATGCCTAATTCCTAATTCCTGAGATACTCTCTCACACCGGTTTATCATGTACAAGTTTATCTAGAGCAAGCTCACCTAGTGATTGCAGGTGACCACCCTCTTCTGAGATAATTAAGTGCCTGGTCACCAAGTGTCCCATCTTTGAACGGACTCCAAAAAGTTTTGATACCCTTTGTGAACCACAATTTTGTGATACTGTGTCTAAGACCTTTAGGCAAAGAAGGATTTATGTGAAAAGGAGATTTGTCAAGATAGCTTGAAAATAGCCTGTTTATTTCCTACTGTAACTTGTTGTCAAATCTTAAATGTAAGTGACTGGGTTTATTGTTGTAGTCAGAAGGGAATTTAGACAGCTCATATATGGTACTGAATCCAATTTCAAATTGTTTAGATGATGCTGTTCAATTTGTTTCCACATCGGCGGATGTGCTTGCTCTGTGTGCCACTTCCAAGGAGAGGAGAGGGCTCTATCCTGGGTGATTTGTTTCTCCAGATGAACCATGTGAAACTGGTGTTAAATTGTTTGAGAAATGATTGAGGGACTGGGGTTGGTAGCATCTGAGAGAGATATGTTTTTGTTTTTTGGCAGGATGTTCACTTTTATACAATAAATTTGTGCCAAAATAATTCTATCTTTTACAATGCTCTTTTGTCTTTTTCAGTAATGGTATGTAGTTAAGAAAGAATGTACTTTGCACCTCATTTGAAATTGGCAGGACCCAACCAACCCCATGCAAACTGTCTATAGACATGCTTTTCTTTGGATCGTAAATGCGCTTTATCTCCAACATCTCTGCTTCAGTAGTAAATATTCACACATAAGCTCTATGAGGACTGAAATATATCATGGTGGCAGGAGTTATTGAGGAGATAATCCTCTTCCCCAGCCAAGTTTTCACAGGCCAAAAATCCAGTAACTGCAGATTTTCTACCAATGATGCCACAATCAATAACTAGAAATGAAAAATATAAATACCTACAGTATATATGCCTACATATGTATTCAAGTCAAGAAACACAGACATTATAATTGACTATCTATGCATAGACTTTACAAAACAATAAGGGTTCAGGTTGCCAAAAACGTTATGGTATTCACATGTACTTTAATGAGGCAGATCAATACAACCCCCACATATAGACATAACACACCACCAAAACTCGACCCCTACTATCCCAGCATGCCTCCTAGGAGCGATCGGTCAGTGCGGTCAATATCCAACATGAAACCATGACCCATAACTCACACCACAGTCAGCCCACTAACCACATAGGCCATAAATCTCGGTGATTCAATGCATCCATAATTCATCCCAGAGTACATAGCTGATACTGGTGTGAGCCCCCTCAATTCACTCTTTGAGGACCAAGGGGCTGCAGGGATGTACAGGTTGTTACAGTGAGCTAATGCTAATGCTAAACAGGTTGGTGTAATTGCTTGTGTCTTATCCTTGACCTCACTTTTCTCCCGTTCCTCCCGAAGACAGCTGCTGCTGAGACAATTCAGAACATTGCCTCCTTTACGGCAGTGCATTTCTCCTGTGACGCGCCCCACAGGTTTTTCACAGGAGCTTATTTAAAAAATGTTACATAAAGTGGATATAAGCTACAGTATAGCAATAGCCAGTATAAGCAGGAATATGCTGCACCAGTCTTCAGCACTCTAATTTGTACCCCACAGAAAATACAAAACATATGTGCTCAACAGATTCAGAAGATGCGACTGATCACAGTCAGCAGTGAACTTGAGTCGGTTCCATTTTGGCACTTCATTGATGCCTCATGAGCTTTATCTGTTTTCTTTCTCCAATTTCTGCCTTTTACAAAAAACCTGCTGCCCGGGATTAAGTGGTCAATCCAAATACCTAAACCATTGTTTTCTGGCTGGGGCAACTATTCACTGGAAACTGCTTCTCCAGAGATTTATGGAATTGGCTTTGTTTGTTGAAAGAATGTGAGTGACAAAGAGCAAGAGGGTGGGAGAGCAGGCTGCACCAATGGAGAGAGATAAAGGCCGAGGTCAGTGAAGGAAAGATGGAGGGGGTCGAAGCTCATCGTCTTCTGCTGTTCTCATTAGAGCTTGCCTGCCTGTGATCAGTTGTCCCAGCGGCTTTGTTCTGGAGCAACACTTGCAGCAGTTCAACACATTCATCACCTCTGATGCCATATCTGAAGAACATCTCCATTAGGCTTGCTCCACTGCAACTGCATCACTGCGAGGGGATATTACAGCAGCGACCAATCAGCCTGCTCCATTATTGGGTTCGGTATTTTTTCAATTGTCAGTATTGGACATGGTTAACTACTGATTCAAAACAAACTGAGGAGGGGAGAGAGAGAGAGAGAGAGAGAGAGAGAGAGAGACATTTGTATGATACCCCCACTGTGGGACAAATAAAGCCAAATCTAATCTAATCTTAGCTAAAACATAATTCAGAGGAGTCTCGCACTGAAAAAAGAAATAATAGTGACGCCTGGACACCACAGTGAAAGACCTCATGTAGCTGTAGATTTTTGTTACCATATGAGATCAAAACATCAGTTACAGGTCTCCTTGATTACAAATTACTAGTACAGGAATCTGCCCTGACAAAAAGCCATATCAGTTGATACCTACTGTACTACTAATCAAGCACTTACCTAAACCTATCATTAGAAAACCTACAGAACTTGTAAAGCATCACAATTAGGACATCAGGTTCAGATGGTTGGTTTCCCCTCAAAGCTGTTGCTATTAAGAGCTATTAGATTAAAATGAGGACTTTAGAGACTGATGATATAAAATAAAACAATTAAAGCTCACAGGGTCATGTAAGCCTAGGTGAACCATTTTCTTACAACAATCAAGAAAATGGACTTTAGGGATGTTATCTCTGACATTAGATAAGTCATCTTTGGGAGCAGCTGAGTTGACGTGTGTCCAATAGGTCTGTTCAGGCAACTGGAGATATTTGTTTGCTTCTGACCTTATAATTTCCTTACTCTCTAGACAGAATTAATTATACAGCAAGAGAAGAACGTAATGAGGGTCTTCAAATCAATACTTATTGCTCTCACTCTTATTCTCAAAAGATAAAAAAAAAAAAAAGCTTGGGCGTATAGCTATTCCACTCTCGCAAATCAATTCCCTCTAAATTTTTTCCAGGTCACAAGTTTATAGGAGCAATTTCCTGAAGTTTTTTTTTCAGAATTCAGGGAGGAAATGAGAAACAGGGGATGCTTTTATTCAACAGTGCGCAGGTTTGCAGGTACCTCACAGAAACAAAGTGATTGTAGGAGAGAAAGCTCAAACTATCAAGGGGCCTTACAGCTGAGTGGTGGCCTTGACAAAAGCCTCTCGCCACAGACATAGGGGGGTTTTGATTATTCCCTGGGGTTCTTTTCTCCACTTGAAAGCCTGAATCATTTTGCTGACTGTCACCTAGCAATAACTCCACGGCTATGAAAAGGGGAATGAGGAAAATCATTAGAAAGAGACTACTTAGATCTGAAAAAGAGGGAAAACGGTGGAAATGACTTACGGTGTTTGAGTGACAGGTTTTTAATGCGACAATTTCAAGTCTGAAAAGACACAAACATGACTATTACAAATGATATGACATGACACATCTGGTTAACAACCAACTCTCAGGGCATCACTAAATTACTGTTACTTTTATTCTCATTCAACATTCTTCAACATTCAATACAACACCCATTGGAACTCAATGTCATGAAACTCTATTATTTAGAAGAAAATGTAACCAAAGTACTACTACATCGCACAAATCTTCAACAACAGCAATGGCCTCAGCACATGATGATGCTGTTAGAGGTCAACAGCAGTGAGGTGGCCGCCTCACCATTCACATCATCCACAAAGCTTTTCCACATTGATGTCTGTATTTACTACCATCATAACTTCAAACTCTGGATATTAAGGCTGACAATGTTGTGCATCACTGACACATGAGCCATAGCCAATCCCTAACAGGGGGATCATTTATCATTTAAAGTAACATGGAGCAAAATGAAAAATGAATAGAGCCATTATTGTGTCCCTTGATTTATGGGCCCCAACATCTCCACCTTTTTAGGAAGAGAGGGCTCTACTGTGGATTAGTGGCAGCTACTGTGGACTGTGTCAAGTCTCTTCAGTGGCATCTATTCCATACTCAATAATAGTGATCATTGTAAAACGATTAAACCTTCAAACTAAAACTACTTGGCAGCTGTTTTCTCCTCTGTGACAGTTTCAAGAACACAGAGGGCATGAGGGTGCAGCCACATCTCTGTTTTATTCATTTAGTTGTGTATGCTTGTTGTGTTTATGAATGGTTAAAAGAAAGTTTGTGTTGTGTTCACATTGTTCGGCACATTATGTCACCAACATAAAACCAAGGGGGTTAAAACATGCACGAGTGTTACTACCAGGCACAGCCACAAGGATCATAAACTTCACAACAATTGTCCTACAGTCCATGTCCTATAAGTTGGTGACTATACGCCAACATGTCTGCCTGCTTTATTTACTCAGATATCAGACAACATATCAAGCACTTTCTCTAATCTTGGAGAAACTTTTACTATGCACTGTATGTTTAAGATCAGTTACAGAATGTCATTGTCATGGTGTGGTGTTTGGAGACCTGGTTGTCCTGTCAGCTTGGCTTATGGTCAATGACCAGTTGTATAATAGCGTACAACCTACTCATCAGGTTTCGCCTGACACATATAACAGGTTATTCCTGTTTTTTTAGTGTTTGCAATCCTGTCATATGTTGTAAATACCTCAGCACTGACACAAATAAGATTGAAAACATCTATTGGAAAACTTAAGTAGCTATTTGATGCAGACCATACAAAATATACACAAAATTAAGTAAAAAAAAAAAAAAAAAAACATAAATAAAGATTTGGCACTTTTAAACAGCAGCAAAGTGATATATTAGGGTAGGAGAAAGGAAGACTAAGATTTTGGTATAATCCATTTTCGAGATGGATGCCTTTTTTGACACACACACACACACACACACACACAAAAATCAATTTTCCTCCAATGCTCTTTCAAATGTGGCTGAGAAATACCACTTTCTTGTACCTTATTATAGCAGCAACATCATGTAAACTACAAATCCTTCAGAGCGCTCAGTATCTCACAGTCCACTGCACTCACAATCGGTACATGAAGGATTGAGCAAACATGTAGTGGCACGATGATGAGGTCTATCAGATATTTACATCTGTCTACATCTCTGGTAACATCCAGTATCAGATGAACTAGATAATAGAAGTCGGCCTTTGACACCATCATTTGTTCTTGTCGGCAGCCTGGGGCATCAAAGGGAGCTTCTGTAGACACACTGTATTTACTATTTAACTTAGACCATTTGTTTGTCAGTCATGCATTGTGTTGAAGTTAAACACCAGCTCTTACAGTGTAAACTCCTGATCAAGGAACCTGTCCCAGTTTCCTTGTGATATTTACACTTCACACTCACTGTTTAAGGACAGTATACTGGTCATAAACAGTTGTCTGAGGCCGCCCTGATGACAGTTAGCCTTGTTTTCTGAAGGATGAAGGTGAAGTTTCAGCAGATTCTCCTGCTATTAACTGTATGGGATTGTGCATTGTCTAATTATTATGTATGCGTAGAGAAGAGAAGAGAAGAGAAGAGAAGAGAAGAGAAGAGAAGAGAAGAGAAGAGAAGAGAAGAGAAGAGAAGAGAAGAGAAGAGAAGAGAAGCAGATACACGATGACAGTGGTTTTAGATTGCTAAAGTGTCCACTTTGAAATGCTAAATGCTAAGAGTGCCATGGGCATACTGGGCAAATAAAGGGTTGTTTCCAAGGAAACAAGCTACGACTAGGTTATTGTAAGAAATTAAGGTACTTATCTCACTGCAAGAATTAAAGCCAAGGGCGTGTAACTGAAAAGAGCCACTCTAACAAGACAGGCAACAGTAAATATTCTCCGGGTGCATGTAGAAATACAACAAAAAGCTCCATAGATGGAGCTTCAGTCAGTATCTTCTGACTGTACAAATCTTGATGACCTCTCTCACAAATGGGGCTGAGAATGTTTTACCATCACAATTGTAAACAAACCTTTATGAGCATTTATAACACTGATCATTTATTAACATGAACTTCTCTCTTCCAAAGATAGAAAACAAACAGCACAGTGGGAGCTGCTGCACTCACAGTGACTAAGAGGCCAACTTTGCAGACACGCAACAAAATATACACAGAATCAAGTCATTTACTGAATAATGATCCTGTCTTTACCAATATAAGCTAGAAGTTCCAGGGTTTACAATCTGCAAAGTAATGACACTGAAAACAAGGCAGTTAAAAAAACACAACTCACAGTAGGGTACTGACACAAAATGTATTTAAACAGTTCATTTATTCTGATGGACATGTTTTGCAGCAGCCTGGGAGAAATTCTGACAATGTCCAAAAATATTCTGGTTCATATCTGTCAGCTATGCACTGAAAAGCGGCTCAGGCTGCATTTTTTACTTATGTTATTCACTATGAATATGCAGTGAAACTGGACTGGGTTTGACGTAAAAGTTGAAAAAAAAAAAAAAAAAAAACCCAATTAGTCATTCTGTGTGCAGCTTGGTCTTGGAAATCATCAAAGATATTCTTTATCCACAAGTACAAATGAATATTAAATGATTCTATCTTCTTGCATTGATTCCCCGCTCTCTTATAAACAAGGTCCAATTAAATTCTGGCTCATTATTTCCTCAGTAAATGTCTCTCTTTAAGAGATTCATCATTTAAATGGCAATTAAGTTCCATATGTTATAAAAAAAAGTAAGTTCAACAGATATTACAGGGTATTAAAAGGCTTAATCAACCTCGGCTCAAGAGACATGCACCACAGATTGTATAAGTGATGTCTATAAAGGAAATGCATAGGTGTTTTCTTTGCTGGTAATTGGCAGATAGTGAGAAGGAGACTGTGCACACTGCACAGATAATGGGCACTTGTGTGAGAGAGCGGTCAAGAGGCACGACATGTAATGGAAGGAGGTGGATAGCTGTCTATACAAATGACACAATGGGCACTCAAGGGGAATCCTTGAAGCTATAACAATTAGAGTCAACCATAATACCAGACAGGTAGGGCAGAAACAACATGGCAGAGAGTCAGAGGTACAGTGAGGGGCCACCATAGTACTGGAGAAGGTACATCAGTAAGGAATAAAAGTAAAAACAAAGCCTTTCAGATTGGTAGTCAAGCATGGCTTGGAGAAACTGGATAACACAGTTGACGATGCCTGCGGTAGGTGTAGGCCTATTGTCTGTGTGCCAATTGTTCCCAAGAAAACCGTTACTGTGTATTGATGTTTTCGTTGTCTAGACTGAGAAATTTCTATGCACTTGACACAGCACAACTCTGCCAAGTGCATCATGAGCAACTGTGACCACAGCCCACGATGTGGATGATGTGGATGATGTGAATGGTTTCCCATATGCCAGGAATGGCATAGTAAAGGCAGGCGACGCATACCTTTTGTGACATACTGGGGGTGTTAGTGCACCCAAACCGAGGTGTGCGTCTGCAGCCAACCTTTATAATACGACGCCTTGCAACAACTGATCCATTACATTGACCAGACTGTGACATTAGACATTAGAGTGTACTTTTTTCTTTTTTCTTTTTCACTGTGTCTGCTTTCTAATCAGCAATTACAGGCTACAACTGTTTTCTTGTTACAATAATGGATGAGATAATACTTTACAGTAAGTAGCCTACCTTGTATGTTTCCAATGGTGCCTGTAATTAGGTGGGTGCAGAATCAGCAGATCAATATTATACATATGGCTTATTTCTACACCAGTTAATGATATGTATTGTTGATTATTTTAATTATAAATTTATTGTTTAGGAAACTGCTTGATATCATGGGGTTAAATTCAATACATATTTGGGATTCTCCTCAAGATACTGCTGATCTGTGCTAAGCAGCCCTTAATAAATACCTAACTGACTCCTAGGCTCACACACGTGGCTGACTTGCTGTGAAGAGCTGCTTGAGGATTTAGAATAAATGACTCAATAGCCACTAATGGCTTTGCCAAGAATCAAGTCAACAGTTAATGACGACAATGAATAACAGCCATTTAAATTTGCTGGGTGAATACGTAAAAATCAATAGATGTGGCAGGTGTTTTCATTTCCACTGACACACTATTAAATCTTTAAAGTGAACAGTGGAAATAGATTTGGATGCACATAACTCCATGTGGCTTTAAAATGAGAGAGTGATGTGGACCAGAGCTAGGCTGTATCTTGTTTATAGCAGAACATGAATGATCCAGGATGCAGCCTCTGTTCTTTGTTACTGCAGTTAAAAGCAAATAGCTCATACTGTATATCCTCAGGATAATGCCACTGGCTGGTCAAGGGGAGCAACTCTCATCTCTCCTCTGTTCTGTGTGTTTGTGTGTGATGTTTAGTCAAGTGTTACATTTACATCTAAACACAAAAAAGGACTGGTCTAACAAGTCTGAGCATTGATGGATACAAGGACGAGCCCGAGAGACTATAAATGCTTGACTCCGCTGGTACACGCGAGACTGTACAATCAATACTACAATGGACAAATGGATTATTTTCCTCAGCAAGTAAGGTCTGAACGGTCAATACATGTCATGGTCATAACATTTAAAACAATGCACACATTTCCATCAGGCAGAAGGAGAGGTCACTCTAAAGCAAATTATAAACTCCCGTGGACCGGCCCAACCTGCACAGCTGTGGAGAGCAAAGCGGGAAACTGCCACTTGGAAGTCAGCAGTGATCTGCACTGTGGTGTGAACGGGTTCAAGGCAGCATTTGAAAAGGACACAGGCCCACTGGGTGTGAACATATCTTTTCTCCCGCATGGACAGCTCTGTAAGCGGGAGAGAAATTTCTAGTCAGCTTCTGTGGAAGACCGTGGCTGGACGAGGCAGCGCTCTTCTTCCACGACTCAACCCTTCCACTCAAGCACATCAGTGGATTAACCTGACCTGGCTTTCTGCCTGCCCTCACACTGTAGTCTCCTCAAAAGCTTCAACTTCTGCGCCTATGGACATTGTGTACAGGGAACATCTCAGAGCACATTGTGTAATGCCACAACTCAGTCATGTGGAGCAAAAATAGAATAGACTGAAAACAGTTCTGGGCTCCAAAAGAGACTTGCTGGAACACCAGTGATATTAATTAATGATTCACCGAGACCAAAATAAGCAGCATCCTTTTTCCAAATTAAACTTGTGAGCAAAGATTTGGTTATGCAATTTATAGCAGCTTATTCCATACTCACAGCTTTTTGTAAATCTACACAGAAAATCGTTTAGGCCTATACCGTCTGTGCAAGACAATATTCATATCGACTCATACTGAAGACTTTTATTTTGTAAAAACCTCTGAAAACACCGTGATTCTGAAATGTTGAAAAGTTGAGACAAGTGGGTTAGGTTCCATGGGGTGGGGGGGTGGGGGGGTGGGGGGGTTGGTGATGGAAAGGTGCTGCATATTCAACATTTCAGGGAGGACTGCATGACAGAGCTGCATTCTCAGGCTGTCACAACACCTCACCTGTCATGACAGGCTGTCAGGTTGGAGCAAGGAAGGAGGGCCTTCCCTGGCTTTAACATGGAGAGACAATAGTGAAGCTGAGAAATTTTAGCAGCCAGTAGAGGTATCCAACTCTAACCCTGGAGGAATGCGACCACAGAGCTGGTATTTTTACCCATTGGAACAAAACTGCCTCTCTGTGTTTGCTCATCAATGCAGGAGGGCTTGTCTTTGTATTCGTGCACATATCTACATTTTTCTGGATGGAAATGAGCTACTCAGAAGAAGCCTGGAGAGCAGGACACTGCATGACAGTTGGTGGACTGGATCCTGACTTGAGGAACAGGATGGGCAGTCTTTTCAGGCGAACATGCATTTTGGTGCCCTACAGTATAGGCGAGATTACTCCCACCAAATGTCTCAAATGTAATAAAAGAAGCTGAATATTGATTTCACATTATATATCAAGCTCCATGAGATGTGTATAAAAGAGAAATGAGCATATTTTTCTCCAAACAAAATATTTAGGCCACAGAAAACACAACATGTATAATATTGATATAATGTAAGCCTACATGTGTTGTCACAGTGTCTGTGCTATTTGAAAGGTGAAAAAGAGTTTGAAGAGCTCAACAGGTCATATACAGAGCTGGAGCTGTGGCCTTGCTGTCTGAACAGGCTGAAATCTGAACTCTGTCGTCTTTTTTTCCATAATGCTCCTCATCAGATGAGTCTAAACTTTCAGGATCTTAAACAACACCATCCTCATCACTGTTTCTCTCTCTCTCCTAATGATTATGCGTCTATGAAGTTTCACCATTGTTTTGATTGACAGGATTGGTCTGCTCTCCCGTCACTCTCCATGCAAGCCGCTATAGGGAAACCTAAATCTTTTCTAAGGCGTAAAATGACTGAAATATGAACAAAAACATATCGGGTCCGAGACGCAATCGCGCCAGCGCGTGAGGCTCGTCCCTTTTTTCCCGAAGGTGACTGGTATCGCCCCTCAGGCAGATGGCACTATAGGCGACCGCTTATGTCGCCATATGCCAAGAGCAGGCCCTGCTGTGTAGGGTTACTGCATGATGGGCATTGTCATGGATACTATCACCCACTGAAGTAATTTTTCAATCCATATGGGGTTTAGGGAAACACCAAGCAATGGATAAATAGAACATCTTTTTGAGTAAGAGCATCAATTTTGAATAGGGTCATTCACTGGGCTGCAGCAAATCAGGATCAGTATACATCTGGAGTATTATGCTCCATTTAATGCACACAACAACACGTATTAAATGAGGGTTACAAATATACTGCTGTTGTCTTGAATCACTCTCTGTGTGGGTGATTTCAGCTTGATCCCAGGGACCATATCATTTCGCTGTGCCACATGAACCATGACGATATGAGCTTCTTGGCAATTACCTCACACATATATATACACACACATATTATGTACATGCCCACATACGTATATGCACACTAATCCTTTAACTGCAGGAAAACCAGCTACTGTAGTCCCTACCAGTTCAGAAAAAGCATTTCCTCGTTCATTATTGTTCCTTATCAGTGAAAATCTCCTCACATGGAGTCTTATTTCCTTAAACCTTGCTGTAAAAATTCAAATGGCTTTTATTTCTCTGTCCAAGTAACGGCCTGGAGCAGATGAAACAAAGCCTTTTTGAATACGAGTTGCTGCAGTGTTTCTCCAGGGGAGAATCTCATACCAGCCTCGTAGCTCTCCTCCCAGCAGGCTCACAGGGCTGGGCCCCGCTTCCTGTTTCTAGCTCAAGGCAAGCATGTGGGGAGATACAGCTGGCTTTTATTTGGACAGCTTCTCCACAGAATACAAACAGGGTCTTACATTCACTATGCATACAGATCTCTTTGTTCTGCCCAAAGTTACTGACCAATTAAATTATAGTCAGAGTCTTGGTAAACATCTGACAGTACTGATCTCTGACAAGAGAACTGTACAGTGCATAATTATTTGCAATTAAATTGCACAAGCTTGTTCTTGTTTAACTTTATAGTATAGTAGTATAGTATAGTATAGTATAGTATAGTATAGTATAGTATAGTATAGTATTCGAAATACACACCAGAGGAACATTCAAGCGTTCAAGCCAATGCAGGCAATTAAAACAATCAAGAAAAATATGGGTGCACAACGTTTGCATAAATAGGAAACTGTGACTTCATTGCACCAAGTGTTTGTCGTTAACTGCATTGGAATGAACAAGTTACTGGATTTCGGGAACTAAATCAACTCATATGCAGACAGACATGATCTACATAGTATCCAGAGTCTAATCAGCAACCTTACAAGTAAGCTTACAGTGGCTAAGATTTAAAGTAACTGATAGGGTAGAGTCTTAATGGGATTTTGAAAAGGCAGGGCTAATCCAAAGCACAGCCTGTAAACTGTCTGCAGGATGAAGGGAACACACTCCAGGAAGGCAAGCAGTGACATTTCCATTTGCTGTTGAACAATGTATTTATTGACCAAAAGCCATTTCTACTCTCTCTCTTTTTTTTCTTTTCTTTTTTTTTAACACCAAATACAGCTTTAAGAGTGTGAAAGGGGAAAACTGTTGCATAATAACTTGATAACCACATGCTTAGGGCAGACCAACATCTACAGTCACTTCCTACTTAATTCATTATAAAATTAAGTATCTAAAGCAGAAAAAAGGGCAACACATTTCAGCACACATGTCAATCTGACAATCTGTGAGTTTTCACATGCTCAAGAACTTCAGGGCCTCGTTTACACCAAGGGTTAACAAGAGCCCAAAACCACTGCAGTGCTTATCTTCTCATAATGTGACAATGCCTGTGTTTCTACTGTGGTATAAGTGCTTGCAATGTTGATGTTGGAGGCAATTGAGGTATGATTCTGCCAGGACTGACAGGTGCAGGATAATAATCCTACAACAAACCCTGTTACTGCTGACATCTGCAGTAGCATCGCTCCACACATGACATAAAGGCTACTGTTGCTTTTTCTCTTGGCTAGCTGTAGACATAGTAACAATGAGTGCTCATTATGTTAGCAGGATACAGCCATTGCAGAGCAGTCTGTCAAAAAATAAAATGTTTTTTACATTAAAATTTTGGGAAGGATGTTCTTGACAAGGACATGAGCTGCCTACTGTCACCAACAGATAATAATACAGTAAATAACACATATGTGACATGTGAGGACAGTTTCTTCCATTTCAAACATGTTTGGAAAATGAAAGATTTACGAACAACATTAACATGAATTCAGTCTTTCAGAGATTTATAGGATTAATTTTGTATAGTGTGCATGACGTTGCGTGGCGTTACTGAGCACTCTGGGTTTTTCTGAACATTTACATAGCACAATTCTAGCTGACTGTCATTACACCTCTAGACCCAGCTCCTTTTGTCAGGGAGTCAACTTGACATTTTGAAGGCACAAAGACAGACTCTTGGGGCCCACATGTGAAGACACATTCATTGTTCTTGTTTGCGTTTTTATTTCATCCATCTATTGACAAATGTGAACATCTCCCTTGTCTTGCCGGCAAAAGAATCTGTTTTTATCCCTATCAATTATTCACTACCACACACTGGCATTTAAACTCCTCCACCATAGGTGACACCATAACACACTGACACAAAGGGACGACTCTATATGGAGACACACTTGTGTTGTAGAAAAAGACAGTTAGAAAATGGCACTATAAAATGTATTTTCTAAAGCGTTCACAGATTCTATCATAATGTCAAAACCAGGACATCAATACCACATTGACTGGTGAAAAAGCACCCTGCAGCTAACATTTTAACTGTTGTATCAGGGGGGAAAAGAGGCTGTTTTAATGGCGTTCAATTTTGACCTGGGTCATTGTCGGAGGGTATTGATTGTGATTTAATTTTATTGTGTTGTGTGTATTATGTTTATTAGGTTACGGGCTTCTGATCATTACATTCCCAAAGGTTCACTAAAACCTCATTCATATGTAGGGAATATATAGCTTACATACCATATTCTTTTATTATTAATCTATATTATATTATACTGCATTCGTTTCACCAAAACCCTAGAAGATTTAATGTTCGATTGCATGGCAGTAACTCCGAAATTGACATTTACTGTGCTTTTCTGTTTTTTCTATCATTAGTCTTTTAATTTGAAATCACACTCCTCTGAGGCACCGTGTTCACTTCTGAGTCGCTATTGATAAAATGCTGGGGAGGGATAGAGATAAGCAACAGGATGTCAGCTGGGGTTTCATTTATCTGTCCATCTCATTAGTCAGCTCGTGTCTGCTTTGTGCAATTACAGCTCAGGAACGTTTTCATGGGCAGCCAGTTTTCAAGTATCACAGGGTTAATCAGGGGCTCAAGGCCATTGTGCTGTGAGAACAGGCAAACACCATCCTACTTATGGATAAATGACATGGCTTAATATGTGGGAGGAAAAAAAGAGGTATGAAAATGAGTGTGAGATAATGAGGGTATACAGACTGAAAGGCAGAGAAATGAATTCAATGCTTTCTGCCGTTTGGGGACAACAAAATGTTGGTTACAAAAGCACAAAACACTAACAACACACTTCATCCTCTAGACAGTGTCTGGAGGCTGAAAATGGGCCCACAACCTGCAATTGTGAGGTCAGACAATAAGAACTGCGGGGCAGACGAACTAAAGGCAACTCATCAACTCTTGCAGCTCCCCAATTACACTTGACAGGAAGAGGTTAAAATTAAGGGGGCCACTCTTTTAGAAATAGCCACACAAGAAAGGCTGGATGTGCTAGTTTATCTATTTTGCAGAGGAACAAAATGTGCAGGACTGACTACAGATAATGTTATGGTATAATGTCAGAGATACAGGCCCTACCCGCACAATGGAGCCAAATGTCAGGGATTGATTTTTTTATGGATGTGCATGTCTACAACTAAAGGCACAAAAAATATTTTCCTTGGAAATACACAGTGTTTTCACAGTTGACTTGACTGCAAGACAAATGTAAAAAGAACAATCCAGACAGAGTAGGACTATCAAGAACCCCAGAAGCAGAAATGAGGCCCCTGACTGCGGGACAACTGCTGCGAGTCTTAATTTCAACATACCTTAGTCATAGACGGCATGCCTGTGAAAGATATTCATATATTACTCATTACCTCTTCCTTCATCCTAATGGAACCAACCCCCCACGACTGATATAATGGTGCAAATTTGAATAAAACAGAGGAAGGTTGATATGCACCCACAGCTTCTCTCTCTATCCTCACAGGCAGCAGTGCTGCTGCTCAGTACGTACTAGATCTCTTCCAACTGAGTTATACCTCAAGATGGAGCCGAATTCATCGATCTCTAATAATGTCCCTGCAGTTCCTCGTATTGCTCGGGGACATAAATTATACCCAATGACAGAGCTGGCTAATAAATAGAAAACACTGTGACACCATTTCAGAGAAAAATAGTTTTTTATTGGCAGCATTCTGGGTTTTCATTATTCCTACACCCCCAGAAAGCCTCCAAACAATTCATTTCTGTCAGCTGAGGCCAGGACACAGAATAACTCACAGGCGTGAAAGCATAGCCTATGGGTTTGGATTTAATGACGGCTAATTTTTAAATCCCGGCATTTAAAATAGTATATAGCGTTTAAAAAAGAGGGCTTCTCATCTGTAATACCACAGTAAGATGTCTATATTCTCTATCCTGACCATGCTCCCTACAGACTGTACTGTAGGCCTCGGTGTTAGTTTCTCTCTCTCTACTGTTTTCTCCCCCATAGTGCACTGTATATGAGGATTCCCCAGGAGTGCAGAGGGGTGTGTGTGTGTGTGTGTTTGTGTTGTCCAGGGTGTATAGCCTCGCTATCTTGAGAGATGAAGCATATACCCACCCATGAGAACAGTGAGCCAACAACAGCATAAACCAACATTTAACCACTCTGCAGAGGAAGCTGAACCAGTGCATTGTACTGTACAGGCACCAAGACTGCCAATTTTATTCTGGTGATCCACGTATTACTAAATTAATGAGTTTTCTTTACTGGTTTGTAGTGTGAACATGTAGGAGGAACATTGTGAGACCCAGCCAGAACAGGAGCAGAAAGTTAAAAAAAATCATAATATAGAAGCATACAAAGATAAACATAGATACATGCACACACACCCCTCTACAAAGAAGGCATACCCACTGTTACACAATGGTTTAAACCTCTCCATCCTCCCTGGAGGTCTAGCATTGCAGAGGCTATAAATAATCATAGGAGATTACTGGGCGTGGTGGCAGACAGCCTGATTCATGTCACAACCTTTATCAAACCTAGTGTAAGCACTGCAGTAGATATGCATTAAGCTACAGCTGCACAATTATAAAGGAGTCAAACCTTTAGGAGAACTTCCCCAAAGTCACTAACAAGCTGGAAAACTGGAGGCCTTCAGCATCCGTGTGAGGTTAAATAGGACACTCCACCAAATGAGGAAAGGATTCATTTTATTAAAAATTAATCCACAACATATTATCCCAGGTACAGACTGTAAAATAATGACTGTTCTAATCATAGAGCCTCCTGCTCACCAATAATATCCTAACATTAATCTCTGTTTTTGGAGTCAGCCATCTTAAAGGTACAACCAGTATGTGCAGACTAGTTTTACCACTTCACTGCAGGTGTTGTGGTCAGGACTGAACAACTGCTAAAAAGTGTAGTTCCACATATACAGTAAGGTGCCAGTTTTTCCTGCAACTCTTGTCAGACATCTACTGTAGCTTGGAAAGTGGTTATTTGAGAAATGATGGTGCAAAGACTACTGTTTTGGATTTTCTTGAAAGGTTTATTTACCACGTGTAAATACTAGGGTGATTAGTTGAAGTAGAGGTGGCCTGAAGTCAGCACGCACACTGAAAATTACAGGATGTGTCATTCGGGTTTTCACAATCAAGCATCGCTCTCTTGTCAGTTGGACACACGTGTTAGCATGTGTGTGGTTGATGGTGTCTCTGTGTCTCTGTGTCTCTGTCTCTCTGTGTCTTCCTCTATTGACTGTGGCCTGCAGGCACAAAGGGTTGGCTCAGTATATGACAGCTCAATGGAAGAGAGACAAGCCTGATAGGGTAAATCAGTCATTTAATTTAATTCTTCTAGCCGTACTTGATACCTTATAACAGTTATGCGATACAGATGGCAGGTTGTATTTATGAAATAGACCTAAAGCCCGGACTCACTTCTTTTTCCTCAAAACATGTGTTCACTTACACCCCAGAAAGATATTTGCTGACAGTCTGTTACAACTCTATCCTGAACACCTCAATCACAAGTGATCACCAGTGTATCAATCCAGCAGATATACTAAACGCCAGGTAACCATACCAACAGTACTTCTACTTCATACATCAAGGTAAAAGTGATAGTAAAGAAACACTGGCTCACATTCTTTCCCCAGAGTTAGACAAAAGGATGGATACCACTGATGTGTCTTTATGATAAATAAGAGCCAACAGCCAGCAGCTGCTTAGCTGGAAACAGAGTGAAACACATTCAGCCTGGCTCTTCCCAAATTAACCAAATTGCCCTGCCTCTAAAGATTATGAACTGCTACAATATATCATGGTTGTTTAATCTACACACAAAAAATCCAAGTGTAAAAACCATCATGTTGCCACATTATGGTTATGTTATAAGCTGTAGTATTTTTGGTTCCTGTCATTACTTTGAAGTTACCACAATTGAAACTTTATTCACAGAGCCACAGGTTGAACTGACCACAACTAAACTAACAACCAGATGATTATCATTTTAGAAATGTGTCCGCAGCTCATCTTTTTAGCTGAGATAGGTGTTGATGGTGGGAATGCAGTGGTGTAATGGTCATAGTATAAATATATTATGTAAAGGCACATATCTGAATTCTGAAGGTATTTCTTTTTTGTTTGCAAAATGTTCTGTACAGTTACACCCTTAATGAGTAACAATTACTCTCTTATCGTGTTGTGACTATGTACTGTACTTAACAATTCTTCCTCTTCACTACTGTTACAGCTAACATGATCTTTTTATTGTATCCAGTGTTGTTGTATAAAAGCAGATGAGGCTCTCAATAATGAGGCGTGATCATCCACAGTGTAAATGTCAGCAACGGGATACGGTAATAAAACACACGTCGTCATTTCAGGTTTGAAAGTGATAAAAGCAGACAAATGTCAACAGGTGGTGACGCTAAACAAATCTTCCTGGATTGTGAGTCAGTGGAGTCATTTCAGGTTGCACTTCAGTGACCACACAAACACAGAGTACAGGTAAGTCAGTGTCGTAAGAACAACACTCCCCTACTTTATCATGAGCCACTTTGGACTGGACTAAGATATAAGGGTTAAAACAGGACAGATCCCTGACCTGAGGTGAGAGGGGGATAAAAGGTGTCATCAACTGAAAAGCCAATGGGCACAATGAGCACATCTCCTTGACCTCTGAAATAAGTGGTCTGCTCATATGAGACATTGCGGATAAAGCGCATAAAGTACAACATACTGCAGTGGGGTGAGAGAAAAAAGAAAAACTGCAGAATATGAGAAAATAATAGCTTAAATGTGACTAATGAGAAAAGGATAAAACTTTAATGTCCCTTGTGGCTAAATTAGGTAATGAAATGAGAGAGCCCAGAAAAGAAGAGGTGAAGAGACTGTGTAGAAAAAAAAATTAAACATTCCATCACTGCTTAATTACAGAGGCCTGCTTCAGCTTATGGTCTGCTTCTTCTGACAGCGTTTCCTCCGGTGCTGCAGCTCCCTCGGCTGCGGTCAGCTGGCCACAGAAACTGCTTATTGTGGTTCTTACAGCGGGATATTACTCTCCCCAACCCTCCACTGAGCGGGTCCGTGTGTGTGGGCGTGTGTGAATGTGTGGGGAGGTAAACACCACAAGGCTGGAAATGCGCCGAGCGATCGCCAAAGCATTCCTTTTTCTTTCCGTCTCTCTTTTCTTTTTTTACTCCTGCTCTCTTCTCCCTCTCTGACAGCAAGGTTATCTCCTGCATGTCACACAAGCTGTGAACACCCGGACTGAGCGACACCCATTACTGCCTCATACGTCAGTGTCGAGGCAAGAGCTCTAACAGTTTCTGTGTGGTTTTGAGAAATTGAATTAGCTTACAAAGACAAAGGGAGCGCAGCTATGAGGAGGCCGCCTCACAGAGCACTTCTGAAATCAACCACATCCTTTGTCAGTGTTGCAAACAAAAGGTGGAATAAGGAAAACACGTCTACCGATGCAAACAACAGGCTCATATGACTTTAGTGCAAACAGCCCTACTCTTTTGTTTGCTGCTGACACTGCACTTGCCTATAAGTGGCATGTGTACCACACTGTTTTTTTCTATACATGACAGCAATGCTATTGAAGAGACTGTGTTTGAAGAAAGAGTATCATTTTAAAGCTGAGTTAACATGTACATGTAGCTTCCCAAACATAACTGTATTCCCAGATACAGTACAATGCATTTAGCATATCAAACTTATCATCTATGAGGCTGCAATTTTATTCCATTTCTATGCAAATCACCAGATCTGACAGGAAGCAAACCAGGGCAGATGGAAACAACAACAAAAAATATATATATACAAAGATATATATATATACATATATATATATATATATATATATATATATATATATATATATATATATAAACTCGTAGTACCACAGATTGCATTAATGTCTGCCAACATGGGCATATTTGAGAAATGTTACCTCAGAGCAGATAATGGAGTGGTGAAACTTGAACCCTGTGTTTATGTGCCTGTTTGTGTGTGTAGAGAAGGGGGGACACTGCCATTTGTTTGTTTGTTTGTTTGTTTGTTAACCGAAGCCCCAGAAGCAACACATTGTGGTCGTCCATATCCGTCTATAACTTCCTGTCGCAGAAAATAACAACCAATAATGGGGAAGCAGGAAGGAGGAAAATGGTGTTAGGGGAGCAGCGCCTGATTACACGTCAGGAAATGGGCGTGTTTTGTGTCATCTTCATAACAGCAAGTGGCCAACTGTCACAGCGCTTGGATAAATGGTTTCCTTTGTAGTCAGGTCAATCCTGCGTGATATTAGTGATGATGTGAGACTAATGGTCTCTGAGACCTGGTTGAAAATTTAAGGGGCTTGGATCATGACCAGCGACTTCACCATCACTGTGTAATGGGCTCTACACAAATAATATTTAACCAACACATCCAATAAGAGTGCTGCCATGGTTACTGAAGATTATTTTTGTCATCTTTTACTCTGTATTACTAAAAAATTCCCAAAGACGACATCTCAAATCCTCCCATTTAAGAAGCTGCGAAATGTAGTAAAACAGTTGGCAAAATCAATGCTGACACTTCTCATTGATTCTTTAATTGTTTCCAAATCGAAACAGCGATTGCAGTTTGCAGGCCGCGCTGGTTGTCGTCGTTCCCGTGTGTGAGTGGTCTCCATTGTAAACGATCTACGTTGTGTGGGCACATGACATCACCGTGTTACTAGTGAGTGAATGGAGTTTATCTATAGAACAAATCATTCATTCACCATCAGCACTCGCACAGTGTTTCACACACACGTTCAAACACACTCGAGCTGCACAGATGCACACGCCACAATAACAGAAGTCATTCACAGGACTTGTGAAGTGATTCAGTGGCGCACGACTCGTGATTGGTTGGTTCAACCTGATCCATGTCTGTGACACAAGCGCCACACTGCTGGTATTTGTTGGGGTTTTTTTTAAAGATGATGAGAGGCTGTGAGGAATGTAAACACTCTGAGCCACAATGGCCACTTATGCAAGTCATGAGTTCACGCCCCTGTCCAGGCGCACGCTATTCCTTCGTCTTGTTGTCTACACGTGCAGACCCTCAAACACACATTACACGCACAGTCAGCGCTGTCAAACATGTCACCCTTGTAACCACCAACCAAGTCGCGGCTGACACAAAGGGAAGCATGCGGCGGGTGGTGCTAAGTGGTATGACAGTGGGGGAGAGCAGGGGAAGACAGATGAATGTGATGATGCTAAAATTAGCGCTCTGTGAGAAAGTGACAGATGACCTCATGCTGGCTTTCACCTCGCCCTGGCACAGAAATCAGGTCGTCTGGCAAAGTCCTCACACCATCTCCTCCCATTTATTCCTTTTGTGTCATATGTTTGTTTTTTCTGGTCATTAAACTCCTGTTTAAAAAAAAATCTTAAGTTCTCTCTTTGTTGGACAAAACAAGCTGAGAATGTTTTCTAATGTGAAGAGGAGAGGGTGAAAATAACAGTGACTTATTTTGAAGGTTCTGTTTAAAGGGATACGCCAACATTTTTTTATTTTTTTTTATGTGTCTTGCCTCACTCCCGAGTCCATGACAAGCAGATAGACACCATCCTTTCGACTGTGCGTGCAGTAACAAGGGAGATAGAGCCGTATCGCCCGTAATTAGCTTAGCTCAAACGCTGGAAGTGCATAGGTAGTGTTAGCCTGCCTCCACCTAAAGTCATCAGAGACACTCAACTCTAAACGGAAACCGGCGGACCGATCTTCATCTCAGAACTGACAAAACTCTCCAGTAAGGGATCTTGAGCGGTCAAATGCCGGGAAATGGAGGGTTCAAGCAAAGACGGTTTATTTTGGTCCAAGCTAGCTACATCGAGGGTAGGTTAGCTTCCCATTTCAAAGTAAAAGCACAAATTCTATTGTCATGGTTTTCTGTATGTAAAGGGCAACGGGTGTTTTTTTTTTGTGAAAGTAACCGGAAGTGCGTTGGTCACAACGGCTAGCTTGAGTAGCGCCGAATTCGTCCGAACAAAATTGTAAACAGCTGGTATTTAGACAAATTAACAACACACTGCTGATCTAAACGGCTACTTTCTCGCCTAAAAATGTTTGAAATGTCGATAAAGTTATATATTTACAGAGTTTAGAGCTAAAATGAAATCAGCTTCTGACTGCTGATTTCGGCTGGGGTAGGAGGCAGGCTAACACTTCCTATACACTTCCAGTGTTTGAGCTAAGCTAATTATGGGCGATACAGCTCCTTGTTACTGCATGCAAAGTCGAAAGGATGGTGTCTATCTGCTTGTCATGGACTCTGGAGTGAGGCAAGATATGAAAAAAATGTTGGCGTATCCCTTTAACTGTCGATATAATGTCTTTACCAAATGTCTCACAGTTTATCATTTCCTCTCCACAACGTATCAGGAAGCACATCATTGAACAAACCAAATGTAACAATCATTGTACATTGACCTTTTCCTGACCCCACCACACACACTCACACACAGATACACAACTACACACAAGACTATGTCATTATCACCCCACCACCTCCCAGAGCAAAGTTCATTTGTGAAGGGTGAGGCGCCATAAAAGTCTCACAATGAAGCAGGTATTTTCTAGGGCCTATACGCCTGAAGAAAAGCCAAAGCTCTGACAGCACAACGCTGCTGCCTTGTTCAGCTCCCGTTTCACTGCTCCTTCCTGTATTGTGTGCCGCTCGTCCATGTCCCCTGAGGGAGAAAAAGGTTCAATCCTCCTTGTTAAGGTGCAGGAATAGCAGCACCAGCAGCAGCAGCAGCATTCAGAGCAAAGCTCCAGTGCCTGTCAATGTGTGCAAGAGACTGTGTCCACAAGTGGATGTAGAAAGAGAGACAGCGGGCTATAGGTTTGTGATGGTGACGTCAGGAGACATTAGGTGCAGGGGTATGGGAGATAAAGTGTGTGTGCGTTGTTTACATGAGGAGTAATCGCCAACAGGGCAGCTAAGTGAGGCTGACAGAGCTCCTCAAGGGAAATGGATGGATAGGCACGAGAGGAGAGGAAAGACAGGGAAGAACAAGAGAGTGGTGTCAATCTATAGCTATAGGGAGCATCAGAAGGCATGATAAATGATACAAAGTCCTTTAGGTGCATTTTATACACACTCAAGTCCAGCTTCATCCATGAGGTGTTTCTTTATTTATTATTACTGTATTTTACCTCTCTGATACACAGCTCTTCCTTGCAAACTAAATTCTATCCGCTGAGCCGAAGCTTCTTTTATTCCCTAAAGAAATTGCAATGAATTGGCCCATTTTCTTTTTTCATCATGGTTTTTATCGGCCTCTGAATGGAAATCTTGTTTACCTAATGCCCGAGCTTTAGTCAAATTAGTGCCGTGGCTCAAGATGCTGCCTGGAGCACTCACTTTGCAGCAGAGTAGATGTTTGACTAATACGCTGTGTGATAGATGTGCATTGTAATGAGTTCAGGGGTGGACGGTGCATAAAATAAGCACAGATTTATTTGACACTGGAATAATTACGCACTCTGAGGGGCAATACCGGAGCAGAATTTAATAGTCAAGAGTTTGCTTCTTCCTCACTTGTTTTGTTTAGTCATATGTTTGCCTCCAAACTAGCTGGAGAGTTCACATCTTTATCTCCTTGATAATCACCGTCTTAATCAGGATGTTGACGTGCTGCTTCTGCTGCGTCAAGAGTCTTGCCTGACTCAATTTTGTGGCTGCTGGCGAAAGTTCTTTCCATCCTCCATTCCTGCATTAGTATATTTGATTTTCCTTACGCAAATATGTTTTTCCGACAAAAGAACGGAACAAGCACATCAAATCTAACATGTAGTTTGTTAGGGCCTCTAGCCTGGGGTGTGCTAAAGAAGAAACCAAATTCGAAGGCAAAAACGTTTGCAGTAATTATCGGTACGTCCACTTCGCAAAAAACTACAGCCCCCGGGTTAACTCCAGAGAGTGAACAGAAGCAAAAGCCAGCTGTAAACCAATAGGAGGCTTTATCTCATACTATCTGAAATCTATTACACACTGACAATCACCAAATTTCCACACAATTGAGCTGCCTGAATGAACAGGACGAATGAACATGGACATGCATATAGAAATCCATCTCAAAGAAATGTCTACTGGACACTAACGACCTATAATGAGGAAAGATACATTAAATGCCCAGTTAATTTCTCACAAGGCCAAGGGTATAAAACCATTCTTTATGGTAACAGCTATAAAGGTTGATCTGCTTTACCAAGACACTTGACACTGATATTACAGTAAGCAGATGGAATACGGTGGCGCAGGTGGACTTGGTGTTAATCTCATCTCATCCATCTCAGGCAAGTTCAAGTGAATGTTTGCAAATTTATGACATTTCCTGCACACCCCGATGCTTCCTGTTGCAGCAGTGATGTCGCTACCTGCAGTATTTCCCCCAGGCCTTTCCACTGTCAGCTGCTATTAAACATGCATTTGTTTCAGAGAGAGACAAGAGGGATGAATAGAACTTGATGCCAAATACTGTAACCTAGTTTGCCATTATAGACAACACAAAGATTTCTTGTTCTGTGAGGTAAAGCAACACTGCTCACATGTAATGTTAAACATTTATGAACGAGTATTTTACATGTGACATAGGTCAATGTAACTAAAAGGCCAATGGGTGTTTTTGTTTGTGTTCTACAATAATGCACCAGCATTAAACTGATGGTAAAGACAACAATAGCTGGGCCCTGGATAAACAGCTTGGAGCAAGAGTTATTTAGTGTAGGATAACCATCACCAACCCCTGAAAGAAGAGGATCAAGATCTCCCCTCAGGGAGTAAATGAAACAAGTACTCCAATTAGCAGAAAACTGAACTTAAATAACATTATCGCCTAACATGTTTAGGACATCACATCACTGTTCTCTTAAAAACTTTGGTCTTAAGTCTTATGATCCCCTACCTGTGTGTGCCTGACAATTAAAAGATCTCTGAGGATCTTTAATTTATGAAATGAATTATGAAATGAATTTAAATAAGTAAAAACCAAATTTGGTGTGTAAATTCAGTAGTGGTATTTTAACTTGATTATATTAGGTATTTTGTTGGTAAATGGTTATAGGATAACCCTAATTATATAGGCTACCCTAGTGGATCCTGCCTTTATTAGGCCATCACCATCAGGTATTTATCCTTTCAATGTAGCACCAGGACCAGGTAATGCAGTGAGGTTGCCCAAGATAAACCCACAACCAAAGTACTATTGACCTGCAACCTGTTACACAGCTTCACTGAGATCTAGATCTAGATCTATTCTAGCAGAAGCCACAAGATTAAATGTGGTGAATCGTTTGTGCTTGCGACACTTCAAACAAAGCTCATGCGGCCAAAATGAAAAACGATATCTAAAGAGTGGCAAGCCCCAGAGTGAAGAAAAAAAGGTGAATGAAGAAAGAAAGAAGGGGGTGAAACAAAGCCATTCTGTGTAATGCTTTACTGAAATAACTTTGATAATTAACGGGAAAGAGGCTCAGATGAGGTCATATTTGGAGGAACCATGACAATGGGGGTGGAAGATGAGATTTCAGTGGCCACAAGCTTGGCCAGTTGGAAATTTCATTTGAAGTGGAAAGAGTGAGAGTGAATGAGGGCCTCAACTTTCACAGCATGCACCACTTTCCTGCAATTTCTTTGATTTTCACTCACGACACACATGCCTCCCTTTTTCCTCCCTTCAAAATGATCTGCAGTTAAACAGTCAACAGTTAAGCCTTACCCTGACTACTGAACAGCTCATGGTCAGTGAAGAGCCTTCAAACCTTATGGACATTTTGGATTCTTTTTTTTCCATCTTCTTCTTTAATTCAATTTCAGAATTAGAATCAGAATCAGCTTTATTAGCCAGTATGTTTACACACACAGGAACTTGTTTTGGCATTTTTGTCTCATACAGACTCAAGTGTCAAAAAGACACATTTCCATGTTTTCCTTTTGAATCCTCAGGAGATGATCAGAGGACATACTCCTCACAAGACATCTGATTTCCTCACAGATAAGTGCGTTAGAGCTGAAGGATTTTTCACAGACCAGTGGCCCCAGAAAATAAAATTATGAGGGTTATTAATAGGACACAGCTCTGAACCCTGTGCACCAAAAAGGCAGAACAGGGCAGGTCGGAGGGGGGTGGGGGTAAAAATGGATGAGTAAATAAAGTGATGGATACTGGGCACATTATTTGACAGGTAGCCGAAGCATGAATAAATCCCAACAGCAGCGAGCAAAGGGGATCATGAAATCTAAATAAAGAGCAGTCTGTTGGCAAAACCTTTCATGGCCGTTTGTAAAATGTCCTCATCGTTACACTTCACTGAGGATTGGATCAGTTTAGTAGTTTGCCTCTACCCAAATTTCAGCTCTACAAGAGAAGAACACAAAAGCTTAAACATGCCATTTGTCATGCGCCTTTTCCTCATCACAGCACAAACATCCAGAGCTGAAGGAAAAGTGTGCTGACAATTGCCAAAGAATTTCCACTGGATGGATTTAAATGATGTTGATTTAAAAGCACAACTAGACTGGAGAGAGAGAAAAAGGAAAATGAACCATCCTATGCAAAGCATTAGAGAAGTATTTCTCTCTACTCATAGAGATTTATGGTGTACGGATAATACAAGAACCTTATCTCAATGGGAATCAAGTTTCAAGTGGACAGCCACTCTGTAGGACTTTGTTGGACCGACTATAACCTGTAGTAAATCACCTTTGAGCCGGCAACAAAGTCAGCATCCTGAAGGGAACACAGATGGTTGAACCAAGTTTAATGGTGATTACTCTAATAGCTGCTGGGATACTTCACTAAAAAACGAAAACTAGTGGCATTTGATGAATAAATCAAGGCATCACCAACGTCAGTATTGTCCTATTATCATCTGAGGTATTACATCAGTTGTTGTCCAGATATTTAAGACTGGGCTTAAGTGTTCTGAACCAGCTAGTCCGACCATAACAGTACCAAATAAATTCAAGTAAATGTGAACTGAAGAACAAGGAGAATCCCAAAGATCAACAGTTAAAGGTGCGTTCACACCAGACCTTTTATTTTTGTCGCTGGCGACAAGCTTACATATTAAGTCAATGCAAACGAGCGATTGAGCGTTTAATCGCTCGGGCGAAAAATCGCTGGGGCTCCGAGCGACATCGCTCTGTCGCTCGAGATGAGAAATCCCAACTCTCTGGCGATCAGTCGCTCAGCGCTCAGCGCTGATTAGCTACTGAAATCACGGATTTACAACAGGTAAACAGCTGCAACAGGTAAAATGTCAGCTGTGCTGGACCAACACAAACGGGAAAAAAAGAGCGACTGGAATCGCTTGAATAACGTCATCAGAGTGATCTGTTGTATCGTTCCAAACTGACGAGTGACTGCAGCCGAGTGGCAGAGCAATTTTTTTGGAGCGACACAAGCGACAGCGTCAAAAATAAAAGGTCCGGTGTGAACGCAACTTAACTACAATGATTCTAACTGTAAACCTTTTGTTTTTATTGTGTCAGGACAGTGAGAGACGGGGCAAAGCCTACGACGTGGTACGGTGCCACACTGTGCTGAAGTGGTTTCCGATTGCCGTCTTTCTAAAGTGGTTATTTGAATTCAAATGCGCTGCACCTCTCATCAGCAGCAAATGAGGCAGGTCCAGACTAGGGATGTCACGATTACTTGTTTTCACAATTAATCGTGGTATTAAGCGCCACAATTAATTAATCGTAAAGATTTCCAAATACCCTCACTTTCCAAAAAAGATTATGTTGGAAACACAGAGGCAGATGTGGTGTCAAAGTGAAGATAAATGTAAGAAATACTGGTCCATTTACCTAACATAACATACGATTGGTAGGAATTTAAATGTTAGCCAGTAATTTGTGTGATAAACTTTTGGTTTATCATTTGGTATAGATGAGAATTAATGACTTGAATATTACACTTCCCCTGGAGGATTAATAATTGGTTAATGGTTATATATTAATAGCAGAGACTTCAAATATTTAGTATAAATAATTAGTATTGTAGTTATATTTTACACATTCATTAATGTAAATTAATTAATGCATAATAATCGTGATAATCGTAATACCGTGATTATTTCTCTGGCAATAATCGTACAAAGAAAATCTATAATCGTGACATCCCTAGTCCAGACTGTTGGTGTGTGATGTCATAGGCAGGTGTGTTTCAAGGTAAAAGCTTAGTCAGATGGTCTGGTGTGTGAAACCAGGAAGGATTTAATAAGCTTTGTTTGAAGTCCCATCTCAGGCAGCATGTACGGTGCCAGAGTGTACTTGATATTATTACAACCCCCAACTGAATCAACTGATCAAGTTAAACAAGGGGAAAACCCAGCAGCACTTCACTGCAACCTAGAGAAATGTGTGTGATGTAACCTTGGTGAGACATATGTGGCGATCATTTAACAGAATTACACTTACAGTAAGCATGGGCCACCTGGTGCTGGTTCACTGGTACTCAATACACAATACACACAGAGACAAATTATGTAGTTACAAGAAAGAACAACATCTTAAAGTTATTAGCCAGGCTAAAAGCATTCAGGGAACATTTCAAGTAAAATATCAACAAGGTGTACCGTGTAACAATTACACTGGTGTCTGGTCTCCACATCCGTCTTCCTAACCTTCCCCTCCAACAATAACTTTGTTCAGGTCACAACAACGTGCTCCATCAGATTTAATCCTCAGAAGTGCAGATTAAACACAGGGATTATGCTGTCATGCAGACAGTCAGTAAACAACAGGGAAGGCAAGAAGATGTTAGTTTAGCTAAAAGACACACAGTTGTCCACTTGGTTGCAAGAACCCAGGAGTGCAGAATAAAAACACACACACCAACATATATACACACACATACACTTTACTATCCAGAGTTATGACAGGCACGCCTCTCATGGCTGAATAAACAGCCCTAACACCTTTTCCCCCCTCACACCATATACCCACTATGACTCATTTCTAAAGGGCAACAAATGCTGACTCACAGTGTGGACAACATTAAGCGCTCTCATCTCACCCATAAACAGAAACAAATGCTGTGTAACTCAGGGTCATGCAATAGGCTCCTGATGTGAAACAGTGATCCATCTACACCGAGAGAGAGTTTATGTGTAGCATCATATAAAGAAAAAAAATCACAGCTCGAGTGGATATTTTGGTTGCAATTACACGGATTCACTTTCTAGAAAGAATGTTTCCACCTCCTTTTAAATCTGGTCTTGTTATTCATTCATTTTGTGCCACAAACACATTTAAAGGAGGTCAACAGCAAAACAATGAAGACTCAAACCTCACACTATAGTCTTATTTATGAGGCAATAAGAGCAGATGTCTTTCAGACAGCGAGAATCTTTCTCTCAATAGATGAATTCTTTGGAGTAGTTTCCTGCTGGTGGTTTGAAATTTGCACTCAGTCCAAAAAAAGATAAACAGCATGTCTCTTTGTTTTTGGAAGTGAAGGCATGTTAGTGCTTTTTAATGAATACTGGACTCCAGAGTTCAAACAAACTTCAGGGTCAGTCTGGGGGGATGGCTGCATTGTGGATGACAATCGCGCTGTTTGAAAGGAACAAGCTTAGTTATGTGGGTTTGCAGGCTGCTTATCCTGTTGGCCTTTGCCTGAACAGGGAGATGAGTGTGTAGGACATGTTTTGTTTCATTCACGTCTTCATCTACCTCTTTTTTTTCACTTTTTTCCCTGTGCTCCTGACATCCTGTATAGGTTTTTAATGGATCACAGCTGACAGACAATTTTCATCTCCACACACACACACACAACACAAGCTCATCAGTCATTACATTTTCATTCAATTCTAGATACTACATTAGGAACTTTAAAAAGGTTTTAAGTAAAAATGTGTTGAACTGGTTGAACCCTTCCAGTAAGTTGAAATGTGGGGACAGAACATGATTATTTTTGTCATTTACCTCTAAAATCCTTTCTCCACTTTCACAGATGACAGAGTAGCATTAGGGATGAGCTGTATGTTGATATTGTTTTAAGAGCTAGATCACTCTTTGCCCCCAACACACTGCACATTTCTGCTGAGAAAAAGCATTGTTGTTTTCTGTTTACAATATTACATCAGCTTAAAGTCACTTAAGTCTCATCTTGTCTTTATGCAAATGGATTATAAAGCACTTTGCAATCTGTGGCCAGATAAACTAGGTATTTAGATGATCTATTAAAGGAACAATGGGAACATTTTTAGAAAAGGATTATAAAATGCCTTTCTACAGAATGTGGCAGGATTAACTATTTAAACACAATAACAAAAAAGGTGCAAGGAGAAGTATATGACATTTCCATGTGACGCTTTCTATAATTACTGGCGTATCAGGGATTTATGTTAATCATTTTGCAAGTTTCTAGCCCCATATGAGATCAAAGGCAAATGTCAAGTAAGCGTTCATACTGACTGGATGAAAATCCCTCACCACCACCACACTATGGCTCCATGATCTGTGCTCTAGATATTCATCATTAACTCACATGATACTCATTAACTGCACCTTTGTTCTCTTCGAAAGGTGTGTTCTTCTCTCGAATAAAAAGCTTAAAATAACTCAGTGCACTGCCTTCAAAATCAGCCAGTACAGTGGAAACTGTACATCAAGGTGAAGCTTAAAGACAGTTATCTTACACAAGCAAGGAGCGCGTCTTAGACGCTTTCCTAGATGAAGAGCAAAGGATGAATATTTCTGTCATGTTTTTCTCCCCAACTGTCAGAGTTTAGAAATGTTATCAGGGTGAAATGTGCTTCAGTTTGCACTTTGAAAATGTCAGTAAATGCGTCGTGTGATTTGATAATTAACTGTCAACCAGTGACAAACTATGAAAGAAACGCTGCACCAACACACTTTGATGCAAGCTTCAGGCTGTGAGACTTCAAGGTAGAAGTTTATTGTTTTCAGTGAGTGCAAGTTCATATTCAAAGTCTGTTCAGTCCTTGTAATTTTGGATCAAATCAAATCTCCGCATGTGAAACACTGTGCCTCCAATCACACAAATATCGTCTTGGTTCAAGCGGCCAGAGAGCAGCTGTTCCTTCCTTTTAATCTCTGAACTGTATTGGCAGCTCATCAATGCTTTCAACAATATTTGCATTGATTCACCACTGGACAAATTAGAAGAACAATCAATCTCTGAGCTTCAGTTAGCAATCTAGTGTCTCAGCCTGTGACATTCAAGCTTGGTATTTTCCCTCTTGGAGACAGCACAGTCCACATTATATTAGGTAAATACCACCCATCATATACTTTCACAAAGGTTGACTTGGTGCAACAGACCAAGCAGATTTGAGTCCTGGAGCCACCCAACTGTGAGGACTCTGACAAATTATATATTGAAAGAACTGAAAATGTATGTATTATTGTTTCATTCTGACGGCCAAGTACTGGAACAAATTCACACTTCAAGAGCGTGTTTGAGTTAGGAATTATTTTTTGTAAAAGCAAGGCCCAGTAATAACGCACAGTTGGTACACAGCATCCAAACAGGTTAACATGCAGTGGTGGGGAAATAATCTGATCATGTGTTGGCTGGTTGTGCACTGACAAGCAAGAGGGGGGCTGAGCAAATCAATATTTACTGTTAAACCCTGCTACTACAACTGTGTGCACACATGCTGTAAAACCAAACCACAAAATATGGCTTTTTTGTTTTCTATCGCTGTTTCTAGGGAAGCTGTAAAACGATTTGAAGAGTTATCAGAGGGCACAACCTGAATTTATGCAACTTCACATGGCTCATGGTGTGACTTTTAATTTCATTAGTATGGTGCGAATCATTTGACTGAGACAGCAACAGCCTGCAGATCTTGACAATAGCTGGAAGGCATGCAAATTACACACACACACACACAAAGGACCTCTTCCAAAACCATTGTTTTCATTTCCACGCCATGCAATGCGATTCAACTGCATTGACTTCAAAATTCCTGTTTTTACATTCTTGCCATTTCCACTGTTGAAAAACAGTTTTTGTCACGATGAAAGGGATCTTTGTGCAACTAAGGTCAAAAAACATCTCAGCAGTTCGTCAGTGCGAGTAATCATCACAAGTGAGAGTCCCACATCTGTAACGACAACTCAGTCCTTTCCATTTCCCCTGCCTTTTGTTCTTGGTACAAACCCTTCTAGAGCTCTTCCATTAGATAATGCCATTATCACAACAAAACTCTGGGCAATTAAATGCAGATTATGCTGTAATTCAGAGCCTGGTGCATTAGTCTGTGCTCCATCATGGAGCTATCTAATACACCTCTAATGCAGTCAGACAGTAATATCCCTCTCTAATCCTTGGTAATGTTTAGTGCTGCACCTCCCCATGGATTAACGAAACCCTCTCAGTTTTAAAAGCATTCTGATCCGTACCCAAAGTGGCGTGCACCTCTGGAAGGTACACCTTTTATTAAGTTGAATCCATGGGTTTTTACCAATGCGCATTATTCTCTCTGTAATAGTCTGCAAAGGCTACATTCAGGCCACTCAGAGTTAAAACAGCTCATCCCTCCATTTCTGGATGCTGTTGTAAATTTGTTGCAGATTATCTGAAAGTCAAATCATTTTCTATAGAACACAGCTGTTCTCATTAATAAAATAAAAGTTTAACGGATGTGAAAATGGGAACTTCACAACATACGTATTTTCGCTAATCCGCTGTAGCTTTTTACCTCCCACAAACTCCTCCTTCTTGTTCAGAGAGAATAAATATCCCCACAGACAGAGGCCTAAAAGAGCTCAAACCCACAGACACGGGGAGGAGAAAGATGAAGCGAGTTTCAGTGGTCAGAGAAACCGAAACTGAAAATACAGAGTGTGAATGCAGACAGTTATGAATGGGAATGGGACCACTTGCATCACTATGGTGTGGGAATTTCTCAATTGAGTGCATGGTTATCTGGTTGTACATAACCTGTCTTTGACAAGTGGGTATGTGCAACACATACATGGAGGCTATTTAAATAAAATGGAGAAAGAAGTAATAGGGAGACCATTTTTATTTCGGAGAATCTTTTGAACAGTGTATTTACTGTTCCTCTAAATGTCAAGTTTTGTTTTTAAGTCTTTTGACAAACTATTCCTCCAGGTTTATACAATGTTCCACCTGCATCAACTCTTTATCACAGTGCAGCCAGATATGATCTTTTTTAAAACTATTTTGCCAAATAATACTCCTGTGTACTTTAATCGTATCATATGCATATTACTTGTAATTGTCAATCAAATCACTCTGTTGTCCACAGCTTTCTACTGTACTCTATTAGTGAGGTTATAACTGGCCATTCAGATTTTCATGGATGTTTTCCCAGAGGTGTCCAAAATGAAATTAAAGCAGGAATCTGTTGCTTTACTCTGGGGCAGTGCTCAGTGTTGAATATGTACTTACACATGCGGTACCATCTGCAGTGAATGCACTAGGGCGAGGAAACTGTTCAACACTACAACATCACACGCAGTCAGTGTCTGTGAAGACACATCATAGCTGTAATGATGTTGGCAAGAGCCAGAGAAATTCAATTGCTCCCTCAGCCGGAAGCATTAGCAGGTGCCTTGTTATGATCTCCATCCTCATGTTACCTCTAAAACACAGAGTTATATACATGGTCCGGATCAAAAGAGCAACATAGAGATAAACATGCAGACAGGGAAAGTCTGCCAGCTGTAAATAAAGGACTTAACAGTCATTAGCAGCACACTGGGCTTTTCAGTTGGAGTAGTGGAAGGTACCTGGTCTGCATCAGCAGCAAAGTAGTACTTCTCCGTACTATGGTTTTCAGTAAAGCTTCACTTTCATATCTACAGCTAGTTGATCATCACAACACTGTCCTGTGGTTCAACATCTTGATATCAACTAGCGGTTAGTGTGGTTTGGGTTTATCTAAAAAAAAGAAAGAAAGAAAGAAAGAAAGAAAGAAAGAAAGAAAGAAAGAAAGAAAGAAAGAAAGAAAGAAAGAAAGAAAGAAAGAAAGAAAGAAAGAAAAACATACTGAGACGGTCAACTGCGGGACTTCGCAAAACTTTGTATTACAGCTCCGTTTACAAACATGTCGGCTTTCTGGAAGTAAACAAACCCCTCAGTGTATGTTTGAATAGCCACCTGACGTTGTGGTTTTGTGGGATGTAAACAGCCTGAAAAGAGTAAATTTGGTCAGCCATGGCGATGCAGGGACAGACACAACTACTGCAAATCAGTCGACATTAGGATTCATTCTTTTATACATAAAATACTAGGAAACTATAGCCCCAGGTTGAATTTGCCCAGAATTGTCCTTTAAGCTTTGAGCCATAGCTCAGCGCTTTAAGGGAGCAGATGTTGACATACAGACCTAAATGACAGTTTAATAACTTAAAACCAATCCGTGTTTATGTGGTTCAACCTCTATACAGCCTTTTCCATTTGTTTGTGTAAACCGGCGCAGACTAATACAGCAGAACGGACAACATACTGTGTATCTGATCACACAGGCTGATGATTAAACGATACAAAGTTATCATCATCGTAGTCTGGATTATTCAGTACTCCATAATCCATCAGTGACTTCACCACAACCGATGGCAGCGATCTGGCACTTTGGCTGTGTAATACTGGTAAGAGTGGGAAGTGGGGGGGGGCTGGTATAGTTAATCTACAGAGGGGCGGTGGGGGCGGTGGGAGGGGGGTATAAGCTTGGTGCCTGTCAATCAAGACAAACGCCTGATGTAAATGCTAAGATCTATTTCCCAGTTCCATGTCAGTCAGAAATTCCCCCAAAGGATGTGGTAAAAGAAGCCAGTGTAGAAATGTGTGTGTGTGTAAGTGTATCCTCCTTTTCAGCTGCCATAGCTGATTATTGCAATAAACTCCTGAGACACCAGCTCACACCAGTTCTTCTTTCAAAAAGCCCAGAAAAGAGACTATGAAAAGAAAGAGGCAGGAACAGACAACAGAAATGTTTTCAAACTGCAAAAAAAAAATCCATTACCACTCCACATCTGTGAAGCTTCTAAGATCAAATTTCAAAGACCTGTGAGGCAGGAGGGAAGAGAGCGGAGGCTCAGAGTCATGTTGTCCAATTTTGCTTTCCCATATTAAGTGGGGGATGTATAGGGGAGCCATACACAAACAATTCAACTCACCCATTTGTTTATGTAATATTGACCAATGGCGTTACAGCCAGGCTGTTTTCCAGTGTACCTACACCCTCTCACAGTGCTGGGTCTTATTTACAAGAGGGAATTCCCCACTGCAGTTTCCTACATGTCTTTATGTGAAGCCTGCCTTTTAATACTGATGAGATAGATGCCATCAATTAAAAGGTACATTCAAATGAACCTGCAGCTGTAGAGCCATAATGATATGGAAGAGCAACACTGATCGATAAAACCCCAGAGCGGCTGAGCATCCTGAGATGCTGACCTGAGGATCACCAGCCGTCGATGTGAAACAACGAGCTAAAACTGCAGCTTTTATTAAACTGCAGAGGCCAGTGGGAGGTCTGAAATAAATGGCAAGGCAGACAATCCAGCTTAGGTACTCTGCAGCCCGGCCCAGCCCACAGGCCTACTTTGCATGGAGACAGATGTGGGATTTGTGACTTGTCAATGTTACAGCATCGATTCAGAAGAGGCAGGGAAGGATTGTTCCCTGCTGCTCACATCCAGCCCAAAAAGTTAATCCCGGTGAGTGGGGACACTTCCTACGAGCAAATGGCTTAACAACAGGTGGTTTCATTCACACACACAAAAAAAAAAAAGACTAAAACGGGATGAATGAGCGTTTCAATCAAGTGAAAGCTGACGTTCGTTAAGCTTCCATTAAGCACCTATGACACCATTGTGCCCCTCAAAACGGTACCACCGACCATCTGAGAGTAGATTTAAAACAGTGAAACCATAGATGTGGCTTTAATCATCTAAATGGGTGATTTTAAGAAACCATTATGATTGTTGTAGGGGTCAAAACTAGCCTAACTAGGTGCATCCTGAAAAGGACATCACATCTGCAGGGATAATGTGTCCTAGCAGTGGCTTCATGCTGGTGACACTTGTGATTGCGTGCTACCATTGTGCTGTTTCCGCAGGCCCACAGCGTGCCTCATCTCCATCACATTCTGTTATGTTCCCACACTCGCCTGAAAGCCTTTCAGCAACACCCCAAACAACTCAGCAAGACTGCTGCTGCTGCATATGTGTAGGTAGAGAGAGCAACATACAAGACTTTTCAGTCCAGAGAAAGCAAGCCACGCCCCTTACTGGAAATGCAAAACGGTTTGTGGCTGCGTTGCTGCTGATGCTTGATGTTGTACACTACAAAGGCTGCTGTCAGTGCAAGAACTCTATCCCAGCCTCTTCTATAGTTCATTTATTTATTTATTTTACATGTAGATTGCTAAATCCTGTTTTAAAACAGGGGGTGATAAAATAAGCCAACTCTATATTAGTCCTGGGAAACATCCAGGTCTCACTGATGAAAAACACTGTCATATGTTTTATGGCTGTTGCATGTTTTATGACCGTCCATCATCAACCGCGTTAGAACACTGTAACAAGAAAAATATTTCCCATGATAAATATGACAAATTTGTATTCAGGCACTGTCAGCCTAATAAAGCACAATAAATATCAACTGTAACTATTTGAGAGAAGCCAAAAGGGGAAACATTGTGAGCTGAGAGTCTGGGACTTTGGCTCTGCATGCTCATCTGCTTGCTCTCAACCTGAGTCCTTTATGACCAAGCTGCCAAACGCTTCCTCCTGCAGGAGCCCAAAGCCTCTGAGCAAACACAGAGCAGATGCCACGACACAAAGCTGCTGGCAGGGCCTTGTTCAACACCTGACTCTGCATGGGTATACCTCTACGCAAATGTGTTCCCCTATGTATCAAGACTGCTACAACACTACAAGTCTGGGTATGGAAATCTGAAGGTTTACTAAGGACTGAGCTTTAGACACGTATTCACCAGAAAGGAATTTGGGATTGAAAAATGCAGATGCTACAGAAAGAGAGTAGTGACAGACTACAGTGTCGCATTCTGGTTTACATAAAACGTCAGACTTATCTAATAGAGGCTAGTGAATGATTCTCCACATGGTCCACATCAAGCCAACAGTGACAGTAAAACACAAAACAAACGTTTACATGTTCAGAGTGAACTGTACGGTATCATTGACATTGTTAGTTAGGTCTATTTCGCATAATAAATTTCACATAAAAGTGTACACTGCAGTACAGTCTGAACATTTGCATAAGGGTTGGAGATAGGGATGCACAAAATAATTAACCGTTAACCTATAAGAAGAATTTTGACCAATTAATACTAACACTCTCCAGCCGGCTCACTGGCAGCTCGCACATGAGCTGTCAGAGGAGCGCTCTGCTGTTCTTCTCTCTGTGGCCTGTTGTTTGGCTGCACTTTGCATAAAACAGAGTTCAAACTTGGAAGATCTAAGCACCATCTGAGCGCCGATCAGCAAGAGCACAATGGACGTGGCGTTTCACAGCTGTGTATGTGTTTTATAACAGCTCGGTTAACGAGCGTTGGTTATTGATCTATAAAAAATTTCAAAATGTGCGGCCCTATGGTTGAAGATTTGGTTCCAACTCCAATATCCAACAATGGTATAATGTTCTCGTGTACCATTGAAATACCATACTTTTTCCTCTTTTTTTTAAGGGAAATCTTATTACTACTAATTACTATAATTGTGTAGACAATATTGTAAAACTGTAAAAGCTTGTCACAAACTTTATGAATTTACTTAACCTCCAATTTAAAACATGGTAAACTTGAATTGGATCAAACATCTGAGTGCCAATTGAAATAAATGAACTATTCCCAGTGAAATAAATGGGAATTCTGAGATAGTATTTGTCACATGTGAAGAGGGCTAAGAGCAGTATTTGATGCAACAGGCAGGATCTTCTGCAATGGCATAATGTTGCAGTTACACGACTCTGCAAAGGGCTGTCAATGAAAAGAAAAAAAAAACGCATACAGGAAGTGGATATACATGTTGACACCCGGCTGAGGTGAGAGGAAGAGAGAGAGAAAAGGAGAAAAACAGAGAGAGATGAGGGAAAAGACAAGTTAAAAGGATTTTTATTACACATTGATATTCAGTCTGGGTGTTATGAGCACAGAAAAACATTTTAAAAATACACCAACTTTTGGCCAACCCTATGTCTGACTGTCACTCGAGGTGCATACGAGAGCATGCTGTGTGTGCACCCACCCCTGATGCCCTTTCTCCTCACTGCTGACAAATTTACAGAGGAAGCACTGTCACAAATCCAGGCGTTCTGAGTTGCTCCTCAGAATTTGACTAAAAAGCCCCACGATGCCGTGGCAATGGCATGCCTGTGTTTTTCAACTGACAACGAGAGACAGGACAAATGTGACCATTCAAATTCCATGTGACATCAGTATGACAGCAGGAATAGGGACGTCATCCCACCTGGGACTGCTCAGTCGGTCCCCTTCCTGAGCTCAAATCCCCTTATCAAACTGTGCAACAGATTTGGGCTACATCATGACAGCATGCAATCAGGAAATAAACGGGGCTCTATTATCTCATGACGTGCAGGTGTCAGAGGATGTATTTCCCTCCATGCAGGAGCCGTCCTGTGCCAAGAGACAAGCAGATTTGCATCAACGTGTCGTCTGAGTCTCCATGGAAGCCCAGAAGGTAATCTAATACAGACCAAGAGGCCTAGGGAGAAGCACTGCAGCAGCAAGAGAGCAGAAAACATCACAACACTATTTAAAAATATCGACAGATTTGACTGAACATCAGTGCTCAGTCACATGAATTTAAAAGCAATATTCATAATAAATGCTCATTCTGTAAGCACTGGGAATACATATTCCAGTACACTCCCTCTAGGCTGCCAAACATGACAAATAGCATAATATTTCTGTGGAAACATGAGCTTGTACAGTGGCAAACACTCCAGAGGTATGAAGCACATTGGAACACAACACGACATTCTCACCAAAGGCATGGTGGGGATTCAGGTAATAAATAATGCAGACCGCTATGATAGATTAGTCTAATCTTAATGCAGCTGGTCTGAATTGATTGTTGGGAAACAGGAAGAGAGATGAGAGGCTTTCAGGGAAGTCCAAAATGGCCCCACAGTTCACTTTGGCAATGTTGCCTCAGTCTGAACAGAACCAAGCTACGAGCCAAAACCTCCAATTTACTTTAAAGTCATCATTAAGGCTTCATTCAGTTGTGGCTCAATGACAAAACATGCCCACATGGGGAATGTGCAGAGTAGACTCCAATAGTCTGGACTTGTCTGTTTGAGGGCATTATGGTTGACAGTGGAAATGGTCAAATGCAGCCTAAAGTAGCTGACCACCACCACAACTCATACACTGTTTGCTGCGGGCCTTAACATCTTTCTCATCTGCAGTCTTGCTGTGATTCACACTTCCGGAAAAATCAAAAACAGGGATGGCAGATAACAGACCCAGAATTCCCATGACAGCACAGTCGTCCAAACAGTGCATCGAAATTAAACGAAACAGCTGAAATGATCTGAATTCCTTTACTCTGATAACACAATATCAGATCGATTTTCCTCTGTAAAGTACACAGCAGACCTCCATCCTCTCTGCAAACACAGCGAAAGTTTCCCCTGAAAAAAGCCAAACAACTGGAAGGTATTTATTTGGATTTTCAGCTCAGCATATTGAGGATATGAAGGTAATGGTTGGCATTCACTAAATGGATCAAATCTGCTACACCAGCCCAAACTAGAAGACCCTTCAAACAGGGCTCACATGTTTGTTTGGTCTTTTTGGAAGAGCAGCGCTGCCTCACACTGAGGCGTGGTCTAACACCACATTGAAAGACATATAAGAAAATGTATGTTGTATCTTCATTTGTATCTCATCTGTATTATTCAAATAATGTGCCATATTTTTAAGGTAATTTAAGTACACAGCACTACTTGAGACAACCTTAGATCCATAAGCCAAGACAGTAGTGGACAGAAAATAACAGGAAGTAGCTAATAGCTAAGAATTGTTCTAACTAGGTTCTGTGGTGAATATGAATTCAGAGTGGTGAGCCTTTTACAGCTGGGGAGGCTTTAGGGCTAAGCTGTTTTAATGCTGGGGATTCGCTGGAGCAGCATTAGTTATTATGGTCAGTGTCGGAGAGGCCACATCTCTGCCTACGCCCCTTCACAGGCAGGAAGAAGCAGTGCAGAGGTCACGGTGTGTGATCACACAGTACCACTTAAAGGTGTCAACCTCAGTGGTACCAATTAAAGGTTTCTATGAGATACAAAAAAGTGCATTGCGGAGTTGTTCAAGAGTAATGAGGGAAAGGACTGCACCAATATTCATACTGTGATACTGTTGACTGACACTGGTGGTTAACAGCTTTATCACCATACCCACATTTACTGTGTTATATTGGCCAAAATGCAAATCTACAGTATAGCAACTATAACTGCGGTATGAAATTCTTATTAGACCACTTTTTTACATAGCAGACTGCTGCTGACTGCTGTAGAAAATCACATCTCACATTGCTTTGTTCAGCTTACTGTGAAATTAGAGATGGATGACAAAAAGTTACATGTTCTGTGCTAAATAAAAGGCCACTTCTGTGTCTTGTTAGCATTCTCTGTTCATGGGCAGTCCACTGCAGTTTACTGGGTTTGTAACTGTGCCTCTGTTTATATAGCTGCCTGTGCTCGTCGGTATAGGGTCATGTAGGAAAAGGAAAAAAAATCACCAGCAACTTTCAAATATTAAAAAACTAAAATATTTAGATTAATCAGATGAACGTGAAACAATAGCATAAAAGCTCCTGAATTACCAGCTGAATCCCAAAGTTCCTTTTTGTGGTGCTATCATCTGACTAGTCGAGGTATATCTGATTGATTTGGGGACAGAAATGAATAGGAAAAACGTCATAACCCAGCCTGGCAGCCTCAATGCTGTGACTTGAGCATAGATCCCTGGTCAAGTTGCAAACATTGGCAGAACTTGACCATTATGTTTATTCTCAGACAAAGGCTTTATGTAATCACACTGTGGCCATCTGAAAAGTGTCCTCCTATAAACAGAACCAACGCTATGCATAGCAGTGTATCTCTTCAGGGGACTGAGAAGCAACTCTAAATATAGTCTGTGATGAACTCTGCCCCTTCTTTCTCTGCCTCATAAACACACATGTGCACCGACAAGCACACACGCACACACACACATCACATTCGCCATGACGCCTCTTCTCTGCTCTGCTCCATTCAAACAGTTTGTATCTTGATGAAGCAGCTGGAACATTTTAACCCATTCAACATTACTGTATAAGAAAAAAAAACGGCATAAACCCAATACCTGTGCGTGTGTGTGTGTGTGTGTGTGAGCGTGTAGAAAGGACGACGGAAAGTGATACAGTCATATAGGAGGAATACCATGGGCAGCCAGCCAGGACAGAGGACGATATGGAAAACAGTTTTTTGGCAAAAAGCCCAAGAAATGACAGAGAGACAAGCAAGTGAGTGCAAAAAAGAGATGAAAAGACAGGGAACAGAAACTGACAGCACACGTGCCACAGTTCCAAAATTCAGTTGTTAGCATCAAAGCTATTAGCACTGAATGTGTCTTTGTTCTAAGTACGCTGCTTTACAACAAAGAAATAAAAGAACAGAGACAAGAGCCCACACAAAGGCAAGGCCACTATGGTGGCAGACATAAAAGAACAAATGCAGCAGAGTGGTCAGTGGTTTCACAGCCGTGGCCGAGGCTGAGGGCTTCTGTGAATGACCACAGTGGACAGGTCTTTCATGTTTCCGTCATGATTTTTTCCTCTCAGAAATCATTACTATGCGGCCAAAATGATGGAACGTTTTCAACGCCTTTCATGGCTGAAATTGCTGCACAAATGGAAAAAAAAAAAAGACTCCCTGCTTCTTTGATGTTTGCATCACTTCCACATAGTTGTGTGGGTAAATTAATACATAAACAAAGAAAACTCTAACAGAAAATCGGTGAATACTAATGTTGACATTGAAATCTGCATAATCAGAATCTGATGGAGGAAAAATAAAAACAACACTACTGAGTTGGAAGAAGCCAGAGAAGAACTTCTCTGAAGAATTATCCAGTTCAAATAACCTCTTTGCTAGATGTGATATCAAAGTTCAGATCAGACAGAGACAGAGATAGCACAGGATGTCTCAACTAAACTTAATCAAAGTTACTAAGACAGTTTGAGTTGTGAGCAATTTCCTCTAAAGCATCCAGAGTTTGGATGGTAGTCATGTTTTTGGTCCTATCTTGCCTGTTTATAGTAGCCTAGAATGCAGTATTCAAATTCAAATTCAAATTTTATTTATTTATATGGCACCTTTCATGCTAAAAGCAGCAACACAAAGTGCCTCACAGAGGCTAAAAACAACAAAGAAAGAGAACAACAGTAAGCCAAGTTTAGTTAAAAAGGCATATGCTATTTTAGTGATTTCCCAATTATGCAAATTAGCTGAAAGTCTGTCATGGTGAACTTTATTGGTCCAAGAGGTTTTAGAGCACACTGAGCTGGACCAAGAACTCAATGAACCCAGACCTAACACATGGACAAAAATTGCACTTTCGAGCCCAACAGAGCATAATTACAAAACCACCATCAGGTTTCTTGGGAAGCATTTGCACATCAATTCCACTTGTTGGGCCAAGTTTCATTTTTTGCAATTCAACCTTCAGCATGAGACCACAAATAATAATATAATAAAGTGGCATAAGCTCAATAATGTTCTACCCCTCTGGGGTAGAGATACACCTTTTCCCTGTAATTTCACTGCTCACTGAGGCACACATCAGCATGGTTTATTTCAGGTCACCTGAGTTTGAAATTGTAATAAACTCTCATGTCTCTCATGAAAAGATGGAGTTTATTATATGCTGTCTAGACCCCTGGAGAAATAAAAGCATGAGCCAGTGTATCATTGTCTGCATGAAGCATAAATCTGCCGCACAACAGCAGTGGAACAGTGGTGCCCGTAGACACGCACTGCTTGCTTGAGATGTCTATACTTTCATGACTATGATGGGCAACATGCAGTCATTACTCAAACACTGCAATATATAAGGACGCAGAGTTTAAATGTTGTGTCTGCACACGATCTGCCTTCTCTTTGTGGTTACCGCTGACAATGCATCAGTGCTGAACCAAAGACTTCAACCTGGCTTTTCAAAGAGACTTCAAGAAAAGCAACAGTTAAGGGTCATGCATTCTTTGAGGAGGGTGGAAAAGGAAAAATTACTCAACAACAAAAAGGAAAAGTAGACGACGTGCTTCATCCAGCACGGAAGGGAACCATGGACATTCAGGAAGTAAGAAACTGTCAACAGAGGCCTTATTGGGATTGGCACGAGGATATCCTGAGTACTGTCCAAAAACTGAGCAGCAACAGTTAACAAAGCTGCTGTGCATCAAAGGAATTTGACAGCTGAAAAATAGTTTGGAGTGGTTGTTATTAGTTTGATCCAGTGGAACAATCAAGACCACTTAAACTGAAAAGAAGCAGGAGGCAGGGTTTGTTTATGTGTTAGAAATAGATAGATGGTCAGAGTTAGAATAATACATGGTTCAAAGACACTTTTCTACAGAGGGCTGGCATTTACACAATCACAATTATACCAATTAACAGTTGGCCAGCAGGCTACTACAGGGGTCAAAGATTCATCCCCATTGATCGGTCCATGCCCTCATTTCGCTCGTATGGCAGGACATCAAGTAGTCTTGTCTTTTGGGAGGCAAACGAAAACTCATTAGTGTCTCTTCTTGTGCATCAGGGAACATTGGAAAGCCTCAGGTGAAATTCAGTAGTCTATAGCCTGTCAATACATAAACCATTAAGAGTGCACAAATCGACTGCATCAACACTGCAGAGATGATCTGTGTTACGAGGAGAGCACGGTGCCAAAAATGAGACTCCTACAGTCACCGAAGCCACGGGAATGCCATTTTTTTCCCCAAACAATATTTTGTGCTGCCTTTTAGTTTATTCCTTTCGCTTCTCAAATCCTGTTATATTTCTGCTCTGTTGGAATATGGCCTCCAGGAAGAATCTACCCGGGACCGTTTTAAATTACAGCCAGTGCAGAGCAGCAGTTTATTTTGAAATTGATTTTGAATTCAGTGCTGTTTTGCCAAGAGGAAGAAGAGTTTGTGAGCCAAAGTTTTAGTATCTGAGTAACAATTTCCTGCTTTATATCAGTCAGAAGGGACAAGAGCAAGCATTAGCTGGGTGTGATGGACTAAAAGCTTGTTATTAATCAAATCTGATAAAGGATCGATACTGTGGGACTGCATGCAGCTGTACTAATGGCTTCACAGTGGCAGTGCATGCTAGGCTCATCATACCAACTACATCCTGTTACATGGTGGAAATCCTGAACTGGCTAGAAATGCTGGGACAAGGAACATGAGAATGAATATGAATATGACACTAGAACTTGTTGCTGTGAGTGTACGCACAGGTGCCCTTGAAGCACACACTTGGTCCCTAAGACACTTGAGGGGGGGATACTCAGCAGCCAGTGAATGATTGTGGTTACCTATGAATATGTTTATCTGAATGAGGGTGAAGCAGGTCACAGACCAGGATTACTCAGGTAAATTAAACCCTTGTTAACTCGGTAGTTGAAGGAGAGAAAGCCAAATGAGAAACTCCAACAGACACTCACCCTAAACCGCTGACTGCAAAGTTTCCAAAGAGAGAGACCTCGTGCATTTAACATGATCTAAATGGTAAATCTGCTCAGTGACATGGGTACAAATTGCCCTGCTGTATTACAATGTCAACAAAATGGTGATTTGAGATACCCGGCTGCACACCCGACAGCAGCAGGCCAGGCCCTTGAAATACAACTCCAGAGGGACGGCAGCCAGGAGACGACAGACAGATCGTTCATGATGCAGATAGCATCAAGAGAGGTGGTTACTGATAGACTTGTTTGTTTCCACAACATTAACCCTCTTCAACATCACTGTAACTTCGCTCTAATATTTCACTCCCCCGTGATGGGTTAAAGGAGGTTTGATTTTATTTTATTTTTTTCATTTTCAATTGCATAAGTTAATGTTTTACACAAGTAGATGATGCTCACATTTTCCAGTAAGTCCTCACACTGTACATCACAGTATAGCGCATTATGACCACATCCTAACACACATCAATATCATTATTATGGCTGCAACCAACAATTATTTTCATTAAAATAATGACTTCCTGGACAGACTGGTTTCATCTTTAAAATGTCAGCAAATAGCCAAAACTGCAATTTCCCAAGGCCTAAGATGACATTCAAACTGTTCCTCCAACCCACACACAGTCTAATGTACTGTTAGACTAAAAATAAAACCAGGAAATATTCCCATCCATTAATATGAGACCTAATTAATTACATGATACATTTTTTTTGCTCTAATTACTTGACTGAAAAATAATAAAATAAGTAAAAAGCAGGAAGACACTAAATTAGCTTAGAAATGTGATAGTGACATTCAGTTTTCATTAAAAAAGAAAAAGGGGTTAGGAGCTTCAACACTAAACACAACACTTGTGACATAACACTGTTCAGCCCTCCCTATTCTTGGAAAAGGGACATTTGCAGGCCTGAAAATTAAATGTCACTCTTGTTACAGAAATGCCACTCTCCAGTTGATCACTTTGTCATTTTCGAGTATTGACTGGGAGGCTCGCTGTCTCTGCTGGAGGGCCTGACCCTCATTTTATAGAAGCTTACGTTTAATAATTGATGGCTAAACAGATACTGTATTATAAAGTGGGGACCTTACTCTCTGTGAATAGCTAGTGGAACCAGCCACCCTCATCTGGATAAGGCAGACATTATTTATTTAGCAGGGCCGGGCACAGATTTATGATGGAAGTAAAATACGTGGTTTTTGAGTTTGCTCGCAGGCCTCAGTGTTTTACACGGAGGAAAAAGGCTGCAAAATACTAATTGTGCTGGAGACCTCCTTAATGCCGCGCTGCGGTCTCTGATGTCCTTGCTATCATTGAATTCATCGTCTCCTGTATTAAAAGCTCTGACAGTATAAATGAGGCAGGAAGAAAATGACAAGTTGCTGTGAAAGCAGAGGAGGGGGATGGCAGACACGCTGATGATAATGTCAGGTTATGCAAAAAACATGTTAAGCTGTCATCACTCCCGACACCTTGGACTGACTCATTTGCCGAGCCTGGTTTCACGCATGTAGGAGCACATAGTAGAAGGCTGAGAGCGGGCAGCATCTCACCTCTGTGAGAGGAGATCACAGGGAAGAGTGGGCGTCACGTTGTTTATATTTACATGCAGACACGGGTTAATATGCATGCTCCTGTGCAGTATGCAAACATTTACCAGACAAAGGCCCTCACACACGCATGGGACACAACGAACACTCTAAATTTATTGATATGATGAGTAATAAAGGCCTCTGCACATCTCACTCACTCTGACACTCTCAGGAGAAGAGCTTCTGAATCACTGAGATCAAACACGCTGCGTGGCAAACTGTTTATCTGGAAGTCTCTAGCCGAGACAGACTGCTTCTTCTGCTCAACAGAGCTGTCTAGATATCCATCAAGTCTTTCCCCAAACGACAGAAAAAAAGACAGTCAACATGTCAGCGCTCGTTAAGGGCAAACTCTCCTCTATATATTTCCATTGCACAAGGGGTGAAGAAATGCAAACTGTTTAAAAACTGATGGTAAAGGCACCTCGTAGCGTTTTGTCCACTGGCAGTGCAGTGCTGTGAAGTGGTGTTTTTGTGAGTGGATCAGGATTTTGTTTTTCTGTGTGCAAGAGGACGCACAAATGTAGGCCGCACTGATGTACTGATAATAAGCTGACCCTGCACCAACTAAGGCAGTAAACATGGACGTAAACAACACAGGATTAAAAATAAATTTAAAAAAAAAAGGTTTTTTGCAAAAGCGCATTTAATATTTCAATAAGAAACACTGAGTGTAAATAAGTGTGCCACGGGACACTTTTATTTCAGCGTCAAGAGATTTTCCATGTTTTCTACGCAAATAAAAAATCAAACGCGATTCAAATTTCACTTCATGCGCTGGATGTGACACGCTGAAAGAAAATCAGTGTCCATAACTAAGTGCAACAGGAGTTTGACATCATCTGCACTGTTACCTGGGCACTCAGAGCCACAGCGAGGCTTTGGCAGGCCCGAAAGTTTCCACATTAGATGAGGAATTCTTTGAGGTGATGCATGCTGAAACTCAAAATGTGTTGATAGGAAATCCACCTTCAGCGTGAGGTCCTGCGTCTGACTCCAGCTGCAACGTCTTTCCATATCTGTGTGCTATGTACGTCCTCTCTGTCCCTCTCTCTTCACTTAAAATACCTGCCATTCCTTTTGTCTTTAACTCACACAGCCAGAACCCATCACACACACACACACTGTTGAGCACAAGCCTCGCTTGTTTGTAAGTACTCTAGTGATAATAAGCAGTTAACACATTTGAGTCAATTTAATAACCATGCACTTGCTGCACCATGCAACAAGCTCAAAGACACTTGTCATAGATATCCACAGTATTCATTCAAAATATATTGACCACTGAGACAAACAACACATCCCTCTCTACATTTCCAATTGTACTATGACAAATTAAAGATAATGTTATTCTAGGCTTTTCTTCTGGCCACAATCAGATGCATAATGACCACAATAACACTACGCTAAACAAATAATGTCCCGTTTGCAAAATAGCAAACAAATCATGAGGGGGGTTTGGTAATTTGGTTTGGTATGAGGATGAACATTTGGACACAATGAGTATGATGAATGTGTCCTATAGACTCACTGTCATGTATGAGCAGAGACATGCTCACAGACAAATCAGTGATTCACACACATGTTGTACAGATGAAACGTAGCTGGTGTACAGCAGCGAACCCGACAGGGAGAAAATGAAAAGGTCATTTCCAAAGTGACAGTTTATGTGACAGTGATTAAACAAACTGTACATGACACACAACGAGTTACATGTCGGAGACAATTTTTCTTTTACCTTGGCACTGGAATCCTTGTTTTCCAAACCCCCTGTGAAAACAAAGAAGGACGGATTAAATTGTTGTCTCTCTCTCTCTCTCTCTCTCTCTCTCTCATACAGACAGTAAATCCATTCATTCTTACACAGATAGGTTTGTTAATTTCACAGTGCAGGAGGACCATTAGGCTTTAAAACGTTTACATTTTGCCTCTAGCCTTTCATTATCGTCTCCTCCAACCAAAACGAATGAAAGAAAAACTTTCATGTCATGACTTATGTTTCTCGCTTGGGCTCTTAGCTTTACTAAAAGTGAAATCTTAAAGCCTGAGGTATTTTAGACCGTGCATCAGGCCTCATCATGATCCACCATCAGCTCAGTGATGCTCTAGTGGCTGAATGGGAGTGAATCCCTGAGCCCAAGTTGAGAAATCTTAAAGGGACAACGAGGAGTTTTGGAAAAGCGAAGCGTTTTCACACTACATTTATGAGCCTCCACGCGCACCGTACATTTCTTTGACCGGGCGCAAGACAGACTCATGTTTTCATTCATCAATAATTAAAGTCAGAGGTTCAAAGAGGTTCACATACCACCGTAGTTCCGACCATAAACTGTGATTCGGCGGCGTTATTCTCATGACTCGCCACGAAGGAAACGCTGGTCGGCTCGACCAGCATCTCCGCCACCACTAATAATAACAAAATAACGATAGAGACAGAACGATATATTTATCGAAAATGGGCCCATTAACAAGTGTGGGTAGCGGAGATTCATCCACATTAACGTGATACTTTTTTATAACCGAATAGAAACTCCTCGTTGTCCCTTTAAAGAAGCTCTCAAGAGTGAACTGTAACATCTGGATAACATCTGGGTATAATATCCTGGTGTCCACATGCTTTTAGCCAGATTGCTCAACTGCTGTCAGATATTCAACTTCATTCTTTCTGTTTAAACAGAAAGTAACTACAGGCAGAAACACACAATGCACACTCTATGTGGGTTTTCTGAATATTTCTTTCTCTGTTCTCCCATAATTATCAGATCCCACAACTGAAACTGAAACTAAGACAAACAGTGACAACTAACCTGGAAACAAAAACAGCCTCATGAAAATGCCAAAAGCTCTGAGACCTAAATGAATGGAGATGCTCTCTGTTTGAATGTCTAAAACAAAACAACATGTTCCAGATCTCAGAGCACAGCACACTGGGACTGTGTTTGGTGTCAAGGTGTCAAGGAGAGGGTTAGAAGCCAGTAGCTAGTGATAAAGGTAGTGATTAAGTTCGTGAGATCACACTCCCACCTGCACCAACCGTGGGTGATGCAGCTCTACCAAGCAGTCTGCAAGTTTACTCCTCACACAGTTTCACTAGGAAAAACACAGCACGATAACAAAACACTTAAAGTGCCTGAAGCTAAACTGAAGACTAAACTAAACAGTGACCTCTGAACACTGACTGGGACAGATGGGAGAACTTGATATGAACACTAACAGACATATTTGATAGACACAGTGATGAGAAACTAATGTTTTGTCTTACTTTCCGTATACAGTTTCTCTAAGAGCCACTAACTGCAGCGTAAAAGCAACACTGTGCCTCTGCAGGAATCACTGCCCCCCTTCACTTTGTGTTTAAACTACATACCATGTGCATGATGTTAAAACATTTCCTGTAGAATGTGACGTGGTTTTCCATATAGGCTCACACCACAATTGCTAGTAAACTGCAGAATTTCACCCAAAATCCCACCCAGCTGGACCAGTAAACACTAAAGCTGGCCCCAGTCAAAGCCTGTAGCTGTAGACTGAAGGTCTGAATGGGCCGAGCTTCAGAGCCAGGAAGAGGGGAGCTATTAGTCATCCAAAGACTTTAACCAAGAAGCACAGCTGCAAAGTGTTGATAGGGGAAACACGGCAATGGAGGTGGACTTTTAACTGCAGCCCCTGTTATCTTTTAGTTTTATGGAAAGACTGATACAAGCCACCGTGACAGCAGCACATTCACCACAATGTGAACGTGTTCTCATTCACAGATCCTGGACCATGTAGCCAATCAAAAATCAAAGTGACTGCTTTATTGTCACTGCTTCTGAGTGGGAATTTCCAGGACCCACACCCATGCAACCATATACAATGATACACTAATGATATAAACAACAGCATAACTCCTCCCATATGGAACTACTTAAGACAGGAATCTGGGCGATTGAAGATCCCTGCAGTGAAATGTGGCAGGAGCAGAACTTGCAGACTCTCTGACAGCAGAGACTTTAAGAGGTGAGGCAGTCAGAAGTGTCGAGGCTGCAGGTTTAAGAAGGGAAAGTTAGCCTGAAGTTCAGTTGTGTGTTACATCACCGAGCAGAGTGTTGGGCTCCTCGACTGTCTGAACTTATCCAACATGCAACAGGCAGCAGCACAGCAGTCAGTCAGTCAGTCAGTCAGGAGGGGCTGGAGCCCGGTGGGACACGGAAGGCTTACCAGATGAAGTCGGTGCAGTGGCTGCAGAAAGTCGGCTGCTTGAAGAACCTGGCTGTGAACTTGTGGTCCTTGACTTCGTGGACGTTTTTTTGCCTCAGAGCACCTTTGCGAGCGAACCTGTTCGCTACGTCCCCGGTGGACGACTCGTTTGAACTCACATCAGCCATCGTCTCTTCCCCCCTAAAGAAAACACTCTCTCTCGCTCACTCACACTCACACAGACAAACACACAAGCCGATGCTACAGCGGTTGCCTTTGCTGTCTTCAAGTGTTTGAGAGTCCGTTCCTCAGCGTGGAGGCTGCAGAGTGCGGAGCGGCGGTCTTCACTGGAGACACCCTACTCTCAGTGTGAGGGCTTTCCCCTGCCTGTCGCTGCCACTGGGCTGCTCCGCTGACAGCTCCGACTGCCGTCAATGCCGCAGCACTGCAAATACACCACGTCCGGTCTCACCTTCAAAATAAAAGCCTTTTAAAAAAACAAATCACATGTTAAAGGGATAGTCCAACATTTTGACAAATTAATCCATATAGTCATAGAAGGGATGTCTGTTCACTGTTTTCTTTACTTTTACTTTATTTTATTTTTCTCAGTGGTATGGAGCACAAACAATAAAACAGTACAAATAATCAGACATAGCAAGAGGCAGTGGGGGCTGTACATACTTTGTACATACATCTCTGACCAGGACAGAGCAAAAACTATCACTTAAACAGAGGAAGAACACGTTTCAGAAAAGCACCTAGCTTATAAATAACTTTTGTTTTATCAGACTGTAATAACAAAATTAGTTTAAACATAGATGGGCGACGAACATAGTATTTAGGGAGGTATTTTTCTCTTAGATATACAATACATGTGTTCTTGCATTCAAACAAAACATGGAACTCATCACCAATCTGGCCATCTTTGCATAGATCACATAACCTCCGACTTCTATGATGTTTTCATCACTTTCTAATTGCTTTATTTTCTCAATGATATTGTATTTGTATTTTGTGAAGCACCTTGTAAACATGGTTTTGAAAGGTGCTATAGAAATAAAGTTTATTATTATTATTATTATTATTATTATTATAGGGCCGGGGTAGGTTCATTACCTTTAATTATCGGTGCATGTTGTTTTGAGATCTGCGGGGCAGAGTCGTGAGATACAAAACAGTCAGAATCAGATGGTGCGGTAGCCTACTTCTCATATTTACCTTGAGCCTGTTATTGATTAAGTGAGTGACATGTGACTAGAGGACAGGAATTAGCAAAGTAAAAGCTGCATTAAAGTTCATCTCCATGTTCCTTTTATTCAGTAGCCTACAATGTTACAATAGTATTGTTGCAACATTGTATCCCACACTCTGATACTGTATCTTAATCTATATTGTGCAGAACATGAATATTTACACAGACAGAACACCCTCTGCTTTAATATGAGAAAATGTGTTAAATAATCATGATTTCATATTGTGAGAAAATAATCTTGATTATGATTTTTGGAGCAGCTGTAGTCTGTTGCCCTTTCTAATTCAATTGGTGCGGTCATTCCTTTCTCCTCTCTGATTGAATGGGTGAAGTTCAATCACAACAGGACATTTATTAAATGCCTGGTCTGTAACTCTGTTCTAAACGTCAATTGTTTTCCTGCAATGTTTAATTATGTTCAAACTGCTCATCTCAGCAATGGCATCAGGTGTGGGTAAACTATTTGGAAAACTTCCCAGTAGGCTATATAGCACACTCACATCACAAATGGATATCAAACATAAAGTTGAGTGAACAGTCTAACACTGATGAGCAGAAGAATTATATATAAGCTGCACAGAGACATGAAGTAGACCTATTGCTAAGCTGCTGGACTACATTAGTTTTTTGCATGGTGTACCTGGTAAACTGTGGCTGATTGTGTAACTGTGATATAATTTGAAAATCCTCAAAGTGCCATTGAAAAAAAAACAGCCTTGGTGTCCTCAGTGTATCTGTACAGCCTTTAATCTCAGTCACTGTCATAAAGAGGTTCACGGTGTCCTTGTCAAAAGAAAAAAGAAATAGTACATGAAAGCAAAACCCACGGACCTTTTAAATCATCAAAAACAAGCCATGAAACCTTTATGAATATTCACTTCCTCTGTTAAACACCGAGCACTGTGGATCTATTGATTCCTCTGAGAAGCTCAGCTGAGAACATAATAATTCATCCGCAGACTAGCTACTGCTCTTCTCAGGTTTGTACTGGAATTTGTTTGGTTGTGGTTTTGGAAATATGGGGAGGGGAGCGATGTGGGTACACACACACAAAAAAATGGAAAGTATAACTGTCACTGATACTGTATCAGGATGGATATTTTTGTTGTCTTTTGTGCTGAAATATTGCGAAATAAAAAGAGATATTACAAAAAAAGAAAAAGAAAAAAGAAAGGTATAAATGTGTAAGTCTCAAACACACCAAAATCTAAAATTGAGTTTATAGAGTTAGCCTACACTTTATTTCGAAGACTAACTTCCTGATGGTGGTTTTGTGTATGTTTGTGTAACTTGATGCTGCTCCGCTCCGTTTCCTCCCTGTCTCTCCGGCTGATGTCACGCTCCGGGAGGGAGGAGGCCCCCACGCCGCGAGAATTTAGGATGGCGGCGTCATCGTGTGGAAAAAAAATGCATTACATGTTTGTTTGTTTTTAATCCCTTCCTTGTAGAAAATGTTTATCACGTGGAGCACCAAAAGTTCACCCACACATTGCATTTTAACTGTGTGTGACTTCAGTTCCTAATGTGCTAATGTAGCCTAATACTTAAATACAATCTAGTATGTTTACTAATATCTTTATATTAACATTTGGTTCTAACATGTAAACTGTCATAAAGTCCTTTAGGGCAAGGTGCTGATTACAGTTGGCCCTATTTTATATGAGCCAACGATTAGATTCACATACATTATCCATAGATACATTGTATTCTATTTAGCAGCCTGATTGTCTCTGATCATGTGTGGTTGTTTATGAACGTTTGCTTCATGACTGGATATTCACAGTCGGTTCACCTGCTCTTCTGAGTTTGCCAGTGTCAGCAGGTTCACTGACCCATCCCATACCTCCTTATGTGAAAGACAAATGTTTGCAAACTGATGAATCAGGTAAAAAAAAACAACAGATCTTTCATTCCCTGGAACCACATGGCACCGAGCTATTTATCATCACTAGATCATTTGACCCAGTTGGATATTGCATCATAGGTGATTCAGAGTCACAGTTTGTAGCTTTAAAAGAATCAACAATCAAATATTCCTCTTTCTTATCTTTCTCTGTGTGCAGGTGATTTAAGCAGGCAACTGTTCATCAAAACTCTCTGTGTGTATGGGGTTCCATCAATATCAAATGCTTTCACTCCCAGCCATGCTCATGGCATAAGAAATATGGAGTTTTCAGCAATACTGGCATCGGTTTCAAAGGAAATATCAACAAATTTCTGGATAAACTGTTTGGAGATATGAGAGAGAAGCAGTCAGAGAGTTCATTCATTAATCTTCAGTTAGCCTACTGTACATGACCCGCATAGCTGGAGGTAAACATCTGTTCAACAACACGACCAGCATAGTGTGTGTGTGTGTGTGTGTGTGTGTGTGTGTGTGTGTGTGTGTGTGTGTGTGTGTGTGTGTGTGTGTGTGTGTGTGTGTGTGTCTGTGTGTGTGTGTGTGTGTGTGTGTGTGTGTGTGTGTGTGTGTGTGTGTGTGTGTGTGTCTTTGTCATTATTCAGTAGTTCTTATCACACTTCATATCTGCTGCCAGCTCTTGTACCAAATCAAGTTTATCGACCATCTCCAGGTAAATATGCGGGAGTGAAGACCTTTGTACTCAATCAATAGGAGCTTGCATCTGATTGGAGCATACTGTCACGCGCCCATTACCCAGCAGCCCTTATGTTGGCCACATAACCCCAACCCCCCACCCAGACGCAGGGGATACTAAGGAGACCCCACTTTTGAGAATATGGCTCCAACCTTGGCCTTGTTGCTCCTCTGTCAAGTTGCTTTATACACAACTGGAACATCTAAGAAAGGTAAAAAAGAAAAGCAAGAGAGTTGTGTTATGTGTATTATCCATCCATTAAGTCACAGTGCTTATTGGCTGGCTTGTTGTTAGTCATTGTGCTTTTTCTGTTTGTAATTTTGTATCTTATAGACATCATATTAAATCCACAGAAAAGTTCAATTCATGGTTTACAATGTCATAATTTGCACAGTGAATGATAAATTGTTGGACATTGTGGCTTTTTTCTTTTTTGTCTTTAATCAGTGTGTAGCCGCCCACCTGTCACTGATGGGATTGATGAGTCCACACTAAAACGAGTGTATGAGGTTGGAGAAGCGGTGACTCTGAGGTGTGATCAGGGATACCTGCCTTCAACCACCACCGCTCAACAGATAACCTGCACCGCCACAGGAGAGTGGACGCTGTCAAACCTGGCATGTTCCCGTGAGTTAGAATAGCTCTAATCCATAAAATGTTATAGCCACCTATAAGGTAAAAACAACCACAATTAAAAATGTGTTGCACTGTGTTGGTTCACTTTACTCCATGATACCTGGCTTTCCCTGTCTCCTGTGACATGTTGAGGTTCACATGCTGTTAAGACTAAAATGCTGTGAGGATCAATAACCATTCAAGACACTTACTAAACAAAAAAACGTTTTAATTTTTTAAAACATAAACAATATACCAAAATCACAAGTAACAAGTTTTGGTGCATATCTTTGTATACTGTCATATAAATGCAGTGGGTAAAAAAAGTAAAAGAGGAAAAGAGGGTACAGATAGTAATCATGATTATGTGAAGTAGATTTAGAAGCATATTTTTAAATGGCTGTAATGGTGGTGGATAACACAGTCATTATAGAACAGAAACCTCTTGTGCCATTACACTGAGCTATTTCTATGGAGATATTATTGCTACTTTATTATTTGCAAATGCGTATCTCAATCTGTGTGTGCATGATCATTTCTCTTATGAAATCCACTGTATCAAAGTCTGAAAAGATACAGTAATTGATTTGGTCCTGCTCTTCTCTCTGCACTATTTTTCCACTCAGTGTGTCTGACCCACCAGAGATGGATATTCAGTGTTGTCACTAGTTTATTGTCTTATATTTCTTCAGCTAAGATGTGCCCGATCCCCGTACCTCTACGGCCTTTAGCAAAGGGGAGGACAGAAGCTCCATTCAAGAGCGTGCTCAACTTCACGTGTGACGATGGGTAAGAGAGTACAACTCACTTTCCAATTTCAAACAGATCATTACAAGCTACTGTATGTGTTTGAGTTATATACAATGTCAGAACAATATGAATCTTTGTTTGTCAGGTATGTCATGCTGGGAGCCAATGTAAGCAGTTGCTTACACGACGGCACCTGGAGCAGTGCACCACCTGTCTGCAAAGGTACCGCATGAAAACATTGGAGGTTGAAATACATTCAATCCATTTCCTTTTATAAATAGCATTTTATTTTTATGTACTTGTTTGTTTGACAGGGACAGAGCATATTAAAAAAAACATTTCAGTAACTATGCCAGATTTAGCCAAAAGGCTAGTTTCCATCTGTTGTACCTGGCCAGGTCTTACAAAGGCTTCCTAAAATGAAACAAAACAAAGTAGGAAACTGTTGTAGCAGTAGCCTATATTTAGAACACCTAGCTAAAAATGTATCTAATCCAACAGTGCTGCAGTAAATCCTCCTGCATGAATGCTCAATTTGCTCAGATTGCGTTTAAAAGGTCTTGATTCAAGTGTATGATCTTGTTTTTGGTGCCTGTAATTTGTGGGATCAGTGAACTCAAATCAGTGATGGTAGGATTTACGGGTCAAGAGCGACACGTTGCTCCATCCTGCACAACAATCATCCGGTGGAATCAGCAACAAAAACTGAACATTACAGCCTTCATGATGGAGGATTTATTGCAGGGCCGTTGATGCAGCACTAATTTTAGCACTGTTTTCCCAATAAACTGAGGGCTGAGAGCCTGCTCAGTGTGGACGTTGCCTTCTAAAAGCTAACAGAGTGGGATTTGAGAATTAATGCGATTGCTTTTTGCCCCTACAGCTGTGAATTGTCCTCTGCCCAAACAACCACGAGATGGAAGAATCGTCTACGATAAGCCTGTTACTGGTCAGACCACCATGTATGGGCAGGGCTGGACGTACGAGTGTAACCCGCCCAAAGCACCAAGTCACGAGAGGGGATCCTGCAAGGCTGACGGAAGTGTACCTGAGCCACCGGTGTGCCGAGGTACACAGAGAGGACATCAGTGTTTTCCATCTTCTTTAACCACCTCCCTGTCTGACTGTGCAGTTGTAACGCCCCCTGTCTTTGATCACCCCAGATGTCAGCTGCCCCATTCCAACAAATATACCAAATGGCGTCATCACCTTTGCCGTGATGAGGCCACATGGATACAAGGAGGCGGTTAAATACGCCTGCAATGAGCACTACGTTCTTGATGGCCAGGCTGAGATACAGTGCCAAAACACAGGGAACTGGTCCTCCAAGCCGGTGTGCAGAGGTGAGTCAGTCGAGGGAAGACTTGATCTTAAGAGCCATCATCAGGCCGTGCTGCTTTTATGTGAAAATTTGGAAAGGGTACTTCAAACTAACAGTAATTTTATAACCATCTGCTTCAACCGCCCTGTTTTCCATCCAGCCCCCTGCACTGTTGGAATCAAAAGAGGCCGTATTTTCTACAATGCCAAGAAGATCTGGATCTCAGACCTGAAGCCTAACAGAGTCCTCCACGGAGAACATGTTGCCTTCTATTGCCTGAACAGAGACGAGAGGTGCGGCTATCCTGTGGCCACCACCTGTAATGATGGAACCCTCCCCATCCCAGAGTGCTTCCAGGGTAAGTCCTTGCCAGCTCGATAAATTCACTTGTCTAAGACTGACCAGTGCACAATGTCCCAAAGATTCATTAAATTAATACTTTGATTAGAGAGGATGTGTTTGCAATTTAGGCACCATGCTGTAATTTATAATATATCAAAATAAAATGATAAAATATATGTAATTGCGTTTACAGATGCATACATCTGTACTATACATTTTCATGTTCTTTATAGATAAGCTACTTACTAGAGCACAGTATATTTGAATGCCTTTACAGTTCAACATAGTGCCATTGTTTTTCTGTGTTGCACAGAAATGATGTTTCTGTGCAGTTACATTAAATATTTTGTAACCACGGTGAAATATCCCCTTCTCTTTTTCTTGCTTTTTATTTTTTTTTAAATATATTTTTATTTTATTTTATCCCACAAAAAACACTCATATAACAAACTACAAAAATGGGGGAAATAAAATAGGTTAAACAGCACGCAGACAGACATAATAGACATAAAAATACAAAAAAAACAAAAACAAAAACAAAAACAAACAAACAAAAAAAAAAAACAACAGACAAAAAAAAGCCAAACATCAAAAAAAACATTAAAAATTATAAAAAAAAAACAATTTATAAGGTTACCACAGATTACCTATACATCTTTCAGTTACTAAGAGTCATTCAATCATTTGTGAAAAAAGATAAATAGAAAACTACTACAGCCGTACAGTTTACATGATAGAAAATAGTTGAGGAGAAAAAAAAAAAAAAAAAAGAATAAGAGGAGGGGAGTGTAGCCTACCCAGCCACCACCTCTATGAAGGATCGCCAAGTCCTGTGGAAGCTCTCTTCAGAGCCCCGCAGAGTAAATCTCAGTTTTTCCAACGCTAGGTGTTGCATGGCGTCTCTCCTCCACATTATGTGAGATGGTGGGTTTGCCTGTTTCCAGTTGAGCAGAATGAGTCTGCGGGCCAATAGTGTTGTGAACCTAGCCACAACTTTATTAGACCCCCTCAGGGGGCTGTTCTCCCCTGCAACCCCAAAAATGGCCAATACCGGGTCAGGATCAAGTACATGCCCAAAGCAGTCTGATAGAGTCTTGAATATAGAAGTCCAATACTGTGACAGCTTTGGGCACGACCAAAACATATGTGCCAGTGTGGCTGGGTGGATCTTGCATCGGTCACAAAGTGGATCTGAATCTGGGTACATTTTACAAATTTTAACTTTAGAGAGATGAGCTCTATGCAAAACCTTTAACTGTATAAGGCCATGTCTAGCACATATGGAGGAGGTGTGGACATTACTCTGTGCATTCTTCCATTGGTCTTTTGACAGTTCTAAACCCAAGTCTTTCTCCCAAGCATTTTTTATATGGTCTAGGGTGATCTCTGCATATGCAGCTATTGGTTGTAAATAAGGGATATCACTCCTCTCGTCGTGGGATCAACAGAAAAAAGTACATTCAATTGCATAGGTTTGGGAATATTTGGGAATGTAACTGTATTGGACTGGATGTAACTCCGGATCTGAAGATAAGCAAAAAGTGAGACGGTGGTAGGTTAAATTTTTTTACATAACTGATCAAATGTAGGAAATAAACCATCTATGTACAAATCCTTCATTCTACTGATCCCATTACCAGACCATCGCTGGAAGGTGTTACTTTCCAACGATGGGACAAAGTGTTGGTTTGGGGACAAGGGAGCCAAGAGGGAACCCCTCAGCCAACCAAGACTGTGTCTTATCTTGGCCCAGATTCGCAGCGAGTGGTCCACCACCGGGTTGTGATGGGTGTATTCGTGAGATATAGGGAGAGGGGAAAACAACAGGGCACCCAATGATGTGGGTCGACATGAGTCTTCCTCGATGTGAAGCCAAGCAGGCCGGTCATCAGACACTTTGTACCTGTTCCAGAATGAGAGGTTTCTTATGTTGCAAGCCCAGTAATAGTTCTGAAAGTTCGGGAGGCCCAGCCCACCAACACATTTTGGGCGCTGCAGGAAAGCCCTCCTAATCCTTGGCTTTCTTTTGTTCCACACAAACTTAGAGATTTCACTGTCCAATTGATAGCTTTCATGTGACGTCACGGCCCGTGTGGAACGCCCCCCTGGCGGTCAAAACAATCCACTTCCCCGCTGTCTGCGGCTTAGGACAAGGCAGAAAAACACACACTGCTCCCTGCTGCTTCAAAAATACCGGTGTTATGGCCCAACTGGTGTCTGATTTAACTGGTTACCGTACCGAACAACAGCTGTGCTGCACTTCCGTCCGCAGATTTGTCACAAATTCACAAATCAAGCCGCAGTTCACATGTTACTGCAGCGAATATGCTTCTGTGAGTGAACCTGTTCAGGCAATCTACAGTCAGTCAGCGCCACACTGCTCTCACTCTGCACAATACTGCACAGTATGACAAAGCCTGTCATGTTAAAGTTACGAACTAATGGAAAACACTCTGAAAATACAATAACAACATCGTCCTCGCCGCGCCGCGGTCGGTCCCGACCCCCATTACCGTGTCGCTGCCGCCGCGGGCGGTGCTGTTGCCGTGTCCGGTGGCGGGCGGTCCCGCCGGGTTACCATCGCCGCCGCCGCCGCCGGTCCCGCTGCTATCGGACCGCCGCCATCGTTGCCGTCGGTAGCGGTGCGTAGCAAAGCTCCGGGGGGTAAAGGGGGGGCAGCTGGTCACCGTGCAGCCCAGCTAAGGGCTCTGGTTTGTGGGTGAGAGGAGCAGGGAGCCTGGGCTCAGTGAGCTGGAACTCAGACTGTGGAGCTCAGCGGAGCTGCGGTACCAGGACGGTGTTCCCACACAGGAAAGTTACAGGTACATTTCTACCACTTCAACGAGTTCAGAAACATTATTTTAAGATCAAAAAACTACAAAATGGGGCTTTTAATCAGACACCAGTTGAGCCATAACACCGGAAATATTGGTTGCAAGCGGTGGAGGATGATGGATTCTCCACCAGGTAGCTAAATGTAAACATCGCCCAACTCGAGCTTCGGCAGGGAACTGGTCATTTTAAACAGCTGGTATACAGCAGCTGGTGTTGAATATGGGTCACAAGTCCCCAAAACTTCAAAGCTGTTTTTTATATCTTTCTTTCTCGGCTGCTGGCAGATGATTTAAGTCATTACTCGGTTGTTTGTCCATAGAAAGTCCATTGCGGGGCCACTTTGGAATGTTGCTTTTGACCGCCAGGTCCCTGGGAAGTGACGTCACTGAAAGCTATCAATTGTCCAAAGAAAGATTTGTTTAGCACAATAGGGATACATTGAAACAAAAACATAAACCTTGGGAGAACATTCATTTTTACGATATTCACTTTTCCTGCCAGGGTCAATGGGAGGTGGGACCATCTCCCCAGGTCTCTGACGGTGCGCTCCAAGAGTGTCTTAAAGTTCAGTTTGTACAGATCTGAGTATGTTCTATTGACCATCACCCCCAGGTGTTTAAATGAGCCCTGTACCACCTTGAACGGAAATTGGGAGTAGGATATACTCTGAGCCGCCGAGTTTATTGGAAATAATTCACTCTTAGAGAAATTGAGCTTATATCCAGAAACTTTACCAAATTCCTTCAACAGAGATAAAATGTGTGGGATTGATTCAGCCGGACTCTGAGCATATAAGAGCAGGTCATCTGCGTATAAGGAGACCCTATGTTCTCTACTTCCCCTATGTACACCCTGAAATTGACCCGAAGATCGTAATGCAATAGCTAAAGGTTCAATGACCAGGGCGAACAATAGGGGAGAGAGCGGGCAGCCCTGCCTCGTCCCCTCTGTGGAGAGGAAAGGGGTCTGAGCGGGAGATTAATTAGTCAGGATATATGCTTGGGGAGCCTTATACAGGAGTTTCACCCAGAATATGAATCGTTCGCCAAAACCAAACTTTCTCATTGCAGTAAACAAAAAAAACCCACTCGACCCTATCAAAAGCCTTCTCGGCGTCCATTGAAATCAATATCTCTGGGATTGTTGGATCTGGGCTAGGGGAGTAAATTATATTAAAAAGTCTTCGAATATTTGAGAATAAAAATCTGTTTTTAATAAATCCGGTTTGGTCTTCTGAGATCACTGACGGGAGAACTCTCTCGAGCCTAGAGGCCAGTGTCTTTGCCAATAGCTTGGTGTCAACATTAAGGAGGCTGATGGGTCTATATGAACCTGGTTCGAGTGGGTCTTTGTCCTGCTTAAGTATCAAAGAAATGGAGGCCATATAAAAAGTGGGGGGGGGTGACTTATCGGCCCCTGAGAATGATTCGTTGAAAACGTCCAGCAAAAGGGCAGAGATCTGACCAGAGAAGGCTCTGTAGAATTCCAGGGTAAACCCATCTGGGCCTGGAGCCTTGGAGCTCTGCATGCATGTAAATGAATTATTCTTTTTCTTGCTTTTTCTTGCTTTTTAGAGCCAGGCAAAGTGGAGTACAACTTAAGGCCCAAATCCCTTCCATCAGAAATCACCATGTGCACGTCTCCGCCTCCCGAAAGCCCTGCAAGAACTGCATAACATTTCACACCATGAGCTGAAGCGCACTGAGGGGGTCCAAAGCTCTGTCTGAAAAACGAATCTGTAATAATATGCTGCTAGACAGACTTGCCTTTGCTGATGGTCTCCTTCATCTTTTATTTTTGACTGTCATTTTCAACTTCGACTGATAATAAAGTAAATACGGTTGCTATCCACAAGCCTTCTTGTGATGTGTGTTGGCAAGTTTTGTAACAGAACAGTTCCTTTTCTTGCTTGAAATCTATTTTAATCATCAAAGACTTCCTGCCAGAAATGCTTCGGTATTGAGATAGCATACCACAAAACTTCACACAAATCTTAAACCGTGAATGGGGTTCAGGTCCTTCTGTATTTACTGATTTGATTTGATATTCTTTTCAGTTTTTCTTTTATCTTTATTTCAAACATTTCATCTAGAATGCTTTAAAGACACACCTCCCCAATGTGGAAGCCACATGCGCTCTCATGCACGCCCCGAATGACAGGCACGCAGAGAGGTCGGGTTTGTTGTTGTAACATAAATGTTTCTTAGATTGTTTGGTTTGGTTTATTCAGCTGTGATAACAACCCCCTAAAGAACAGCAAAAAATATATATTAGTCTATATATTAGTCCTCTGGGGGAGGTGGGTTTCATTTTCCTCGAAGGGCTTGTTACGCAGATGAAAAAAGGAAATTATGAAGAAATCTGGTGGAACCTCCCATCTCCAGTAAAATGTCACATGGATTACGGTCTGCTATTGAAAACAGGAATGGGGGGGGGGGGCACCACTTACTTCATGCTGCTCTTATCTGTTTACTTTTAGAGAAGCTCAAACAGCTGCAGCAGGACAGAGTTTCAGTATCTAAGTCAAAGAGCACAGGAGAAAACAGAGGACTGTCTGTACCCGGACAAAGATGGAGCACAAACGGACTTTGTTTTTGCTCTGCCCATTTCTATTCTTTACCACCATTTCATCCACAGATAATGGTATGCAATATAATATTAGTCGCTTTCGTTTGATATCCTTTGGTTTTGTTTGTTTAAGAAATGATCGTGTTTAGTTTTGCAGCCCAAGCCCTTTTTTTCCATCTCATTTGCTATGTGAAATGGTTTGTTACAGTTCTGCTGCTCTTCTGACAGGAAGCTGACAGAATCTTTTTTTTTCTGTTCTGACTAAACTCTTTTGACTCAGAAATAGATTTTCATTTTCATTTAAATGTTTACTGACATTTTCAATAATCTCAAAATGTGAAGTATGTTTATGTCCTGTGTCTGTTTATACAGAAACACAAACACAGAGATGGGATTGATATTCTTTTGTTGGCAGTGCATCAGTCCTTGTCTTGCTAAATGCCATGATTTGTAACACACACACACACACACACACTTACACAAACAACGTGTCATTGCAGTGTGTTTCAGGCCTGAGCTGGAAGACAATATTAAGATGGATGGGATTCAGAGATATTTTAACCCCGGCACAGAGTTAGTGCTGTCATGTAAACAGGGATACACACCTGTGTCGGGCCCTCGGAAGATTGTTTGTGGTGAAAGTGGAAAATGGTCACCGACCAGTTTATCCTGCAGACGTAAGTTCCTATTATTCTAGTGAAAACTGAAGGTATTGTGACAGTGATTTATAAAGTTTGATTTTTTTTTCAAGACACATTCTTCTTTTTATTCCTATTATAAAGGTTAATTGTGGTTTAAATATCAGTGATATGTATGGAAGAGATTGATCAATAAAGTTTTGAGAAGATATAGCCTTTATCTTTTAAGAATAAATCACATTGTCACAATCATTTAACGAGAATATTTTATTTATTGTCAAGCATGTACATGCAACATTTCTAATAATTTCTGATTACAATATTCCTATCATGTTACAATACTGTAAGTATTAAGTAATGGTATATAATGATACTAATCTAAATATTTGGCATGTTTGGTATGAATATATTCAGGACCAAAGAGTAAGTTGTTTTGTTGTAGATAGTGAGCTACAATGAAATCACAGCTTGACCTCATTAGGGTTGTATGTAACTACAGCAGGTAGAGCAGCGCATTTATAATTCAGTAAAAGCTAAATTGCAAAAACGTCTGTTTACACATACTCTCTACTCTCATGCAGCAAAACGGTGTCCCATCCCTCTCCTGTCTAATGGAGAATTCCACTTAGTTGACAATGCGTACCAGAGCACCGTCAACTACACTTGTAATGAAGGGTAATGTGAGAACATCTTGTTAAATCTTTTGTGTGATGTCTTTCATTACTTTGGGAATAATCTGCTGATGAACCTGGATGAGATCTCCTGTTATGCAGTGGTTGCTGTGTTAGGCCAGATGTTGTCCTCTGTTCTCTTGCTCCCCTTCCTGTTCCGTATCCCTGGTAATTTCAGTGTGCAAATTAAAGCAGAAGTAAGCCATCCGGTCGTTTTGGATAACTTCCTGTCAGCCGATGAAGTTAGCAGTCCCCGCCCTCGTCCCTATGTCACCACATTCACGCGCATCCCTTGGCTGCACACACAGAGAGGACCGCCCCTTTATGCCGTTCTCTCTCCTCATTGGATAAAGGTTGTAGGATACAAGGAAGGTTTTCTCCTCGGCTTACAGCAGAGCAGAGTGACTGACAGACCCGTGTTTCAGACCAAACACTCTATATAAGTGATTTCTGTTGGAAGATAGAACTATTTAAGACTTATATTAACACAAACATTCAGCTTACTTCTGCTTTAAGTATCTCTAGTCAGGTACATTATTCGTTCTACTCATCAAGTTACTGCTAGTGCCATTGATTACTAACTGACTACTAAACAATGACAGGATGCCTACTGAGAACAAACAACTTGACAACTGTATTCAACACACATCAGCTGCAGGAAACCAATTAACCAAAGTCAAGATAATCTTGCCCCTATCTAACTTTTGTCTCCTTTTCCTCTGATCTATAAACACTTGACTTTAATGCATTCAATATCCATCCACTGTCAAATCCACTATCAAATATTTTGTGAATATCTTCACTGTCTAAACTGGCTGCTTTTCACAGGTACACCTTGACTGGACCCAGCTCTGCTCTGTGCCAGGCCAATGGAACATGGAGTGGACCGGCACCAGAGTGCAGTCGTATAAGTAATCCACTGCAAGACCAGTGAAATATACAAAATATATTACTCACTCATGAAAAGAAAATCTGTGATCTTCAAAGACATTATTTAGCTAGAAATAGAAGACAACAAACCTATCATTTACGATGTTCTGTTTTTAATCTTAACAAAAACACTATAATGTGCAGTACATATCAACCAGCATATTCTCTCTCCTCCCTTGTAGCTGTGACCTGTGGTCTTGCTCCAATTCCAAAGTTTGGATTGGTGGTTTATAATAAGAGGATAAGAGGGAACACCACTAAGTACGGCACCAGAGTGACATACAAGTGTCGGCCTCCGTATGCAGTTATTGGTGCTGAAACTGCAACATGCACCGAGAGTGGCACATGGAGCGAGACGCCTGAATGTCAAGGTATGGGTTAATAACCACTGTAAGACACATTTAGTGATTCAACAACCTCAGCACAAAGCTCCACATTGGGGGAGGGGAGGGGAGGGGGTCCAGATTTCATGGAATTTTAAATGCTCAGGTTTCTCAATTTTACTCTAACACAAAAATATCCACACATAGAAGATAACAGAGACTATCGTACACCCATCAGAAATTCTCCACTCTGATCTCACCCAAGCCTTTTGTCCACTGTTTATAAAGTGCAACACATCACAAGAATTATCAGTGAGATGTGACTGGGAGTCCAGTGGGCAGGCTAAAGGCCTTTTTGACACATAAGATGGACATTTTGTTGTGACCATGATAAGTTTAATGAAGATACATTGTTTAAGTATAGTTCAGTATAGTAAGTGATCCTGACCTGAATATTAGGCATTGTCTTGCTAAGTGTTTATCTGAGATTAACAAACTTCAGGGCAGTCTAAAACCATTCGATGAGCTGTTTTTGGTGGGTCTGAAATCCTCTTGATTGACATATTCAGAGGTACTTAACAATTCTCAAGTGGGTTTGCTGAATGTATTAATGATCATTAAAATGTATTTTTCAAAAATAGTGGATTACAGCTCAAAAGGTTGTTCTCTATGCCAGTAGGGGTTGTAAGTGTATCGTTTGTAGGAAACAAGACAAAACAATCTGCCAAGAATAAAGCCTTTGTGGATTTCTCACTCTAGTACTATGGTTCCAGTTAAGTGGCCATCATTAGGCAGAAGAGAAAGAGCTGAAAGGGAACACATTATAATACATTAGATTGAATGGAACCACATTTTGTTCCAGGGAAATAGATCCATACACTTCAACCAGCAACACTGTGGGATTATCAGCAGCCAAGTGGTACAAACAGAAGACAACAAACACAAAACAACATGAACTTTAATGGTCTCTCTAATGATTTGAATGAGTTTGTTCTTTTGCAGTGGTGACATGTCCTCCACCAGGGGGCATTAACAATGGCTACATGTCAGACAAGGACCAGAGAGCCTTTGAATTCATGGAAACAATCAAATATGGCTGCAACGGGAACTACATCCTGCTGGGAGGCATGGAGATTGTTTGTCAGAAGAATGGGAAATGGTCAGAAAAGCCAAAATGTGTGCGTCGTCTTGGTTAAACATTCTGTAAGGCAGAAAAATATTTGAGTTATTCGTTTTTCACAACACAGACACATGGGCCATTAAACCCCATGTCAAATTTGAATGCATGAACATAATGCCAAATATAATAAGGTTTCAAATATGAAAAACTAAGCAGGCCCCCTCCTCTGTGGCTGAAGGCCAGGAAACCACACCTGCTGTTAATCATTACTTCACACACCAACCGTATTGGCAAAATTAAATCAAACATGTTTGAGGTACCAGAGCCAAAGTCATATTCTAAGCCAGAGGAACTGGCAACCTCATTCCTCTCAGTCTGCAACAGATTGGTAGATTTTATCTGGTGCACGACGCAGGGCGAGCAGCTCTATTCCTCAGCCCATTATCAGTGAATCCCAGTTGTTTTGGTGGCCATTTTAAAAACACTCTGCCAGGCTTTTTTTTTTTTTTTTACAAAAACAATCTGCTTCTTTGTCTTCTCATCAACCCTCATAAATTTGAGCAAGGACACATGTTAGTACTCTCACACAAAGGAAAGACACACTTGAGGAGAGAAGGCAGAGCTGATAGAGATTTGACAATCTAACCAGCAGCAAGGCAAGGCATAGCTCGAGGTATAGCCCATTTTTACAAACAGTTTGTCTCAAAGGGCTTTACATAGCATCATTACAACATCCTCTAGACCCTCACATCGACTGAAGAAAACCCTTAACTTGAGTAGCTTGAGTATGAGGAGGAAAACCACTGATAGAGCTTTACAGCCTACATTTATACCAATATACTATCATGGGAGGGGTTCACTACCAAAAATATCACCAGGACCTGCCCAGAACATCCTCAAGACATTTTAACAGTCTAATTCCACAATACAACACATAGTGGTTCAGGTTTGATCCATGATTTAAGAAAATAGTTGTGTTATATATATAATGTTTTTGTAAACAAAACTGCAAAATTGCTCATGAATGTATTCCTATTCCCAATATTTCCTGTGACTTTTATAGGTGACTTTTACTTATTATTTACTTTTTTTTTAATGTGACTGTTTTGAGTGTTACAGAATAAATCACAGTCTAAATGTGATGCCATTGATTGTCTTAAGGCTCCTGTTTTTGACCTGCGCTAAGAACTTATCAATATAACAGTAGTAACAATGAATTTATAAAGCACAGCCCTTTCTTTGGTTTACATTTTTCTCTCCTCATTTCCTCTGACTTATAGTTGCTTGAAGTGTGTTGCACAGGGTAAACTGAGGACTGACTTATTGATCAATGTTGCTATAAGAAACCTGATAATAACGATAAATAAATGTTTACATCCCTTTTTTAGTTTGTAGTGTATTGTGTCTTGCTCTCATCTCTTCTTCCTCTCTTCATTATTGATCCATATTGTAGAAAAGACACAATATATACATGTGATTGTAGTATGAACACAGTCTGTCTGACATTTAGATTGTGTAGGAAGGAAAACTCACGGCTACTCAGCACTCACCATGTCGAACACAGGCCAGCTCCAACAAAGAAAGAAGCACTGAAAACAAACTGAATCCTTCTTAGGAAAAAATGCAGTCAGTTGAGAGATTTTTGAACCTGAACCTGAACCTGAACCTTAAATTCCTTCCGTCGACTTACAATGACTTTAAATCACTGGAATTGGTTTTTGACAGCAGAATAAAACAAAGACTAAATCAATTGACTGATGAAGAGCAAACTCTTTTGTGAAGAAGAGACATGTAGCCCAATAATAAGGCTAACATTTGCTTGATAGTAAATGATAGATTATACAGTAACTAGCCTATATAATCAAAATGAAAGACAGGACTGTCTAGTAACTCCCAAGTTGTTGTTTTTTAATCAACCACTTTCTATAATTTGCTAATGTTGAAAATCATCTTTGCTTGGTATCAAAGCAGCGGTCTGTCTTTGTTGGCCAGTGTTGCTCTGGCGCCGCCCAGTGGTGAACCTGCAGCCTGCAGCTGTGACTGTGAGAGCCTCCAGTCCATGCAGCTGCAGCTCCAGTTCCTCATGAGCAAAGCAGATGACTTACACAGCTGCCTCGTGAATGGGTAGGGTCTCCAGTACCCACAATGCACTGGTTTCATCTGGCTGTTTCTGGCATTTTAGGCAGGCAGGGTCAGTTAGCCAGAGATGGGTGAGGGTTACGCACCTCATAACCTTATACATGACACTTACATGCATGGAAATTACACCTTGGTTCATCGGGCCAATAACAACAAAAACCCTTGTTCGATGCACCTCACCTCAGAGAACATTCGTTATAATGTTGTGATATGGTTAGCTGCTTAAGATTGATTTAGATCTGTTCCTTATTCATTTATTGGGAATAAAACAGGAAATATCTGTTGCTGAATGACACCATTTGTGTTCACTGTATGAAACTGTCATGGTTTAACTGATACAACCTGACTGCCTCAAAACCCCCACTATGTGTGTGTTCAGCTGTTAGATTTCTCTCAGCAGCTGTATGACAGGTTGGAGCAGCTGGTGTTAACGTACGCCAACCACAATCTTCTCTGTTTGGATGAAACCGAGCCTAACAGGTACACACACACACACACACACACACACACACAGACAGATAGAGAGAGAAGAAACAGCCTTATGTGTTCTAAGCTTATTGTCTTAGTTGAAACTTCTGCATATTGTCTGACTTCTAAACATCGATATCCAGCAGGTGGAAAGAGAGTGGGACCAGTTCAGCTCACACCAGATGTTAGAAGTAAAACCTGAAGGTAGTTATTATGGGACAGTTCTGTGTGCTGGTGAGAGATTCTCATGTTCTGGTTACTGGTGTCTGGATGTTGCAGCAGAAACGCCAGCAGTAAACAGTAACAGTAAAGTATCATATGTTAACTATTTGGGCACTTTATTCTGCTGAGTGTGTTAATGTGGTAAACTTGAAAGAAATGTACAAGTATTTTAAGTTTTAAGACTGTGTTGTAATAAAGTCCTGAAATGTTGTTTTTTTAAAAAACACATTTTATTTACATTAAACATTGTACTGAAATAATTACACACAATCACTTTTCCGTTTTTCATAAAGTCAAAGATAATGAGGAAAAATTGTACATTTTAAACCAAGCTGCCATTATTTGGGCCTCACAAGTGAGCACCCAAGTTACTTCAATTTAACAGGTTCATCAAGCCATTTAAATTAGTACACATATGCACCATTTCATTTTCAATAAATTAATATCCAAAAATGGGCGATTTCACATCTTTGAGCATGTTTTTTCTTCTTCTTTTTCTTCAGCCTGCTGTGTTCAGTTTGACCTTGTAACCACTCAGTCCATCAGTTCTGTTGACTGGACCTAAAGAAAGGCATTTACCTTATACAACAGAAAATAAAATCTACCACTTACAACCGACATCAATCATTCTCTAATTCAATAAAATATATATGACTCTTAAAGGGCTACTATACCTCTAAATCTCTAAAGTACAAAAGTAAAGTGGAGTTTCCCTTCATTACAGTGATCAGTCTTTAAACAATATACAGACAAATGATTACAAAAACACTACACATGTATGCGTAAGCACATTTAAAAAGTCCAGCTTTGTCAAAAAATGCAGTGATGTAATGTGTCCCACCTGGAGGTGCAGACATGCAGCCTCTCATCTACGACACAGGCTTCGATAAGAGACTGGACAAAGTAGGCTAGTGTGCACTTCTGGATCCAGTGATGGGAAAGGGGCAAGAATCTGTTTTAAAAGTCAGTTAAGGTTAAAGGACTGGATGCCAAATCTCCTGTTTTTACTTCAGTGAATAAACAATTCAGCCTTCATATGGTTTTTAACACTGGAGGGCAAGGCAACAAAGAACTGACTAAATACAAAACAGATTCAAAAAAGGGACACGAGAGGAAATATAATTCCAAAGAGCCGATAGAAAAAGTGAAATCTCAATTCAACCGCCTTAAACTCTGACTGACAAACGCAGTGTCCCACATACGACACGTTGACACCTACAAATGGCATTGATATGAACACTAACAACCAGTGAGACACACAAACACAACCGTACCGTAGCTCATCACAGATCCAACATCAATACACAGTTAATACCCAGAATAACCTGATATCCAAGAATCCCCCATCTTTCTAATGATATCCCTCCTCCTTATAAGACAATACAGTGACTCCTGGCCTTCACAGCAGTATCGGTTAAAACCCAGAGAAGTGATTAAGTGTGTGTACTGAACAGTACCAGAGTAGAGGGCCGGTATAACTTCAGACCATCACCTGTCTGTGTGGTGTGACTGATGTAAAGCCATCTAACACACGAGCATGAGAATCTAAGGAAGCCTAAACCTATGGAAAAAGTTCATGTGCAGCTACAGAACAGAGACGCTGACCATGAGAGAGATCCGTTTGCAAAAACTAACTTTCAGCAGTATTGAACTCAATCACTATCAAACCTCATCTATCAACACAATCATATTCATATCACTAAAACCTCATTAGAGCCCGACTCCAGTGTTTCAAAAGGGAAACGTCTGCATGTCACACACACTGTCCTTTGGTAAGAATGATGGTGTCTTTGATGTCGGTTATAGTAAATAAATTAGACCAAAGTAAGTGGAGAAAGAAGATGAAAACAGACTTGCAAATAACCAGTCATAGCTTCTAGGCCTCTGTTATCAGCATATTTGAATTGTTACAAGACCTTAGGGATTTGTTGAAGTGCAATTTCACAGAAGTCTGGGATCAGTGTTCTCACTAAACTATTCAGTAGCATGTTACTCTTCAGTGCATAATCTTCAGTGTGACAACGATACAAAAGCTCAAGGGGCTACAGGCGAGGAACACAAATAAAAGTAGCCAAATCTATCAGTGTTTCATCTTAGATAAGCAGTGGCCATTTGGCACCGTTGGGGTGAGTGTGGCTGGCCACCCATGGCACAAAGATTTGGCATAAAGAAAAGTGTCGGGTTCCACCCTGTTGAGTCAGTAGCAGTGATGCATCATGGGAGCTTGTCCGTAATCACATGGTTTCAGGTGTGTGGGGAAAGGATTGAAATGCAATATTAGAGTGTAGAGTCTGTTTGCAGTGGTGCAGGATATCACATGTGAGGTAATAAAGGTGCCGAATTTCGCAGTAGTTTTGTGTTGCGTTTGTCTTCTTAAATTTCATTGTGGCTGAGATCAGACGTATTTTAGTTACTACACCATCAAGTCTATTTGTGGGGTGTGGGACTTGTGGGACAAGTTCACATTGTAATTAAAAGAAAAAAATATGTTCACACTCATTTAGTATACTTAGATTTGATTACTTTAGAGCCAAAAATGCGCTTACCCCTTTTCTTAGACGAAATATATGTCAAAGTGTTGGTAAAAATAAATCGGTGTCTAAAGACTAGAAGTTAAAGTGTCTCCTTCTTTCCTTCCTTTTTAAGAGTCAAACATCAGATGAAGTATTCACCCTTGACTCTTCCAGGTTGGTAATGGTCAATAAAAAGGACAAAGACAGAAAATAACATTAGGGACTGATGACTGACTTACCTTGTCCTTGAACAAAACCTTAACAGTCTTCAACTTCCTAAATTCTACACCTGACCATATCTTTTGTTGGGGGCGGGGCCTAGCCTGGGGTAAGCACTGCCTGAGGGTTTTAATTGAGAACAACAAAGTCCCTTAGCTTTTATGCATATATCAAAACTTCAAATATTCTTGAAATACAGTAGACAGTCAGCTGTTAAATTGTAGCACCACCAACAATTATTATTATATCTGTGACCTAGTTTATCTTCTTTGACTGATATTGTAATTTCTTCTGGTACTTTTTCCAAGTTAAAATATATTCCTTCAGTGTGTACAACTGCTCACAGCTGCTCCACAAGTTAATATTAATTTGTTTGAGTGTATTGCAACAGCAGAGTAAATACGGCCCAAACTGTGTTTGTTTCTTCTAATCTTGAATTCCCAAGTATATGCAGTGTGCGTGTATAGACAGCACTTCACTGTCATCATCCCTGTGTGAGTGTTGTTAATGTTCAGCAGCACTGCTGAATCTGCAGAGGCTGCATTCATAGTTAAAACGCGCACCCAGGTCTCTCAGTGATGCGTCTCCAGCTCTACCACTGTCCACTCTCCCTGTGGTGAGCTCCCAGTGGCCTCTGGGGAGAAACTACTGACAGAGGTGACGGTGGCAGAGGGAGGGGTGAGGGGGGGCAACAGGCTGGGCCACAGGCTGCTCTCCAGGGGGCTCAGCGTGCCTCCGGCGCCCCCTGGCATCAGCAGCAGGGACGAGCAGCCGTCCCCATTGAGCATTAGAGTCTGATTGATCAGCTGCTGGACGATGTCCACTTTCTTCCCCCAGTCCAGGTCCAGGGGTGGCGGTCGCTCCGGAGACTCGGGAGGGCAGGGGGAGGAGCTGTCTCCGTCCTGGGAGGGGCTGCTGGGCGTCTGAGGGGAGTCTTGGTGATGAGGCAGGTTCTCCGTTGACGATGAAGAGTCTCCATGTGTATCTTCATCTGGCGTCACCCTTTCACAATCACCATTCATGTCTTCATTCACCGTCTCTTGCTCGGGCTCTTCCTTCTCTTCGGCGTGGTTCATCTCCTTTGTTCCCTGTTCTTCAGCTTCTGCTTCAGCTCCCTCTTCATCACTATTCTCCAAGGCTTCATAGATGGTGCACAGGCCCGAGGAGGGGGACAACAGCACTGCCTGACCTTTGTTGGACTGCTGGAGCTCTTGTTGCCACTGCATGATCTGCTGCCTTTGCTGCAGCTCCTGTTGTTGCTGCTGCAGCTGCAGTTCAAGGTCTCTCCTCTGCTTCAGCTCCTCTTCTTTCTTCGATTTTTCCTCCTCTTCCTTCTTTGTCACCTCGGCCTCTCTCACCTTTCTCTCCTCCTCCTCCTCTTTATTTCTCTTTATTTCTTCTTCCGCTTCCTCCTTCTTCTTCCTCTGCTCCTCCTCCTCCCGCCTCTTCCTCTCCTGCTCCGCCTCCTCCAGCGGTCTGCTCTGTTGATCCCTGCGCTGCTGCATCTCCAGCAGCTGTCTCTGGTGTTGCTCCAGCCGGAGCAGCTGGGGGCTCAACGCCTTCTGCCCGGGGCTCCTGGGCGGGAGGTCGGCGCAGGTCAGCTTCGTCGGGGTGACGGAGGCGCCGTGAGGTATGACGATGTCGCAGTAGGCTCTAGGGTATGCTGCGTGATCACGGCGGTGAGGGTGCGGTAGTGCAGTGAAGCCTGTGTGTGAGAGGAAGTGGGAAGGAAGATTACAGTAGCGTGATGTTATAAAAAACAGAAGTCACAGGTAGCAGGACAGTGACAGCGGTGCAGTGTGAGTAACAAGCAGGAGGGTGTAGAGGGAGGGGGGGAGGGGGGTGGTCCTCACAGCCTCATACTTGCTAAGGGAAGAGAGGAAGCATTGTGAAGCCAAGCCCAAAGGTCTGCCAGTGGCCTAGAGAGAACTAGAGAGACAGGCAACTACGTATAGATTTGTATGTTGAGCAAAATGACAGAGGGACATTGTTTGCAGCAGTGACAGTCTGCATTGGACCCATATTTGTAATATTTGTGTAAAAATGGTGAACACACCAGAAAATAGTGACCCAAAGGTGAGGTGACTGGGGGTGGTGACTGGGGCCAGCGTACGGAAATTTGCACAGAGAGCATTTGTGCGTTAATTTTTCCTACATGTAATTTTTCTTTTAAAAATGACACCCAAAAAGATTTTGTGAGCTAACAAAAAAAAAAAAAGCAGCCAACTTCCTGTATATGCAAATACTATCAACAAAGATGAGACAAACAACCACAGAGAGGCTAATTGCAAGCTTACACTGTCATCACCCGTGAATAGAGTTTGTAGTTAGTCAACCAGTGATACATGCAAAAGCTCTCCATGCATTTACTGTATATACATCCAGCATCACAAGAAAACTGAAATTATAGCTTGGCTTTAGAAGGGATCAGGATAAGGTTGGAGATTATTCCACCTCAAGTACATCCATACCTAGAGCCAAGCTATTTGGCTAACCCTGAACAAACCAATCAAAAATAATGAGATGAAAGTCAAGTCATTGTGCAACAGTGACATGCATAGCTCAGTTGACCTGAATACATCGTTGTAGAACAGTGCAGCAGGAATGGCTCAAAAATAAAATAAAATAAAACAAAGCAGTAGAAAAGAGCAACACACCCACAGTGGAGGGAAATCAAAGTGGCAGCAGAACAAGCAAAGTTGTGTCAGTCTTGATTGCTGGACAATGATGTCAAACTCCTTGGTGCTGAAGTTTGATCCGGGTATGAGAAGATCTCGTGTGGAATGGATGATCAAGTCACAGCAGATCACAGCAGGTTCACTCCAGTTACGTGGCTGTCAGGCGAGTGAAGTCGTCGAGGCCGGGCACGAGTCGTTTCCAGTTTTTGAAAGGAAAGGCCATAAATTATGCATGAGTGTCTGTGTGAGTGTATGACAACAACTGGCCCTTGATAGGCTGTGACTGTTGAGTGTCTGCAATGTCATGGGATGTCTAGAGCCACAAGGCACAAAAAAAAAAAGTTTGTGAGATTGACAGATGCAGGTAGTGTTGGATGATTTGTCTTGCACCATAGCTCAACAGATTATAAATATGCCTTAATCTCAAAGTGCTGATTTCAATAAAACTGTACAGTGAGAAATTACATCATTGTAAAAATCTAATCTTTATTTAAAGTTTTAAGGTTCATTACTCCAAAAGATGGATAAACACAGAAAAAAGCTGGGGTACAGTTTTAAAGTGCAAGAAGAGATGAAGAGTGATTGAGGATAAGGAAGATTGCCTGTATCATAAAGTAGGAGAGCAAAATCAAACATGAATATACAATCAAAAAATCATTTTCAATGATCAGTTTTAAGTCAAAAGGATAAATACACATGAAAACATGTTAAACAGTTCATTCCACATTTCTTTTGTTATGCTGCATTTTCTGGTTTTTCCCTCATTAAGTGCTGTAAACAGACAAGTCAAATCCATGCCATTTCAGGGCAACCACATCATTCTGCGTTAAATAAAACAGAAACCAAAACCCACACACGCTCAGACATTAGGAGTAAATAGTAGTAGCTATTGCACATACAGGAATTTAAGCCATATACTCATAATGGAAATGTTATATCAGAGGGAAGAGCCACTGCTGTCCTCTTTTTTTTTTTTCCTTCCCTTTTTTTGCTCTCTGTTTTTTTAAGTTTTACTTTGATTACTTCCACCCCCAGAGATTTTCAGGACAAACACTGACAACAAGAACTACAACAGTGAAATATTGTTTTTGGGAGGCTAGAACGGGGCCGGAGGGAGACGAGGGGACTGTTAGGGAGATGATGAACTATACGTTACCTGCAAAAGAGTTCTCAGTCTTTTCACAGATAGCTGAATAGTAGGGAGGTTGGACGTCGTCTGGGTTTTCCTCTGGTTGCTGCATAGTGCACGGAGTTGATGAGGGGTCTTCCTCTGCCCTTGGCACTTCATCGAGCTCCGCCGACTCCGCCCCCTGCTTCCCGCACTCGATGTACTGCTGCTCCGTGAAGCCCAGCTGGGCGCCGGGCTCCTGGAGGTCGGGCTCCTTGAGCTCCTCGGGCAGCTCCTCCAGCGAGAAGATCCCAGGGCTCTTGATGCAGCTCTCGCCCGTGGACTGAGCGTTGGAGTTTGAAGCCGTGGTCATGGTGTCGAAGCCGTAAGACGCCAGCGAGGTGGCCGAAGGTGGGGTGGTGTCTTCGCCCGCGCCGGCCTCCTCTACCTCGGCCTCTTCTCCCTCTTCCACGGTGGACAGGCAGCGCTGCGCTGACGGCTGGTTGTCGAAGGTGATGCTACAGACCGCTGGGCTCTCCAGAGAGTCGTCCAGCTGAGCTTCCCCCTCCGTGTCGCTGGCCTCGTCCTCCGTTACCGAGGACGATGAGGGGTTGGAGGTGGGCGCGGTGGCGGGGCCTCCGAGGACTTCGTCGGCTGGCAGGGTCTCGGCCTCCTCCTCTCCTTCCCCGTCTCCTCTCTCCAAGTGGTCCTGGTTGTCTATGTCGTCCTGGGGGGAGAGCGCTGCGGCTTGTGCATCTTGAGGCTGGAGCTTCCCGTCACGATTGTAGTCGCCGAGCTCCTCGGGCGTGCTGGTCTCGCTGCTGAGGGTGCTGGACAGAGACATTCCTGGGGCGGAGAGGGGGGCCGGGGCCAGGGTATGCATCGGAGCGGGGTTGGAATGATCCAGGTACATTTGGGCCTCGTTTTTACCAGAGGAATGATGGGGAGCTTCTTGGTTTTCATTGACAAAGGGCACAGAGCCTAGTTCCAGCCAAGCTTGCGCGGGGGTCTGAGTCGGGGTCTCAGAGTCTGCTTGCCAAGGGTCTACCAAAGGACTTGCTCCAGCTGCTCCTGCCACCTGAGAGAAGTTTTCCAGAGCCTGCTGAGGCTGGAGAGGGTCTGCCCAGTGGTCGGCGAAGGGGTTTGGTTGGTCCCACTGAGCAGCCGGGGCGGAGGGCAGCAGAGGAGGGGGAGGAGGGGGCTGGGCCACTCTGTTCAAATTGTCCAGCCTTTCATCCTCCGCAAAGTCATCCTCGTCCGCGTTGCCGTAGCTCTCCAGCCCGCTCTCCGTCACCCCCTCGCTGGCCATCTCCACGTCGTCGTCGTCCTCCTCCTCCTCGTCCACATCGTTGTCGTGCCTGGGTCTCGGCAGTTCGTCCGTCCGCTCAGAGCAAACGTCCATGTCACACACGCGGTCGTTGTCGTCGTCTTCGTCGTACTCGTCCTCGTCAAAGTCGTTGGCTGGTATTTCGGGAACCTTCTCGGAGTCGGGGGAACCTGCCGAGGCTCCTTCCATGTCGATGGCTCCTTTGAGGCTGCCGTCTCCCAGATCGTCCATGCTCTCTGTGCCCTCCATTACGCCAGGCGTGCTAAACTCTGACGCACCCTGCTGACTGCCGCTCACATCCTCGGAGTCCAGCTCAGAGAGCAAGGCGCCGCCGGCCCGCCAAGCAGAGCCCACCGGTCCAGCTGACCCGGGCTGGGATTCTTCCGTGGGTTGTGTGGTCCCACTCATTTCAGACATGGAAACCAGTTGGCTTCTCTCCCTCTCCTCTTCATCGTCCTCCTCATTTAGATCGGTTGGGGGAACTATCTGAGGGACGGCGTTTGATGCTGCAGGGGGGGTCTTGGATGTGGATGGGGCTTGGTTCGTGAGCAAGTAGACGGGGTCTTCTGACAGGTGTGGAGGGGAGGCAACAGGTGGTAATGTAGGCTCAGCTGGGGCAGGGATCTGCTCCTGTGCTGTTATTAAAGGAGCACTGACTTCTAGCTGTTCCTGGGGTGCAGGTGTTGGTGGTAAGGCTGCCCTGACAGGGCTTTGTGGGGGGGTGGGAGCAGCTGCTTGGCTTTGCGCAGGCTCTTGAGGTTCCACCTCTGGTGGGATATTCTGTGCTAAGAGTGGGAGAGGAGCCTCTTCTGGTGCAGAAGCAGCGAGGACTGATTCCTGTGGTAAGGCCACTGCAGCCTCTGCTTGTGTTTCTGCAACAATAGCTGCTGCTGTGGCAACTGCTACCACTGCACCGGCAGCGCCTTGTACTTCTACAGCAGGTGGAGCGATATCTGAAGCCCCCATCTTCTTGGCTGCAGTGAAAGGTGGGACAGCCTGAGTGGGTTTGGGTCCATGTTTTGCCTGAGATGTAGTGCCATTTGCAGGTTTGCTGGCTGGAGAGGCAGGTGGGGTTCGTCCGAGGGGCTGTTTGTTAGTGGCAGGGAACCGAACAGCAGCAACGGGTTTCTTTGTGGGCGGCTTTGCAGGAGTTTTGGGCTGTGACACCTTGGGGTCTGTTGCCTTGGCTGCTGCAGACAATTTGGAGGCAGCATTGAGCTTTACAGCGGCCGCGGGTTTCGAAGGCCCTGGTTTTTTGGTAGCAGCTGATGTTGTAGTAGGTGGAGCTGTAGCAGGTTTCTTTGCCGCTGTAGCAGGAGGAGGTCGGCTCACAACTAATGCAAAGACAAAACCGACAAAATTCAATGCACCCATTTTTTTTGTGTGATAAGAGTTTTGACTCAACAGTCAACTAAAAATACTTCAGTCCCAGACACACTATAAAATATTCATTTGAGCATCCAGTCAGATAAGTGTCTTGTGGACAGAACAAGGAATAACTTCTAACCTTTCTTGAGAGCAGTTTTAGGTGGCTGTGCCGTTGTGGTCCTGCCAGTAGGGGGCGCTGTAGCAGCTCTGGAAGCAGTGGTTCTGGTAGTTGTCATGGTGGATGGCTTCGCTGCGGCTGTGGTGGGCCTAGATGTAGTAGTGGATGCAGACCGAGTTGTTGAGGGAGCTGTAGCAGGCCTGGAGGCAGAGAAAGGAGGACATGGCCAGGTGGTAAACAAACACTGAAGAATAAAAACAAACACAGCTTAAATTTGTTGGCAACGGTCCAGACATGAAATGTGATGCTGCGTCTCACTATGCATGTACAAGCATAAATAATTGACCTGTTCTAATGTGAACCACAAAAGCAATTTCAACAATGGGAACACATTAACACAGTTCCATCCATCTATTGCCACATTAATGCCTCCTCCTTTTTCCTCTCACTACCAAGATACAAGGGCAGGATATAATGAGAAGGAGGGGGAGGAAGAAAGATGGAAGGGAAATGGAAAGCTTTACCAGGAGAAGAATGACAAAGAGGTAATGCAAAAGGTAGACAAGATGACATCTGAGGAAATGAAAAGTGGCAGTAGCAGAAAGGACCACATTGTACTGTGAAGGCAAATCTTATTAGACATGATACACATGGACTAATGATTTTCACTGTGAGACAGAGGAAGAGAAACTCAGTTGTCAGTGGTCAAACCCAAAACAATATGTCCCGAACACAAAACATGATGCTTTTACCACCATAATCAATGAGTGTCCCAAGTTAACCCTGCAGAAATTTCTGTCCCTAGCATTGTTTTCCATCGACATGTCACTACAAAATGTAAGCATCACCATGCTGCCTTGACGACTTCCCAATAATTGTTGTTTATGAAATGTTGGTGGTAGGTGGTGTAGATAATTGTAGATAATTAAGTTTAGTCAGGCTTAGTCATAGTTATTAGGCATCTTCTTTAAAAAATGTTTTAGACAAATTCCAATCAGGTCACTGACCCCATCACTGCACTGAAACTGGTCCCATTACGGTTCGTAATGACTGCTGACATCTGCTTAAGCACTGTGCCAGGCACAATTTCTTTTTCTTATGAAACATAAGAAATCACAATTTGAAATCATATTCAGTAATGCAAAACAGGGCCTCACTGAGGGCCACGTGAAGGGCTAGTATGCACATTCTGCTCTAGAAACATAGCCACTCTGAACAGCTCAACAGAAAAAAGCAGTTATAAACAACTACCATTTGCCAACACCCTATTATTATATGAAATGTGACAGTCAGAAAGAGATGTGTACTGAGGTGAGTTAAATGTAAGGTGGCATTTGTGCATCATACTTGCAGTGCAGTGATATGAAAAAGCAGTAACCTACATACAGCTCTGAAGGTTGCTTATGCTTGTGCTATACTAGGATCTGTGAAATCTCAACACAATGCGTTTGCCTAGTCAGGCTCCAAGAATTTGACATAGTCGGTGCTGCAATGCACTGCCGCACCAGCTAACCTACAAACAAAAGTCTGTGAAATGAGCGAGTCGTCAGCCGCAGGCAGCACCAGTCCTCGTTTCTCCACTTGAACCCTTGTGTTCAGAAACAATGCAAAACCTCAGCAGTGTAAATAATTTGACATCTGTTTCTAATCAGACAGATCGACTTTTAAAAAACAGCAAGCACTGCAAAGTCAAATGTAATTGCCTTAAAGAACCGTGTGACCCAATCACCAATTACAGTAATCTTCATTATGTCTTCTTTTGGTTCTTGGTCTGCCTACTAGTACGACCAATGATGTAGACATGAACTGACAAAGACACACCGACTTTGATGGAGTTCAGTGGAGTAGCATGCCAGCACAGATGCCGCTCCCACATGACATTAACCATTACAATGACCATTTGTTTCTGAGATCACAGTCACTGCCCAGACACGGACTCATAGTTATGGGATAGTGTAATTGGCCCCTTGGATTTGGGTTGCAACGTGAGGTGCAGCTAATTAAGGTCATTTTTTCCCAATGTCCGATCCTGTATGCGAGCCAAATCTGAATTGACATGAGCACTCGAGTAAAAGAATCAAGGTGGACAAGGCTTCCTCCGAAGGGGTGGGAGGGTGGGAGGGAGGGAGAAATGAAGGAAGTAGTTAAGGGTTTGGAATAGAGAGTGTAAGGAGAGGTCACAGACACACTATAAACCCTCAAAATCCCCAAACCCCTCCCTTCATTCTTTTACAATGAGTCAGAACTCATAAAGGTTTGATCCAGAGGGACGACACACAGAGGAATAGACAGACCCACTAATGCTACTACTCTACACACTGTCTGTGGGTGTTGGCCGGCCCTTCTGATGTTGGTGTATTAGTATGGATTACATTTCCTGCCAACGAGGGGAGGGGGGGGGATCAATACAAATCAACGGTCCAAAGAGAGGATGAGAGGCGCTATACACCCATCTACAGGATTTTAAGGGCAAAGGTCAGCACAGAGACACGGCTACACATCATGGACTCTCTTTGTTTTAAGGTACACTCAATATTCACAACAGATAAAATATAAAATACTACTAATGGAACATGCTGAGCAGCAGTGAAATCAAGTGTAAACATGAGTCAGGAAAGTTTTCGGTGGAGGCACACCCACTCCATCCATGAATTCATCTTCTTTATTCCCAAAACACAGCTGGGAGGCTTGCTTCCATGACATACCCGCTTATGGATTCAATTATTCTGTTTTAATCAAGCCAAAGACGAAGAAAGCAGTTTGTAGCTCATCCTACAAATAAAATGTAGTTTAAATACACATTCCTCTGTTCCCACCCTTTCTCCCCTCATCACTTCAAGAGCCCCCTCCGAGACAACAAATGGAAATAAAGCACCCAAACAATACCTTGTTTGGCTTGTAGGCTTTCCAAAACCAGCTGCTTTACTCCCTCCTGAGAGGAGCACACATTCCTGGGGCTTTTGCAGGCCTACACATCTCCTTGACAATAAAGAAGAGGAGCCCTGAATCAGCTCAGTGGAGAATTTAGATGAAGTGTTGCAGCCTAGCAATGGCCGGGCAGACAGCACCGGCTCTTATGAGGCCCTAGGCACCCACTGTCACTGTGATCGATGCCATGGGTCTTTTCCGTTAGGCCAGTAATCCTGCTCCCTGCCAAGACTGGTCAGGGAGAAGTGACACAGTTTTATGTCCAATGGAACAACACAGAGGAAATCAGGGGATGAGTCAGTGGGAGAAACAAACACAGTGACAGGCTGAGAAGAAAGTGTATTACCATGCTTTTATTTGTAGGAACTTTAATCAGTTCTCCATTACGACTTGTTCTGGTTTTAAGGTTTTAAATTAAGGTAAATAAGATAGGTACTATCCTCCTGCAATTCTGTCCATTCCCAAATGTGACTGAATATTAATCATGCTACAGATTGCTCAGCAACACGAAGCCATACTACATCATTGTCCTCCTCGTGTTACACAACTTCACTGTGCATTTTCCAGTCCCTGTATGCAGCTAAATGATGCATGAGCTCGAATGGTAAATGGAGGTTAGCCTGTAAGGAGGGCTTGAGGAGATCCTGGACAAATGCCCAGCAGTGTACATGCACAGACGGCAGAAAAGAGGGATGAGGGGCAAGAGACGGGAGATTGAAAGAGGGGGTGGGGTGGGCAAAGACTGATTGCTCCGTCAGTGCAAGGACACTAACTTATCACTGGAGGAGAGCAGAGCGGAGTGGGTGCCAGGTTTTATAACATTTGGCTTCGGCCTCGGCTATCAAGGCTTCTGATCGACCACTTGGACAGAGACATCCTCCTGTCATGCAGATGAATTGTCCATCTTCCATGTTTCTTGGTTACATACGGTTACTTACAAACACTGAAGTGGCAACACGCAGGTGAAACAGCCCTGCTCCATCACCGTGCCCCATTACATCCACATCAGATCGGCACCTTGCCTACGCACAAATCCCTAGCAGTTCATAGAACCCATCACCAAATCTCATTTACCCTTCTTGAAAGAGGCTCCTTTTTTCAAAATCAATTGGTTTTTATTTCTCCCTCTGGACCAATTAACATTAATACTTAATGAGCTGGTCTTTCTATTGGACACTGTGCCACCACTACATGGTTGTTGCACATGTTGACCTCCCTACAAGTCGACTACAAATCAAACAATATTCACCTGCAGACACTTGACTTGAAAAAAAGAACGACAGTTTGGCCACCATGACTGCTGTTGTCTCAGCAACATGAGAAACAATGGCAAGGCTCGAATTACAAAGAGAGACACCTATAAAATCACAAGGATAAAGTGATGGACCCATTGTGGTGCAACTAAATAATCTCCTTGGGTAGTTTGCCAAATCCTTTTACACCATTCACTTCTGTTGGATGTGCTGCTATGGAGGTTAGTGCTATTGTGTTAAGTGTCACGACTAATGCAAGTCACTGCTTGAGCAGAAAGGTCCATTTGTACTGGTGTCCCACTCTGCCAGAGAGCCGGCACGAACACCGACACAAACTGAAATACACACCACTGCTGTGTGGTTGCTACACAAAAGGATTCAAGATGCTGATGACTTTGCCATCACACAAAAAAAACCGCATCGTGCCACCGCGCGACGCCCGTCACCTGCTGCTGTTCTCCTGTTGTGCCGCCGTGTGTCTCAAGCTGAGAGGTAAGTGTCTAATGTCACATCCTGGTGAACAAGCCTGAAGGGTCACATAAGGATGATGTGCGACTGTAATCAGACTCCTACACTTCAATGCCTCATCTGATTAATTCAGAGGATGAGCCTGACACGGTTACCCCCACACACACACACCACAACAACAACAACAACGAGGAGGAAAAAAACCCTGTCTTAAGCTCCACAATTTCACTGTCTACATCTTGCCACATTGTGAACTTCTACATAAAAGTAACCCTGTTCATTTTTGAGTAATAAAATATACCAGTTGACCATGAAACAGCTTCATCTCCTGTGTGAAATATGAAATTGGAGTTTCGGTGGAGAAACTGATGTTGGTTCCACATGCATTTATTTTATTTCTTGTAGCAGGAAACAATTCAGTGACTCTGCTGCTTCAGAAAATGGAGTGATGCAGCACATTTTTCCTTTATCTAATAGAAGAACATTAAGAGGGAAGACAAGTAGAAGCAGAATCTAATCAGGCCTCTCAGGACAGAACATTACATCCTGTGGAGAGATGTTGGATTGGCGAATTATAGACTTGACTCTAAACTTTGGAGATGGATCGCTTCATTTCCACAAATGAGTTCATGATTAATCAAGTTCAAAAACTGCGTTTACATAGTTTAATAATGAAAAATGTTTTATAGCTGTTGCTTTGGCCTCCGGCTGATAATTATGTTTGCTTATGGAAGCCTGAATTTCAAGATTTCTGTCAAGTAAAAAAGCTCTCTAGCTGAAATGACAGGAAAGGACCAGTGAGCAACAAGTGAGCAACAAGTTGAGCAAGTTTTATCCAACTACACCACTCCATGTCCAAAACCACTGGGCCAGTACAAGAGGGATTATGAGCCATGTCAATAGCTCCCTGCCCTAGGGAGGTGGGGCTGCTTGCTGCCAGGGGGTCCATTTTGGACAAAGCGGTTGTTCTTCAGTATCGCTGCCTCTGTTAAGGCCCTCTGTCTCAGGTTATTTCTGCTGACATGACTCACACTCTTGAAGCGAAATTTGACTCAATAACAGCCCAAAGACCACAATGGGCATCATTCTCCGCTGCTCCCTTTCAGGGCATCAAGATAAACAAAGTCAGTCTCATCCAGTCTGTAAGGGGATTACAATGTTCGGATCTCAGAGAGACGGAAACGTAGTGAGTAAGAGAGGGGTATTAAACACAGTTCCATCAGGCACCTGTTGCCTGTTTGCTATATGCATACCTTGTGGTCTTTGAAACAGCAGCACTGCCGACTTTTGTTGTGGTTGAAGTGCTGGGCTTTGGGACAGAGGACGCCACTGGTCTGCTGGTAGAAACTGCAAAAAAGAGAAGATGATAGGGCCGATGAGATTGGATAGAAAAAAAGAAAACAATGACAGAAAACTTAAAATGCTTACACACACACACACAATTATTTTTACTTATTTATTATTATTATTATTATTTTAGACACACCTGCGGTTTTGGGTTTTGCTGCATTAACAGTCTCAGCTACTGGTCTCCTCTTGGTGCCATTCACTGTTGTGGGTTTGGTACCATTTTTTGCTGTGGCAGCAGCAACAGAGGAAGTCTGCTGTGTAGCCGATGCTGTTGCACCCAGTGGTCTTTTGGGTACGGCCCCCGACGCTGATGCTTTTGCTGCGGTTGGCGCCGTCGTTCTCTTGGCCACAGCTGCAGGGACGTTGTTGGAGGTTTTGACATTATTCATCGTACGGTGTGAGGCAGTACCTGGCCGTGAGTTGGATCCAGAAGCCCCTGCAGATTTGGCTGTGGGCTGTGTTTTAGTTGCAGGCTGTATTTTAGTCGCAACAGCTTTTGGTTTGACTTTGGGCTCTGACGCCACTGGCTTGCCATTGGCTTTTGGAGCAGCAGCGGGCACGGCAATGTTCGCAGCATCTTCTGGTTGAGATGGTTCTTGTTCTGTTGAGTTGTCCTGCAATGAAGGGGTCTCTGCTATCGCTGCAGCTTCCGTGGGCTCTGTGGTTTCCATGGTAACCCCATCCGGTTTCATCCCCTCCTCCAAAGTCGTGGACACCGGTGTTGCTGCTGTTTATTAGGGTCCAGTAGCTCACACTGGTCTTGGATGACAAACTCCTCTCACACTTTAATATCCTGTAGAAGCAAAGCAGAATAAAAAATTAGTATCTTAAAATGCAGAATTGATCCACTCATGAAGTCATAACATCGTCTCTGTTGGCCAAAGGAAATTCCGTTTATGGCGAGGGGCCTTCGTGGAATTTGGGGGAAATCAGAAAAACAGGAAGTGAGCAGTGTGAAATGCCAACCAAACTCCTCTTTAAACCGGTCACTCCTTCGCAGTCGTTTAACACATAACCGACAAAGATGATGCAGCATAATGCATGACACAGCAAAAACTAACTTAAAAACACCACAGTTCAAAGAAAAGTGGAATTTTTAAACACACGATTTATGGGGAAAGGAATACAAAAAGTTGATGACTTGTGACTGTGCTCCAAATGGCTTCAAGTATGTTGAAAGAGGAAAAAGCTGTGGTTTGGGTTGGTCTTGAAAGCCAAGAGAAGCTTCACAATCTCCTGCCATGACACACAGCCCACAGAGCGAGCAAAGAGAGGAGACGGACAACAAGTAGTAAATGGCCCATTTGTTGGGCACTGCTTTCCTTCACGTTGAGCAAACGCAGATGGTAATCATCAAGTCGCTCAGTGACTACTTAAAAGAGATCTGTGTGCTGGGAAATTCCTCAATTGACAGCACTGGGAATGAGTGTGGAGTATAAGAGCAGGATAAGAAGCTGCAAAGGGATGGTGTGTGTGGAGCATGTGTGTGTGTGTGAATGGAGTTGAATTCATTAACCTAAGTCTAGCTTCCTCTCTCTCAGACTAGACAGAGCTCCTCCTGGATCCGTTTGGGTTTATCCTCCTTCCCTTCAATCATCCTCTCCACCCACACTCACCATTCCTCTGCCCCTCTGGCCATCGTATTTGCTACCCGCCCCCCATCCGATTACGCCCCTCTTTTTTCCTATAGCCACTTGTTCTCCTCAACTCCTTAGTCCCATCCTCCCACTCCTAATAGATCTGCTTCCAGTAAATTGCTACACAGATGGTCTAGCCAGTAGAGGCTCTGCGTGGCCCAGGAAACAAGCTGTGCAAGAGATGGATTGAAGAGGAAACTAAATATTGAGATGGATAGAAATATACAGCAAAGACCTCCGTTGACAAAAGCTATGCAATAAAACAAACACCTTTAAAAAATAAAAATAAAAAAAAGGAGATATATAAAAAGCAAAGGGACAGTACACAAACACATGTTGACCAGAATTAGGTCAAGGTAAGAAAGGCATGAGTAATAACTATAGTAAATAAATAATAATAAAAAATATCTTTCCAAAAGCAAAGTTTTCCATAAATGTGAGATTACCAACTACATAATAATCAGTGATACTAGAACATACTATTGCTTATACAATGATTAATGTTATTTAAGCAACCGTATTCATCTCTGGCTGACTGATATTTTAGGATTACTTGCATTGGAGAAGGAACACCAATTCTTGTCCTAAGGTCAAGAAACAGTTTGTTCACTGGTTACACATTAACAACCAAGGCAATGTGATACTGGGGTGCTGTTTCACCATTTACCAGATGAAAAGATCTATACTTGTCATCAATGCAATGGTTACCAGTTGAGCCAAAAAAAACAAAAGATTAATCAAATCTAACCACAAGTGGATAAATATCCATTTGTTGCCGCTCCCGGAAAGACCCGTTTGGCCAGGTAAGTACTGATAATAACTACACAACTTCACAGACCACAAACACACCTGTACATGTAGCCAGTGAAACCCACAACTCTCTTGTTCAAAAAATCCCCAGGCTCCACCTCTTCAGTTCAGTCATGCAAGCTTTAAGTTGAACTCGCCTTGGCTTTCAACTGAACCTCCACTCCTACTGCCCCCTCTGTTATATTTCCTTCTCCTCTGGTATCAGTAGTTACAAATCTCACAGAGAGAGGAAGCCAAGTGGTGTCGAGTAACAATGTTTGGATTGTCCCTTCTTTTGGAAAATGTCAAGCTTCAAATGAGGGTGAATTAGCTAATGTGCACAGCCCTTGGGACAGCGCTGAGCAGCTCCATTAACATCAGTCCATTTATATGGACCAGGAAGGGTATGAAGCCATTAGCAAATTGGGAACCATAAAGCAGAGATCTAATTGTAAAATAAATAAATAAATAAATAAATAAATAAAATGTGTTATCACTTTGGTAGAAACTGTCGAAGCAAAAAAACGACAAGAAACACCAACTAGGTGGCTCCTCCTGATAAGACATCCTAGATCTTAATCTTGACAATATGTGTACAAAAAAAAGGCACACTTTAACAGATACAGGTCAAACTTGCCCCTTGAAGAAAGTTTGTGGATCCATTTGTGAATAACCCCCACCCCCATTTTACTCAGACAGGAGCTGGTCCAAACACAAAGAGGGGTGAGTCGGGGAGTTCGTTGGCACTGTGACGTGCATGGCATGGCACAGTTTTGCCAGTCCAGCTACTAATGCCAGGGGCTTAGCAGACAGCAGCATGAATCACATTCCTCATGCGATGACCCCTTTCTGGGCAAGTAAAGGCATCATCACTGACCAGCTGAAAACTATGTGACGCAGCACAGAAAGGACGCGAATGGATCATTAAAATCCCATCCACATCGCACAGACAAGACTTTTACCGAATAACAGCGAGACCGCTCTGTAGCCTTGGTGTGCGTTTCCAAATCCCTCAGAAAATGTCACACTTGACACCAATGCTAAACTCAATTTGGTGCCTCTTCAAGCTGTTGACACCTAGCGGGGGACACGCTGGGTCAGGGATCCAGAATTTATGTTGTGAAAAATTACTGCAGCGTTTAAAAAAAAAAAACTGGTCAAGACGACCGGCCTCATGCATTTTGATGAAATACAACAAGAAAAAAATCTGTTCTCTCAGTCCACATTTGCATAACAAATCCTTGTTCACTGAAGATTTATAACTATATTGAATGAGGACACGGCATGTTTTCTTCTCAACCAGCCCCATAGCTTGAAACACAAAGAGCTTAGTACCCCTGGTAACAATTACAATGACTTGTAAGTATTGTGATGACAAAAACAAAAGGTAGAATAGCTGAAAAAGCTACAGCAGCGGTATACTGTATGTTAAGCCAAAGCAGGAGAAAGTTGTGTTCATAAATGCAGCAACCACTCTGTAAGATTGATAAAGAGAGTCTGTCTAGACGGAGAAAGAACTCGATGGCCTCGGTGGTATTTACATTCCCCTTCTTCTAATAAATAACTACGGCCTTATGCATCATTAAATCTTCCTCCTGACCTGTCTTAAGGCAGTTAAATTACATCTGCTGTACCCCGTCTCTCAGTGTGTTGCTCTACGCGTCCAGACATCGGTTGTGGTGCCTGATAAAATGGGTCACTTTTAATACTGTGTCTAATACAAGCAGAGAGGGATTTAGTTGTGTTGAGAGCATGGTAGGGGTTTGGAATGCATTGTGCAGACTGGAGGAGGAGGTGGTGGAGGGGGGGAGGGGGGGGGCTGCTGATACTGATGCTGGGGCTTAATGACATCTGTAGATCTACAACTATCATAAAGCAGCAACTGTTAATATACACACACTCACACACTAAACTGACTGCAGATAAATACAAACACATAACAGAAGGACTATTAGGCATATTTTTCTTTGTGCACATTTTTGTATCAAAGCTGAAATTCTTTGTTGAGTAACAGAAAATAATATTAGAAAGCCTCATGATAACTGATTTATTTATACAGCTACATTTATTCCAGCTGCTCACAATTCCTCAGGTGAATTCTTGTTGTCTTTGCCAAATGACAGTTCAATTGTGCAAACAGGAAATCAAGTTAAGGAAGGTCTTGACCCCAGGAACAATAGCTGCCGTCTTGTACAGCAGCTAATGGGGATCTAATAAACAAACAAACAAACCAAAAGTCAAAAAAGAAAACGATATTTGCACATGAAATGTCCTTTGCATGACGTTGGGTTTCTACTTATAGAAAGTGAATGCTTAAAGCAGCAGCGGTATCAAGAGCACATCCGACCAATCCACATTCCAGCGCTGCAGACTTCCGCTCGTCTTCAGGGCTACACAGTGACAGCTGGCGCTCTGTGTGTGTGTGTTTGTGTGTGTGTGTGCGCGTGTGTGTGTGTGTGTGTGTGTGTGTGTGTGTGTGTGTGTGTGTGTGTGTAAAAGAGTGAAAGGGTCATTGGCAGGCAAGTGGGTGTGTTACACTGGGGTTAAAGGATGTTCTGACTGAGTCCATTGTAAGTTTAATAAAGTGATTATTACTTGCATATCAAAGTGCATGCCGACTATTTAACAACTAATAGCTGGAGTTAGGCGTGTTCTTGTTGCACCAATTAAAGGGGTAGTGACTAAGGGACAGCTGGTCTTAAGTGGCTGCTGTCCCGTTATTACTTAAAATCCAACACCAGTTCATAAATTGTAATAAAAGTGTGTTTTAGAAGAATAAAAGTAATCAGAAAGACATGAAAATGTCATTTACAAATTTATACACATGCAGAGCAAAGAAAGTGAGACAAGAATGTCGTGGCCCGCCACTTCCTGCATTCTCTCAATTCCACAGGCGCACTTGATTCATCTACAGTGTTTCTTGAGCCACACCTTCGGACATTTTGGCTTGGTGAACTTGACCAAACTAACAGGTCTGGGAGTGTTTGGCAGGCAATGTTGTCTGAGTGTGTTACGATAATGAGTGTGTGTGACAGAGAGAGATGTGTACACAGGAAGAAACACAGGAAGCATTGAGTGCAAGTGTGTGTGTTTGTGTGTGTGTGTATGTGTTTGAAACTGTGTGAGGATAGAAAATGAAGGTTTAGAGGGAGATGGGAGCCAGTTCATGTGATGGAATGAAAGAAGAACAAGAGATTCAATCATATTTGGGGAAACGGGGAGGGTTCCTGACCTGGAGCTCAGAGCAACAGAGTAGCTGTGGAAAGCTGCTCTCACTTTCACTCAGAATCCTTAATGCCTAGGACTAAAAAAATAATAATTTACAGAAGTAGCCCACAGTGACCAATGAGGAACCTAAAAGCAAATTCATGTCAAATGTGGCTAGGTAAACTGACTCCAATAAAAACGGGACATTGTGTGTGTGCGTGTAAAGGCTGGCTGCTCCATCAGACCATACAAGGCAGCGGTGCTGTTTCTGCCGTATCATCAAGTGAGTGTTTAGTTCACACACTCACACACACGCATAGAGTGACTGAGTTGGAGAGAGAAAGAAGAGAAATTCAATCTGCTGTAGGAACACAAACGCCTCAAAGCACGCTGACAGGAGAGGCCGAGTTCATACGAACTGTTGGAGCCTTGAATATGTGAACACACAACTCTATAGAGGACGTTGCTCAATAGTCGCCTCCATCTATGCACATGATGTCTTTACAGCTCCCTCACTCCAATACATTAGATCATGAGACCTTCAGGAGGTTTTATCAAAGGAAAAAAAGAGAAAGGGAAATTTATCAACAAAATCTATTTCACTAAAGCGACTTTAAACTCTGGCTCTGGCTGAGTACAACAAATGAGTATCACAATATCAACTAAAGAGGTCAAGCTTGTGTTGTACAATAATGTGCAAGCAAAACAGAAGAATGCATTCATAAAAAAGGAGGAAATATTTAACAAGAATGCAGTGTGCTCTCTTTGGCCAAACAGAGATGATAACACAGTTTTATGAAGTTTCGATAACCAAAGAAGGAAACGATGCAATCACTCATTAACAAACTAAGAGATTTAACTTAGTCTTTAAATAGCCGTATACTGTATGTATGATTTCATGATAACTTTTATTTCCACATCAATCAACAGGAAATTATGAGTTCAGCCACTTCAGAGACCTTTGTAAAAAAGTAATTCATCTGGCCTCCGAGGCACAGACAGGGGACAAGATAAGTCCATCTGTGTGCGTAAAGAGCTCAGTTTGTGAAATACCTGCCTGCACTCCACGTTATATTGGATCATTTTGCCGAACTTAAAATGATGGAGGCAGCTTGCACCAGGTAAAGAAACGACCAATAAACAAACATCAAGTCAGTGAAGGCTGAAGTAGTTTGTCAGCTGCTGTCACTGTCTGTGCAACACAGCTATTGGATTATTGACTTCTGGCACAACGTCCCACCAGCTGTGAAGCGCACAGGCGTGTTCAAACGGAGATTCTTTGTATCTATGGAAATTGCCTGTCAGGAAACCCGCTGCTATAGTATGGAAGATGTTTTACTGGTTGCCTGAGAGGATGAATCAGTTCAGAACTGGTTTCTTGAGTACTGCCATCCTCTGCCATCGTGTAACATACTCAGATGTGTGGTCTCTTTTCAAGCACACACTCTTTCTTTAAGTTCTTTTTTTCTGACATAAAACAAGGCACACATCAACTGTCAGCTGTACATAACTCTTAAGACATGGCCAAGGTGCGCAGATCAGAGATGACTGTTTACATTACAACACCCACTCATCTCTGGCAGCATTCCTCAGCAGGCTGCCCAACAGACAGAGTGAAACCACACACACCGAAAGCAACACAGCCCTGTTTCTTGCGGGGCGCAGTGAGGGCATTCTTTCTCAGCATGGTCTCACTAAAAACAAAACCACAGAAACACACACTGTGTGTGAACACTCCCTCGATCTGCTGAGAAAAATGGGGGGACAGTAAGAGCTATTCCAGGCGCTGACAACACATCACACTGACCCCTTTTCCTCTAACAAGCTTATCACAAGAGGGAAAGTTTACTGAACTTTATCTTCATAAGTAGTAACATCACTTTTCCCTTTGCCTGTGCATCCACTGTGAACCTGTTTTTTTTAAATGAGAGCTGTGTGCCCCCGTGCCGGCCTCAAGGAATCAAAATGAAACAAAGTTAAATAACCACTAGAGCTAATGCTTGTCTATAACTTGGATTGCCTTTTAGTTTTTTTGTGCTCGCACAACTAAAGTCTAAACATCAAGACAGATGGACACTTTGGGTGCAGCAGAGCTTTCTGAAGAGCTTCTTATTGGTCTTTTGCCTCAGCATCAGGTCTTGTCTCCTGCCCCTGTCAGTCTCCATCATGGACTTTTTATGATTACGTGTACGTATGTGTGGAGTGCAATGCTACTGTCAGAGCCTCCTCATCTCTGCCAGGAAATGATCAAGATAAATGGTGCTCGATGCACCTCGTTATCAGTAGACAAAGAAACACATTAACCCCTAAATGATCTTGCAGACTGGTTGGATTCTCCTCATCTGTCCACATAACACTGTGTGTGCATGTGCCGACAAGCTCCATACCGTTTTCTTTCCAAGACTGCATTTGTATTGACAGATGCTTCCCTTCAGTAAGTTTCCTTGCCGTCTACAGACTGCAGCATCTGTGGAGAATCCCTGCATTAAGCAGGAATTCATCCAAAGAGAAATCTAAGGCCAACACTTGACTATAGTCTATAGTCTAGCCCCCAAAGGCCAAGCCATGACAATTGTGAACTTTAGAATCAAACTCTACTTTGGTCAAGGCTAGGTACAATACAAAACAAAAAAAAGTACAATAATTATTAGCTCCCCCTCCCCCAACAAGTGTGACGCAGACAATGGCTTACAACTCTAACTTTGATAAGATTAGTGGAAAGCTCCATGGGAAATGAGCAGCATCATGATTATCTGTGTAGGCAGAGTGCATATAAATAAATAAACCTAAAGAATAAACTGGTGAGAACAAGTTAGAGATGCTCTAGCATAGTCAATACTCTTGGGAGAAAAGAAAAACAGACCTTTGTCAAAGAAGGGGGGGGTCTGGACTTGACATCAAGCAGGCAGCTTATTCTAATCAATTCCAGTGGGGATACTAACATGTGCTAAGTGACTGTAAGATACTCGATAAGGCCATTAGGAGCAGGTGGTTAAGTGTGGCTACAAGTTAAGTGGCCTAAGCCAGTTAGCCTTGAAGGGAGTGGCAGCTACCAGGGGGTGGACTCGGGGCTACTGGCAGCGCAGTGGTCTACGAGGCTGTGTGGAAGTGGGTTACAATCTGCTCTAACCTGGCTGGGTTTTCATAAAGGCACCAGCTATAGGCCCTGTGGCCGTCACCACAGCCCCCAGGGGATCAAGTTAAGGCGGTAGGGTGGCATCATTGACCATCAGGGGGATAGGAGTGAGTGTGTGTAGCCAGAGCTGGTCCAAAAAGAACAGCGACAGTGATAATCTTAAGTGTTTGTGTGCTGAACTGAGTTTAACATGAGGGCACCGTGAGGGGGTTGGTGGGCAGACAAGCTCTATTGTCTGCAATTTGCACCATGTAACCCCCCCTCAGGCATAGTGGTGCTGAGGGGAGTGGGGGTTGGATCTGAGTGGATTAACTGGTGCAACGGGACAGAGGAGCAGCTGGCATGGGTAACTTCACCCAAAAGACCCCCAGGGACATCAAAACAGGCTGCAGGGGGGAAAGATGGAAAGATGGGTGACACCTCGTTCATACAGTAGATGTACAAATGACATGATGGATGTAGTGTTTGCTTGACTGAACTGAGGTCTGTTAGCCTGTGACAGCTAAGTCTTCTTTACCACACAACACCATGAAGACACGCAGACCTAGCTTGTCTCATACACATAATATTGTAGTAAGTTGCAAATCATGAACTGTAAATACCTGGGGGGGGAAAAGCATCAGCTTCAGGTCAGACTTTTTCCCACACACACTTGCTTGTTTGCACTTTCTCTTACTTTCATACACACCTGTCCATAAAAGTGAAGAAGTGAGCTGCTCATCTAACTTTGTTTAAACAGAGGATGCTTGACAGTATTGAGGATGCCAGGTCGGCATGAGATGAATAGACAATAAAAGGTGCCAAGGGAGTTATAGAATGAAACCACCATGGCTATAAAGAAAAAAACTCACAAAAGGACCTTTGTCCAAGTTGTTATCTCCCTCTCTTTTTTATTTCCTGTTGCTTCCGACTCAATTAACTAATAAACGGTAGAAAGGGGCTGGATAAGACTGTGCAGGTATAAGAAACACTGAAACCCTTCCTTCTGTTCACATCAACTTCGTTTAAAAAAAAAAAGGCTCTAGCATTTTCAGTAACTTGAGTTCAACATAAAAACAAGAGTCAAATTAAGCAATTCTGTCAGGAATGGTTAGCTGCAGAGAAGCCAGAGCTGACATCAGTTTTCCTATATTAAAGCCAGCAGCTACTCTCCTGTGCACCAGCCAACTGGCTATAGACAAGCAGGCAGATAGTCAATATAATGCTGGAGAGCCTGCGGGCCAGATCAGTTACCATGCCTCTGACAGGGCAGGGTGAGCTGAGGCCAGATGGACACTGATCCCACACCTCATCTGCCGGCCTCTCTGGCAACAGCCAAACCCACAGTCACGCCCCTTAACAGTGAGAAATACACGCACACACACAAACCAATTACTCAACACATAGGATTGGCTTTCTGATGCATGTTAAGATGCAGAGCCAAGGATGAGATGAGAACAGGATACAGCGAGCCTGCCCAACACAAACAACTGCACACCTTTATAGCTACTGTGCACTTATAAATCCAACTCAGACAGACCTGGATCAATAACCAAATTGATCTAAATGTACAGCACTGCTTCAGTAATGACAGCTGCAACATACTGCTAAGGGGGAGGGGGAAGCCTCTCCTTTTATACAGCTGCTGTGTTTTCAAATGTAGGTTTTCCTATAATCTACACTTCTGTGTCATTACCTGCAAATACGTATAATGGCAAAGCTGCAATTAAAAAAAAAAAGGATAGTCACACAGCATAGTATTTCTGTGGGGTAACATTCAACGCTACCAAAGTGAACCAACAAACAGACTCTGAAAGTGCTGAGTTACTACTTTTAATAATTACAGTGCACCGAGCCCAGATTCACAGTCCCAGACAGACTGAGTGCCTAAAAACGCAGCGCCAGCGTCCACCACTTTATCCTAATGGGCAGGAGTGTGCCAGCCTCCAAACCACAGTGACGAGAGCTACAGCACCAACGCCGTCTCACAATCTCACTGCTCGACGGCCAAGAGCGACACAGGGAGATGCACAACAAACCCTGAAGGGTGGGTGATGAAATACAGTTTGTTGCCCCGAGTGGCAAATGCAGCAGAGCAGGAAAAATTTCGGATTGAATTCCCATGGGTGTGGGACCGAGCCTGACACTGGTTGCAGGCTGGGTAAGCAGCTGCCTTCCAAGCAGATGCAAATGCTCTAGAGTCTATGCTATACAGGGGATGTGTCTTCCCCATTCAGCTGCCTTGACTCCAAAGTGACTCCTCCTCGGACAAGGGACGGACTGAGAAGCGACATCCCTGTGGTACAAATAGCCTTTGCAGATTAAAGTTCAGTACCAACGCTTTCAACAGAATACCAAAAAAACCAACCTATTGCTGAAAGGCAATAAATCAAGATGATGCCATTTAAAACAACAACTTCTGACATCTTAAAGATCAAATGATAAATTGATTAAATGTCACAAGGGCTCAAAACTTGTGTGAACAAAACAATATATTGATTTTAAAAGAAAAGAAAAAAGAAACATACTAATACAAACCAGTTATTTAATTATTTGTAGCCCCAAAGTAAAATGCTAGGCAGGTGGATGCTTTGATTTCTATTGCATGCACACAATTAAAAACATTAACTTTTGCATTCATTCTGTATGGGCTACACATGGATCAATTCAGATTATATTGCACTGACCTTCCTTTTCACCTTTAATTTAAGTGAATTAGTCTAATCATCTCTCTGATGTGACTAATTGCAGCTTTAAAAAAATAATGTTCCATAATGACTATGAATACCAAAAGATAAAAAAGTATCTGGTAAGTACATTCTGTTCTCACACCATGTGATTGTGGTGGGAAGGAAATTTAAACCCTTGACCCTGACATCCATAACCACCATAACCTCTCACAGCTGTTACACTGATGCACACACGCAAAGCTGAACAAACAGCACAAATCAACCATTAGATGTATTAATCCTACACTAAATCCTGACACTGGAGACAGTGGATGATGACCACTTTTTGGTCACAAGCCTATCATCGCAAATCAAATCTTGACGCTTAGAGAGAGAAAAGGTGTAGGCTACATGAGTACATGTCCACAGGGTGTTCAGAACTTGTAACAGTAGTGAAGATGTTTCAGTGAAAAGCAAACAAACTGCAGAGTGGGTATTTCACTCATTCGGTCACTGAGCATTGAGATTTGTTCCACTTCCCCAATATGTGGCATCCATCTTAAAGCGTCTACTGCTGCAGTGTCAGCCACGGTGCCACCTGCATTTTTTTCCAGACTGTCATGCTTGAAATAAACAACTGCACCCACCCCACAAGGCACCAGACCTGCATGAACTACACATACCAAGAGATGGGGGGGCATGCCATACACTGAACTTAAAACTTAGCAAACAAGTAAACAAACACAAGGAATAAAGTTTTCACAAATAATTTGTCACAATCAAATCCATGTTGCACCAGGCTGTGGAGATTTTCTGTACTACCACTCGTTTTATGAATGACACAACTCCTGTTCAAAGATGTAACTCCCTTTGTTTCTTCTTTTCAAATCATCTTACCCAGCCTCTTTATGTTTCGGGAGGTTACAGGGAGCAGTGAAATGAAAACTATTCTGAGCTTGTCCACTGGCCTTTAGGAAGAGGAAAGGGAAACAGGAGGTGTGGACAGGGGAAGGAGCTTTGCAGTATAACACAAGCTGTGTTCCTGTTCGGAGGCTGGATCTTGCAAACCTGAAGGGTCAACAACAGTCTTACCTCGGAGAGAGACCAACAATAATGACTCAATGGATGGATTCATTTGCTTCCCTAATCCTCGATGTTCTGTTTAGAGAATTGTCGACTCATTTTAACACATATAGCACTAGCACTGCCTGATTATCCTATCACTTTTTTACTTTTAATGTAGTTTGCATGTTTCAGAGGTTTTTGACTCAAAATGACATCACTTCTGTTTGGAGAGTGTCTGTTTTGGGTCTCAAAGACCTACACTGTGAAAACATGGTGAAATACGATTGATGACGACATGCTCTTCATCCTTGATTGGATGCAACGGTAAACTTGACAAACAAAAAGGAACATTTATTTGTTGTTGGTAATGCATGTTACGTATTAACATATTGACCTGTGCGCAATGGATTGTGGGATACTCAATGATAAATAAATCTTTCCAAAATCCATCCATCTGCTGCATTCGATAAAACCATCCAAACATCGTTGTCATGATGTTTTTGGACTAGAAACACAAGTTGGGGTGGATTTAGCCCTTGAGCCTTTAGCGACACAGTACCAGTGACCCTGCAATGAGCCAATGGAGCTTTGCCTGAACATCAAAAAAGGCACGAGGGACAGGCCATGTGCATGTGTCATTCACACTTGGTTTCACACCCTGCTGACGATAAACTGCTCAGTAACAACTCACACACCCATAGGAGCAGCGGTACATTGATTTTTTTTTTTGGGGGGGGGGTTCCACACTCTCCAATGACTTTCCACATGTCAGATACATTCAGAAGCCAAGGACAGAGTCACTGGTCCTGCCCACCACACCCACTGGGCCTAAACACACCAATTATGTCATGTTGACTCCGAGCCAAAACCTGAATAATAAACAACATCCCTCCATCACTGAGATCTGCAGGCGATGCTGTCTTTTCTCATACCACTCTGCCAAGTCTAGATTGCTTATTGTGCAGGAAAAAAAAACAAGAATGACAGCAAGTTTGGCAAGAAACAAAGCAAGAAGACTTAAAAACTCTCAAGAAGAGAGACAAGAAATCCAAGGTCCAATTTTCAAATCAATATCAAGACATATGACATGTGCTGACACATAGCCTAAGTTTTATAAGCCAAGTGACTTCAAATGATCTCAAATTATAAACATGACATCTGAGACATTAAAGAGATTTCATCTTTATGATCAGTGCATGGACAATTTCACAAAATATTTAATAAGGCATAGAACACTTTAAAAAGTTTTTTCCCCTCCACAAGTATCTAACATTTCCAATACTGCCAATATCATACTGTTTTGACCCTGTCAAGGACCCCTGGGTGGTCTCTGGCCCTTACTCTTGGAGCCATTGTTTTACAAGTTACTGGGTGTTTTTCCAAGCCTCAAGTGGAGCTTTAATAACACCATTTGTCTCTGGGAACAAACAGGCTGAATTCACCCTGGTTTAGCAAAAGGCCCAGTCCAGCCTCACAGAACAATAGCGGTACACGCCGGGGCAGCTTGCAGAGCAGAAACACATGAAGCCAGTCAATAAAAAACTGAGCCTGGTAAGACAGGACAGCAGCACCGACCAACACTGTAGCTAAACCTAAACATGCAGGAATAACCCCCACGTTGGTATCAACACCGCCCAGGGAAGGCTAACATTACACATCCATCATCACATCCAGGCACCAAGTGGCCACTCCACATTACAAAGAGGACGACAGGCTCCCAAAGCACGTCATGTTTGGTCTGTGCATTCACTACACATGAAACAATGTGTGCGTTTTAAAGCAAAACGGTCATTTTGAGGTAGCTAGTGTGATGTTGAGATATTTCACATTAAACGAGATTTTTTTTAGAATAATTCCCCTCGCGCTGGAAACGTTGCAACGTAGTAAATCCTCCGTACCTTTCAACCACCGCCTCTGCTCCTCAAAGACTCCGGGAGAAACAAACAGTCCCCTCCCTCCCTCCGACTCCAGCGTGGAGGTAAAAAAAAAAAAAAAATGCACTGAATATGTCGACAAAACCGTAAATTTAACCGCACTAACAATGGAGCCGCGCACTCAGCGGCGGGGCGTCCCTCTCTGTGTCCTTCCCTCCACGTTTGAGCAGCGGCGGGCGGCGGCAGGCTGCTCCCCTTCATGAAGGATGGACCTGGGCGGGAGGGGAGGGGTTGGTGGGGGGCGGGTGGAGTGGAGGCGCGGGGGGGGGCTGAACGACCGAGGAGTCCGTTTTGAGGATTGAAGGCGAAGCGTGGTGGTCAAAAGAGAAAAATGCAGATTAAATCCCGCGAGCGCTCCAATCAAACGCGCGAGACTTATGCAAAGCAGGAGTGACGTCAAATTCAAACACAAGCCCCAGCTAGAAAACTATGAAAAGGTATTTATTGTACTTCCTGACATTTAATGGAATTTGTTAACAGTGATTATTACACACCTATGTATTGACATGACAATATTTATTTATTTTTGTTTTGTTTCTGTTTGTCTAATTTTCTTCATTTTCTACTTATTTGAGTGAGATCCTTGCTGTATTTATTTGTTTTATCCATTGTCTTTCTGAATGTGGAGCAGCTCTCGTGTTGTGTTGTGTGTCGGTGTTTGACACTTTTTGTACACTTTGAACACTTAAATAAAGAAAAAAAATAATAAAAAAAAAAAAAAAAAAAAAAAGGTCGTGTGGTGTGGAGCGGTTTGGGGAGGGGTGGGGGTCCTAAACCTGCAGTCCTGGGGAGGTGCACAGCAGTTTAATATCATCATGGGAGGAGGAAGTGCTCAGATTAGGAAGACAAAGTTAAACAAATACTCGAATACAAGCAAAATCCACTGCTTTTGATAGTCCCGGTATCAAGAATCAAAGTAGAAGCATGTGACCGATATCTGATTCTGACATTATCAGATTGGTAACACAATGATGCATCAGTGTGTTGGCTAGGCAGCACTTTACTGCTGCTAGTTAGGTAGCCTCGTTTAGTCCAGTGGCTCCCAATCTAGGGGTCAGACTCAGACCACATTCACTGGGTCAGTTTATAGCACAAAATCATAAAAACTACTTTACAGGGTAAGGTCAAGACATTACTTTATTACTGAGAGAAATCCAACAGTTCCCACAAAGAGCAAGCAAGCACTTGGACAGGGAAGAGGAAAAACCTTCAGCAGAAATGGGCTCAGGGGTTGGCAGCCATCTGCTTCAACTGGTTGGGTTTGAGAAAAGAAAGAAGTGGTGGGGGAGGAAAGAGGATTTTCTACGAGAAAAAGATATAACTGGTAGTGGAAGTGTCTTAAAATGTATGGAGTCACTGTAGATTAAGAACTATATATCCTCAAACTCAGTTGTCAAACAGGAAGCTTTCAATAAACAATTGCAGCCATGCTCAGTAGATACTACCATAAAACCACAAATAAAGAGTAACTGTCAAAATTAAAAAAGAAAAGGCTGATAGCTTGACCTAGGCTAGGCTATGGGAAGCAACCTTCCCAATAATTTCCCCCTGCCTATCTTTCCCTGCATCCAGTTTGTGAAACATTAGCCTGAGCTTGACCTCAGAGTAACTCTTGTTTCATTTCAATCTGCAGTCGACAAGATAAGAGGAAGTGGTAACTGTTTCACTGGTTTCCAGATCCTGCAGTTATACGAGTTATATTCAACCACAAACAAGCATTTTAAATGTCAAAGTAGACTTAGAAGGCAGTGGTCTTGCACACGGTGTGCTTTTACCATTTCTATAACATTGTTTTATTGCCCACTGCTGTGTTCTATCATTGTCAGGTCTTGTTTGTTGCTTCTCTTTTCATTACATGTAAAACAAGTCAAGGACTGTTTCACATGACTGTCAGTACAATAATTGTTTAGTTTTTCCAATTAGTTTCATTACTTCCCTCCCTCCAGTCCGACTGCAGGTCAAATATGTGATTCCCCTCTTCTCTTCCTCCTTCACATTGCACAAAGATTTTTCTGTTTCCTGGGGTTTGGATAGTTGGAAGCGTGCCTGAATAAAAGCTTTAACATCTACATTGCTCATTTTCTTCACTCATATTCTTGCACAGTGTCCATTTCCCGATGGTACAAACCCACAATGGCTGCAAGTTGAATGCTTTTTTTTTTTTTAAAGTTGAGCTGCAGCTGCAGGCCCCACAATACAAATCAATGAAAAGAGAGAGGACATACAAAGACTATTGCAACTCACAGAGAGAGAGAGAAGAGAGTGAATGGGTTAAGACATCTGACATCAGCTGTTGTTTTCTCTAACAAAACTCAAAGAGGAGTGAACAGAGGGAACAGAAACATGTGAGAAAAGAAGTCTTGGACAAAAGTGAAGGGAGGAAAGAGGGCATACCAGAAATCATCAAACATGGATTAATCAGCGTGCCCATTCTCATTGTGGCTTGATGAGGGGTGAAACTGTGTGAGTCATGTCTCAGCTCTGCCTGTCTCCATCCACGCTCTTTACAGGACTCTGGCAGTGGTTTCATCAGCTGCCTGTCAGCCTTTCCAGTCGGCAAGAGGCCCTGCACCGGAGCGAGGGGGGAAAACCCAAAAATAAAGTGTCACTAATTCTTCAACTTAACTCAATCACTAAAAGCAGTTTTAAGGCTGGTACATTTGTAGCTTCTTCAAAATCAACGTGTTTTGACTGATTTCCACCAAATGATTTTATATAGCCTACTGTAAATGCAAATCTGAATCCAAAAGCTGCACCTAAAACTCTTGCTGCAGGAAACCAGCTCTTGGGTGTGGATCCACCAGAAGTATGTCAGTAAACCATTTTAGCCTCCTTGTTTTATTTGAGTAACTGGGCACTAATGGCATCCATCATTATATCAACGAGCTGAAAAAGCTGGTAAATCTCCTCACATCCTGCCCATGCATCCATTTCAGATTGCTTCATAATGTTGTTACACAAGGGTGTGGCTCAGTATGGGCTCTGGTAAAAAACAGAATTAGGATCATCTGATAATCTAAAGAGCTGTTATACACAGACTTGATTTCTTTTAAATCTCTTTCTTTAGTGTGGTCTGGTGGTCACCCATCTGCCCAAACATCTTGAAATGAAGACAGCTGCAAACACTGCCTGTAGCACAAAACCCACTCTGCAGGCCCCCACGCACAGACACAAACACACCGACACACAAGCACAACCTCATGCAGGCAGCTGCAGATTCACTGTCTGAGTGAACAAGAGAGAAAGGAAACCGCTGCAGGCCTGTTTTTTTTTTTCCTTTGTTAATATAAAAGTTCCTCAAGTGCAAACAGCAAGTCACAATTGAAAACCTGGAGCACATTTCAATTCAAGCTGAGATCAAACTGGCATTAACAGAAGACCACATCTGACACCAGCACACCGAGCAAGCGTATAACTGATCAGCAGTCTCTAGGGCAAGAGTTCCCCTCTGGGCTTTCACTGTATCAACAGCATGATTAGAGTAGTTTGAAATATCCTCTCACCGTGTGAAAAGGACGATTCTCTCTAGGAAGATGAATGAAACATGTTGAGATGAATTAAACTATGAACTGTACCTTTGCTTCCCCTACACACACACACACACTCCCAACATGAACCATTGAGAGTAGTACATAATGCATGATGATATTAGGTTAAGTGGGTGGAAAGCAAGGATGTGCAACATCAGCTGCCAAGCCTCGCTTAGAGAGCTCAATAACCAGGAAATGAGTTCATCATATTGGACTGTTCTGAAGAGAGAGAGAAAAAAAATACAGATTTGTAATTTCCCTCCTCAGAGCTTTGTGCTGCAGCGCCTCGCCTTAGAAGAAAATGTAGGATATTCACAGCTTCTCTTAGACTATGTGCAAAACAAAACTAAAAATCATAACTTTTTTTTCCAACTCTTTCATGTGCCTCATAGAAGTAGAAAAATATTGTTCTTCTCCTTTGGTGCTGTGATTCACGAGTCAGTGTCCACATACATGAGCTACTCACGCCCTCTTCTGGCAGTTCAAAGAAACTGCGTCTGAATAAAACATCTGTCGAGTCTTCCACAAACCCTTTTGCAGATCAAAGATGATCTGGGGAGTTTTTAGGAGTTAATTGGCAACATATATGATACCATGTAAATGACTTCATGTTTACATTTTACAAATAGTGAATATTATTTGAAAAAAAAAAAAACACTAGGAGAGGTACTAGATAATATCTGCGTGTATGAAATACTTACAAAATTTTTTTTTTATGTGACAAAATATGAGACGAGAGAGAAAATACTGTCATCTTATATTCAACTGTCCTGTTTCTGCTAAAATGAAACATCAAATCTGCTTAACAAATAAATTATTTAACTAGTCCAGTCTGTGACACTCTGTTACGTCTCCTAGTAGGAACAGTAACCCGACAACCAATGAAGAGAGGGACAAGGAGTGAAAAACCAAATTTTTTTTTAACTTTATTCACATTAAAACATTGAACAAACAAATAAACAGAGGTTTCTCCAGTGTGGATGGGGTAAGGAGGGCCGTGGGGGTCGTGCCAAAGAAATGAAATAAATAGAACTGACTAATTCTGACAAAACAAAAGGCCTGACTTACTTAGGCTATCTAAAAAAAAAAAGATCCATACACCAACAACCCATAGTGACTATAACATGAGAAAATATAAAGGGTACGCAGTCTTACCTTGGCCAACCTTCCCCACAACAAACCTCTCAGCTTTAGGCCGAGTACAACTAAGACCATGCAGGTCAACAATAACAATTGTGCGGTTTATGATGTACAGGGACAGACAGAAATAAAGTTATTCAAGCATTGACTAAAGATCTGGTCACTGGAGGACAGTTTTAGACAAAACAGAATAATGAAGACATGGCGAGACATTGTTTCAGCTCTACAAATATGTTTCTGACTCATTATATCTCCTCGTTATCTCCAAACCTGCTCAGTTTTATAAGGCAAATCAAGTTTTTTCTTTTAAGTCTAAACAAGCCAGATACAATTAGTTGACGTCCATCTGTGTGGTGAAGAGATGGAGAAAGGAGGCCATTTTTCTACCTTCTGAACTTTGGCATCATTACAGAAACATGCATATGGCTCTGGAGAGCAGCTTTCCTCCGTGTAGCTGACCACAGGCGATGCTGAGTGCTTCATTACTGAGTGAGTGCATCTCGTCGTATTGATCTTTACTCAGATAAATGCAACATAATCTACAGCAATCAAAGCAGCAACAAAAAACTAAACAGAGATCCACATTTGAAGGCAATGTGATGCTCGTGTAGTTGAACCGCAGACGGAGAATCTTTGAAACTTCATACTGTAGGTGCAGCGAACAGATCAAGTCAATTCACCACCTGAAACCACTTCCTGTTTGTGGTCCTGTTTTCTAGTATTATTTTAAAGGTCATCTCCCTGATTGTCTTAAAAAGTCAGACTACTAGAAAGTTAATGTTTTTTTAGTAGGCTACAGAAAACTGCTGTTTCAGAAAGGGTTTAGGTGATGAGAAGAAGACGGTGGATGTGTGTTGTGGGATGTATAAATGCCTCATTTTAAGAGCTCTGTCCTCAAGAGGTAACTGGATTTGAAATACTAAAATAAAAACAGTCCCACTTAGTATCTTGGCAACAGGTCCTGGTTCAGTGTTGTGCATTATTAAATAGATACAAAATACTGATACTTAAATAGCAACAAGGCACAGAGAAATGTCTTTGCATTAGCCATCCATGACGCTGCAGAGTCTTCCTCCTCAGACAGGGGACAGGTCCAGCCTTTGATCAGCCCTCAGTTTCTCCTTCATGGAGTCGAGGGCAGTAGAAATATTGTGTCCTCTGTTCAGAGTGCAGGTCCAGGTGATGGCAGTGACTCCTTCAGATGAGAGCTGAGCTTCGACCCAGACTGTACAGTATGTTGGTACAGACACACTGAGCATCAGGAGTGTGCAGTGTGTCCCTATGGTCAGCAGAGGGGGCTGGTGAGACCAGCATCAGTTCACCAGCAGGACCATAAGTCCTGGTCCTGAGGGGAAAATCAAAGACAGCTAGGTGGCACTGATTCTCGTCAGTCATGATATTTTATCTCATAATCACATTTTCTCATTTAGAAACACATAGGTGTGGCATTTTTACTAAAATATACTTGAAACATGTTGACAAACTGTTTGCATATGAAAACCTTGTTTTTGTTTTTTAATTCTTCAATCAATCAGTCAATCAACTTTATTTATATGGCACTTTTCTTACGTTTGAGTACAAAGTGCCTCACAGAGGATAAAAACAAAAAACCATGAACGACAAAGAAAAAGCATGAAAACCCAAACCTCCCACCCCCACAAATACACATAGAGATACAAATACAAATACATACACATACACACTCAAGCACATACATAGGCATATGCACAGACAGACAGACAGACAGACAGACAGACAGACAGACAGACAGACACACACACACACACACACACACACACACACACACACAAAGAGGGCTCTAGACCCCGAACTCCTAGACTCTAGAGCCTGGTGCATCCGATTCCGTACACTGTGTTATAGAGGTACATCTGTGATGTGGATGGGTTCTTGGGTTGGGTGCTGTGGATATCAGTAAGAATAATTTCAATGTCTTCCTTATTCTGTAGCTCTGACACTAATCTACTAGTCCGAAAAACTGAAATGATAAACTTTGAGTTGACCTCTTATTAGGCTACTATTGTGTTGCTTCGCCTAATGTGAATTTGCCTATGATCCATGAGGAAGTTATAAAGACTTTATATATAGTCTGTCACAAATTTCTCTCAGACCTCCGGTCATGCCCTGCTCCAAACAGAAGATTAGTGGTTATAACATTTGTTAAGCTTTTTGTGATGTGCAAAAGCTTTGTTTATAGGAGTAGCCTATCTACTGGTAATTCAGAACATTTTTATTGCAGTTTTGATTTATGTGCCGTAAACACTGTTTTAACGCTGTATTGTAAGCATGTTTCCAATTAGGATAAAGATGAATTTGGGGGAATTTGTCATGTTCTTGAGGAAAGCTGCTGTAAAATAACAATGGAGTTTAATATCTGAATATTTCATTTAAATATATATTAAAAAACAACAACATATAATTGTAAATATCATATATTTGTAATATACAGCAACATTGTACTGCAAGATTTTCTTCCGACAGCTTCAAACATCCTCCAGATGAAGCGGCAACAGCAGCGTGGTTCCGGGTGGCATTTGTCTGTTCTCGCGACATTCCGCGAGATTTGACTTTCTTCTCGTCAAGCATGGCCGCGCTGTATGAGGGTTACACGTTGTGCGGACTTGTTCCAGCACAAAATGGATCAAATTCAGGCATTCAGGGCATCGAACAGGAGAGAGACAGCGACCATATCATCGTCACAGACTCAACTAGATCTGTCACACTGTACAAGGTGAGTTTTGGTGTTTGTTTTGGGCAGGCTCTCTTAAACCGGGCCAGGGGACCAGTGCGACCCGTGCAACTCGTGCTGGCATCACCGACTCTTTGCAGCAACACTGACAGAAACCACGGACACGACAATGTACACTTTCTATAGCTATAACAGCTCTTTGACTCCCTTTCCGTGAAAAGCGAAAGCGAAGGGTGTTACGGGTTGAAGTAAAGCCATGCTAGGTTATAAAAACACGCAGGGTGGGTTAGCTAATGCTAGCTGTGTCCACCGCGCGGCATCCTGTTAGAAAACAACATGTAGCAGGCTCACCGCGGGTTTAGCTCGAGGCCAGCATGTCAGTGTCTTTTTACACAACTGGCTGCTCAATGACCTCATCTATTGATCTAATATGACAGGCTGTAGTGATCTGTTTGAGTTACAGGAGTAACTTAAGTTACAGCTGTGTGTGAGTCGTTTTAAAGCTCCTACAAGCTTACACTGCTAAAGCCTTATGTTTACCATGGGAACTAGAGTTGGATGTATTTCAGGCCACGGTCAGATGTAGTGGATTTAATGTCATTGTCAGCATGTCTTACATCCATCACTGTAGTTGTAGGTATAATATGGTTGGTAACACATTATTAGAGAATGATTATTACTACAAATAAATATGATTAACTGGTCTTCTTTTACTTCTGTGGTCCTGGCAGGTGTCGGACCAGAAGCCTCTGGGCAACTGGACAGTCAAACAAGGTCAGAGTTTGACCTGTGCTGCAGTCTTCAACCCACAAACCAAGGAGTATGTGGCAGTCTCAGACAACAAGGTAAACTTTTCCATGCCATCCTGCCTGTGTTTGTATTAGTAGGAGGAGAAGCCCACTGACTTGATGTCAGATTGCATGGAGAAAAAAAAAGAAAAATGAATCAGCCAAGTTTGTTTTCTTATAACATAAGCAAGAAAGGCATGCCGCATGTGGTGCCATTACTAAGTTTATTGAAAAAGTAACGACTGAAAAACTGCTTTTTCATTCAACTTTTGCCGTGTTTGTGAGTTTACTACATTTTTTTGCTGATTTTATTTCTCCATCAACTTGTTTACCAGATTTGCATGATCCTGTCCGTATTGTTATAGTGATTTGATTTTTCTTTTTTTTTTGCCTTTTAGGTTATCAGAATTTGGAAGGAAGAAGACCTACTCTTGGATAAAGCCTTCAAAGCAACGGTAAGTCAGAGTGTGGGTGTTCATGACTTCTTTAAGGAGACATGCACCAATTTGCTGCATGTTTCTCTTCACAGTCTACAGCACATCCAATCTATTTGAACATTTCCTTCACCTCAAATTAACTGGGATTACAGAAACATGAATATAATAGTCTTTCTTTCTTTCCACTGAGATGGTGCGTTCCATAAGTGACTGTAGTTATGTATTATTTAGACTATACAGTACTCCTATCTTTTAGAAACTCCCTTAATCTGATGTAAGTGCCCTAAGTGATTGTTGATCAAGCTGATCACATTCTCATTCCTGCCTCCTGTGCGCCCCAGGTGTCATCAGAAGTCTGGAGGGTCCAGTGTGCACATGGAGGAGAGCCTGTGGTCTTGTTTCAGAGAGGAGCTGTGAGGTTGCTGGACTCTCTGCTCTCTGCTCCCCAGCAGCCTATAGAGGAGGTCCTGTCTCAAGAAGAGGCAATCAGGTCAGTATCATTACTGTACCTATACCTGCCTCACACCCCCAGTGAAGCTCTTGTGTTGAGCAAACATCCCAATCTGCCTGTATTACTTTTAAGCAGTTTACGTTTGTTATTATAAGACTATATCTTTGCTAGTGCTATGAATGACCTGTTGTTTCTGGTAGCGTGCTAATGAGTTTTCTTTTGTCTTTAGGTGGAGCACCAACGTTGTAGCAGAGACACAACAGTTTGTCATCTTCACAACTGAACAGGTAAAATAATTTAAATGAAAGAGGATAATTCAGTCCACCTAATAAATATAAGTATTGATTGAACATGCATAAAGACATGTAAGTCAATAGCATGCTCATGATGCTGGACGGAAATGCATGTGTATGACAAGATGTGAGTTTTATGAACAATTTCTCACAAAACATTTTGTCTGTCCTAATGGCATGTCAGCGTAAACGATTCATTTTTAGTATTTCTCAAATGCCTGTTTGACTTGAGCAGCCTGTTGCTGTCTGTCCACAGAAAGGAGACCACTTCCTCTACCTACAGAGACTGAACCCTAACAGCCTACAGAGGTACCGGCTGGAGAGAGAAGAGCCTGGCCTCTCCCCGCTCAGCTTCTCTGTCTCCTACAAGGATAAACACATCCGCCTGCTTTATCTCTGTAAGCCTGCATTTCCTGTGAAAATATTTTTAGTGTCGCTAGCACAGGGTGTTTTCATGGCCTCTGGAGTGGGTGACACCATTTTCCTGTAGAAATAACAACAACCTTTAATTGCTGGCACTGCAGTGGATATTGTTTCCACACTTGGTGCTGCCAATGGAGCTCAGACTGTGCATCTCAGCATCACTGCATGTGAAAAGTGAATGATCCCGGTTCTGTAGACGTAGGCATGCTTACTAATAGCTACTGCAGCCTTAGCGCTCAGCTGTCAGCATATGAGAAGGTGAATGTAAATTTCAGTTAACATAAAAAAAAATCTATAATATATTGTGGTGCTGCTCACACAGAGTTACTTTAGTGCACTCAACCATCCCTCTGATTCATGTAGAGTATAAAGGTTTAAAGGTTTAAAGGTACTTTATTTGTCACATATACAGCTAGTACAGTGAAATTCTTTCTCTGCATTTAACCCATCCCTGAGGAGCAGTGGGCAGCCGCGGTGCAGCGCCCGGGGACCAACTCCAGATTATGAGCCAGTGCCTTTGGTCAGTGGCGCTGACTGGAGGATTAACCTAGCCGACATGTTTTTAGTATTATAGGATTAATTCAGTCATGCGCACAGTAATTCATGTGTGAACCTTCATTCACTTACAGCTGAGCTGAGGGTGGAACATTTTTGCTCCCGGTATTTACCTTGTTGTACAGTTGTCAGAATCAGAATCAGAACTGTTTTATTGCCAAGAGCAGTAAAGGTCAGTTTACAGCACGAGGAACTTGTCTTGGTGTCGGGTGCAAACATAAAAGTACCAAAAATAGAATGGAATAAGAATTTAGAGAATTAAGAATTAAAATAAAATAAAATAGAATTAATTAAAATATTCTAGTGCAAACGATATGCATATACTATATACAAAAAGGAAATATGCATATACTATAAATACACATATATACTATATAAAAGAATAGAATAAAGATGTATACAAAATACTACAGTACTAAATAAGTTATTGTGCAAAATGTTGTAGTGCAGAGTGACTGTCCATAGGTTTAGGGTTATTTAGGGGGTACTGGGGCATTGCATTGTTCATTAAATGATCTTTGAATTAATTAACACACAAATTCCTAAGGTTTGTTAGAACTTAGACACTGCATTGCACAATGTTACGTGCAAGATGAGTAGGAATGTCTTTCTGAACCCCCTCTAGTCTCCTCCCTCAATAATCCTTTTACCCCTTTTTTCTGCCTCGTCCTCATCCCACCACCCAGACCCTAACGGTCACGTGTACCAGAGTGTGGTATCCGTGCGCGGCCTGGGGACCGACGAGGGGGCTCAGGCTCTTCCACTTCCCCGTAGCCTGCTGCTGTCTCTTCCCGTCGGTGATGGGCTGCTGGAGGCAGCATCGGCCCTGGTCCTGGACGAAGCCCACGTCGCTGTGGTGGGAGTTCCACATCCCTCAGCTGGAGCTGGTAAAGGTGAGTGGAGTGGGTTTGCTCTGCCTACGATAAAGACACATGCACATGCCCCACTCAGACATGTCTGTTTGCTTATGGAGTTTCTCAGATGTAATCAGGCTGAGTGTCTGGATGATTGAATAGATGATAGAATGATTAATGACCTCTGTCTGGGACACACAATGGGTATGTCAGTGAAACGTCAGTCATGCACAACATCAGAGAAGTCTCCCAAAACCACGGTTGATTTTGTTTTTGTAAACTAAATGAATTTCTAGGTTTAATTTATGATACATGAAAACAAGTCTCACACTTGTCTAGTCTTCAATTACAGTAATTTTCAGAGTGAAGTTATGTGGCTCCAGTTTCTAATGTAAGTGTTGGTTTGTTCCTGAACGGCTCCTCCTTTGTTTTTTCAGACTTTCTCTGTATCTGGAATACAAACTTCCAGACACTTCAGGCAGGAAAAGAGATGGCGGGTAAAATCTATGGGCAGGTAAGGATTGTTTTTGATCCAAGATACTGTAGTTGTTTTCTAATGTTTCTGCACACAGCTGATGTGTTCATGAGTTTCTGTCGCTAAGGTTAGAAGTTTGCACGAAGCATCAACTCAGTTTTCACTTCATCATTGTTGTTACTGCCGGCCAAGGGTTCCCTGTCCTTCCAGCTGCTGGGTGCTGATGGAGGACTGTATGACTTTGGTAGAGCATCATGCCTGCTTCACTGTGACAGGGTTCACCGTCCCTCCTCACAACTAAATGGCAGTTTACAGTTTTTTTGTTTTTTTGTTTTTTGTTTTTTCAGTTTACAATCTTGAAATGGAAACATGAATAGACAACCTGGGCCGTCTGCATGATCTCTATTATGTTCATTTGCACCATTAATTCCAATTTGTTTTTCTTTTCTCTTTATTTAGCTATGGTGTTATTCCAACAAGTTATTCATTCCACATGGGAAAACCTTCTCTGTTATACCATTTGTTTGCCCCAAATCTTCCCTGGCCTCTGCACTGGGGAAACTAAAGCAGGCCAAGACCGAAGGTGAGCTCAAACAATTTTATAATACCAGGACTGTGATTTAAGAAGATTTTGCATCTGCCAAAAGTAAACGAGATGCATGGATCACACGCACGTAACCTTTAAAGCTGTATGCCTAGATAGTAATTAATATAGCAGCAATACATTGTAAAACACATGTCGGTCCATATGATCAGTTGTTCTCAGCAGCACTGATAGCCTGTGTTGGGAAAAGTCTGTTTTCCCTCATACATTGTGTTTTCTAATTACCACAGAGTCCAAATCTCCAGCTTGTGTACCATCCTGGAATAACCTTCTGCACGGAGAGAAAGCTCAGCCCTCCAGAACTGTGGAGACCAGGAAGACTGTATGTTGCATAATGACTTAGATGCAGCAAGGCCAGATTTCTTTCTTTCTTTTGCTGTATGAGTTGCATCACCTCCTACACTCTTGCTATGAAAACTTTGTATTTTCCCAGGCTTACAGCACATATAAAAAAAAAAAGAACTGAGTTCATTAAACTAATTGGCACGACCTTCAAGGGAGATACAGTAGTGGTGCATTATTCACAAAATGTTTAAAGTTGAGTAACTTGGCAAAAGAAACTGTAGTACAGGGCTAATGTATTGTTTAGGGTTGGGATAATTATTCCTTTTTTTGTTACTGGCATTTTGTCTTTCATGGCAACACAAATGAATTTGACTCTTCTTTGCTTCCAGAGAACAAACCGTAAGACCCAGTCAGCACCTTGTTTAACAACTGACCAGGTTCTGGCACTCGTCAAGGTAAAACTGAGACTTTTCTTGGCTCTCTATGATAAAACTCTGAATCTGGACATGTCCACATAACAAGGTTAACAAATAATTTGTTTTGTACGTTTTTGTATAATTTGTAAATATTAAATTTTCCCGATGTAGACAGCACCACTAGAGGATGTCCAGAAAGAAGTGGACGGGCTTCTTTCTCGATCAGACACCCAGGACCTACAGCCCTGTGTAGGACAGCTAGTATCAACCCTAGTGTCTCGAAGTCTGGCTGATCCAGCCTTCTACACCCCGAGCACCCTGGCCCAACTTGTGCACACTCAGTGCCTCTGCCACAGGTCAGTAAGACAACAAGTTACCTACTGTATTTCAGCACCCTTTATTCCACAGAATGTATTTCTGTACATGAATGCTCTTGTAAACCCCAGACCCTGCATTGGTTTTCATGACAGGTAGAGTGATGTGGAGAAGATGCATTAAATTACCCAAACCACACTGATTAGTAGAGTACATCAGCCATTATTATTTCTGTTAAATGTGACCGTTTACCACCTTGATCCTCTGCAGCATGTGTCCTGACCTGGTGCTGTTGGCCCTGGAGAGGAAGGATTACTACCTGTGTCAGCTCTGCCTGCAGTTCTTCCCTGACATCCCTGAAGCTGTAACCTGTGCCTGTCTCAAGGCCTTCATCAGGTCAAAATCAAAACTTAATAAATTATATTATTAATAATAATAATAATAATAACTTTATTTATATATAGCTTTGCTTTTCAAAAACAAGTTACAAGGTGCTGTACAACAGAAATAAAACATATCAAATGCAACTGCCTGTAATAAAAAAAACATAAAACCACCAAGAGGAATAAAATCAGAATTAAAAGTTTAAAATAATCATACAACAATAATAAAACAAATTAAGAGAAGGCCAATCGATACGAGATTTTAAAGAAGCCACTAAGATATTAAATGATGGTTTTGACAACACAACTCCTTCAGTCGATATGATACAGGCATGAATTGATGCCTCTGTCCCTTTGCTGCAACCACCGGGTGGCACTAAAGTTAAACATTGTTTTAAATTCTGCCATCAAAAGGTGGTGTCAATGTTTGATAAAACATCCTGCATATCATGTAATAAAAGTGGCTTAACGCTGTCATTATCTGAGTATGAGGTGACCTGTAACATACGATGGTAAAATAACAGTGTGCTGTCCTGCTGGCTTCACCTTGCAGTATGCCAGATGTTGATGCAGAGAAAGCCAGCCTGGAGCCCGACAGCGTCTCCTTCATGGAGACCCTCATCTCCATGGAGCGTGGCCCGGTACAGAACGGTTTCAGCCCGACCCTCTTCGACGAGGACCGGCCGGACGCCCTCGGCGGCGGTGGTGCAGACGACAAGACGGAAAACACAGAGAACTCCTTAACTCCACCAGAACAGATGTGTCCAGTGGGATTACACAAGGCGGTTCTACTGTATCCTCCCATTGCACTGGCACTCAAACGCAACATTTCACCATTGTGTCTATCAGGCAGCTGTTCACATTCAGCTGAAAGTTTGTGTGTTACTCAATAGCTTAAATTAGACAGACTGAGAAGTTTTGATATGTGTGATCTTAACTCATGCTCCAAAGAAATGAGATCCTGCAGACGGCGTACAGCGACACCTTCATCCTCCCACACCTAAAAGATCTCTCCTCCCAGCATGTTGTCGTAAGTAACGGATAGTTTATCTTGAGATTGTGTGTGAGCTTTAGGTACCATTTGTAGTCCCTTAGTCCTCAGTCTTTATGCAGTATTTCTGACTGTTTTATCATTTTTATTCACAATTCAAAACTTAGACTTAGCAGATATATTTAATTTCATGATGTTACACAACTTATTTTCTGTTCTTTAAAGATTCTCGGTCAGCTAATACACCCGTGTTCTTTGTCTTTCTCATCCAATCAGCTTTTCCTCAAGTACCTGCAGTTCCTTTACCTAAAATATTACCAAGAAGCTTTCCCACAGAAGCATGGATTGAGATCACCAAGTCTGACTCAGGTAGGTGTCAGTGTCGAACTAGATAATTAACGAGTCCACACTTGACATTTCAGTGCAGGAAGTGTCTTTGCCAACAGGACACATTGTGACAGATGTGGAGGCGGAAAAAAAAAAACCATGCACTCACTTTACTGGTAGATCTTTTATTATAAACAATACACAAGTCAATATCAAGATATGAGATGAGGGTTATACTGATATAGATTTTAAGAAATACAGCCAATGGAAGTGCAAAGTATGGTCATATTTGCCAAAATCCCATCATTATGATCTAAATTTAGGAATTACTCCTTTTTTCCCCTTTTTTTTTAAACTAAAAAAAACGAAGTAATTTCTAAGTTTAGAGTTAATTTTTTTTTAAACTAAAAAAAAAGAAAAATCAAAGATCTAACAAACATGTAAATGTGCTACTGTCATTGTATTACACAGGACTTTATTAAAGTCTCAGCAGTGGAATACATTTTCAATGAATTGTCTACAAAATAGCCCACCTAATGAGTCTAACACTGTTTTTCTTTGTGTTTGATTGTAGATCATGGATTGGGTATGCTTGGTGCTGGATGCCCATTTCACAGTGCTAGTGATGACTCCAGACGCCAAAGGCTTACTGCTGAACCTCCACAGCTTTGTTAAGTCTCAGGTAACAGTCTCTCCATTGTCTGCTCTGTAAATGGCTGCATGTTGGTTTGATAATATTCATTCTGTGCAGCTCGTGTTACTGTAGCTGTGTAGACACTGGGTTTATAAAGACTAAATCAGTGCTGCAGTTTTATCAGGGGGGAAAAGTCACATGTAAAAAGTTATCCGAGAAAGAGTTTAAAACAATTTGCCTTCTTGTGCCCTCAGGTGAGGCTGGTTTCTGAGCTTGGAAAGATCGAAGGCAGCCTCGAAGAACTCAATAAGATGAAAAAGAAGACGGACGTCGGACAGTACTCCATTGAAGTCATTGAGCTCTTTTAGACTGTGTACAGAATACTTTTAATAAACCTTTGAGCATAATGTCTCCTCCCATCGTTTCACCTTGAGTGGTTTCACGGTTGTTAACATGCCTGGACTGGTATTATGAGGGCTTTTTTTGCACAGCCATCAGAATTCAAGTTGCATGAGTCTTACTGTTTGGAGTTAAATTAACTTGTCAATGCATTTGAACTGTTTTAAAACTTGTTTCAGCCGATGGAAATTTGGCCACTTAAATAACATGAATTGCATGATTAATCTAAACGCTGCTCATGTGTCATCCTGGTTAATAAGGAGTTGGTAAGATCTGTGTAAAAGCAACCTAATAGGGCAGAGTCCTCATGGTTTTTAACATTCTTAATGAGACACGGCATTTGAACACTTGGCTGTGAGAGTAAACCGTTGTATTTTTGTATTTGTCCCAACACAGCTGAATATTTGTGAATCTGTCAGCTGTGACTCTACTGGATTTTCTACAGGAAAGTCTTTTTGTTGAATACAGTTATATAACAATGGAAACTGTTAATCCATGTGTGACTTTTATTTTTATTAAAAAGATCAATGTCATATACAAAAGCACAATTTGTGGGATGAATTGAATCAAGTGTTATTATTTCTGTTAGTTTATAATCTGTTAAATCATTTGTATTAAACATGTGAGTGCTTTATCTGTAGTAGTGATGTTAGATCCTTGTCCAAAAGGCTTTTTGCATTGATGTAATGCACCCAACATTTAGAGCAACCACTGTGGTCCTTGGATTCCTCATTTCCTCCCACTTTACATACACACTATGACCACTACACTGAATTCGTAATGAAGACAGCAGTATGAGGGAACATTAATCCAAGTCCTCAACGGGTCCTGTAGAAATACAATGTCAGTTTCAAAGTTTATCAGCTCACAAATGACACTAGCATTTCCATTCTTTGTCGTAATAAAGCTAGACTTGAAGTCAAGACGAGACCAAGACCAGAGAGTATCACCAAGTCAAGACTAAGACCGAGAACGAGACCAAAAGACAACTAGTTAGGCCATATTTTGCTATTCCGCATGAGTTGTAGAACGCGAGAGGACGAGTGCCAACGCTTCTGTGTCACAAAATACCACTTGAAGGGGGCGAATAAATAATGATATCCCCCCCAAAAAAGCATGCCTGCCTGGATATTGTAGGCCACAAATCCCTTCGAGACCGTTCTGCCAGTCCGAGACATTGCGAGACCGAGAGACCCGAGACCCAGACCAAACACTGTCCAGACCGAGACCACAAAAACTGGTTTTGAGACCAAGACCGGGTCAAGAACTACAAGTCTAAATAAAGCTGTGACAAAATCGATTCCCATAGCTTAAAGACAGTGTTGTCAATCAGTAATAAACTAGTAATAGCTTATTACTAGTTTATTACTATGTTATTACTAGTTTATTACTGATTGACAACACTGTTTTTGATCCAAAAAGAATTCGTTGTCGGCAGGATTCGAACCTGCGCGGGGAGACCCCAATGGATTTCTAGTCCATCGCCTTAACCACTCGGCCACGACAACTGTACAAGATATATTCTTACTGTATTTCAATAAATCTGTATACAAACGGGTTCGATTCCACTACGTAATCTTTCAGCGATATTTGCGAAAAACGTAGGTTTATCTCCCGTGTCGAGCTGCCTCGAGCTACAGGCTGCTGTGGTTACCGTGTCTGTCGCTCAGGGCACGACCACACTATGAGGAGAAGGAAGCACAACCTGACACGAAATAATGAATATGAATAAATTCAAACTAACTTCAGACAGACCCCGAGTGGAGAGTGTCTCGGGTCACCGGCCACGGTGCTGCACCTGCACGGCAGTAGGTTTGGATGCTACTTTTGGCCGCGTTGTTACACATGAGTAGCGCACGTTTTTATTCCAGCTCGGTTATTACCGCACTGACTTAACTATCTAGTTCAAGTTTCCTTCGTAATGATTCAGAAGTAAAGAAGCTGTGCAAAATGTATTTGGCGAATAAATTAATTTAAGCAGTGTTTTACACATTCGCGCCATTTTAAACCTTTTAATATACTTTTTACGCCGACTTGTTCAGGCTCATGTAATAGTGGCTCGGTGTAGTCGGACGTATGCTGCTTATCTTCTCGCCCGCTTTACAGTGACGATGATGGCGACGGGGCCGACACGAAGGAAGGTGCTTCACTGAATACGGTCGATGCACCTGTGATTGAAACCACCCAGCAGGACCGGCTAGCACTGATAAAATACTACTAGTGGACGGCGTTTGCACGGATATGTAATTTTATGAACTAGCACGGCAATTGCGTCTATTGTGGAATAGTGAGTCACGTGACCTCGCATCTACTCTGGCCTGTTAACTGTGAAGTTAGAGGAAATACAACACATCCGGCTCTGCTACTGGGGATTTGTTAAAACTAAAAATGTTTAAAATGCGTTTTTTGCGGTGTTCAAACTGCCAATATGAAAGTAAATATTTAATATAAATGGGCGTGGTCGTGGGGTTTTGTTGAGTGCGCCAGGGGATTTATTATTGTTTTCTCAATGTCAGTGTTTGCTTTGCTTTTACTTTGAAGGATATCCGCCGTACTTCCGGTACAACCGCTATGTGTGCGCGGCTTGACGCAGCTCTGGGGCCTGCTGTGTTTTCAACGGAGGGAGAGCCGAGAAGAAAAATGGCGTCTGCAGGCGACCCAGAGCGGGACACCGGCCATTCAGTTTGAGCTTTCCGCCCTGAAATTGAGACCGGGGCTTGGTGGGGGACCGTCGGGAACCGTCACCAGAGCCGTTGTTTTCCTTCTACCCCGTTTTTCTCCGGTGTGAGTGCCTTATCCCAGCACCGAGATTGAAGCGGAACAGAAGAGACTCTCTCCTACAATGAGGGGGAGAAGAGGAAGGCCGCCCAAACAAGCGGCCGTGATGCGGGAGGGCTCGCCGGGGCCAGTCCGCGGCTCCCGGGGCGGCCGGAGCAGAGGGATGCGCGGCCGGGGCAGAGGCAGGGGCCGGGGCCGGGGGCGCGGAGGGAGCGGCGGGGTCTGCGGCACCAGCTCGACGGAGGTGGAGACGGAGATCTCCGGCCGAGACAACTTTCATTCGTCCCGGGGCCGCAGGAAAGTTGGAGGCTCCATCGCGGCGGCGGCGGCGGCGGCCGCGGCGTCGCGGGGCAGAGGAGGCAGAGGCAGAGGCAGGGGGTCGAGAGGCGGCCGCGGCGGCAGAGGCGGAGTGAGGCGGCCGCAGACCAAGGTGGTCTACGACGACAACAGCGACGAGGAGGAGGATAATTTAAGCTACAGGTCAGAAGAAGATGAACTCCTGAACGACAACCCTTCGTCGGATCTTGAAGAAGAGGAGGCCTTGGGAAACGACTCGGACTATCTGGAGGAGCTACCATATGATGATGATGATGCCAGCTACTGCACCGAGAGTAGTTTTAGGAGCCACAGCACGCTCGGTAGCACCCCAGGTACGATGCTTTGCAAGTGCGCGCACTTTAGCCACGCATGTTTGCATTACTTAAAGTGTGCATTTTATTTTTAGCTCAGTACAGAAACCAAGCCGCATTGTTCAAAATGGAGCTTGCACTCAGAAACAGGCCTTTGTTTACCGTGTGCTCTGCTGGCCGCTGGCTGGCAGATCCGCTGCACGCTTCAACCGGCTCTCATGCTTTTAATTTTTGTCGAATCAGCACATTTTTTGTTGTCATTTTATAATGAATAATGAGTGTTTTTCCACCGGACTTTTTTTTTTTTTTTTTCCCCACATGCACCGTATTTTTGACGTGTTCTCGCGCACACCGGGAGGGAAGATGTAGGGGACAGCGTTTGCTACTTTCCATTCATTTCATTCATTCATTCAGTATTTCTACTTATAGACTATATTAAAAAAAAAAAACAGAGTAAGTCTACTTTCTATTATGTAAACTACGCTCCATCAAAACAGGTAGTTTTATAAACATTGTTTCTCATTGGTCTCAGTTTGACAGTTCACAGTGGCTCCAAAGCTGGGGTACCCAATTAAGGTGTATATAAATAATAATTGTTTTTTTTTTGTTTTTTTTGGGGGGGGGGCGTGGGGACTCAAAACATTTAAATGTTCATTTTCCAGCTGGATTTCAGCAGACATATTTCAGTTACATAATGCTGCTAAATGAGTTTGGCAGGCCTTTGTTTTGAAGAGAGGCGCTCTTTTTTTGCACTTGTTGCAAACATCTCATTACGATATAACGCGGTGCACCGTTACCATAGTAACCACTGGGATGTTTATCAGGTGAGCAGCTGAGAGCCACCACATCCCAGGACATGAACAGTCATTATCATAATATTGTATCTGTAAAAAAAAATCAATTGACACGTCCTGTTATGTAAAGTAATGCACTGGGAGCGGTTTGCAGGCTGATGGACAGGATTAGAAAATATGACTCAGGGTATTTTTGTGCCTTCATAAATCTACATTTTCCGTGAAACAACAACTTTCTCTTTAAAAAAAAACTTTAACACTACGCTTTTCTCTTGATATATTTGACCTGTCTGGATTTATTGCAGTTCAGAGATTACTATACCTCTCAACTTTAAATGTCCAGGTCATCTGCTTCTTCTGAAGACGTGTGAACATGACATTGTGGTGCAGCTCTGAGTGTGAGGGTGAGGAGGGTAGGATTAGTGCAATTAGGTACATACACCAGACAGCCCTAACATTAAAACAGGTGACAGGTTTTAATGTTGTGGCTCATTAATTAACTATTCCTAACTTGATTTGAAACTTAATTTGCAGTTTTAATTATTTTCCACGGCTTTATGGCTTGACCCAGTCAGATGAATCACAACATTATAACCAGTCACCTGTATTAATGTGTTAATTGTTGACTGGTGTATATCCATGCTGTTTTCCAAATGTACCCACCACCGTCATCTCCTGGTTGACCCGTCCATACCATACTGCTGTCACAGCTCAATCGCTGACCTTCACCATTCATGATATAGCCATTCATGTTGTTGTGGTTACACATCACTCGTGCTTTGTTTACGCATCACTTCTAAAACCACTGAATCATGATGCTATCAGCCGTAAATGCAGTGTTTACAGGGAAGGTGCAGCATCAAAGACGTTGCGGATGCAGTGGTGTAATATCACACCGTTTGTTTATTTGGTCTACTTGTGAAAAGATAATGCAGGTTGAATGACCTGGAACGCCACCCACCCCCCTCCTCAAATCAACCACAAATGCAGGCTTATTCTTATTCACTTAATATAGATATTACATTTGAAGTTATTTCATCCCATCTGGATGCGAACAGGAGTTGAGGCTTTGAGCTCCTAAGGTACGGTGGCGGCTCTCTGGCTTATCTCTCCTTAAGTGCCACCAAGCAAGCTGCGAGATTGTTGTGGATCTCCCCAGGGACCCCGGGGATACCCTCCTCATGCCTGCATCGCTGAAGGCGCTGCGCTGTTGGAGCAAGATAAGAGTTTAGTAAGACATCAAGTGAGCTAATAAGTTCAGGCATAGAGTCACGTTGACTGCCGGTAAACATACGGTATAAAGTTTGGCTCAATCCAGTTGTTAGACTGTGTGTGGTGATTAAAAGCAGCAAAAAGTTATTTTCATTCTCATCAACTTTCTCTCCGAACACCTATATTTCAGATGGAGTTACTGCGTGTTAACTTTCTACTTAATGGATAGAAAAGTGAGGCAGCCCACAATGCTTATGGACATTTTCTAATTTTTCCCCCTTTGTTTACCTGCTCTCCCTCCTTTCCTGCCTCTTTCACCTCCTCGCAGGCCGGAGTCGGAGGGGTCGGACAGTGCGACCGCGGTCTCCAATCCTCGAGGCGAAGGACATTCCTCCCTTGGAGCTTCCCAAGTCCTCTGACGACCTCCTGATTCCTACCTCACAGCTCCTGAACGCGTCGGCCGTCTACGAGGTCCTCCGCAACTTTGGCTCGGTTCTGCGGCTCTCTCCGTTCCGCTTCGAGGACTTCTGCTCGGCGCTGGCCAGCCAGGAGCAGTGCACGCTGCTGGCAGAGACCCACATCTCCCTGCTCAAGGCTATTCTCAGAGAGGAGGACACTTCCAACACCACATTTGGACCCGCCGACGTGAAGGACTCCGTTAACTCGACGCTGTATTTTGTGGACGGTATGACCTGGCCGGAGGTGGTGCGGGCGTACTGCGAGAGCGACCCGGAGTACCGGCATATTCTGCCTTTTCAGGAATGTGAGGATTACCCGTACGAACCACTGGACAGCAAAATTAAAGTACTTCAGTTTTTGGTGGACCAGTTCCTGGCGACCAATATTGCACGGGAGGAGCTAATGTCAGAAGGCGTGGTCGCCTACGACGACCACTGCAGGGTGTGCCATCGTCTGGGCGACCTGCTGTGCTGCGAGACGTGTTCGGCCGTTTACCATCTGGAGTGTGTGAAGCCGCCGCTGCAGGAGGTGCCAGAGGACGAGTGGCAGTGCGAAGTGTGCGTGGCGCACAAGGTACCCGGCGTTGCGGACTGCATCCCGGAGGTTCAGAAGAGCAAGCCGTTTCTCCGTCAGCTGCCAGTCGGCTTCGACAGGCATCACCGAAAATACTGGTTCCTGAACCGCCGCCTTGTTGTGTAAGTTTACACTGTTTTTATGCTCCGAGGGAACTCCGAGGGGCAGTGTGAGTGGCTCAATCTAATATGGCATCTTAAAATTTATAGTAAAAGTTACTAAAATACACAAATATAACTCAAACATTTGATTAGGACTGACTGTGAAACAAGTTTGAGTCTGAGTTCACTTATTTTAGCCCGGTAAAAGACATTACCAGCTCACACTAGTGATGTCACGATTATAGATTTTCTTGGTGCGATTATTGTCAGAGAAATAATCACGGTATTACGATTATCACGATCATAATGCATCAATAAATTTCACAACATTATGAATGTATAAAATCAAATATAGTCAAAATATAATCACATTACTAATCTCTTAATATAGGACCAGTTATTAATCCACTGGGGGAAGTGTTTGAAATATTTAAGTCATTAATTGTCATCCATATCAAATGTTTAAGTTTATTTTAATCATTTTTTTCACAATACAAATGACACGCTAACATTTAAATTCCTACTAATTCAGTGTTACTTTAGATAAATGGACCAGTATCTGTGCATTTACCTTTACTTTGGTGCACATCTGCAGATATGGTTCCAACATAATCTTTTTTAAAAAGTGATGGTATTTAGGAATCTTTACGATCAATTAATTGTGGCGTTTAATACCACGATTAATTGTGAAAACAAGTAATCGTGACATCCCTAGCTCACACAGTTGTCCAATTTCTGTGCGTTGGTGTTATATAGTGTCTTATAGAATATGCAGTATTTTGCCCATGAAGGTGAAGCAGCTTAACCAGTCATTGCAAACGTGTGGTCACAAACATCAGCATCTGCATGTAGGGTTATAAACACAAGGAGGAGAGATTTGGCCACTTGTCTTGTTATTTCCTTTCTGCTCATTCCGGTGCCGTGATTTGACACAATACAACATAAACTGTAGCTGCCATCTGTGCAGCTGATCTGCCACATTAATTGTGGGTCAGATTACCTTGTCCCAGGATCTTATCTCAAGACATTTGGCAATTGTGAGATCAGCGGTCTTCTTGACTTACACCATGCACTGTTACTCTGTTACACTGTCAGTGGAGCTCAGTGTGATTAGCTTTGTGCATTTGGGAGCCTCCTTGCCAATCCAAGGAATTAATAATACCCATGAAATGCATAGAGACATAGCTCAATCATAAGAGACTGTTGTATGAGTTGTTTTTAACACAGCATTACTTAATCACAACATTGTTCATAAACTGTTAATGTTATTTAAGCGTTTCTGACTTATGGAGCATAAATTATATTTGTATCTTCAGGGCTCCAGACTGCCCTTAAGATTTGAGACAGTGCAAGTACATTTTTTATCTACTTGCGCATGTGCAACCAGTAAATTTGTTTGTTTTTAAAACACCATTTAAACATGGAAGGGGCAACTCAAAGAATCTGGTATCTGTCATTACAGGTGGCAGGCCAATATGTGTGAGGATCATGAATGAAAAGGAAATGTGAATATTCACTGTGCTGGGGCTGCAACTAACGATTATTTTCATTATCGATTAATCTGTCGATTATTTAAACGATTAAAGCAGAAGTAAGCGATCCGCTTGTTTTGGCTAACTTCCTGTCAGCAGATGGAGTTAGCAGTCCCCGCCCTCGTCCCTACGTCACCACATTCACGCGCATCCCTTGGCTGCACACACAGAGAGGACCGCCCCTTTATGCCGTTCTCTCTCCTCATTGGATAAAGGTTGTAGGATACAAGGAAAGTTTTCTCCTCGGCTTACAGCAGAGCAGAGTGGCTGACAGACCCGTGTTTCAGACCAAACACTCTATATAAGTGATTGCTGTCGGAAGATATAACTATTTAAGACTTATATTAACACAAACATTCCTCTTACTTCTGCTTTAATTGATTACTGGTAGTTGTTTGATCAATAAAATGTAAAAAAATTTAGAAAAATATCAATTAGTGTGTTTCCCAAACCACAAAATAACATCCTCAAATGTCTTGTTTTGTCCACAAACCAAAGAGATACTTAGTATATTGTCGTAAAGTAACAAAGAAACCAGAAATATTCACATTTAAGAAGCTGAAATCAGAGAATTTAGACTTTTTTTTTTCTTCAAAAACTACTCAAACCGATTATTCGACTATCGCTTATTGTTTGATTAATTGTTGCATCTCTACTATGTTGATTTACAGTCACTGCATTCCTAAAATTTTAAGTTAGGGCCCACTGTGCTCCAATTAAAAAAAAGTTAGTCTGGGGCCCTGATCTTAACTACTATGTCATAGTAGAATAAAATATAATTGTGCTGAGCCAGGCTCTTTCCTGTCTGAGCCCACCCAGGTCTGGGAGTCAGTAATGAAGCGAGGTCGAAACACCCTCAGTAACCCATCTCGCTACACGCCCAAAAGTTTGACACATAGGCCAGCACCCAAAGTCAAACGTACACGGAAAGTGTACGTTGACAGATTGAACACTACTGCACGACTATTTGGACAAACAAGTTCCATTTACTGCCCATCAAACTATTTTGCACCTGCAGACGCTGCTTGCAATTCTCACCGACAGTGAGATCATAGGGATACGTTTTAGCAAACCACAAGCTGATTTCCTGCATGTTGCTAAGCCACGCTTTTTAATAAACCAAAACATATAACGGCATTACTCCATAGGATTTAACATAAACCTGACCATCAGCAGTATTGGTCCTACACGTTCGCAAATTATCTCTGTATTGAGCAGTCACAGATGGTATGTGTGTGGTCAGCAGCAGCAACAGAAAGGCTGCTACAAAAAACCATAAAGGATAGATGGATCACCTGAATGATAATGCAGTGAGATTTAAGAGGACGGGTGGACAAAGTTTTGTCATTGCTGCAATTCACTGTCTCTCTCTTCTTTTCTTTTCTCTGCTCTGCACTGCTCTCCACTTTGTGCCCCAAGCAGGTGTTGATCTTCAGTCTCCCTCCAGAGGGTGTGTGTGTGTGTGTGTGTGTGTGTGCAAAAGAGCAATGTGCACAGGAAACAAGCTTGCGTGACTGTATGTACTGTATGTGCACGAACGTTAGGTGTATCTGTGTGTGCACTTGTCTGGATGTGTGTACACAAATGTGCCTGTTAGAGGAGTCCTGGAAGGATGCTGAACAGACAGACACAAGTGTTATGTTCCCTCGGGCGTCACAGTCCCTGGACATGCAGCATGCTGGGCCAAAAGCTGTCAGATATGCCACTCTGTAGATACTAGTGGCTGCTGCTACATGAGCTCAAGTGTCCTAGGGATGAGTAATGATTTCAAGCAATTTGTAAATTAATACAACCAAAAAAATGTCTGACATGGTGGTTGTGATACAAATTTTTTTGCCGTACATACGATTAAAAATAGGTTTAATGTTGGTATTTTATTTACCAGCCTCGCCCAGTCTAATTATTCAAGCTGTATCATACTTCCATTGTTTCAATTTTTGAATTAAATGTGTATCTGTAACTTAAATTAATTATTCTCTCCAACATCACAGACAACCAGTGTGTCCAAGATGCTTCTAACAGCCAAATGTGTGCACTTGCTATGAAGACACCGTGGACCTTTAAGATCAGTTGTTATGTTATGTTTCCAAAAGACCTATGAAACTCAAGCGATGCATCTAAACTACAGCTCTTTAACAAATATTTTACGGTTGCAAGATACACAGACTGTACATCAGCTATTTGATTTGTGTTTAAAAACAGACCTCCAGTGTTTTCTTGCACACTCACAGAACAATTGAAGAAAATAACAGACAGTGTTGCAGTGTGGAGGATTCTTAAGTGGATTTTTTTTGTCCTTTATTCCCCATTGGCACCTTGTATGCTTTGCACACCTGCTCCTGTTTTTGAGTTGTTGAATGGCCGCGTCGTCGATGTTCACTCTATTGTCTGGGACGAGGAATAGACGTCACTGTATCACCAGAGAGACATGGAAATGGGCTTTAACATTCATGCAGGCAAGCTGTAAAATGAACATTTATAATGGATGGATCCTCTAGGTGAAGTTAATCAGGCACAATCCACATCAATGTGATGTAAATTGTATCTCGCGGTCCTTGATGATGAGTTTGATGTGAACAAAGAAAGAGAGATGAGAAATTCATCCGCTGACCAAACAAATGTCAACCAGTTATTATTAAAGCACACACAGCTGCATAACAGAGAGCAAGCATATGTCCCGACCTTCCCCCGTCGTGTTGCCTAATTTTTCACCTTTGTCTCCTCTCTCATTTCTCCCCTACAGTGAGGAGGACGGTGAGCAGGAGGACAAAGCCATCTGGTACTACAGCACCAAGGTAAATGGGTCTCATCTTCTCCTCAAACAAGGGATGTAATCTCTTTAAACAAACTCACTTAAACATCTGTTTTTCCGTCTTCGTCACTTCTGTATTTGTTTCCTTTTTGAAGAAGTCATACCTCATGAACTAACTGTTATTTCTTTTAATTAACACACAGTTCATCCAAACAATCTTTGGCAGTGCTGCAGTCATAATCTTGTGTTGGATCATTTAGTGAACTCTCCCTAAACTCTGTGCTTCCCAGGTCCAGCTGGCTGAGCTGATAGATTGCCTGGATAAGGAGTTCTGGGAGGTCGACTTGAATGCAGCCCTTGAGGAGATAAGGGATGAGGTGCACACACACATGGACATCACTGAGGACCTAACCAACAAGGCCCGCGGCAGCAACAAGTGTTTCCTCACAGCCGCCAACGGTAAAGAGCTCCTAATTCTTTGCCTTTTTCATAAATGAACCTCGTTTCCAGAGAATCTGAGGTGCGTCCTGATCAGAGCGGATGAAGGACATCTTTAAGCACAAAGTATTTCTGTCTTCTCTGTCTCTGGCTGTCTCTCTCCTCTCCTCCCCCCCCCCCCCTCATTGCTCATGAATGCCACCCAGTCATAGATGGCTGGGCCATAGGAATCAACCCAGCTATTATGTAACCTTACTCTGGTCCCAGTCTGGCTAACATCCAGCTTCCCCGCGGTCCCTCATCCCTTCCTTTCTGTCTGCAGGGTATCCACCAACTCCATGTGCGTGCCTTTGGCCGTTAATACCATTCAGTCAAATTCATAACAGTTTGTAGCTTCAAGAAAAAGCAGCACAATTGAAACTGTGCCGTGTAATTCGGTGTTTACCAACAAGCGTCTGCTGTGCATAGATAAGTTACAGGTTCCCACTGACAACAGTCTTGAACATTTTTTTCACACCCAGGAAGTAGATAACGTGGTAGAAGGAGAAAAAAAAAAGTGTGTCACTTGAAAGGATAAATATGGTTTTTGTCAAACATTTTCAAACTAGCAGCAGCAGCAGCTTCATGTCTGTGCTGCCAATGTGGTCTCTTTCTAGCACAGTGTGAGCTGGCATATGAATGCACTCTTGCACACTTAATGTACAAGGGAATAATCAGTCAGTAAGTTAGAGAAAGCACTTACTACTCGGTGTGTCCCGTCGTTATTTTGTTCTGGTTTGTATATGTGGCAGCTGGTTTTTACAACTCATTAAACAAGACTGCATTATAACCCCAAAACACAAAAATACAATAAATGAAAATATGTGGAAAACAGATGGAGGCTTATAAATTCAGTTGGATTCAACTTTTCTTTAAGCCATTTTTTTTACACAGTCAGTTTGTGGCTGTCGTATATAAAATGTGTTGTATTTCCTAAAACTTGGTGACACCGGTGGTAAACTGATGACATTATCACACTATCATCGTATTTAGTCTACCCTGCAAGTGTCTTCCCTAGTGAGGTGATAGTGGACATGTGTCAGTCCTCTCTCGCCATTTATAAATTTGCGTTGTTTAAAGGTACATTGTGTAGGAATTACTCCCATCTAGCGTTGCGGTTGTATATCGCAAGCAACTCAATCGTATTTTTCATGCTGCATTCACATGAAATTGGGCAGACGGCAGACGGACGACAGCCGCTGAACATGAGCAGCAATGTTCAGGTCAACATACTGAACAAAAACAAGCCTGACCACAAAGTTTTTGTGGCCATCTCATTAATAAAACACAGATTCAGTCCATTTGCATTTCTGGTGTTTTTACTTTCCCTGAGTGCTGTTTTTCTGTGCATTATGTATTTTGGAACGACAGCTTTCTGCATTTAATCCCTCTATCCATTTTGTTTATGCTCTCCTGCTCACACCCCGCTATGTGATTTAACAAAACAAAAGGTTATCATCTATTTACAGCTTTATTATACAAATTGCCCATCAGTGCGGATCGAGGTTTCACGCCACTGGTTTGTGTTCATCCACAATGGGGATGATGAGTCATACTCATAAATGACTTCAGTCGTCTACTGTGTATTAATGACCCGGCACGCTCGCTGCTCAGTATCAGTGGAACAATCAGCCTGAGATAAAGCACTTTGTCTGTCTGTGCTCTCCAACCACACACAATACGCTGGAGCAGGTTAGAAGTCAAAATCAGAGAACAGATAATCAGTGTATAAACACTTTGAAGCTTTTTTGCCTTTACGTCACAAATGTAACAACAACAAACAAAGTTATCTCATTGTTTCTTTTCTATTACCATTAATATCCTTTCAAGTGACACACATCTTTTTTAAAATCATTTTAGGATACCTCTTGAACATGACATTTTTCTGTTTCCAGGCACAATTTTTTTTTGCTTGTCAGCGATGTTCTGAATATCTTGCAGAATTATTTATTGGGGGAGTTGCTTTACTTTTGAATTGATTATTTCATGTTTTGTTTCTCAGTGTTGTCTCATTGAGTGTGACTGCCATGAATCTCATTCTGTCTGTCTGGCTTGGGACATTTCTGCCGACTTTCCCACTAAAGTTAGCAGGTTTAAACAGTTTTTTTGGCCAGTGGGAAAAGGGGCTTTATGGACTCGACCCTGAATTTCTTTAATCTCACAACAACTGCTCTTCTTTTGTTTTCCCTGTCCTCTCTCATCCAGAGGAGATCCTGGACCGGCTGCGGGCTAAGAAGGAGGAGGAGCTGGAGGAGGTGAAAAGACGGGCTGCCGAGGAGGCCCAGAAAGCACGGCTGGAGAAGGAGAAGAAGGAGGCTGATGCAGACAAGGACAACGCCGAGTTGAAGCCGAAAGAGGAGGGACAACTGGAGGGCAATGTCAAAAACGAGACAAACGAAGATGTCAAAGAGGAGAAAAAGGATGGGGTCAAAACTGGAGGTAATCATGAAGTTTATATTTCACAAAATACTCAATAACTACCATGGCCAAATATGTATCCAAAAGTAAAGATGAAAGTGCCATTAAAAGAACAACAACATAACATCTAACCTTTTAAAAACTTTTTTTTACTGTTTAACTCTCAGTACTTCCACTCTCCTCTTTTATGAGCTTTAGAAATAAGGACATCATCACAATAGTGTAATTAGTTATTGACTCAAGAATCAATTGCACAGTTATTTGAATGCGTGGCCATTGAGAGATGCTGCGCTCTTTGTGAAGATGCAAGTGAGGAGTTGGACGCTCACAGTGCACATATGTTCATTTATATTGGTGTCTTGCTAGAGATGTATTATCCGGTGCAGTAAAGGAACTCTAACTGTGCAATAACTAGACACTTACTGTATTGGCCGCAGAACAAAACATAAACATCTTGGCATGAGTTGAGAGTGAATTATACAGGTTTGGTAGGCGCCGTCTAATTAGCCTTGAGAGCATAATGAATATAAATGTCTATATTTCCATAAATGCATGACTGCGTAAATCTGAAAAAGCTAATTTCAACAGCTCCATATGATGTGTAGATGCATTTTTAAAGGAAACATTAGATAGCTTTGCCAACAGTGTCTAAAATGTATTTGACACAATGTTTGACCATATTTGTCAGCCTCAACCACTGCTGCATTATGGCCTAAAATCTACAGTATTTACAACACTGCTGCTGTTCACCTGTAGTTGCCGAGGCTCCGCCCACTGACCAAGAAGGCCACAGTGGCAGTAACCTCTCATGTGGACCTACTATACTTCCAGCCCACACCTCTGCTCCGACACAAACTGCCACCGTGAGCTCTAGCCTGCCCGCTGAGCCTCCAAAGCCCGCGGCCTCCACGCCAGAGGCTGGGACAGAGGGCTGCTCCCCTGTGGAGGTCTCTAACAACACCAAAGGTATCAAAGGAGCTGTCAGGATGACGCCGACCCTCATTAAGCTTCGTTTTGGGGGATTTGCCCGAGACCGGATTGTGTGATGATGAATCTCATGCACCTAACATCCGTTGCGACTTGTGTGCTCCGCCATACGCCCCAGAGTGCTCTGGTGTTTCCGACGCCGCCTGCTTCTTTTTGCATGTAGCTCTCATTCCATCTGCTGGCTTTTGTGTTCAGTCGTCCAGTTTTTTATTTCTTGAAGCCTGGCATCAGCTCTGGAGCTCTTTCAGCCATTCTGCACTCAAACTTTTAATTCCTCATGCTCTCTCTTTTTTTTTTTTTGCCCAAGAGCCAAGAAGCTGATTGCATCAAATGATTTGCAATCAGATGGCTTTGTCACTGCATTCAGCATGACTGGCCTCACTCAGGGATCAGGCAACAAGGGACAGTGATCGTTTGTCTCTTGGTTCAATAATTCTTATGAAAAGCTTTTCTTTGGCTGCCCGCTTGTGATCGATGATTGATGACCTGCACATACTCATCCGGAAAAACTACACAGCAGCATTTGTTGTTTTTGTCCGTGTGGTCATTTGTGAACAAACCTTTGCCGTTCCTGGATGGGTCATGTGGTGCATGCATTACGCATGACTTAACAGTAGGGGGAGCCGCAGCCTTAACTATAAACTACATTTCAGAGCTCTTACTAGTCAGTTTGTCGTCACTGAAACTGAGCTTTTTCAGCAGAGTTTCATGTTTATCGGTCAGTATTCACAGCTTTCATGCTACAGTTTTATTTGCTCAGTAATCTCAATATGCGCTGACACCTGTCCTGCATCTTGCTGCACAAACAATTTAAAGATCTCACAGATATTGAGAAGAAGAGCGCAGTTGATACCTGCAGGCTTCGTTTATTGTACAATCAGTATTGATTTTCTGTGTGCAGCAGAGAACCCATCATCATCAGATTCTGTCAGTGGAGACGGGATCCCGAGCCTGAGCCAGCCCTCCCAGACCAGCGAGGAGAACAGTAACGGCAGCATGGGAGCCGGGGGCCCTCCCAGGGGCCCTGAACCTCCAGACCTGGCTGACAAGTCCTCCCAGTCATCACTAGCCAGCCTCGATGATACAGGTCTGACACAAAAACTTCTCGTTTTGATGTAATATAACAACTTTCCTCTGGAGAAATGTATACTATAGCTTTGAATGACTGTCCCGTATATCAAACCAGTCATATTGGTTTTCTATTACAATAATCTCTGCACATCATATTTTATTCACATAAAATTTTCTTCAGTGTATCAATCGCCTTCTTCTGACTTTGACTGAAACGATTATTGCATTTTAAGGGGAGGGTAAAGATGCAGCCAACGGTGAGGCGACAGGTCTCAGCAAGAAGTCTGCTGCAACTCGCATGGTGACCCGGCTGAGGAACCCAGAGAGCAAGCTGAGCCAGCTCAAGAGTCAACAGGTGGCTGCCGCCGTGCACGAAGCCAACAAGGGCTTTAAAGAAGGAAAAGAGGTGAGAGTCATGGAAGAAATGATGCTGCTCTTACAGACAGCAGGTTCTGTGTTTACTAAGGTATGAGCCTCAAGCACTGGCTCCTCGGGATAATACTTAAACTGCTCATTAACTAGTGAAAAGACAGTCAATCAGCTGAGTAAGAACAGCAAGGACTTCTCCGAGTCGATGCCCGTCTCATTCAACGTGAATGCAATGGGTTCTGATCGGATTATCTTACCCCCACAGGTACTAGTAGTGAATGCACAGGGCGACGTCACCCGTGTCAGCACGCGCAAGGACGTGGTGATGAAGGGCACCCTCAGCCAGTTCTTCAAGCTGGGCCAGGAGGGAAAGTACCGCGTCTATCACAACCAGTACAGCGCCAACGCCCTGGCTCTCAACAAGCACCAGCACAGAGAGGCAAGTAGCACGGCGGTAACTGTGTGAAACATTCCCAGTCTTTCAGATTCCCAATGTCTATCCCTGACTTAAACCCACTTAATGTGTCTTTCATCAGGACCACGACAAGAGGCGGCATCTCTCGCACAAGTTCTGCATGACACCTGCAGGAGAATTTAAGTGGAACGGATCTATTCACGGCTCTAAGGTCCTCACCATCTCCACGCTGAGACTCACCATCATCCAGCTGGAGAACAACGTCCCAGCACCGTTCATGCACCCGAACTGGGCCTCACACAGGTAAAGAAGAGAGTGGAAGAAGGGATATAGAAACGATGTATGTTTGTATGTACAGCTACACAAAATGTTCAGTGGAGATTTGCTTTAGTTTTCAGTAAATCCAGAAATGTATGTGTAGAAATAAAAGCAACAAAAATGTTTAATGTCGGTCTGTCTTTTTTTTTCTTTTTTTTCTAGGACCAATTGGATCAAGGCGGTTCAGATGTGCAGTAAGGCCAGAGAGTTTGCGCTGGCTCTGGCCATCCTGGAGTGTGCCATTAAACCTGTGGCCATGCTGCCTGTCTGGAAGGACTCGCTGGGCCACACCAGGTACACATCATGCACATCTTATACTAAATACATGTACACTACATATTCATAAATCAGTGCTTTTACTCACACACAGATAAACAAAATATTACTTATACTGTATGATCCATCCACAAGTTCAGCTTAAATGCAACACATTCAAATACTCTCAAAAAGCTAAGGACTCAAACAAGCATTCAGTGCATGTGCGTAGGGGATGTGTGGTCGGGTTTAGCAGGCAGAGGCGATCATAACCAGATCAGATCAAAAGGCCCACCCTAGCTGTGAGGCATAATATTTAGACTGTGAGTCCACTACCAGTACCACCCACCTCTGCCTCTACTACTGCTTCCACACCACAACGCCCCTCTAAAGAAGTGATTGTCCAAGATTTCACAAGTTCAGGCTCCGTGTGTGTGTGTGTGTGTGTGTGTGTGTGACTGAAGTGAGATCATCAAAGAAAGAGTGTGTGAGCTCCACAAGTTGCAGTTCAGCAACTTTTTTCGAACAAGTGTGTGTGTTTTATAGAAACTGTTCCAAGAGCAGCCGCCATCCTCCCATCTTTTATCAGTTAATGTTGTCAGGTTGTCAAACAGAAAATGTATTCCCAGGTGCATTTGTCAGCACCACAGTGCAAAATATGTAACTTTAAGGGTTGAAAAGATAATGAATGGTTGTTGTGAAGTCACCATCATTGAACAGGCTTTTGCAAGTAAACAAAACACAGTGAAGGCCCAAAAAAAGGTTCTTATGCTAAAACACAACCTGGAGCGATCATTTACCTCTGTGTAATTTCAGTTTATCTCTAAGAGCTGCAGGCTTAACATGCATGTGTAACAGTTGAAAATGTTTTCAGGTTAAATCGCATGACATCAATGGAGCGTGAGGAGAAGGAGAAAGTGAAAAAGAGGGAGAAGAAGCTGGAGGATGAAGAGACCATGCAACAGGCCACTTGGGTCAAGTACACTTTCCCAATTAAACACCAGGTAGGTCAACAGTTTAGATTTTTTTTATTTATGTAGATGCGATATAGGTTGCACAGTGGCAGATGCTCAGTGTTCAGCTCCATCTGCTCACCACTGACAACAAGATGTTCTTTCACATCAACAAAACAGCCAAGCTGTATATGCAAGTGAAATCAATCTTTCTTGCAACTGTGAACAGCATCGTACAGTGAATAGAGACTGTCAGTCACTGAGTGGTAGGAGTGTTGATTTCATGTATAAAATACAGCCGTCCTAAGTATTTTATATATTATTATAATGCAGCATGAAACATATTGATAATAGGATGACGGTAATAATGTTTCAGACTCGTCTACTTCTTGGTTGAGAAATTAATGCCTGGAAAATTGAGTCATTGCAATGGGAAACACTGGTGTGCATGTTGTGCACTTAAGTGCGTGAGTGACCATCAAGGGCTCTTTGATACAGCGAGCTGAGCTGTGTGAGTCATTTCCCTCAGCAATTAGTGATCAGTGTGTGAACAGCCTCTAAACTAAAAGATCTCTCTTTATACCTTCGCTCTCTCCGTTCCCACCACTTTTTTTGTCCCTCCTAATTCACTTTTCTCCGTTTCAACCTTTCCCCTGTGTTTCTCACTCTGCTTCTCCTTTCTTATGTCTTATGTGAAGGTGTGGAAGCAGAAAGGAGAGGAGTATCGCGTTACGGGCTACGGGGGCTGGAGTTGGATCAGTAAGACTTATGTGCAGCGGTTTGTCCCTCGGCTTCCCGGCAACACCAATGCCAACTACCGCAAAGAACTGGAAGGTCTGGAACGGGAAAGTTTGGGGCCTAAAATGTGGTTTTTAGTTATTTGGACTAAGGGTTTCTCAAATTCAAAGTCTCTTTGATTCTGAGAGGGAATTAGTCTCTCGTTTAGTAATCTCCACAGTGTCATCGTGGGTTGGTTGGGCTTCAGTGAATTAAGTCTCTCCTTTGATATATTTGAGGATGTGATTGAGTTGTGTGTTATTACTTTAGTCACAGACCTCACAGATAGTTTATATTCTCTAACATCCACGTTAAACATTGTGTAATTATGTCAAAGTGATGTTGAACTGCAGAGTCAACATTTATTTAACATTTAACATTTATTTTTTTCGCCCTGAAAACGGCGAAAAAATCCTTCTCATGATTATTTATTATTTATTTTTTTTAATCAACTAACAGTTTGTGCTATTGAATTGTCTGATTAATTGCATTATCTGTGACCCCAGCAGTGTTTCAGAATAAGTTAAAAAAAACCTCTCTTTGTCCATCTGTTTACCAAAGATGCTAAACTTGGCAAGAAATGCACCCTGCTGGACTTGAGTCGACGGCCCAGTGCACCCACACCAGAAGAAGCTCAGGGAGCTGCTGCTTTAAGCAGCGATGCAAAAGATCAAGGCCTCTCCGAACCTGCAACGGATCGTCCGCTATCTGTCGAACAGTCAAATGAGACGATGGAAGTGGATAAGAAAGAAGCAGTGGATGAAAAAGAAAAGATGGAGGAATTGTCAGTAAATGAATCACCAGCAAAGATGGAGGTGGATCCACCAGAGTCACGATCAGACGAAGAGCAAAGTAAGACAGGTGACCTCATGTCTAAAAGCATTATACTCAATCGCCTGTCTGGTATGAGTGCTGATTTTTGTTATATTTTCCAATTTAAAAAAAAGATAGAATACATACCCTTTAGAGATGTCACAATTAATCGTGGTATTAAACGCCACAATTAATTGATCGCAAAGATTCCTAAATACCGTCACTTTCCAAAAAAAGATTATGTATGAACCGTGTCGGCAGATGTGCACCAAAGTAAAGGTAAATGCACAGATACTGGTCCATTTACCTAACGTAGCATTGAATTGGTAGGAATTTAAATGCTAGAGTGTCATTTGTAATTAAAAAAAAAGATTGAAATATTCAAGTCATTAATTGTCATCGATACCAAATGTTTAAGTTAATTTTAAACACTTCCCCTGGTGGATTAATAATTGGTCATATTTTAATAGATATTTAAAATATTTTATAATTGGTAATGTTTATTTTAACGATATTTGATTTTACATATTAATAGTGTTTGAAATTAATTAATGCACAATAATCGTGATAATCGTAATACCGTGATTATTTCTCTGACAATAATCGTACCAAAAAAATCTATTATCGTGACATCCCTAATACCCTTATATAATAATTTCACTTAATTGAGGAATTGTGAAGAGTGTGTGAAGAAGTATCTTCTTTTTCGTCGATGCAAATTAAAACCTAAACCTTTATTTCTTCTCCAGGGTCCAGTATTCAGGAGAATAAAGCTTCCATGAAGGAGGAGGCTCCCGAGGGCCCTCAGCGACCCTTTAACTACGATGTAGTGGATGTCAGCAAGGGCTTCCTCACCCGCGTTGCCTACAAGAAGAAGGTCAAGGCCTCCAAGCTGGACTGCCTGCTGGAGCGCCGAGTCAAGCAGCACATCATCGAAGAGAAGCAAAGGCAGCAGGTCTCTGCCTCCAAACCCCAGACTCCCACACCAGTCTCATCCACTTTTGTCCCCGCTCCGAGCACTCCAGTCCGGCCACGGTCACCACTCAAGCCCCATTCTCTCACTCAGACACAGCTCGTACTGGGCACCGCCGTGAAAGTGGAGGAGAAACCCTCCACAACACAAACTCCAGGACCAGGAGAAGTTGGAGGAGGAGAAGTCAAGGCGGAGAGTCGTACCGAACTCTCTAAACCTACAGAGGACGTCGTCACTCCGCCTCTAACTTCTCCTGTTACGGACTCCACACCCAAAGACAGTTGCAGTGCAGGTACAGGTGGAGATTCAGCTCCACCGCAAAACCAAACCACCTCCCTGCCCCAGAAGCTGGAGGCAGATTTAGTGGAAAGGACTACGGGGCCAAAAGAAAGCAGTTCAGATATTTCAGGGCAAGAGGGTGTTAAACTGCCTGGTGGAGAGGAGGTAACAGCACAGGGAACTCATCGCTCTTTAGAGCAACAAACAGCCAGTGTACCATCAGATGTTACCAAGGCTGCACATGTTGAAAATCCAGGGTCTGACGTGCCCAGTTTGAAACTTGACTCCGAAAGGACATCCACAAGTGTTCTTGACCAAAAGAGCGGTCATAACACATCTCCTTCTACACCTGTTGAGCAAAACCCAGAAACATTAAGCTCAGCACATTCAGGCACTGAGGAAAATGGCACGGGGCCGGGGGAGAACCGAGAAAATATGCAAGAAATTGGACAACATAAAGCCCAAAGTGTTAGCACTCCCGAGCCAGTTCCTCCTCTCCCTCAGGTAAATGGAAATGACGGCTTGGGGAGCGAGAGCATGTTGAGTAACTCTGTAATGAGCTCGAATAACGGCGTACTCACCGACAGTCCCCAGCCCGTGGTGGTGAACAGCACTGGTAAAACTGAAGACCAAGGACTAGTTGCGCCGCTGAAAGACGTCACGCAGCAAAAGCCTTTGGTGAACGGAGACGTGACGCCTGTAAATGACGGTACAGCGGTGAAAGAACCGAGCCTGGCCCCGGAGGCGGAGAGCAAGACGTTACCGGAGCAGGACTACAAACCCCCGCTGAAGATGAAAAGGCTGGAGAACAACATAGACGCACTTGGAGATACTAACACTCAGAGCGCTCCGCAGCACAACAGCACGGCGCCGCTGCAGGCTCAGTCCGCGGAAACCAAACCCAGTCCCGCGGTCAAGATCATCCGGATGGCGCCGTCCCCCATCCCGTCGGCCGAGGAGTCCAGTCTGAGCGACGGCTTCACGGAGGAGAGCAGCAACAGCGGCGCGGCGGCGGCGGATGCGTCCAAGACCACCGTCACCCAGGTAACCACGGTGTCCACCACCACCACCACGACGACGACGGTGGTCTCCAAGGAGACGAGGACGGCCACCGCACCGACGGCGACGACAGAAAGCAGCGCAGTGTCCACTCTGACCACCATGACCAAAACTACTGTGACCAAAGTCTGTTCCCCGGGGCCGGACGGTCAGTCGGACGGCGGCCCGAGCGAGACGGTGACGCAGAAGCAGAGGACGACGCTCTCCGCGTGCGTCAGCAAGTCGACGACCGACCCGAGCGGCAAAACGTCGGTGACGTCGGTTACCGTGAGCCAAGAGGACTCGTTGACAAAGGGCCGCGTCCGCCTGCTCAAGTTCTCCCGCACCAAGAAGACGCGCTCGGACACGGCTCTTCCTTCCTACCGCAAGTTCGTCACCAAGAGCAGCCGCAAGAGTATCTTCGTGCTGCCACACGACGACCTGAAGGTGCTGGCGAGGCGGGGCGGCTTCCGAGAGGTGCATGTGTTCAGCTACAACGCGAAGCCCGCCCTGGACATCTGGCCGTATCCTTCACCGAGGCCCACGTTTGGCATCACCTGGAGGTAAGGCTGCTCTTACCGCCCAAACCACACGTCGTTTCATCACACACGGTTTCATTACTTCTGGTATTGTATGGAGATAGATTTGTGTCTATATTATCTGTGAGAACGGATTTGACAACCTATGATCTGTAATGAAGCACTTTACACAAATACGAACAAATCTACGTTATCTTTGCCTTCATATTAACATGTAATTTGTTTTACAACACTGCCACACTAGACCTTAACCTGTGCTTTCACAACTTCCTGTGTGACTGTGGATGTGCTGTTAAGCTCCCAGAATTTTGAATCTATTCTTGAACAAATCACATTTTTGATTCATTTTCTTAAGTGAATATATAAATTTTAGAATTTGACACTTGGATGTGATTTGTATCTACTGAAAAATCTCTCTCATTAAAAAACTTTCAATGGCAGCACAGCAGATTTACTTTTCATTAAAATTGAGGAAAGGCTAGAACCGACTTACACTGTTGAATTATAAATGGCCATCTCAGAGTAATGTATTTATAATACAACCTTAATCAGAAGACAACCCTGTGTTTATCACATATTTATTAGACGAATAAGAGTTGATTTGTGCTTTGTGGGAGGGCAGCCAACCAGAGATGGTGTATGGAAGAGGTTTGTCTGTATCGTTGCAACATTTTTACTGCATTTTGTCTCTGTTGCATGAAAATAAGAAAAGAAATGCAATCTAACAGAAAGAAATGAGTTTGACAGCACCTGTGCCTGTGTCACATGCTTTTGTTTTATTACCCACACCCGGTCAAATAATGCAGCCGTGTCAATGTTATCTCTCTTGTGTGACATTTCCACACAAAAAAAAGGACTGCAGGCGTTTAGACGATACTCTTCCTCTTCATTATTCACCTTCAAACCCTCTCCTGGTTCTGTCGGAGCGCCACGTCCTGTTGACTTGTCGTTCATTATGTCTTCTCTCTGCCTGTCTGACGTTTGTGGCTTTGGCCCTGAAGCCATGTTGTGGCTCTGAGCCGGGTGTCACACAGGGACCTCTGGTTATTTTGACCGGACCTCAGAGTTCCGAAGTAGACGTGAATCATCCGGCGGTCGGAGAAGTGTCAGGATGTTCACTTTGTGCAATGACCCAACCCTGCAACCCAGGGATTTTTATTTCCCTGGCCTGTACTCACACATGGGAAAATGAACATCTACCAAACCCCATACAACACTCACAGCCTTGTGATGATCATGTTGTTCAAGATATTTCACATGACCATATCGAATGTGACAAGTTCATCGCTGGCAGCCACGGCCATAATGACGAACGGAAGGAATTATTCTTTTTAAGATGAAATCTGAGGAAATAATTCATTGATATCGTCCTGTCATCTGAGAGCAGTCTGTAGCACTCAGATTGTTGGTACATTAAAAAGAACCAAATGAAATATGCACATGCTTCCACTTTGAACTTTGTGATTTAAAACTCTCGGTCTGTGTGCTTTTGTAGTCGGGAGTAATATCTCCTCCTCAACTGAAATTAGCATTTTTAAATGAGTTATTAAAGATGGCAGACGGTTGTTCTGTTTCTCGCATGAGGGGACGGCAGCATCACCAGAAACCTCAGTCTGTTTTTACTCGGCCTCTTCCTGTTCCATGATCATACTGCAGTGTGTTTCTCTGTGATGCTGAGTAAGTCACTGGGAGTCAGCTGCACTGCTCTAATGACCTGCATGACACGAGGCAGTAGAGCGCCTACTCTTTTGTTTCTATCTTCCCAAATTTTCAGCAAACAGACTTTTTCATCATGTCTCAGTTTATTTCACTACAGCTGCAACATTGTTAACATGTAACTAAACGTGACTAATGCTTGAACCTCGGGGTCGTGTTACAGGTACCGTCTGCAGACTGTGAAGTCTTTGGCTGGTGTGAGTCTGATGCTGAGGCTCCTGTGGGCCAGTCTGAGGTGGGACGACATGGCTGTCAAACCATCCGCTGCCGTGGGCACCACCCGTACAGGTAGAACCCCCCCCCCCCCCAAATCAGCACATAATAAAGATGCTCTTCATTCTGGAAGGAAGGGGATAAGGGCAATAAAGCAAATGCGGAAATGGCTTCTGTTGACAGTGGAATTAATGGTTTCCTATATAAGTTAGTGAATTTCCACTTGCTCTGTGGGAGATGGATGCACAAATGAGAAATTGTTGATAGAAACTTTGATATATTCTTGTGTTTACTTGGGTTCTCTTTCCTTTATGTGAGCCTGAAGAAAAAAAGACCCTGAGTCTCATTTGGGTGTCACTGTTTTTATGTTGGAGTGCATTCCCTCCATTTCTCGGGCTTTCCTCCTCATCACCATACCAACCCAGCCCTATCCCCACTCATTGCTACAGAGACGTCGGACACTGAAATCACCACCACAGAGATCATCAAGCGCCGTGACGTGGGGCCCTACGGCATTCGCTCAGAGTACTGCATCCGCAAAATCATCTGCCCGCTTGGAGTGCCCGAGACTCCCAAAGGTTAGGGTGCTTTTCTTTTATTCCCAACACTGTGGAAAGCATTTTAAGAGAGCAGACTATGTAAACAAAACCTACACTTGTCCCTGTGTTTGTTCATCAGTTGCATTTCTCCTTCTCTGGTTGGTAATATTATTCTATTGATGATGACAGACCATTTGGGCTTGTTGTTGGATATTTCTAATTTATTCTTCTGTCCACAATCCCAGAAACCCACACCCCTCAGAGGAAGGGCCTGCGCTCCAGTGCCTTGCGCCCCAAGAAGCCTGAGCCGGCCAAGCAGACGGGCCCGGTGGTGATTGAGACATGGGTGGCTGAGGAGGAGCTGGACCTCTGGGAGATCAGAGCCTTCTCAGAAAGGTCAGAGGGCCGAGGCTCATGGCGATTACGCATGTTGTTGGCTACATCTGCTGCGTAGCATCAATACTGTGAACTGCCACAACCATTTAGGAACTTGTGATATTGCACAGAAACTGTCCGTTTGCCGATATTTTTGTGTTAAACTGATTTGTGTTGAAACCTGTTTTCAAGCTTCAGTTTTTTAAAAACCAGCGATATTTACATAACCCCAATTTCCATTGTTTTTAATTTGTAAAGGCTCTGATGAGATTTTTGGCTTCCTTTTTCTTTTACAGGGTGGAGAAAGAGAAAGCTCAGGCAGCAGAGCAGGCCAAGGTAAGTGTGGTTTAGTTCAATTTCCAATGTTCAGTTTCTTCCTGTTTGTCCATTTGTGTCAAGTCAGACTTGTCTCGCGTTTGTGGGTTATTATGCACTTACCGGTACTTAACCTTTTTGAGCGGTTGCTGCCAAGACAAGAAACATGTAATACGTCTCAGTCTTCACCAATCTACATCTCTACTCTGTGTTGTCTTTTAGTGTCTGTATTCGGTTATTGAATGTGCATTAATGTGTGTTAACTTACCGTTTCAGAAACGTCTGGAGCAAAAGCCTGGGACAGTCACAGTTACTCCAACAGGGACTCCTGTAACATCTGCCATCACACCCAAAGTCATTGTCGGTTCGTTGTCCGGCCCGGGGACCCCCGGCACCAAGGTGGTGCTGTCCACCAAGATGGGCACCCCCGTCACATTCCAGCAGAGCAAGAACTTCCAGCAGTCGTTTGCCACCTGGGTGAAGCAGGGTCAAACCACAGGTACCTGACAGAGGACTGTGGCTACCGACATTAAATCTCTTGTTTTCTATTTCATGTAGATGTAAAGTAATCACAAGTAATGTATGTGAAGTCTGAAGTTCATGAGAGCCAGCGGCATCAACCGCCGTAGCATCACAGTTAATTAGAAGCAGCGATCATCAACTGATTGACAGTAGTTACAGTGTTTCTGATCATGTTTTCTGTCCGTCTGCTGGATTAGGGGCCGGTACAGAGACCACCGTGGCCACGTCTGGTGGGCACACCTTCCAGATTACGGGAACCTCGGTGGGTGGAAAGGTAATTACCACCAAGCTGCCGCTGCCCGCCAACAGCAAGATCGTCACGGTCAACGTGCCAACTTCACAAGGAGGTAAGGCAGATTTGAATAAGTCACACCTCTGAAGCAAACAGAGAGCACAAGTTACAGTTATTCGGACTAGATGTTTCTTTCCATCCGTCGCCATTCCAGGATGAGTTTGTGTTTTCATTTCTTCGCCTCGACCCCACAGCTGAAACTTTTCAAACGTGTCAAAGGAGTCAAATTAGATCCAGCGGGTTAATGGCATTGTGTAAGCAAATTAGCGTGCCAACCGCGCGCGTGTCGCCCAGAAAGGACCGAGCCTGTTCTCAGTCTTTTTGAACGTTGTCAGTGCCAGTTAACGCAAACCCAAATGTTTTGAAATCTCCAATAACATATATACAGTACATAAATTAAACATCCTCTGTCCTTGATTACCAAGTACAGAAGCAGACTGTCATTTTAGCCCCACATCTCAGAAGAACTAATAGGCCTCTATTAAAACCCTACACTCTTTCTGAATCAGTCACACTTGTCACAGTTGGTTTTCCCGCTGCTCTAATGCACTTGTGTTTTCCTGTTAGTGCTTGAAATCATGCATGAAGCACTTCATTTAATCGAGGTCCAGACCTCAGAGTCACAGCGCCCTTCCTGATTAGTCTTACCAGAGGCTTAATTCTCTGTGTAAGGTTGTCTTTAAGAGACGTTACGGCATAAACCTAAAATTAAATTGAGTAAATGACTGAACAAAAGGTAAAGATGATGTGTGATTATCATTTGTGTTATTTACTCATCACACATTTTTCAAATGTAAACATGCAAAACTGCAAAACTTACACCGAGCCTTGCAATACAAGAGGCTTTAAATGAGCCTCTTGTTCCATCTGGTTCTAGATGCCACAGATGTGAAAGGTGCTGCCATCTGAGAAGCAGCCAGTCGCTCACTGTGTTTTGTGCCACTGTGGCAGCACGCTCCACCCCAGCCCCACTGTGGTGCCCATTGTGTGCCAACCCTGTGACTCAGCAGCGTAGTCCGGCGTGGCACATCATGTCTGGTTGTGTCTTGTCGGCATGGTAATCTAATAGAAAGCTGTTATTTTGGTTGGATGGGTTTTCAGGATGGTAGACTTGTGTAGTCTGAGGATCTAAATCCAGACTGTGGATTCAGAATTGAGCTATCTTAAGTTTAGGTGCCTATTAGGTTTTCTTTTTTAAATGTCAATATTGACACCGCAGATGAGGTGATGGTTTGTACAGAGCAGCACCTGACCTGTCTGTGGCCCTGTCAAGCGATCGGATGATGGATGCTGCTCAGCGTTCGGTAGAGGTGGTCTGACACGTTGACAGGCTCCATTAGAGCTGCTGACAGCTCTCGCCTGGGTCACATAGGTCAGATTCAGTATTCACAAAACCAGTAACTTCAAGCTACACTCTGTATTTTTCCAAATTAAATTACAGCATTTCAGAATGAGGATGTATATCATTCAAAGACTGTGAAAATATACGCACATCCCTTGCTTGGGGTGCTGGGCCAAAAGGACAGTAGAAAAGAGAAGAACGTTGTCAGTAAAATATTCTGGACAAACGAGGTTGTGCGGGCTATTTCTTCTCTTTTCTCATTCAAAGACTAACACAGAAACATGGAGTAAAAAAGGTTCATCTGGAAATGTTTCTATTAAGTAATACGGATTCATTTTTACAGTTACTGACCTTTTTCCTTATTTCTATCCTTTCTGTCAGGCGAACAACCAAAATGAAAAGAAAAAACGGAATAAAATCTAATTATCAAACAAAAAGCAATGTAGCAATTAATAGACAGAAAAAGAGCATCTCAATGTGTAATAAATGTATTCTTTAACATGTACATGCAATCACCAGATAAAGAGAATGATATTCACCAAGGATTTGAGGGAAGTGACTTTTCTTACCTTTTGAAGTTGTCATGAAGGAGAAACTAAGTTCAGGTGGAGTGTAGCCATTTAATGGACATGTGTATTTATCCAGCATGACTGTTGGGCGCCCTGTTTGTTTTGGAACGGCTTAAGGAAGTTAGAGAGGAAAACAAGTTTACCCTGAGGTCTGCTGCCCAGACAGGTAGCCCTCTATAGTGGGATTCCATTTTTCTTTTTTTCCCCTCAGATTTTTTTTTTTTGTGTGTGTGAATAAAAGTGTACCTCTCCACTCACCGGAGTCCCAACTCCCCGACCTCTCCAAACAGCAAGTCCATAGAAACAAGTGTTTGATGTGTGCGACCAGAGCAGCTACTCCCCAGGTCTTACGACCGGGTTTAGCGTCCCTGTTTGAAGAGGGAAAACCTTGATGTATAGGTTTACCTGCTCGGTTGCGGTCGAAAAACCGCAGCAACAAGGCAGCAGAGGAAAAAGAGCAGCGCTCTCATGGTTTCCATTTCTGCCATCAGCTTCACGTGAGCTCATGAAGGCACAGAGCCTGTCGAACAAATATGAAACGCTGCCTTTGTCAGATGAAAGTTTTTAAAGTAGGTTCTGAATTCATGCATAATGTATGAGGGGGGTTCAGATATGTTGGGGGGAACCCAACTAAGCTTTCAGTGAGCCTTTGAAGATTTTGTTTACCTGCTCGACTAATATTTACCGTCGCCGTGATCAAACGCTGGCCATCAAGCGGGGAGCGAAGGCCACAAATATTGTACTGAGTCGCGTCAATGTAGCAGCTCTGTACAACCGCTCACTTGTAACATGCAAACATCTAATTGTATTAGAGACGTTTGAGCGTTTTTAAATTTGGTGGTGGATATGTTTGATGTAATAAAGGGCAGCCCTGTGAAAAATAAACATCACTGATCAAATTCAAGTTGACAAGCAGTCGGATAAGTTACAAAATTGCGTCTATAAGAAACACATCTTGCGCCTGTCAATTTCTTTAAAATTCAATTGCCCCTCGACTTTTTCGCTTGCATCAAACCACATGTCTTCCAACGCCATTTTGTTACATCTCTAAATATCGCTCCTTGTTCTTCTTGTTTCATTCCCCCAGTTATGTTTTGAGTTCATCTTACCTAATATTTAACACTGGCAAAGTGCTCCCCTGCCTTCTCCTCATCCTGCTCCTCATTCACCCTGGTGTCTCTCTACTCCTCTTCTCGTTGCAGGTGTGGTCCAGCAGAAAGTGTTGGGTATCATCCCATCCAGCACGGCGGGTGGCGCCCAGACCTACACCACATTCCAACCCCGCACTACGACGCTCAACATCAGGCCCAACACCCCCGGCTCCCAGCAACAGGTACAGCTGCCTTCTGTTCTCACCTTATCTGTGAAGAGTTTTTTTATAAACACTCCTGTCATTATCATCTGTACATTTGAGCTTTACTTCATTTTTTTCCATTGGTTTATTTTCTAGTCTGTTTGCAAAAATAAAGAAGTAAATACAATGCCTCTCCGTTACCATTTCTGTTGCTCTCTGTAGTTTCTCTTTACATTAGTTTTACCATAGGAAATAATGTATTTTATATTGAAACCAGATGTTTGTTTTTATTTGGGGTTTTTTATCCTAGACCTCACTCTTATTGTCAGATTCTCATAGTTTAGGGATGAACCTGTCGTCTTTATTATTAATGTCTTGACGCAAATATCTCTCCAGGTTCTGGCAGCTGGTAGTCAGATCCGTCCAGGAATGACAGTGATCCGAACCCCGATCCAGCAGACAGGACCAATGGGAAAGACGATACTTCGGACACCTCTCGTGGTCCAGCAAGGTAACGTATTCCTCTTGTGAGCTTGAGTGCTTTTTATTTGGCCAAAGAGGAACTCGCCCTCAAAGAATAACTGACCCCCCCACCACCACCACCGCCACCACCACCTCTCACCCCGCTGTGAGTCATGTATGTTGCCCAGCCTCTATGGCTACATGTTTATTGCCTGCTCCGTGACAGATCTGCCACACCTCTCTCTTCCAGGTCAGGGTGGCCAGCAAGTAGTGACGCAGATCATTCGAGGCCAGGCAGTTTCCACGGCAATATCTGGTGCCAGCCCCGTTGCCACGGTCACTGGCCAGGGGGCAGCCAGCCCCACCGCAGCAGGACAAGCGGCGGGCCAAACACCGCCCGGCACCCCACGGGCACAGGGGCAAGGCCAGGTTAAACTCACGCTGGCACAGCTCACCCAGCTCACACAGGTCAGTGAGGGAAATGTTATCTTGAGCACACAGCAATGAAATTAGTCTTTTTATAAATTATTTGTGTGTATCATTTATAAAATCTTTGAGATAAATTTAGTGTTGAAAAGATTAATGATCATGTCATGTGCACATTATTCCTCCTGACATGTTGTTCTTTACAATAAAAAGTGAAAAGAAAGTAAATAGTTGAAGAGCAAAAAAAAAAAAAAAACTGTATTATTAAAACATACACTGCCCATCCAAAAACAAGAAAGTCACGCACTCTAATATTTTATTGGACCGCCTTTAACTTTAATTTCGGCACGCACTTGCTGTGGCATTGTTTCAATAAGCCTCTGCAATGTCACAACATTTATTTCAAATATTGTCAGTGGGGTTAAGGTCTGGACTCTGTGGTCACATTGGACCACATTTCTTCCTTGAAGTTGATGGTTCCCGATCCATTATACAGTATATACCCCGATCCATTCAGTCTTTAATAATACGTTGGACAGTTCTTAACCCAATATTAGTATACTCAACATTCTCCTTAGATGTTTCTTTGCTTGATGCCAATAATTTGACCCTTCTGAAACAGATTAACATATTTTCCACGACCACAGGAAGTGTCTTCCAACATTTAAAAAATGGGCTAAAAAAGTTGTTTCCAGCTGAAACATAATCATCGATGCAGTAATTATCCAATGGGAGGCTCTTACCTATTAGCCTAGTGAAATCCAAGTGGTGACTTTTTTTTGGACAGGCAGTGTAACTGCACTGTTCCCTAACCTCACTGCTCTGATGTATCCTCCGACTAACAACCCCCTCCTCCTGTAGAAGCAGCAGGCGGGGTCGGGTGTCGATCGGCAGGCTGGTGTCGGCGGCACCCAGCAGGCTCTGACGGTCATGGTTCAAGGCCAGGGTCAGACCACCGGCCAGCTGCAGGTGATACCTCACGGGGTCACCGTCATCCCAGGGCCGGGGCAGCAGCTCATGCAGGCGGCTCTGCCCAACGGCCAGGTGCAGCGCTTCCTCTTCACGCCCTTGGCCTCAGCTGCCACACCCACATCAAGCACAGGTACAACTTATACACAAGCAAGGCTCACCTGACAGATCAGCTATCACTAAGGTTGAGTCAAAGAACTGAAAAATTTGGGAAAATACCCCTGAGTAGTAAACTGTATCAGAAAATCACTCAAAATTGTGAGAGACAATACAAAGGAAGCTCAGAACACCTCCATTTTCTGCATTTACATTTAAAACATCATAAAAACACAGTAGTTAGATTAGATAAGTAAATCCGTGCATATCTCTGCGCCATGTTGTGAATGTGACATTTAAGTCTTTATCTTCCCTTCCTCTCCAAACCCCTTGTTTCTCTAGCCACCACAGTTCCCGGTCAGCCCAACTCCACCTCTACGAAAACCCCGGCCCAGCCCGCCCAGCAGGCAGCAGCCCCCGTCCAGGCAGGGGTGCCCCCACTGGCCACCACCAGCAGCCCTACTTCAGCCACTCCACAAGGCCAGCTGCCCCCTCAGACGCAGGCCCACATGCCCATCCAGTCCCCCACCTCCCTGCAGGTTAAAACACAAGGAGGAACGGCCCAGCTGCAGCTGCAGCAGACGCCTCAGCTCATCAGCATGTCTGGACTGCAGCAGCAGGTACAGGTATGATTAGAAAATAAACATAGTGGTTGGTACTGGAAAATGAGCCATAAAACCTCAGTCCACTACGCCTGCAGTTCAAATGACGCAGGGGAAGCTACAAAGTATCCAGTAAGACACTTTACTGTACTGGGGAGTGTAATCTGTTGCAAGGCTAATAAAGAAGTTCAAACATTTGAAGCCCAGATCATTCTGTGAACCATTGATTTCATCTGTCTGGTCCAAACTGTGTCTGGATTCTGCATTAGCAGCTTTGATCGTATAATGTAGCTGAAAGTGTGATGTAACCCCCTAGATAAATACTTGATGTAAATGCACAAGCAAAAACTGATGATTTTCTTTTCTGCTCGGTTAAATGTGTATATCTTGTGTTTCTTGTGTTCAGGTGCTGGCTCAGCTGCAGGCCCAGCAGGGTGGAGGCTCTCTGCCACAGCACATCAAACTGCAGCTTCCTATCCAGATACAACAGACCGGGACCACCTCAGCTCAGGGAGGACAGGTAGCGCAGCGTGTTTGCTAAACTAGATCGTAACTCATGATACTTTTGAAAGCTTTTGATCACAGTGAAATTAAAAGCAAACATCGGGAAATTAGGAGGCTTTGTGTGTTTTATCTTCTGGCTACCTGTAGCAGATCAGATACAAATGGGTCATATAATCCATTTTTGATGACTTCACACCTCTAAGTATCTCATCTGGGTCAGGGGGAGTACAATATTACATAATTTTAGCTTTTCTTTCTCTTCAGTTTCCTCTTTAACTGGTACTTTTCTCTACATCTTTCATATTTTTTTTCTTTTTGATTTTGCTCATTTAAATTACAGGGATGAAGTCTTTTCACCCCCCAAGTGCATTTATTCAACACACCACCATGTTGTTGTCTCTGTGCAGATTGGGAACGTGGTGACCATCCAGGCAGCTTCTGTGCAGGAGCAGCTGCAGAGGATCCAGCAGCTCAGAGAACAGCAGCAGCAGAAGAAGAGACAGGCCGCTGAGGCCAAGAGAGAGCAAGCCCTCAACGCAGCCAGCCAGAGCGACATCATCCAGAAACAGGTGCGTCGAGTGCGCAGCGTGCTCTGGCAGCCGTCACAGCCGGGTCATCCATCTCGCTCCAGAGCCGTCCGTCTCCCTGCCATCAGTACATAAACAGTCACCGTCCTCCAACCGCCAACCCTCCGCTAAGACTGGGTTTATTTTTACAGTCTCTGTCTGTTGGGCTTAATACTGCCAATTATGTGTGTGTGTGTGTTTTCACCTGTCGCTGTGTGTATTTACTATACTCTGCATGTATGTTTCACATTTGATCATTTCCTCTCAAAAATGTAAATATCTGTTCTGCTGCTGAACGCGCCGCCTGCTCTGACGTTGTGTTTCAGGTGGTGATGAAACAAAACGCTGTGATCGAGCACCTGAAGCAGAAGAAGACCATGACGCCCGCAGAGAGAGAAGAGAATCAGAGGTTTGTGTTCATAAATTTTGTTTCCGCGCGCGTTAATGTAGGCAGGACATTTTGAGGTTGGGGATCATAAGAAGCGCTTGATTTGCTTCACCTATCAGATAAAATGCACCGTGACAACATGCAGACAAGAACGGAATAGAAAATATGTTTAGGATCATTATCTGTGAGACGGTCCTGCCTCTTTCAGTCGATGCCTTTATGTTCTGATCTTATGGATGTGCATCCCCAACACTTGGCAGTCTATATCCCGTCCCCCTCCTGTCTCCATGTGACATTGATTCAACACCATACTGGGAGGTACTACGCAGCATGGGAACTTTTGGGTGTGTAACCATCAACAGCTGCATGTCCTCACTGTGACCCTGGGAGCATGAACACAAAGACAAATCCATTTATAAATGAGAGAGGTTGTACAATGAAATCACACAAAGCCCTAGCGGCCCTTTCACTGATTTGTGGGCATGTAGTTAACTTTTATATAAACCCCCGTTCAGGTTTTTTATTTATATATTTTTTTTCTGTGTAGTTTCCAGTGTTGTGCAAGTTAATGAAAAATAGTAACCAGTTACAGTTACTAGTTACTTCATTTAAAAAGTAACTCAGTTAGTAACTGAGTTACTTAAACCAAAAAGTAATGCGTTACTGAGAAAGTAACTTTTTCGTTACTTTAAAACGTTTTTTTTGGTGTTTTTTTTCCAATGCTCCCACTAAATAAAGGTTGATGGAATGGGCTTTATGCACAGCTCCACTTACTTCCTGAACTTAAACCAGCTCCTTTATTTCCTGTCTTGCATTATTGGACAAACTGATTAATCCAGGTGTGTCTGTGACTCTGACCTCAGTAGTCACAACAATGGTCAGACACCTGGAATCAGGAGCAGTGGAGCAGTGGAGCTGTGCATAAAGCCTTTTCCCCTCTATCCGTCATTTCTGTAGACTGATGCTGATGAAAAAACGCGTATTTTTATCTGTAAATTTTACCATCATCATCATGCTGCATCTTGACCGAGTTACATTCAAGAACCTGACGGAAAGTAGGTAAATTCACTCCAGCGGTCTTTTTTTTTTTTTTTTTTTTTTCGATCTATCAGCTGTGTTTACCCAGAGCGAGTGCTCTGTGTTTAGCGTTTCAGGCGTCAATTGGAGTCCGTCTGTCTGTCGGATTCATACCGCTGCTGCTGCTCGGGTGGAGTGGGTGCTTGTGTCTCGCTGTGACTCTCCAGCTGTGTCCCAGGGGCTGCAGGCTGCACTGGCGCACAGCTGATGGGTCTCGGATGCTGCGTTAGCTGCGTTACCTTTAGCTCGCCGTCATGCCCTGACCTGAGGCAGCTGATGTGTGGTCGAAACCACCTTGCGTTTCATTCAACCGAACTGTAGTAACGCGCCACTTCACATTCTCAGTAACGGCAACGGCGTTGTAACGATGGGAAAAGTAATCAATTAGATTACTCGTTACTGAAAAATATAACGCCGTTAGTAACGCCGTTATACTCTAACGCCGTTATTACCAACACTGGTAGTTTCCCCCTCTGAGTACATTCTGTCCAGAAAATGAAGTAATCTGACTTTTATTACTAACATTACGTGTATTGATTCTCAGATGGCGATTGTCTGTTTTAACCGTGTATCATTCCACTGAGCCGTACTGCTGCCGGTATCCTGGCACTGTTTTACCAAAGTACCGGTAGTGTAGTACCCAGAGTGATGTGTCACTTTGACCATTAAAAAAAAAGTGCTGTTTTATTTTGTAAGATGAGCTCGGACAGCCACCGCTCCTCTGAACACCAACAATAAAATCTATGAAATCAAAACCAGAAGTGGAATGTTTAGAAAAGCTCGTTCCTTCCCTTCCTTCCATCTTCATATAGATAGATTATACTCTGACCTACCGTTGACTCTGACAACCCCGTGTTTATGTCCACAGACGGTGTGTCAACACTGTTTCCATTCACACAGACCTGAAACACCAAACCCAGACTACCGTGACATCACTACAGCAGCTCTGTCCGTTGTCCGTCTCCCTGCTTACTTTTTCCTCCTTTTTTCCATTTCTTCATGTCATCCTTTTCTCTCTCTCGCTTTTCCGTCAAAACATAATCCCGTCGGTGCAAGCCTGGAACTCACATCATCACGTCGGTTGTGTTGGCGTGTCCTGTTTCATTTGTGTCCTCCACTTTCACGCTGCATTTGCAGTGTGTATTTCAGAGCACGCTGCAGGAGCCCTGGCCCGTCTTTGACCTCGGCAGCCATGGATGTGTTTGTATGTCATTCACACAAACATGCCCTGGACCAGGCTCTCGGAACGGTTTTCAATCCTAGTTGTGAATGTTAGCGAACAGCGGTGAACATACTGCATACGTAGAGCCATAACTTTTATATTTACATATAAATAGTCAGGCTGTCAATTTTCTTTTCTTACTTTTCATATCTTATACATAGTTTTCTCATCCAGGATCCACTGGTATCACACTATATAGGACTTTATGCACAACCTTATGTATTTTACTTTTCTCTGTCCCTCACATGTTTACAAGAGCAGTGTGGCTTCTCACTCATCTTCTATCTGTCCATCTCTGGACTCACTGGGCGACCAAATACCCCTCTAACATCTGTAAGACACACGGTCTAGTAACACAACTAGGGGACTAGAAATGATGGCACCGTTGTTTCTACGTTTCATCGCTTGTAGCAGTGTTAGGTTTAGGATCTAAAGTGATTGTGCATTTCGTCTGTCAAGTCATGCAGAAAGCTTTTCCGAGCAGTACAAGCAGAAATGGTAGGAAAGAAAGCAATTTGTTTTTCCAAGATGTAGGTTTCCTTTTTTTTTTTGCATTCTGGCTCTTATTTGATAGTTCACAGTGGAGAACAGAAATATGTAGAGCCAGATAGAGACGAGATACAAGAAAAGCGCAGAACCAGAGTCAAACCCAGGACTTTTGGAGTCACATAGCTCAAACAACCAAGCCACCAGAATGCCTCAAGGACCTGTGCCGAGAGAAATGCTCTCTTTGTTCATTGATACGCACTGCCGTTTCTAACATGTGGAAAGTTAGATGTTCACATTTTTGAAATAGCCAGTAGTCTGCAGGTTGTGCTCTCTGAAACATTGAAGCATTGTTTGGATTAATATTCGGCTCCTTCCCACTGGTGTGTCGGAGGGATAACTTTCTTCCTCTGTGTCCTGACTGTACTGGCTTTCTGAATTTAAGATTCAGATCTGTGATAATCCTCTCCCTCCCTGCTCTTTTATCCTTCGCCTCTCTCAGCAGGAGTATTATTTGTCTTTTATTCCTTTAAAATACCCTTAATGGGCCACAGCCCTATTTCACATGGGTCCTCATTAGACTGAGCAGGCCTGTTCTTGAGCTCTGTTTTTAGGTTTAACTATGACCTCTTTTTCTGCTGCATTCAAGGGCCTGTTCATGCCCAGTATACAGGGCCTTACTAGTCTATACAATGTGCATTAATGATCCACTGTAACTTGTAAAAGGTCACAAGGATGTAGAATCTGAATGAAGTCCTTTTCTCTTTTTCCCCTCCTCCTTCTTTGTGTCTGTCTAGAATGATTGTATGCAACCAGGTGATGAAGTACATCCTGGACCGGATAGACAAGGATGAGAGGCAGGCGGCCAAGAGGAGGAAGAAGGAGGAGGTGGTGGAGGCGAAAAGGAGGTTGGCAAATGCCAGCAAGCTCTCCTCGCTCCTTTACCGGCACAAAGAGAGCCTCAAGATGGAAATCCTGAAGAAGCGAGCGCTTCTCGACAAGGAGCTGCAGCTTGAGGCTCAGGTACGAAGAACTGAAGGGAGGCACACAAAACGATTTCTTGAACAGAGTGGGAGGTTCATACAAAAAAAAGATTTAATTGCCTTTATTGCGCCAAAAGGTCTTACACATTCATAAATCTGTAGAATATGACCGGTGTAGGAAACTCTACTTGTTTTTGACCCCCTCTGTCTTGACACTCCACTCCTCAGGAGGAGCTGAAGCGAGACCTGTTGCGGATGCGGAGGGAGAAGGAGAGGGAGAGGGCGCAGGCGGCGGCCCAGCAGGCAGCCCAGGCCGCCGCCGCCGCAGCCGCCGCTCACAACCAGCAGCAACACACTCTGGCACACACGCATGGCATCGCCGCTCAGCACCACCACACCACCGCCATCACCCCCACACACAAACGGAAACGAGAAGAGGAGAAGGAGACCACGCTGTCGGCGAAGTCCAAGAAGAAGAAGATGATCTCGACGACGAGCACCAAGGAGAGCAAAAAGGACACCAAGCTCTACTGCATCTGCAAGACGCCCTACGACGAGACCAAGTATGATCATGCTCCCTTATGCTTAATGAAATACTTATTTTTTGGTACAGTAACTTCTCTAGGAACCTTTTAGTTCCTGGATTTAAATTCATGACTCTGAAGAAGTCACAGCTGAGGTTGTACTTTTGGGCTGCAGTCAAACACAAGCCCACGGGCTGCAGCAGGGCATGCATCTGAAATACAAGCAAGCCCTGGTTGTAGAACCAGTGTTAGAACAAGGGATGAACAAAAGCTTCATTTGTGTCGTTTTCTTGCTGACTGTCTAAAAGAAAACAAGTAAAACCAAGAATGAAACTAAAGCAATCTGGTCACAGACTAAAGCAGAAAAAAAATCTCAAAAATAAGTAATCCCTGCATTTTACCTTTCCTCTTTCACCATCTCTTTCCACCATGTTGCATTTTCTCATGTCAAACAAAAACACAAAGTCTCTTTTTGATGCATTAAATCATTTTTCTGATTTATATGTGGTGGAAACATTAAAAATACAAATGCTTTACGGTACATTTAAATCCTAACTATATCTGTATCACACTCCAGTGTTGTGTACATGGGCTTTAAATCAGCACTGCTCTGACATAACTGATATCACTCAACTGTCAGCTGTAGCCACTAGTCTTTAAAAAACTTGACTTCAGTCATTATTCAACAAAGGAACCATTAAATGTTTCTCTCTCCACAGGTTCTACATCGGCTGCGACCTTTGCACCAACTGGTACCATGGTGACTGTGTCGGCATCACAGAGAAGGAGGCCAAGAAAATGGACGACTACATCTGTGTGGAGTGTAAACGGGGCCAGGAGGGCACCACAGAGGAGTTGTACTGCATCTGTCAAACACCATACGACGAGTCCCAGTAAGCTGTGTGTATGTGTGCGTGTATGAAAACAACAGTTAAGGGCTGTTTTGCCTTGCTGACTTAACTAAACCTCACTGCTTGACCTCCACCCTTTTGATCAATAGTGATCAGTGAATGACAAAGAAAGTGTGAATATTTAAAGCTCCGAGAGACGATCAATACTGGGTGTTTTCAGACAGACACGGTTCTGGTTCTGGCTCTGGTTTCTGTGCTTTCTGGCGAACCAGCCCACGTTCACACCATTTTAAGTGGAACCAAAGTGGGAGGACTTTACTCTGCTTTACTCTGGCAGAAGTAAACACAACAGTGGCAAAATGTTTGCTTTTTTGCTGTCTAAATAATCCCTCTTCAGTTTTTAAAGTTGATTAATTATTTGGTCTGGTGCTCAAGTGAACCCAGCCTTTGCCATCCCTTACCCAATTTAAAAGATAAGAATTACTTTACTTTATTAAGCGCCAAATTAAAGGGTAATTCATACAACTTGTTCTTTCTTGTAATTCTGTAGACGCCAAAATCGCCATTAAACATTTTGTTTCTTTGGCAGACCACGACAAATAGTTTTTCCCCAGGTTGTCAGTCGTTGCCTTCTCCTCCTTCCTGTTCATCTACAACATGCCCAGGGATGATGTAACGGTTTGCAGGGAAGAACCAACTATTTCTTGGTTCCCTTGAGAATCGACTTCTCAGCTTCCAAACTTTTTTTTTTCGGTCTGAACGCGCCGGCTGGTTCAAAACTGGGTTTGGGAACCAGAGTGAGAACCCCTAACAGTGTTCACACAGAGAGAGGGGCAGCTGGTCAGTGGACTGAAAACCACGGCCTGCTGGCTGTGAGGCTGCAGTGAGAACCACTGGGCCGCCGCACTGCGCTCTATAAACTCCTTGAGTAATAGTTTGACTTTTTTTGGTTCAGCTGCTACTTCCTCCTCTTCTTCAGGACCTGAATTGCTGTCGTTGTTGTTTCACAATCACTGGCTCGTTGTTCTGGTCCCAACACTCTAATCAGCCAGAGAGCAGGATCTTTACTTAACAGCGTCAGTGCACTTCCTTAATATCCTGCACTCGGTTCCTTTGCAAGATGGGACATCACTCAGCAGTGTGAATTTTCTCTGCTCATCCAGTAATGCGACATAAACCCTGTTTGCAAAGCGCCTTAGCACTGCTTCGTTGAATACCGGTCGCTCCGATTACAAGAGCCTCGTCTCCTGCTGATCGCACTCCGTTATGGTGAATGAAGTGTAATCGACGGGAGGCATCGTGTTCTCCCTCCTTTCACAGAACAAGCTCTCCGCTTCATCGGTAAAGACGACAGAGAGCTGTAATTCTCCAGCGAGCTTCGTACAAGCTTCTTACCTCCTCCTCACATACTTGGTGATCGAAACTGGCAGCGGTCATGTTGAAGAATGTGGCATTTTGACTTCGCTGCAGCTTCCTTGCCCAGCGTGGTTTTCCCATGTCCAAGCAAACCACGCGCTGGAGCCCTCATGATAGTTAAAGAGCTCTGGTATCAGGCAGGATGGCAATGAATGGCTTTTTTTTCTCTCTCTCTGCTCACTCGAGTTTATCAGTGTGCCATCCACAGCCTTAACGTTTTTTTAACATCCCTCTTTAGTGTCTGCAGTCACCATTTTGAGCTGAGTTTATGTGAAGGTTACGGTTAGGTCATGTAAGGGTTATAGTTACAGTCTCAACAGCTTCTCAACCAAAACCCTGAGCAATACACCGTCCAAATTTGATATCGAACAGATGAGTGGTTTTGAAGAAAATCAAAGGACAGAGAGACTCAGAAAATTCTTGATTTATATGAAAGATAGCTCTTTTTACAAAAAAAAAAAAAAAAAGATGGCTCATTTTTATGCCTCCACGCTGGTGACAGCCAGAACAGGAGGTGTTTTGCTTTCCTGCCTTAATGCCTTGACAAGACTAGTTATGTTTTGGTGGTCAAAGGTCACAAAACACTCTCGAGCCATCACTCAAGACTGCACACAGAAAATATGAAAATTGTTAATTGGACGAAACCTAAACTTAGGCCGACGACTTAAAATGCAAAAGCTTCAACTAAAAGTCAACACTTTGTCGCCCTCTCAGGTTCTACATCGGCTGCGATCGGTGTCAAAACTGGTACCACGGTCGCTGCGTGGGCATCCTGCAGAGCGAGGCCAACCACATCGATGAGTACGTGTGCCCACAGTGTCAGTCGACGGAGGACGCCATGACGGTCTTCACCCCGCTCACTGACAAGGACTACGAGGGTCTGCGGAGAATCCTGCGTTCCCTACAGGTGAACAGCCGCCACCACTGCACACGTTCACACCAAACCGTCTGCAGCAAAGCAGCGGTGAATGGAAGAGGGTTTGTGATAATCAGGCAAAGATGAACCAGTATTGACGGGTAGCTGCAATACTGTTGTGAAAAGGAAATGTAATTTAGTGAAGGCACTGCTGAGAAACAAACAAACCTAATTATGCAAATCATAATAAAAGAATAAAAACCTCCCCATGTTATGAACCATGTGGCTACACCAGCTCTCTGAAGCAGCTGTAACAGAGCAGTGGTGTTTTTATGAGCAGCAACAGACTGAACACCAACACAGCTCCTCCTCGTCCCACTACAGTGTAAAGGCAGCAAACAAAAGTCCTCTGTGTGCGACTTATCAGATTGATTCGAGTCCCCAGAGCTCCACTTGGACCGCTGCCTGGAGTCAGATTTTCTTTTCTTTTTTTAGCTTCCCTTTCTTTTCTCTTACTCCCTCCTCCTCCTCCCCCTCCTCCTACCTCTTCTCCTCTCATTTTCTCCTCCTCTGTCCAAGTGGTATTTTTGTGCGAGTGTGTGTGTGTGAGGGAGAGAGAGGGAGAGAGCGAACATCTGTGTTGACCCACCTGCTTCCAGTGTCATTTTCACGGTGCTGTTTGTTTTTCTTCATTGGTTTCAGCTTTCTCAAGTGTCTTGTCTTTCTCTTCATCTCTCTCTTTCGGGCCCTCCCTCCTCTGCAGGCACATAAAATGGCGTGGCCGTTCCTGGAGCCAGTGGATACAAATGACGCCCCGGACTACTACAGGGTCATCAAGGAACCAATGGGTGAGTGTAACGAATGTTCAAAGACCACGACCACGTGACACAAATAACCACAACACGGTTTGTGATCGAACGTCTCCCAGCTACTGTCCAGCAGCCTTTGGGAAATGAGTTTTCCCATTCCCATTGAACATGCTCATTCCACCACTGAGGGCCTGTATTTATGCACATATTGAGCTTTTATACATTTCTCACTTTTATTTTAACGGCTCCACCATTTTTTCCCCCTCTGTATTTTCACGGCCCCGCTGAAGAAGCCTGTTGAATTAAAATGCTTATCACTGAACAGATCTCCAAGTCATACAAATGTAAAGTTCGGTATAAATGATGCATCTTACAGCTCATTTACTTAAAATTGCATGTAGTCGATGGTGATTTTCCAGAGACACATCAGTTTTTGAAGTCGACCAATGAGATTTAACTTCCTCAGTTTCCGTTCATTTTGTGCTGTAGCTGCAGGATGTAGTTTAAGACAAAACGAAAGAAAACACGTCGTCGTTCAAACTACAACAGCAAAAAACAAGATGTAATATGACTAGCAAATGTGTTGGTAATAAGAAAAATATTGTTAAATATGATTGATAATTTTCACTATTTTAAAGTCATGATAGTGAATAATGCATAAATTTAAATAAAAAGGCACATTAATTTATGATGAAAGTAATGACTATGTTTTGTAAACCCAGACGATATCATACAACAGTGATTATTACTGGACACAGTGCAAGTTTTAAAGGGAGCTGTGGTCCAGGGCAGAGCTCTTCAGACTTTAGACTCCGTATCTTTTGTGGACTGGACTCATGAATTTTAACATCCTTTAACTACTTTGACTGTGTTATGTAGGAAAACATCAGATCATGAGTTGTGAATCAGCAGATACTTAATACTGAGCTGCTCAGACCAGGATTGGGAGCAATCTGTGTTCAGTAGATCAAGTTGCCTCAGTCGTACTGTTTTCATTTCATGATTGCTTTAGGCCTCGGACGTAACAGCCGGTCTCTATATCTCCAACATTAAAACACGGCCGTCAGGAGGCTCGCAGGGAGGAAGCCCTCCAACTCAGATCAAACCGGCCATGTAAACGGGGACTTTCGTCAACAGGGCCTTTTTGAACTTCCACACAAACAAACCGTTAATGAGCTGCTCCGGGTCTGCCGGGCTCCCTGTGGAAAGGGACCAGCTCCACACTCGGCCCCTGTTGGCCTGCTCCTGGAAACCCCTCCCCTCTCCCTTCCACCGCAAGAAAAAGACCTTGTTGATTTTCAGAAAATAAAAAGAGCATTTGGCCGGTGTAGCTGCAGCCGTTGGTAGTTTTTGGAGGGTTTTGAGATGAAATCTGATGACGGAGAAGAAGGAGGTCTTTGATATTGACCATGAGGTCTGTAAGCCCCTGGCCAGCTGGGTGGGGGTTAAGGAGGTTAAGAGTCGGATATGTTTGTTTAAAACGCAGCCCCGGGGACGCCGTGCAGAGCAAACCCGCCGGCAGCAGCGATCATACCAAGCCTCAGCTGCTGCCAGTTAGCCTTCTCGCTAACTCAATCTCATTTAATTCAGTTTCTAACTCGGTCCGACCAGGTTAGTGTCACTGAAAGCTGAAAGTCAAAGCGGCTCTACACTGATTCATTGGATGGTCAAAGGTTCCATTAATTAAGGGTGGATTTTTTTGTCTCAGGAATGACACTCGGATAATGACACTTTCCTCAGGAATGACAAATCGGTCAGATCTCACTCGACTCTGAAAGTCTGAGTAGATCGAGGTTAAAGCTGGCAGACGCTCTGGATTTTTGCTGTCATATATAAAGTGATGAACTGTGCTCCCAGGAAACATATTTGAAAGCCTGTCAAAGACATCCCACATAAGCTGCAATTACTTTGGAGCAGACATGCTGATTTGATCAACAGAGTTGATTAGAAAAGCTATTTATCTGCTGCTTCCGCATATGTGATGCTTGTCTCCAGCAAGACCTCGCAATTAAGTTTGTAGGATTTGTTTTGTTCTTACATACTGTACATACAATCTTTGACCAAATATATTTCTGCAATCCCCTGTTTTCAGACCTTTCCACCATGGAGGAGAGGTTACAGAAGCGCGAGTACGTGAAGCTGACAGAGTTCGTGGCGGACATGACCAAAATCTTCGATAACTGCCGCTACTACAACCCCAGCGACTCGCCGTTCTACCAGTGTGCCGAGGTTCTGGAGAACTTCTTTGTCCAGAAGCTCAAAGGCTTCAAAGCCAGCAGGTAAGACGGGCGGACGACGAAAACGATGAACACTTGTTAGGAAAAGAAACACGAAATGGCAACTAGTTAGAAACAGGAGAAGTGCAGTCGTAAGAGCTTCACTGAATAAAAGGGCAGAGTCGTCGGCAGCTCCAGCCATGCTGCTTTCTGACCTCTGACCTCCCTGGAGCCTCAGCAGACACAGGCCTTCTCCAGAGAGAGCAATAAAACATAACTTTTTATGGGAAAGCCCATTGTCACTGACACTAGTCGACTGCTCCTTCCCTTTGATTTCCTCGATCACTGTCTGGTGTTCCCTCCACTCACCTACTGTTTATTTGTGGACGCGAGTGAATGCTCATACAGCCAGGTCCACATGAAACTATCATTGTAAGAGTAATTATTTCTGTTTGTGTCCTTTTAAAGTCTCATTTGTCTTCCGCACTATTGGAAGTGATACATGCATTTGCCGCCATGAGATTTTTTTTTTTCTCTCTGCGGTGCCGTATGAGCGTTCAGTCACACCCTCGTTCCATCTTGGTGGGTTCCTCGTTTCACACACACTCAGGCTTCGGTCCGCTGGTTTTACACCCATAACAACATCTCTGCCTCGGCTTTCACTCTGTAATCAAGGTCCATTTTCTGTTATTGATGTTTTTACATGATTTATAGTCCGTGAAACAGCCCAGTTAAAAAGCAAGTTGTGGCCATTTATGCAGTTGCCTCTGCTGCTGTGCATCACATGGAAGCAGCCGATCCTATGCGGTTGAGCCCTGCACAACAATTTAGCACCTTGTAGCATAGGAATGTTTTGCTTTGTTATGCATCCAAACTCACCTCACTGCATTTTCCTTTGCTGCGCTGCGATGTGATTTGCTTCGGGTGGATGCACACTACAAGATTTTGCCCAAGCTTAGTTGCATTTTGGTTACTTCTTATATGTGTACATTGTTTTCTTTCAGCTTTATTGATTTATGTTAATTTACTGTGGAGGAAATGAAACATTTCATGAGGAGATGCTCATAGTCCTTCTCTTGGCTCATCTCATCACGCATGGAGCGTCTATGAGCATTTCAGCTGCGATGTTTACTAAGCAGAGTCAGTCTTATGGTTTGCATCCAGCTTTTTTGTGCCGAAAACGGCAATGTGCTTCACCCGCATGTATTTACACCATCCATTCTCCCTCTCTCTCTCTCTCTCTCCCTCTCTTGCAGATTGTGATGTCAAACTCCTGGGTGCCCGGGTCACTCTTAAAACAAACAAAAAATTATAATTTGCTAACCCAGGTTCAGCTGTTTTTGTCTAAAACAGCTTTAAAAAAAAACTTTGTAAGAAAGTGCATATATTAAGCCACACTATAGGTGTGATCTTTTTTTATTTTAAAAGCAAAAGGAAGGAAAAAAAAAAAGTTTCTACTGTCTAATAATGGCAGCCATGTTGGTAACACAAAGCATTCAAGGGAAAAATGTATTTTCTTACACTTCTTGCAACAGATGACTGATATTTTGTTTATGTTGGATAATAGGCAAAATACGAAGCTAAGTTTGTCATTCTCTTTCTTGAGATACAATTTTGAAAAAAAGAAACCAAGCTATTGAGTTTTTTTGTGAAATCTGAGTTCCTCTTTAAGTTCCTCACACACAGTCACACACAGATAACTTATCTTTTAATTTGACAGAACTGTTGTTTATTGTATTGGTCATAACATGCTGCAGCAGAACATTTTTACCTCATTTCTTAGCCGAGAATTTTAAAAAACAAGCATGCAACATTTATTAGTTTCTTTTTACTGGCTGTTCCCATGTATAATGTTATTTTATGTGCATATTCTATCTTTTTTGTGAAGGATTATTTTTATGCTATAAAAAGGAAATAATGGTAGGAACTGTAAAAATAGATTGGAGAAAATCTAGTTTAGCTTTCCTGTTCTAAATATGGCGAGCTCGGCAGTCTCCAGTGAGAAACAAAAAGCCCTTGTACATACACTGTCGGGCCAACATCACACATCACACAAATTCGTTAACATTTCACCAACATGGCTGCTTGGGCTATATCAAAGTGTCTGACCCACTGGCATCCAATACATGTTTTGTTTTGTTTTGGGGTTTTTTTGTATTTCCCTTAGTGCATATTTTTGTCATATTGTAAAGCTTTTAATAAAAAAAAAGCAAAGGAAAAGAAGTTTTCCAACTGTTTCTTCCTCCTCTCTTTGCCCGTCTCTGTAGGTCTCATAACAACAAACTACAATCAGCAGCCTCTTAGCTCCCTCCTAAAAAAAAACAAACAAAAAAAACAAGTGTCAAAAAGGCAAGGCTTGTGGTTTCCTCTGAATGATTAAGCCCTGTGGTCCCAGTCAGGCTGCACCTGAACCTGAGCCTCTCTAGAGGAGAGCACACTCCCGGCTGACAGTCGGCTCGCACTGGCGTGACAGAGCCAGGCCTCCAACACCTCCACTGCAGTGCTGAGGGGGGAGAGAGAGAAGTCGATTCAAAAGCCCCTTTTCATCCAAAGCATCAGTGGGACCTAATGGCAGTGAAGTCTCCCCTTCAGACCAGGGGCAGGACGGTCCTGGACCCAGTTTGGGCGGCCTGGTCCCCCCCGCTCCTACCTACCAGTGAGGAGAGAGATCCAGGTGTGGGGAGTCAACATCAGCAGACCACGTGTGTAAACTGGCTGGTTGGACGTGCAGTGACGGTCCGATCTCACGGCAGAAGCTAAATGTTGAAGAGCTGTGTTCACTCTGTAGCGGATCACTATTTGAGATTTGTGTTTCTGTATCCTATATAGCAAAGTGTCTGCTTTGTTCCTCCCGTCCAGGGATCCAGCTGTAATGTCATCCCGTCACATTCTTACGATGCAAACATCTAAGCTTTAACTCGCAGCTGCAAATGAAAAAAAAAACGGCTTCAGGAGTGCACAGATGTCCCCTGTTCGTGCCCGACGTCAGGCTAAATATACAGGATCTGCACATTTCACATACTTCACTTACCATGGGGTTCATCTGTCTCATTCAACATGGTGCATGTCTGAAAGCAGCACTTCATCGGTGCTGTAGGGATATTTGTAACTCATTCACCGTAAGAAGGGATCCCATTGAACACGGTCAGTTTTCAGATCCACTTGATTCAGCTTGGCTTGGGTGAATATGCAGTGTCACCTTCCATGTTTCACACCTAACACCTCTGGACCCGTCACTTCGCCCTCGGTTGTGTTCAAAGGGTGGTTATCGGACGCATTGACTCTGAACATGTCTGTCAATGGTACATTTCATTTACATTCCCTTTATTTAAAATGATATATCGTTGTAGACAGCACTCACTTGAGTAATTCAACAGGGTCGTCGTTTTATTAACCGAGGGCTGCGTGGCCTTCCCCTGTAAAACACCCACGACAGGCCGTCCGCCGAACACATCCTGCCCTTCTTCTGAGCTTCTATCATTTCTACTGCTTTTCTGAGATTGAAGAGAAGAATGTTACCTTGTCTTGGCGTCCTTTTAAATGTGACCTTTATTTTAAAAGGAGGTCAAGAACGAGGCTCCAGGCTGAAACTTGTGAAAGGCTTAATTAACCCACATGTACTGTACCTCCCTCCACACGCACGCACCCACACACACATACACACAAACATAAACATCTACTCTAAGCTCTCTGTCCTTTTCTGTCAGTGGCCGAATGCCCCACCCCTTATCTATCAGCCACTTCTTCCAGCATATTTCATTGAAGTTGACAGGTTGGCTCACATCTGTCTCTCAACTCGCCCTCAAAGCATGGTTAAGTAATTGGATAATGGACTTTTCCACTCAGCATCAGCTCAGTTATGTTGCGGTCTGTGGCAGCATGTCTGGGAGTAAACTGTGAGTGGGGACTGGGGAGTCTTTGTACCGTGGGGTTTGTATGAAAATTTTATAGCTGCATTTTTAACATATTTGGGAACATTTTTGTAATGTGAGTTTATCATTTTTGTAGGAAGGGAGCAGTATTAAGACACAGTTACAGTTGTCTCTAAGTTGATCGTTGACTATTTCAAATTAATCAGACATTTCAGTTTCAATCAAAGTTTTTTCTTTTCAGCGTACAAGAGTTGAGAGATAATGTAGCTTCTGTCCTCTTTTCTGTTTGTGTGTCTTTCACACAAATGTATGTCTCTTTGTAATCTGACGATGACGTGTTTCATCCACTGTTTGTAATCTCTATTGTATATTATTGCTGTCCAAATATGTAGAAATGAAAGATTTTTAGAGCAGTAGAAACTTTTATTTTTCACTCTTTGAACCAGCAACTAAGCCCGCCTGTATATTTTAACTGTCTATTTTTTCTCTTTAATTAAAGTGAACTCTACATTTAGGTGAACTTGCCCTTTATATTAAAAGCGCTGCATATTGTGAGCATAAAGGTTTTGAATGGGGTAGAGTGACACAGTAACTCTTGAAAAGAGTTTTTTTCATTTTTTGTAAGAAACCAACCAGTTCAGCATAACGTCTATATTGACATTGCATTTCTTGTATTATTTATTCATATCAATGAAAAGTTCTCAGTTTTTTTGAGTAATCTTGAAGCAACGAAACTGCAGATACAAAGTACTCTATGTTTTTAACAGATTGTGGCAACTCTGAAGAGATTCTCTTTTGTACTTGATAGGACATTTCATCCTAGATAATAAAGTAATGTTTTTGACACCAGCTCTGGAAAGATTTGTCTTTTCTTCGGTTGCATCCGCTTATTACTTACACTCTAGTTTATCTGATTTATCACACAAGGTTGTCACTGTGTGCTCTTGTGTAATTCTTGTATTCTCACATTGTCAGGACATGGATTTATATTGTGCCTACAGATGTTACAAAGAATTTCATTATAAAAAATAAATGTAAGCATAAATACTGACTTAAGGAGAATGAACAACAGAGGGAAGAAAAATGCAACGTTAATTCTCACACTAGACACTGAAGAGCCATAAACAAGAATCCAGAACTGGATCCTGATTTTAATGGGACGCAGGATTCAAGATTGGTGTCACAAGACCTTTTAGATGACCTGGTTAAAAACAGCAACGCCGTGGACGGATTGAGACGTTTAGACGTGATTAAATGATTACAAGAATCTGGTTGTGAATCTAGTTATGATTCTCAGCTGGAAAAAACACAAAAATAACTAATTAGCATATTTCACCGTGTCCGGTCCTAGCGTAAACAAGTCTAATTGAAACCTTCAAAAGAACTTGAGCCACCCCATAGCATCCCCAAGTCATGGGTCTTTGTTGTGTTTCGTTCCCTCTTAAACTCAACTGTTTGTAAAAAAAAAAATTTTTTTTACTTTGCCCCCACTTTAATTTACTCTCGGACAGGTGTAGGCGTACACACCAGAGGACCCAGGACAGAACCTTGAGTGACACCACAGAACAGATTAAAAAGCGATTTGGCAGACTCTTTTTTTGTTTTGTTTTGTTAATTTTTTGTTTCATTTATTATGTCTTTATTTGATTGGCTAGTGAAAACAGACGGGAAAGCAGGCACACAGAGTGGGGGAATGACATGATGTAAAGATTGTCTTAGTCGGGAGTCGAACCGGTGATCACTGCTGGAGGCCATGCCAACATACAGTATGCTCTAACCACCTGACCACCAAGCACCCCCAACCAACTTATTGTTTTGACCTCACCACTTAATATGAATTAACATTTCTAAGAAGTAAATGTTCATAACGATCTCGGTTCATTTGGATCTTGCTACTTCATGTTAGTTTTTGCTTGTTTATCTGCTTATCTGCTTTCTTTATCTTGGTTTGATTATCACCCCTGTAAAGACAAAGCCCTGCCCATGACCCCAGACCACCAGGGGGCCTGAAGACCCCAGGGTCCATCGAGTAAAAGGGCCATAGTCAGTTTTATTACATTTAAAAAAAAATCTGGTTCAACAACTGAATTATGAACCATTACATACATTCGGTACATGGAAGAGGAGAGATGGGGATATTAAACCCTTCTTTTTCCCTAACACCCATGTGTTGGTCTAGACCTGCAAAGCGTGTTCAGACCTCATCCTACATGATCTTTCAGGGAGAGGGGCTTTGAGGTGGTTGCTCCTGAGAGCTGAAGGACAAGGTCATGATCCTCATACAAACTCCCCTGTGATCAAATTACCAACATCACACACGAGGTCGACCTCTAAGGTTGACCCTTCTCTGTCCTTTAACGCCCTTCTCCCCTCCTCTTACCTCCCCACCCCCTGCAGCTAAATGAATCCAGAGGGCCACATCGGCGCTGATGACCACAGGCCCAGAGTGGTTCCAGTCCACCACCCTTGTCTCTTTCTCTCACTCCCCTCTTGTGGCTTGGGGGCTATCACACAGGAAACAACTTGGAGATATTCCCACCTCCCCCCTCCTCTCTCCCCTCCTGCTCCCTTTACATCCTCCGCGATGAGGAATGTCCTCCTGCTGCGATAGTAGCCGAGATGTGGAGCAGGCTCCTGTTTCCTGCCCGCCTGCATCTGTTCCCTCCAGCGCTGATCCCAGATAGAGGCTTCGTGGAGCCTGGGAACTGACCGGCTCGGGCTGACAGACGGACAGAGGGGGAGAAGAGAGGCTCAGCTCAGCCGTGGCCGACTCCACGGACCAAGTTTCCAAGTCGGTCTACTGTATCTTCTTCCCAGAGGCGAGACGGAGACCATGGGAGTTAAACTTTAATTAAAGCGTCTTACTTCGGGGGCTCCCCCTCATGCAATCACTGGGAATGATAATGAGGATCAATGTTTCAGTCAGAGGGGGAGATGTATGTGAGAGCGTGAGAGTGGAGGGTGAGTTCAAAGACAAATAAATTCCTCACTGGGTCATGGAGTACAAAACAAATACACCTTTTTATTGGGTTTGTGTATTAAAAGCAATGTCAGCATTCAGTGCAAATCTTTTCCCTTTCATAAAAAGCATGGGCTCAGGGTCGTACTACAATCAAGCCAGGGATTTCTGATTAAATAAGAAGCTGCTTCTTCACAAAGACAGACCCAACACCCCTTCTCCTGCCCTAATCCCCTCCCTGTGTCATTTTACATAACTGTCTTTATTCCTTCTCCAGCTCGGCCCTGCCTGCCCCTTTCTCTGATCCTGCCCTAAACACTTACCTCCTGTGCCCCCCTTCCCCCCTCCCCCATCCCCCCAGCCTTCCCAAAGGAGTGCGTGTTTGTGTGTAAGCAAGAAAACAAGAGCCGACCCAAAGAGGAGCTGTGATGGAGGCACTTTTTTTTTTTTTTTCCAGGTCATGTGTCCAGGTGCGGAGAGGATCAGATTCCTGTGATTAGACTTATGGCTTAGTCCCTACATCAACACACCCCTTCCTCATTCAGCATGGCCCAAAATAAGCCGCCTTCATGACAAGTAAAGGTCCTGCCCCGCAACCCACCCACCCACCCCACCTCCCCTCCTTTTTCCTCTCTCCTCCTCCTCCTCCTCCTCTGGGGTTTGCTGCTGCTTTTTCAGGCCCTTCATTCCCTCCCTTTGGACCTTGTAACAATAATAGTGCATTTCCTGCGTACCAATAACAACCACAGGGACACCATGCACGGGACTGGGTGATACAAAACAATACTATTCAGTGCAATACATCATTTTGCATTCATATCTATTAAGAAGCATCAAAGATTAATTAAAGGGAGATTTCAAAGTTGAATTTGTATGACAAGTTCCAAGGCTCCTACATTTACTAAGAGTGAGCAACTGTGATAATGATTGTTATCAATAAAAGCCAATATGTTTGAATGTAAAATAAGTTTCATCTTCTGTATTGTGTTATATAGTGTGGACGTATTACAATGACCTTGTAGGTTGATTTTGTTGCTTGGATTATATTGGGGATAAAAAGGCTGGATCTGATCTTTTTCTCAGGATAAATATTAGGTTGTTAAATACACATGAATCAAACCAAGAAGTGCCCACATGATGCAAAATGAGGAAATATACCCATTCTATAAACTCATTTTGTTACACTATGGTACATCATAGCAGTCCATATGAAAATAAATCCATGCCTTCTCCTGCAAAACGTCCTCTCTCTTGCACAACACTGAGCGGTTAGTTACGATCAGTTCTCATAAGCTGCAATGTCTCTTCCCCTGCAGAAGGGGGCGATTGTCTTATCTTGGGTTCACCTACACCTGGAGCGTGAGGCCTCCAGGGCTTTCTGGTGTCTCCGTTTGTTGAACCTCTTGACATAGTTGCTGCTTCGCAGAAGTCCGTCTCCAGGCTTCAGTTTACCACTCAGCAGGTTCAGGAGGTCGTTGGGAAGGTGGCGCCTCCGGTGGTAGATCTGGCCCATTATAATGTATCTGGTCCCTTGGGAATAAGCAAGAGGGAACGTTAAAGTATGAGGAGGAGGGGGTGAAAAATGTGCACAATCAAGCAACTTTTATGTTTGCACTAAACAAGGAGTTGTTACTGCTTCTGCTGATCTCGGGAAAATAGAATTCCCACATCCAATGAAGAGAAGCTATGATGTGAAGTGTCTGAAGAAATGTGCTTATGTGTAATGTGAATTACCCAACTCTGTGCATGCTCCCACAATAAGTGACTTTGAGGAGCCTCTATAAACAAAACCAGTGAAATCAACAACTAAAAATAATGTCAAGTATGAATTTAAGGTTGTTAAGATATTAAAGCTACAAAATAATGTAAAGCACTTAGTAATTGTAATCCACCATGAGATCTCGGCTTGCACAACTATCCTTATGATAGAGTTTAATTAGTTCAAATTTAAGGCAGATTGCTTGATTTATGAGACTTCTGTATGTTGCTGCACTCACCAAGTTTGATATCAGGACAGGGTTTGCTGCACTTGAATGTGTCCAGGACCAGAAGGCGAACTTTGAAGAAGAAGCTGTCCGGGGTCACGTAGAGACGGCTCATTTTGTAGAAACCATCACTGCTTACCATCAGTGTAATGAGCCGTATGCCTTTACGCAACACCTCGATGTCGTGCACTATCCCGTTGATAGCTGTTTGAAAGACACGGGAAACACCACAACTTATCAACATGCTCCGAATTAATACCTGTGGTTGAGGGATCAATGTAAAAGATCAATTTAAAAAAGAGTAATTCAATAGAAAATATGAGAGGACAGGAGTCTTAATGCTGTCTCTCACAGGATACGTACCAAACTCACTGTAGCAGTAATACTCTCTCTCCTCCTTCTCCTTCCTGCACTCGCTCATGCAGAAGGCATCATGTGTGAAGTCAGGCTCTGCAGAAGGAGAAGACAAGCACAGGACAGGATGGAAGGATGAGTAGAAGAAAAGAAGAGGGACTTCCTGTCTGCTCGGAGCCGCGCTCTCATTCCACCGACATTAGGAAAGAGAAGAGGTTGTCATTACAAAACGCAGGCGTCACATCCCTCCACAGGAGACAGGAGGAGGTGGTAGACCTGTGTGTGATTGGATCACATCAGTTCCTGCATTTTCCATCTGCTCTACAATACCACACACACACACACACACACACACACACACACACACACAAAGCGACACGGTGACAGCCAGATTTGTAGGGAAGGGGTTATAATTAGTGGCAGGGGACGTTGGGTGAGGAAAAACCATCACTGTCATTATAGCTCTTTAACTTTATGTGTGAACTCGCTGAACTCTATATGGCTGCTGATAAGTATGATCTTGTTTGACTGACATATCATTTTTTCTTTCTTTCTCTTTGACAAGAACGTGGGAACTGGGAAGACAGAAACAAATGATGACCTGCAACAAAGTTGTTTCTTTCTTTAGAAACATTTTTTGGAAAGTCTGTAGTTTCACTAAGACTGAAACTGAAATTCAGTTTGAATGCAATTTCCCCAAAACATTATAATACATAAGGCTCTTTAGGGAGTAGATGAGTAAGAGCGAGGAGGCCCAACTATTAGGCTAGTTTATCACATAAAAGGTTTGCATCCTTCATTGTGATTGTGTAATATTGAATATCAAAGGTCAGACTGCACAGATTATTACTGGTAATAAATAACACTGATGTTTCGCATCAGAGATTTTCCCAGATGGCTGAACTCTTGCATAATTTCACTCTTTTGAAATATCCCAACAGGGAGTTTGAAAGATGACACTGCAGCGCTCAGTCTTGAAAATCCTGATGAATATGTGAATGGGTCAATAATATTACTACAGAGGTCACTTGTCAAGGTCAGGATACAATAATGAATCCTTATTTGTAGCCTACCTCGCCTCAGGATGTCGAACTGGTAGAGCAGGCTGGAGGAGCGCCGGTTGAAGACGACCGGCGGCCGGCTGTTGTTCCGGCTCGCCGCGCCGATACCGGACTGATAGAGGCTGGACTTCCCCGGCCGGTTCTCCTCGGGGTCCAGCCGCCGGTTGGGCGGCTCTCTCCGCGGAGAGGGCGCCGGCTGCTGCGGCTGAGCCTGGGGCTGCGAGTGGGCTGGACCCCTGGGTCTGGAGTTGGGGTGTCCCTCTGCGTCGCCCTGCTGAGGGGGGCTGCTGTTGGACTGGGCGTCCTGGCTGGGCTTCTGCCCGGAGCGGTTGGTGGCGGCGGCGGCTGCTGCGGCTCCTGACAGCGGGGCTTTGGGAAGCACACCGGCGGCTTCCCCTCCTCTGGTTTTCTCGCTGTTGTGCTCCAGCAGACGGTCGCTCTTGGGGCCCTTCTTGCTCTTGTTGTGGGGGGTGTGGTGGCGAGGGATGGGGGCCAGGTCGCTGTGCTTGGGCCACAAAACCGAGGGCAGAGGATGGAGGGCGAATTTGGACTCGGAGGTCTTGCTGCCTTTTTCCAGCAGCTCGTTGATGGGCAGGGAGGACTCCTTGACCACCAGCCGGCTCTGGTTGCCCGGGGCTGGATCCACAAAGCTGCTCTGACCCTTTTCCATTAAGCTGTATAACTCTGAGTTTAATAAACACAAAATATTTCCATTAAATTTACACAACCTGAATGAGTGGTGTCATTGCAAAACTCCTTTGATCCAGCAATAGGCTATAACAGCAGACTGATTTGCATAGTGGACCTTACCTTGATTAAAAATACCAAATAGGCTATACCAAACATGTAGCCTATAATTAGATCTACAATATAGTGAAATTCAAATCAAACCAAGTTACACAAATCAACTTAACTCATGTAGCACATTATCAAACCTATCTAATTGTATAATTGTATCATAGTCAAATGCATAGCCCACTTTTCAGTATCACCCAAGATTGTTAAAAATGTTTGTATTGTTTTTTAGTGATATATTGTCACATATTTAAATCCATGCAGTTTGTAACTATTACATGCAAGGCTTAGGAGTTTAAAAGCAATCAAATAAACTACAACAGTGGAGAATCCAACTAAAAGGATAAAGTAACAAGTGAGGATGTAGCCCTAAGAAAACCACTCCTGCTTAAAATTGACAAAAACAAAGTTTGCACTCACCATTGACAACACGCTCCTCTGTGTTGTATAAGGGAAAGCCTAGAAACAAGAGAAACACAGTAATCCCTGTCATCCTGGATGGTCAGTGAGATCAGCTTTAAGGTCTGCACCAGAGCTGGGATTCCTGGGATTTTTATACTGCCCACTGAGATGTGAGGGGGAAAGGGAGGTAGTGGGACGTCCCAAACATAGAAATAAACACTTTGGCATGACACTCCCTTCATTCATACATGGTTGTTTACAATATAAGAGGGGAAATATGTCTCTGATATTATCTGCTGTTTACTTAGTTGTATTTTATGCAAAAGGATAGGCTACTAGATTTACCTTCTGACTGGTTGTGTCCAAAACGATGACAAAAATGGAATGTACCTATTCATACTTACTTTACTACAAATTTAATGGGTAAGATAAAACACTCGCTATTTCAAGTAATGGTTGGGGGTTATCCTGCTTCAATGCTGGATGTGATTATTGACCTGAATGTGTTTAAATTCACCAGACTTTACTTCCCTCTGATGGCCACAGTGAGAAATTGCATGCAGCATAACATAAAATATTCCACAATCACTACTTTTTGCATCATGGTGACCACTATTTCTTTAGATCATTTGTATGGTTTAATTGCTAATCACCCAGCAATAACCGTATTTTACCATTTTTACCATCTTCAGATTCAGATTTAAAGAAGAAGGGTGATGCATCTTGACTGCGATGTTTGCAGTATGTCATTGCATAGGGTACAGTTTTTAACGCATTAATGACAGGAAAAACATACATGTATTACATCATACCAGTGATTTCAATTTGATTTGGGAGACCATGGGATGTGCAGCCGAATGAGATGTAACCAATTGGCTTGGACCAAGAGCTGCAGTACACCGAGTCAGGAAGGGCCTGCATTTTCCTATGTTGTAGTGCAAAGTGGCACATGGAAGGACAGCTGGTCATGGTCAAACGTTTGATCATTTATATTTATTGATCCATGCAGATATGTCTGAAACACAGGCTAAGAACGACTCATAAACCTTTGGGTTTACTCGTGGGAACAACAGGTAAAGTTGGATGTCATCTGCAGGTCAAGAGAGGTCGTGTGACCAGATAGGCTAATTGCATCCATGGAGTTGGTGCATATAAGAAGAGGGGTGCCAATACTTGGGGCACTCCTGTGGGGAGGGGATGAAGTGAAAATGTTTGTCCTTGCTGTGACACACTGAAGGAGCTCCCAGTGGGATTTAAACTAAGTAAGCACTTAACTCAAGATGCCCATATCAAAGAGTGTGGACAGCAGGATGTGGTCAGGTTGCTGATAGCTCCAGCAAAGATAAGAACTGAGCTGCGGCTCTGGTTGCCTGCAGGGCTGTTTCAGTTGAGTGGTTGTTCGCACAGCCAGAGGAATTCTGAGACCTGATTAAAAACCGCCCTTATCATCACACTTTCAAATAAGAAAGGAAATGGTGAATGCCATGATAGTGTATGATATGATTTAGAACTTTACAAATAAATTGAACTGCTCCACTTATTTTACCATTTCCTCCATTTAAACAAATTTACAGAACTACATAGATAAGACAGATATCAGGAAATATGCAGATAAGCTGTAGAATAAAAAAGGGATAGGCAGTCTATCATAAAAAAAAAAGTTCTGCCAAACATAAAATGTGAATGGAGGAACCAGTTATATTATATGATCAATCTTTTCTGTATCCTACAGCATATTCAAATCAAATACTAGGTAGGCTACTTCCGTGCCTACCCTACACTTGATTGCAGTAGGGGTAGCCATATTTGACGTGTTTGACCATTGTAGATAGGCTATTGATCGTTTATACATTGCTAAAAGAATCGAGGTCGCTCAGAGTCTGGCAACGAGGTGGGGCCGTCACCGGAGGATATACCGACGTACTAACGAGACGAGGCCGTGGTTCGTCATGCTGCTCATCCTCGTCTGGACGAGCCCAGAAAAGGAAGTTAAAGACGACCCAGATGGGACTCGAACCCACAATCCCCAGCTCCGGAGGCTGATGCCTTATCCATTAGGCCACTGGGTCATTACGCCATACAATGCCAAAAATATCCGTTATCAAATCAACCCATAGACGGAAACTTGCGATTTGTGGCTCATTTAAGCCTCTGATAACCTAAATACACATGTTGGAGTAAAGAAAATACCCATATTGAGAAACAGTGTCCGCTTTATCTCGCGATACTAACGCCGGTTGCCTTTGACAACGTTTTGTTGTTTGATGCATTTTTTTCTAATCGCGGGTCAGGAGGAGGAGCTTGGAGGACAACCGACCAATGGCAAATCAGAAGCGACACAGGGCGGTATGTGCCTGACGTCACATCTATTGTAAGAAAAAAATAGCCTAGGAGAAATCTGCAAGGTAAGCCGGTAGCACATGCTCTACGTCTAAATATACATTTTAACAAACGTATTAGTACTTGAATCGTTTAAATCGTTGTCTTTGCCTCTGATTTGATAATACTACCTTCAGTTCTGTGGTTTTCAGCGGGATTTGGGGGGGGTGTTGGTTTACCAGACGGGCTCCGTGTGCACTGGGCCACATGGTGTTAGATAACCGGCTTGGCTTCACGACAAGCGCAGCCGAGCGGACTCTCGCTAACCCGGTTTAGCTCGACGCCGCCGCCGGTGAAGGCAGCCGTTGGCCCGGCCGTTTGACCGCTGAGCCCCGTCTCTCCGCAGGCAGCGGGTGTGTAACGTCTGTGGAAGAACCGTTCGTCTTGCTCAACGGTCAGGAATGTCAGCGGGCAGCGACAGCGGAGCTCGGCTCAACCAGTTCAAAAACAAAGGGAAAGATGCCAACGTAAGCCCCGCTAGCTCGCAACGACTGGCACAAAACTAACACACACATAATTACTGTGGTGACAGTCCGTGGTGGATTGTCCAGTAGTACGTATACAGGCCTGCAGATCGATAAAACTTTTGTGGGTGTCGACATTTTCATTTTCACAGGAGCTTAGGCGAAGGAGAGCGGAAGTCAACGTGGAGCTCCGAAAAGCTAAGAAAGACGATCAAATCCTGAAGAGGAGAAATGTCCAGAGTCTTCTGGACGAGCCGACCTCCCCTCTGCAAGAGCAGGATCCAAACGCACAGGTAGTCTAGTGTAGTTGCACTCTGCAGCTAGCTGATCAGCCCCTGGTCTGGTCTGGTCTGGTCTGCTGGACTGCCCTGGTCGCACTCTTGATTTGGCGGGGTGCAGTAAATAGGACGCACCTGCCACGTTTGAAATATGATAATCGCCTACAAACGGGCTGCGTCACCCTATATGTCAAGAAAAGGTCAACACAAACTTAACCTGCGCGGCTGATAATCTGAAAGTAGTTCACTGTTTTCACACGGTGGTCAAAGGTCAGTGAGAAACTTAAGGGGAGCGCCTAATGATAGCAGTGTGGACGCTATCCTACCTCATTTAAAAATACCCCTGTCTTTAAAAAGACTGGCTGACTGTGAATAATATTATACCACCATGTTATTAAGGCTTTTGGATAAACACCATGTAGCTGAAAGTCTTTTTCATAGTTGATTTGCATCAACCTGATCCTGCCACCTAAACATGCTTCAGTGAAGTTGTTTTTAACTGCTGTTTGATCAAGCAATCATGTTTTGTTTCTGTTTCCACAGCCTCCACAGCATTGGTCTGTGGAAGAGATTGTCGCTGGTGTAAACAGCCAGAACCTTGATCATCAGCTGCAGGCCACCCAGGCTGCCAGGTAAAAATGGTCTTGAACAATACTAGAAGTGTGTTTAAATGTTATTATAACAAGCATCTTCATTATTAGAATGAGCATTAGACTGTGGCATTATTCTTACTAACGGTAAAGCCAGCCAAGTGTGTGATAATGTGTCTGGTGGGTTTTATGTTTTTGGTGGTGTACATGGTGTGTGTATTGTGAGATAAAATTTCCCTATGGGACAATAAAAGACATCTATCAAGACCCATTTGTTCATCATATGTTCAGACGGTTGGGTTTGAAAAGCATATTTTTCAGGACTCTTGTTTAGTTTCTGTTAAAGCAGAAGTAAGTGATATATTTGTGTTAATATAAGTCTTAAATAGTTATATCTTCCGACAGCAATCACTTACATAGAGTGTTTGGTCTGAAACACGGGTCTGTCAGTCCCTCTGCTCTGCTCTGAGCCGAAGAGAAAACATTTATCGTATCCTACAGTTTTTATCCAATGAGGAGAGAGAACGGCATGCAGGGCTGTGTGTGCAGCCAAGGGACGCCGTGAATGTGGTGACGTAACGACGAGGACTGTTATGGTGCGTTCAAGGAAACTCGTATTTTTCCGACCGTGAAGTCGTACCAGTTTGATCTGGTACGAGTTCACCGGTCGGAAGTTACGAGTGGCCGTTATAGTGACTTTCACCGGTAAAACAGGTCGGAAAAACACGAGTGGGTTGCCTGGAACGCTACAAAGTCGTAAGTTGTGACTTGAAACTGTAATTTGCGATTTCAAAAGCCTGCCTGGAACGCAGCATTAGCGAAAACGACCGGACCACTTACTTCTGCTTTAAGTAAGACAGCAATTAGTCTATACCCAAACCAGTCAAACACCATTCCGTGTTTTCCCTCCAACTAGTTATTAAATTAATGACATTTAACATTGTCACAACTTTACTTCCTCCTTACCTTCTCTTGATCACTAAACCAACTGTGTTTGTGTTTTTTTTTATGTATAGAAAGCTCCTCTCCAGAGAAAAGCACCCACCAATTGACAGCATAATTGCTGCCAATCTCATCCCAAGGTTTGCTAGTTTTCTGGCATTGTCTGAATGTCCTCCCATCCAATTTGAGGCAGCTTGGGCTCTGACCAACATTGCCTCAGGTACATCAGACCAGACCACTGCTGTCGTGGAAGGAGGGGCCATCCCGGCCTTCATCAGCCTGGTGGCATCGCCCCATCTGCACATAAGCGAACAGGCCATCTGGGCCTTGGGCAACATTGCAGGTATTCTCTTTGTGATTTTAAATACTTGTTTCACTTTTGTCGCTCTGTTACCGCACCCTGCGTCCTTAGATTGTTTATCTTATTAGCCTAGAAATGTGTAATGTGAAGAGCTGCATATTATTTTTGGCTGGAAAGATTGTCGGTCTCCAGAGGTTGTAATAATGAATTTATGAACAAAGGGTGTGCCATAAAACTCTGCAGCGTGATGTTGTTAGTTCATTGTTAATGCATAACAACCTTGGAGCCTCAGCCGCTTGGAGTATCTAGCACTTGTTTCAGTCAGATAATGTGTTACAATGCATGTACAATGCATAATGAAAGCTAAGCACTGGTACTATATAGAAATAGAATAACATGCAGAAAGCTCTTGTCCATTAAGGGCTTCTTTTGAAATTCTTAACCATATGCTCCATCTTTCATGGTAAAGCATCCATAAGCAACTTTCATTACATGAAACTTTTTCTGTCCTGTGAATGTGCTGTTGACTATTGATTAAAAATGTCTTTTATCTTAATTCAGGTGATGGCTCCAATTACAGAGACCTAGTTATCAAACATGGAGGACTGCAGCCGCTCCTGGCCCTGCTTACAGCCCCTGACCTGTCTGTGTTTCCTGTGAGTTTCCTTTTCTAAACATGATTACACTGCTGGCTTTAAGAAGCACTTTTATGTCACATTAAGGACCCGTATGTTCTATCCAGATACAGTTTAGACATATTGCATGTAAGGCATCAAAACATTTTTGCATTTCCCTATGTTAAATATTTGTTTTCAGTAAAGTTGGGGAGATGCCTGGTGCAGATTAAAAGATATTTACAGTCTGTTTTGGTGTATGCAAATCAGCCAGATCCAACGGGTAATAGATTTGTCATACAGTTCGTGCAGTACAGAATTGACCTCACTGCTCTCATTACTGTGGTCATGGGTGCATTTATAGTATGTGAGTATATGTTTCCCAATGCTGCATTAGACTCGGAGCCAATTCCTCTCCTGCCTGTTTCTGGTACCGCCTCAAGAAGTTGCAGCAGGGAAATTAACATGTCTAACACAGTGTTATACAGCAAGGACACTGTTGTTTGATGACTGTGACATTTGGTGTCAGATTATTGACTGCAACAAGAGGAAGAGCAATAAGCTTCCTGTTTCTTTTCTTTTTTTTATCTGCATTTGGTGTTAAGTTATTATTTTTCGATTTTTAAGAGCTAGTGACAAGTTAAGAGGTCTGTTGCACAGCACATACACTCGAGAAATAGAAATACAGAAATACAGTTAAACTGTTTTTACTGGGGTTAGAGAATTCATTCTGATTTGTCTCTTTGCAGAGAGACTTTTCACATTTGAGTCCTGTCAGACTCAGCAATGTGGCACACTGCATGTTACTCTATCATGTTGTGACTCTGTCTGTGATGTTCCAAAATAACACTTGACTCTTAAACCACTGTACCAGCCTGGCTACCTGCGCAATGTCACCTGGACGCTGTCCAACCTGTGTCGGAACAAGAACCCCGCCCCTCCCTTGACGGCAGTGCAGCAGCTACTTCCAGCCCTGGTGCGTCTCCTGCACCATGACGACAGGGAGGTCCTGGCTGACACCTGTTGGGCTGTGTCCTATCTTACGGACGGCGTCAACGAGAGGATAGAAGTGGTGGTGCAGGCTGGCCTGGTGCCTCGTCTGGTAGAGCTTCTGGCCTGTGGGGAGCTCTCTATTGTGGTATGTGGTGTAGTGTAGTATGTGTGTATGTGGTGTAGTGTTTGTTAAACTCAAATGTTTGTTTTAATTTTGTCATTTGAAAGGGCAATTAACGCACAGTCTACAATGCTCTTTTTAATTTAGTGCTACAGGAAAATCTTTCTGTTGAATTTTAGTGCTGTTTTTCTGGTACAAAGTCTCAGACCATGTGTGCTGTCAGATGTGATCTGAAGATGTGACTACGTTTCCTTTTTCCTCTTAGACTCCATCTCTGCGGTCACTTGGCAACATTGTGACTGGGACTGATGAGCAGACCCAGAGTGTTCTGAACTCAGGTGCCCTGCAGATGTTGCCCGGCCTCCTCCGCCACCAGAAGCCCAACATCCAGAAAGAAGCAGCCTGGACAGTGTCCAACATCACAGCTGGCAAGGACTGCCAGATTCAGGAGGTCATCGATTCAGGACTGATACCCATTCTGGTGGAGATCCTCCAACAGGTCAGGACATAAAAACAGAAGGATAATATTGCTGGCCTTTTGCATGTCCAAATGGACTTAATTAATTAATTACAGGATAATCAGTTTTATTTTTTGATGGGGGACATTGTCCTCTTCTTTTTACCCAAGCATTTTACAATTATTCAACAATAAACAGCCTTAAGGGAACATCTGGGCCCCATTCCTAGTATCCGTAGTGCTTGATGTGACGGTTCTAGTTCTGAAATTAACCTTAATGTAATTAAATGTGATATAATATCAACAAACCTACACAGTCACTTACTTTTCACTTTTCTCCACCCATCGGACCCTCTGTAGGTTAAACATAGTTCCACTGTTCTATGATCAAGTACATTTTTCTAAGGTATAGACCGAATCGCCTTGTTGTTTACAACTACTTCCAGGTAGAAAACAGCACGTAATTTGAACAAAGAGTTTAGCTATATATATAATATTTTTCACGCCCTATCACCGTTTAGACAAATCTGAAATGATTGAAGAAACATTACTATTTCTGTGTGTGTGTGTTTTGTGTGTGTGTCTAGAAAGCATCAGTGGCTCAGCTGACGGGGACAGCTAACGGCGGTAGCTAAGCTAACACCAGGACGTCAGCTGTTAAAACCCTCCTGTTGTCGGACACGACATGAAACTAATCCAGTTAGCTCAGTCATGTTGTAACTAAGATATCCGTTGGAGAAAATATTTTTTCATGGACCGTTTATTCAGTCACTGAGTTATTACAGTTAAACAGGTAGCTAACCGTTAGCCCAGCTAATCTCTGATAACCATGACTAATTACAAAAATGTGCACACATAAATAGTAATGTTTGTCCAGTCATTGGTTTTATAAACTTTACAAACATCAGATTAGTCTAAACGGCGATATAGTGACATGAAAAAAAATATATATATATATATATATATATATATATATGTATATATAGCGAAACTCTTGTCCGTGACTATTGTTCTCATGCGGGTTTTCTACCCGGAAGTAGATGTAAACAACAAGGCGATTAGTTCTATAACTGTGCTAATGATCATGATGTCATGGTTTGTTGCATGATTGTTCGTTTTGTATCAGTATCTCAGCTATATTTTTGTACTTTTCACTGGCCTAAGATATCAGGTTTCTTTTTGTTTTGTTTAGGGAGACTACAAGACCCAGAAGGAGGCCGTGTGGGCCATCACCAATTACACCAGTGGTGGAACAGTGGAGCAAGTGGCATACCTTGTCCACTGCAATGTCCTGGGCCCTCTGCTCAACTTACTGACAGCTAAAGACAGCAAGATCATCTTGGTTATCCTGGATGCGGTCTACAACATTTTACAGGTATTTGTCTTGAAGTAGTCATGGTCAGGCCAATGACCAGCATTTGAGTTTTGTCAAAATGTTGGAGTGAAAGATTAGGGTGCAGGTTAGCAGATAAACAGTTCACTTAATTTAGAAGCTACAGTAGCACCAGCTTGGACAATATTTCAAGAGACCGCCTCAAGGTGTGTGAGTATCTGAGATTCAACATAATTAAAGAACTGATATTGTACCAAATCTCTATTATATTACTGGTAAATGTTAGAAAATAATGGGCTGTAAAGATAAGAGACTTCTGTGTGAGTTTGTCACAAGAGATCTAGTTACTGATTAATATAGTAGTGGAGGAAGCCCTCTAATATATACCAACACACACTTTTGCCAGGGGAAGTAGAGAGCTTCTCATTTTGATTTGCATCATTTATGGTCCAATCTCCTGCAGGCTTCCTTTGAGGCCCACAGTGTAAACCTTTTCAACTGTCTTTTTCACTGTGTAATTTCTCTGGCTGAGAGATGGTCAAACTAGACGGTCAGTCCAGAGTGTTACCTCTTGGTTCAGTCACAAACTGGGTGAAACCAAAAGTGTCAATCACTGTAACAGATTCACTTGTTGGTCTGTATCTGTAATAATGTACGGTCTATTCACCTCATTCTTCTTAAAAATGTGAACAAGGGCCAGTGAGTCACTTCTTAATATGTGGAGATGATTTCAATGCAAGAGCCTCAAAAGAGTTAAAGTTTTTAAGAGATATATTGACCTTTAAACGTAACCTCACACACTCCTCTGTTTGCAGATATTTGTTTTTAGATCTCAGGGAGCTAGAGATTAACACTGGGTTTTTTGAGATGAGGAAACATGTAGATCTGCTGAATTTAATCTCACAGTATAGATTAAATGACGCAGGTTGAGTCTTGACATTTGCGGATTAAAATGAATGGTCACTGGATATCTATTGTGTGAGGAAACCTTTATAATTAGATTTTTCTCTTTTCCTCACAGATGGCACTCAAAGCTGGTGAGACGGAGAAACTGTGCCTGATGATTGAGGAGTTGGGCGGTTTGGACAAGATTGAAGCACTGCAGTCTCATGACAATGAAGCCGTTTACAAGTCCTCTCTTAACATTATAGACAAATTTTTTTCTGATGAGGTAAGTTTGACTGATGACAGGCATCTGATCTCTGTTGATCTGTAGAGATGTGAATACAATGTCACATGGTTTTTAAATGTTTTAATGACCATAGCGGTTTCACTGAGGTGTTTGTAGTTGATTTTTTTTTTTCTGCATCTCTGTTTTTGTCGCTGACAATAGCCCTGTTATGTGTTGGCTGTAGAAGCACAACTACATTGTCAGTTGTATGACTCAATCTGGCAGCAGATGTTGTTCATGGGATTTCTTTGCTCTACTTACTTTTGTCAAAGAATAAATGTGAGGTGTGGTGCAGTTTACACGTACAGTAGCTTAAACTGGTTGTTGGCTTGTTACGGAGGCAATCATTTAGTGTACTGACACAAATGCTCCCTGTAGTTTTAAATGAAAGTTTTGCACCTCCAGCCAAATCTCTAACCAAAAGCTTTTTAAAAAGAACTTCCCTCTGCTTTTAGATCTGCCTTTTAATATCAATCAGTTTTCAACAGGTTCATTCTTGGCTCAGGGACAGGGAAACTATCTTAATCCGTGTCCATGAAACATCCGCTAACATGCCAAGACTTGGTTAATCCTCTAATGCCACTCTCCTCCTGTCCACCCTGTCTTTCAGAATGAAGATGACGACTCTGTGGTTCCTGAGGCTACAGCGGACAGCTATAACTTCCAGATTTCCCAAGACCAAAGCACTTTCCAGTTTTAACACATCCAGTTTGCTATTTGTAACATATACAAAAAGGAAGATTCTGTCCTTTTATTTTGTACTTTTGTAATTTTTTTTAGACATTTCATCCTTGTACATAACAGTACAAAGACAAAATATCTCCGTTTTGAAAAATATTTGTAAATAAATTTTATTCATACATGCAGTGTTTTTTTTTTTCTTGATGTGTAAGCAGACTATAAGATGGGAAATACCGCTTCAGTAATTTGTTGAAAAGATGTGACAGAGTGGAGGTGTGAGGAACTAGTATGGCATGAAGGGTTGTTCTGAGTCCATGTCACCACTAGGTGGCGCTGCTTATTCTCTTGTTGTGAGCTTACATCATTTCATGACACTGTTCTGTTTGTTGGACATGTAAAATATTTTACTGAAATGTTAAACTTGTAACGTCTCTTCCTAAGATCACAGTAGATGGCCCAGGAAGGAGGCGAATCAGGCCCAGTGACTCTGAAATGTCACATTCCTCATACCTGTATTTACCTACCCTCAGGAAATATCACATAATGTCCATGGGGGTTCAATGGTTGAATTGGTTCAAAATAGCCTTGTCATAGTTTGTTTTTTTTCTTTTTATGTGTGTTATTGTTTTTGCCACATGGTGGCTGTATTATGTATACCAGTGACATTTCACATGGGAGGGCATGTAACAGACTTATAAAATTAGTCTCTTCTACATTTCCCTGGTCATAATTTATTCCGTTTTCACAGATTCATATTAATCCTATTTGTACACCTAATATTGAAGTTCATTAAAATTTGATACCACTCGACCATGTTCCAGCAGCTTTCACATATATCTGGCTTGTTCACGTCACCACAATCTGCATAAAGTTATCTAAATTAAAGACGGAAATTGGTAGCCGTACCTTCAAAATAAATGTACACCCTTGTACCACTGCAGTGATGAAAATTGATTGGTGGTTTATTGTTAAGTAACTTAACATTACTAGAGATTAGAATAAAACTGGTGGCTTTTCCGCGACATCGTCGTGCTAGAGAGATAATCTAACGTCAGGACCCACTTTAATAAAAAATAAAAAAATACTAATGATATAGCGCATTTAAAAAACCAAACGTGGCTTTACAGTTGAAAACAACAAAACTTTAAAAGTAAATGTGTCCTGACTTAATAACCATAGACTGTATAAAAAAGCAGCAGGGGTGGTGTCCGTTTCTAAAGGCAGGCCATTGCGCTTGGAGGTTTATGAGCCAACGCATTGGTGACTCCTGCTTTTATTTTGAAGGCCGGTCGGCAGCGGAAGTGGTTGTGTGCGTACCGTGCCTGAGCCTGTCTGTCTGGAGCTCAGCCTTCACCACCAGCAGCAGCAGCTTCAGTCTGAGCTGCTCGGCACAGGAGACGCTCGTCCGGATGGAGGGCAAACCGTTCACCTGATCGGTATCAGCACCCGTGGCTCGCGGCATGAACGACCCCTGGGGACGTAGTTTTATTTGCCATTTTTACGCGAAAGAGGCTCAAGACGAGAGTGTTACCCCAGCGACATGGTTGTGATCCCATTACGTTGCATCAGTCAGCGTGATTTGCTATGGTGGTGATACTACGGGCTAACCTGAAGCTAGCACGGGGATTGTTTTGGGAGATACCCTTTTGAAGAAAACCACACGGTGACACACGAATTAGAGACTTTTTGTGATTTTTTTTTCATCAAGCTGGAACACAAAGGGGAATGTCTAACCAAGGAGTGAGGAGAAATGGCCCAGTGAAGCTGCGGTTGACAGGTAAGTGAGTCTAAACCTCCTGCTCCTCCTGCTCCTGCTGCTGCTGCTGCGCCGCAGCGACAGACGTTAGTTAGCACGTTAGCATGCTACTGGCCGACCCACCAGGTTAACATCTGCTGCTGCTAAACGGAGAGCAAAACTACTCCTATCAGCTCTACAGTTCTCATTATTATTACTACACCCTATACTTATAATGTTTGACACGTTCAAATTGTATAATTTCTACCGGGTGTATCCCAGGCTAACCTGCACAGCAACACAAAAGGCAGCCAGTGAACCTTGCTCGTTAGCAAAAAAAAAAAAGAGCTGTAACCTCCTGTTAACTGTTTATGTTGAAGGTTAATAACCGAGCTGGAGCTGGTTAGCATTATTTGTGGCTCTTTATTCACTTTGCTTGGGCTTCCCATAAAACTTAGCTTAGATGTATATCCTTAGATTGGGCATCGGGAAGTCTGATAACGTAAATCGACGTCTGGAGTTTGTGATTATTCCCGACACTTGTTTCTTCAGTTCATTAAAAAACCAAAGTGTGATTATCTATCAATGAGTCCGTGGCTTCGGTGCATTGATTTTCTAAGGAAATGACAAGGCTCATACCGTGTGTCTGCACACTCAACTCATCGCAGTTATTTGTTGTTTTTTTTAAGTCATCATTTTATCACCTTGGTATCACCTTTTATGGCCTAGTGGTGTCTTAGGTCTTTTAACTGTGGTCCATGAACAACGGTGGAAAGCGCAGAAGAGAGGAACCATGTGGTACCATATGGTGGTCCTTGAATTAATACTCCAAGGTATGGGTATTCATAAGCATTTCCCAGTTTGGCAAGCGGTTTCTGGTTTGCCCCTAGTTGTGATCTCACTAGGGCAGGAGATGGCATTGGTATGTTTGGCCTGGAGTGATGGATGTAGACAGGACCAAATGTCCAGTCTTTCACCCCCAGCATCTCCTGATTGTATCCACATGAAATGACACACCTGATGGTGGAAGGACAGAGCCTCTAATCTGTTGATGTTTTACTGGTGTTTGATGTTAAACTACTATAATCTTTATAGATTCACAACAGGGTACTATAACTTTTAAGTTTCTACAGCATTGGGTCAGAAACAGGTGTTCTGTCATGGTTTGATTTTTGGTAGGTATAGTGAATGAAGAGTCTCCTCATTGAGCATAATGTGCTGCTAGTGAACAACAAGGTCATTAATCTACAAGGGTAGATTGGTATTTATAAAGAGAAATAAACTGTAAGAGCCCAAAGAACTACTCAGCCGTCCTTTCTGCTCGCTTGCTCTGGGTTTCTTTCTCTCTTTTTTTTTCACCCCTCCATATGGGGAATGGTTTTAAATGGGCTGCAGTGGTCTTCAGATGGAATCCCAGGAATGTGAAACCTCAGAGAGGAAATGTGAGTCTTTCCTGATCTTAGACACATCCTCTGTCTGTCCTTCACTAAAGAGAAAGGATAAGGACAACTGTGTGTGTGTGTATGTGTGTGTCTTGGGAGGGAGCCATTTGGGTTCACATGGCAGAAGCCAACCAGAGTTGCTGCTGCTCACACAGTGATGATCAGTGATGCTAAGTCAACATTTAGACTGGTGCGTTCTTTGCAACTAAACATGTGTGTTTGGTTGTGGCCACGTTTGATTTATGTGTCTGAGACCGGGTGCATTTTGACCTAACATCGCATACCAGCCATAGTCCAGTTTCACTCAGTCTGCGCTGTGGTCTCCAAGTTTGCATTTGTTTTTATTTTCGTTTTCGACAGATGGGGAATCGGTCAAACTAAAAAACCTGGGATCTAAAGGAGATAAGGCACCTGTGGTTGGAACTATATCACATTTGTTTGTCTTGACCAACAGTTTTGATTTGAATTCAGCTGAAATCATTAAGACTAGTTAGTAACTTGTATGGCGTGTTATTTGCAGTCTAGCCTCATTGCCATTTTCCCAGTTTTTAATCCCTGCTGGTCAACACCAGTGTGGCCAAGTCAGATTACTTGGAAAACAATGGGTTTTTATCGATCAGGTTTTACTGCAGAATAACATTTCAATTGAAGTTTAGTTGTGTAAGATAAGTTTTCTGTCTTGGTCGTTAGTTGCTTTAAAGCCTTCCATGTAAGTCCTCATATGGATGCAGGTCTTTGCAGGAGCAGGACCGAGACTAATCACTGTGTTATCACTAGTAACACGTACCTCCATCTGTAACTGGGGCATGTTGCCCCTGCAGAGGATCCTGGTTTTTTTTTCTTCTTTGCATTTTGCTGTTTCAATCGCAATTCTCTGCACGTATGTTGAACCTCCTCTTGGGTGCAAGACAAGTGTTATTCATAAAAACATTCTACTATTGTTTCTGCTCATGCAATCTAGTCAGTCGTCGTTGTGCGATGCGTTTTCTTTAAATTCTCCCCAGTCAAAGTGAAGCTTTTCCTCGATTGCCGTCACGGTGATGTGACTGTCAGAGCTCGCCACCCTCACTGGGATCCCCTCCCGTCACGGCAGTAGATTAGCATTTGCGTAGGGTGGTCTTACAAACACACACAGACACAGACACACTGCAAGATTTTGATTGTATTCATCCCCAGATAAGTCATCCCACACTACGTTTAAATGCCACCTTCTAATTTCATCAGAATCGCTCTTTTTTTTTGTGTGGATCCTCCTCAAGTCTGGAACATTTATCTGGGACAGCTGCTCTTTGATGCCTAAATTAATGAAAACATTGTGGTTTGAGTTTGCTGGTAGGCGGTGTGTCGTCGTGTCCCCACAGAGCACGCTGCCAAGCTTGTAAAAGAGAGCAGTCTCGGGTTGTGAGAGCTGTTATTCTGAACACTGCAGGGAGCCGACAGTTGGTCTAGTTCCCCCTTATGTCTCCTTTGCAGCGAGAGCTGGTGTATGATTTGCTGAAATTGAACAAGAACAGGGTGTTCCCCTCACTTTCCTTCCCTGAATGGAATCTGGAGTTCCTCATAGGTCAGTGACACGCGCTGTACGAGGGGAACGAGTCTTGAGTCTCCCTCGCCCCATTCAAATATGGCCTCTTGGCTGCACTGTGCTGCTGTTGCTGCTTTCTGCTGCTCGGGGGGAAAGGGAGTCTGTCTATGTGATCCATTTCCTCCATTAGCCTCCAGTTGGCACGCAGCGAGCAGGGAACGACTGGAAGAATCATCTCAGGATTCTCCCTGTTGTGTGCGAGCGCGTGACACTCAGGCAAGCAAAGGAAACCCACATGGACATTTTTCATCAAGTGTCATGCTTTGAGTTTGTGTGTGTGTGTGTATGCGCCTCGTGGTAAAATGTTGGGAAGCTGGTGCGGGAGCTTGTGTGTTTGTGTGTTGAAGGGGGGGAAAAAAGTCAGGAAGCTGGTGATTAAGATAAAGATCGAGCCTTCCTCTCTGCTCCAGCGTTAGCGCCAGGGCAGAGTGCATTTCAGGGAAGTATACTAGTCAGGGACCACCGTCTTAGCGTTCGCCGTCAGCTCTCAGAGACTGCAGCTGTGTGTCGGCTTGTTTGTATGTGCAATGTTTGTGCACTCAAAACAGAAGACAAACACAAGCTTGCGTCCACATGCACACGGACAAATCCCTGTACACAATCCAGCTTCCACAGGATGTGCTGTCAGAGCTAAATTAAGTCTGTCAGCTCCCTGGAATATGAAGAATGAATGTTACAAGAAGTTGCTCTATAGCGATGGTAAGAAATCAACAAGAATTGTCAACATTCAACTTATGATGTCCACATGAGTTGCACATCATGGATGTTAAGCTTTGTTCAAATTAGAATCAACGCTAGAAGAATTTTAAAATGCATGACGAAGAGGCAAATATTTACCGCCATTTTGGACGAGTTGATTCAGTGAAGATGCCTGAAATGAGAGGAAATAAAACACAGTTGTTTGGAAATAATTCTCTCTGTTTGTCTGAATCTGGCAGCTGTATTGTACACGTTTCTGTTTTTCTTTTTTTTTTAATCACACAATTTTGCGTCTCACACTACCATCTCTGACTCATTCGCTCATTTTCACCTCGGATGGATTCAGCCGAGCCAACGAAACGGCTCGCCATCGACCAGTCTCTGCGATGTGAATGATTACATAGTGATTGTCACGTCTATAATCAACACAGAAGGTGCTTGGACCATGTGGTGATATTTATTTTGTTAGGTCTGAGCTCTCTCAATTCCAGGTGGCTTTTTTTTTTTACCCCCACTTCAAACAATACAAAGTTTTGACAGTTGAAATGTGGACCAGAGTTGGTGATAATGATTCATGGGCACACAGCATACACATGGCGACATGTTTACTGTGTTGCTCTCTGTTTTATTTACTGTATCTGTGAGAACGGCGTGTTTTAGGAGCGAGCAGCTCTGGCAGACAGTGCAGTTTGACCCAGTTATGAAGTAATTAATAAGCGCTGCTCGAATATTGTGATCGTATAGAAATCGTCTCCCAGACACTGACTGAGCTGTTCTTTTTGACCAGTTTTATTTACAGCCCTGCTACCCCACAGATATTGAGAACCATGGGATAAAAATATTCACATTTCTTGCATTTGCATAAAGGAAATCGAAAGCTGAGCGGAGGGAATCTGCAGATGTAATGCTGATTTAAACTCGTGGCATAAAGGCAGAGGGCAGAGCGTTGCTCATGAACCTTAGCATGATAAGCAAGCCTTCAGCCGTTGTGTGTATGCAGTATGCACCTCTTATTTCTACCTCACCACATTGACAAAAGTAATGTGTTGTGTCAGGAGGTCAGTGGGCGATTCGTCTTTACAGTCCACTGCCTTTTTGAAGGCAGAGACTCAGTGCTGTTTTAGCCAGCATTCCCGAGAGTATGATATGTTGAAGCCTACGTGTTCATTTCCATATTGCTTACCTCTGGTTTTCCTCTTTCTGGAATCAGACACTTCCTCTTCGACTTGGCTTCTTGTGTTTTTCTGAGCCCGTCTGTCACTGTGACTTCTGAACGTGCAATGTTGAAGTAAGGGACAAAAAGCACGACTCCCCAAAACCCAACAGTAGGCAGACCACACAGCAGCAGTAAACATTAATGATATATGTATTCATTTTTTGTGATTTCTAATAGGCTGCATTTAAAAACCAAAACACTCAAAGCTTTCAATCTAAGCTTGAATCAATTACCCAGAACATCTGCAGCAGATGTCAGTGTTAAGATGTTTTGGTAAAGTGTAAAATGGTCTTAGTTTATGGGATGCAGAGGAGCTCTTGTGTCAAATGCATGCTCTGTGCCAAGTAAAATTGGACTTCCAGTCTTTGATTTCCAATGAATGACTCAGTCCGGTCATCTGGCTGTAAGTGCTGTGTTGAGTTATGGTCTAGCATCGATACGAGCGCTATAGATTAGTCTGTGTGCATGGTCCTTGTCAGGAAGGAGATGATGCTCCTGTGAGCCATGCTGTGTGTCTGCTTGATCTTGCCTCTAGCGTCTGGGGTCACTGTGTTGTGGTTAGGTTTTGTAGTGCAGCGCAGAGCTCCATACCCAAACTTCCTCCAGCTCTGTTTAGTCTGCATCACAAGCATATACTTCAATTGACCGCACACACACTCGACGGATCCTATACACCCATTCACCGTTCATGCGGCCCTCCTCATCATATGGAAACGTTTTATTCACTCTGTGACGCACTGCCTTGTGAGCTGCGTTATCGGTAGATCTAAAAGGAAACACAGGAGACAGCAGCTTTCAGACGCAGCAGACCAGACAAAATAATGTGGCACATTTTGCGTAATTTGTCGTCAAAACATGAACGGTTCTAATTGCACATTGGGTAATCCCAAACAATAAATGCCAATATTTTAACTTAAGGTATTTTCAGTAAATGTCAACTTGTTGATTGAACATGTGGTTATGCCCCTGAGATGAGTAAAGCCTCAATAAAAATGTTTCTAATAGTCCATCATTTCAGACTAGAAGAATCAACCTCTGGTTCTAATTTACAAACTAGAGGAATGTTGTAAACACCTAATAATCTCCACTTTTTTTTTCATTTATTAGTTACGTAAGTGTGCTGCCTGAAAATACACTGACCTCCGCTTGTAAGCTGTTTGCAAACAAAGAATTTCTGTAGAAACTACTTGTATAAGGACTCCAGATATAAGATTTTCTTGATTGTCAGGCACCTTTTCATCACAGTTACACTTTTCTTCAGATTTCACGTGACAGACTAGAACAGAAAATGGATTATCAATGAGAAGATGCTCATTGCTCACATTTGTTCATCCCAGTATCGGGTGTAAAAGTAGGCTACAGCGGCTTTGATGCATAGCAACAATACGGCAACAACAAAAGATATCACACCAGGAGTGTAAAGGTTACAACAACTCTTGTTCTCACTTTTGCATTTGTGTTGTGCCTTTTGGTTTCATGTTGTGGCTTTATTTGCATGCATGTTGTTGCTATGTGTTTGTTTTGTGGCTTTTGCATTGTTTTGACCCGTCTGGGCCACCATAGCAAATAAACCAAAACAATGCTCTTGTTTCACTTCTGCTCTGTGTGTGTCATAGATATATATACTGACTAGATGCCGCGTTCTGCTTCTCAGCGTACGTCAATAGCGCCGCCATCTTGGTCCGGGGTTCTGACCATAGACATAATATACGGCTGACAAGCAGTCAGACCCGGTCAGACCCTTGTAGAACAAATTTCAGTGTATTTATGCATGTGGGTGTGTGTCTGAGTATCTAAGTGTATGTTTAATACATCAAAACAAAAAATATGAATGTTGTATCATAAATATATGTCTGACATTTATAATAAACCAAACGGCTTGAAAATCGGTTGAATATTCGATGAGTTATGGCGATTTTAATGGTTGATACCAAGGGGGCAGTTGTCGGTCTGAGAAGTGAAGCTCACTTCCGCGTTCAAAAAACTGCAATCCCCTCGGATTCCTCTGGGGGCTGGTGTCAGAAGGGAGCATTCCTCATAGACCCCCATGTTAAAATCGCCGACTTTACATCCTCAGTAAACATGTTAAAAGCCTGGTGTCAGAACGTTTTTTCGTCTCAATCGATAGTTTCTACCCCCGCACACACTCTGAGGGGGGTGAATTTTTTTTTAACTCTACCGTTTTACTGTTATTAGGTTAAAACCCTGGCCAATTAGGGCGCGGAAACGTTGAGTGACAGGTCCGAGCAGCTCCGTGGACAGCTGCTTCGAGGCCAGTGGGCGGGTTCTCGGCCGGCCAATCCAACATGGCGCTGTTCAGGCCGCCATATTTGAGTCACAAAAACGACTCCCCAAAACCAATGGGTGACGTCACGGACGCTACGTCCATTCTTTTTACAGTCTATGGTTGATACACGTCTGCCTCTGTTGACTAGTGCAGTATAGACACGGCTTCCCCCGGACCAAGATGGCGGCCGCGTTGACTTATTCCACTCAATAGAGTTGCCTAGGAACGCGGCATCTAGTCAGTATATCTATGTGTGTGTGTGAGGAGGGTCTGAGAAAAACACCTGACTGTCAATGGGAGAAAAATGTTGACTGTCACGGTGAGTTGAAATGAAACAAGATGAACAGATAGCGAGGTAAGGTAGGTTAAAATAGGAAAACACTGGGTATATTTCTTTTGGGTTAAATTGTGGATTTTTCTATCAGGGTTACAACAGTCAGTTACAGCAGACAGAGGCGGCGTCTGGAGAGATGTCGGCTGTGTGCAGCTGGTCAGTCCTCTGTTAACCCAGGACGAATGCTGCCTGATATCTGATCGGGTCTTAATGATTTGTTTGGATACTTTGCTGTTGAAAATGACAAATCCAAGCTGACTTAATATTTCCAGCCTTGCTATTTGTATCTCAACACCACAACAGTGTATTAGGAAGAATAGTGACTCAGTAATGAAATCTCACAGGGCACTGCCAGTCTCATAACTCAGCTTTACTGTTCCCCACTCATGACCTGTGTCTCACCATGCAACACACAGGGAAGGGAAGCTTGTGTGCTTTCTGCTGCACCAAAATCTGTTCTCTGTGCGATATATGGCTGGATCTCAGGATAAAACTGATTCTGGCTCCTTTGAATATAGAACATACATAAGGGATATTGTTAAATATTCAATACGTTATCATCTGGTACAGCATAGCCTATGGTTTTGCCTTCTTCTAAATAGCTTTGCTGCTCTTAGACTTTGCTTGATTCAGTCAACCCTTTAGTTTTATCTGCTTTTCAAATTACTTTGGAACTTGGTGGCATTTGTGTACTTCGGAGCAGGAAAATGGAAAGACTGAACACCTCAGTATTGCATAACAGCCTCGGACTGGAGAGGAGGTGGGCTTCAATATGCAGAATACATTAAACTTTCCAAGTGCTTCGAGAGGATTTTCCTGCAGAATATGGAGGAGAAATATCACATTTTTATTTTCATATGGCTAGAGCATAATATTTCTGACAGCCTCTGAAAATTATGAGGGAAGGCAAAAACCTGAGTCTTAAAAACTTAATTTGGAACATGTGAAGAGGCAGGTAATTGCTCTAGCACTTTACTGCATCCTGCCTATCTCTCTTCCTTTCACTGCCTGAACTCTCCACCTCCCCACTGCAGCCTCTCATCATGTGTCTCTGTATCCTGCATTTTTCTTTGCAGTCTTTTACTCTCTTTTCTTTCTTGAACAGGATGTCCCTCATCTCTCTGTCATTTCTCTCTCTTCCTTCCTCTCCCTCACTCAACCCCGGATCTCGTCCAGACAGCTGACAGACGACTCTGTCGGTGTGGCTCCAGCTTGGTGTATTTTTTGCTTTATCTGTTTTCAACTTGTGATGTGCACACACACACACACACACACATACGCACACACACACACACGTGCATACACAAACGCACTTCCTGTACCGGTCCCTCGCCACAGTACAGTACTTAGTGTTTTTAGTGAGTTTGCTTGGGGACCCCAAGGCCTCTATGGGGGGATTTCAGAGAGCTTTAGCAAAAATAATAGATTCATTTACATTTTAACCATTTAAAAGTATTGCAGGAAGCGACTGTAGTAATCACTGCAGCCACTGTCATCATCGACAGGAGTGTTTTGAGTCTGCACTTGCATTTGGCATACATCGACATTAAATCAAATTGCTTAATTAGAAATCCCAATGAACCAGACTCAGAGCAAACTGTTGTGCTATCAGAGGAATGATGTTTGCAGCCCCTTAGTACCACAGTCTCCATCTTTTTGTTAAAAGAACTATGTAGCTTTCAAATCTCAGTAGAAAATTGGGCGTATTACTTAAATTGAAACAAAACTTTATTTAAATAAAAGTGGAAGCAGAGCTGAAATAAAACAATTTTTCTCTTTGACTCCCAGTAAATGAGAAATGTGGCCAGTGTGCAGCCTCACCACAGATGCATCACTGTTGCTTGGTTAGAGACGTAAATATTAACAACTTTTGCCTGTGAATAAAGAAAATGTGTTTGATTTCTAACTGGTATATATATATATATTTATTTTTTCATTTATTCTAAACTCAGTGGAAGCAGGACGGCATCGCACGGTATTCCTCCCCCTCACTGCTCTCCTGCTACTGTTTCTGCAGTCAGCCTGCCCACCTCTGTGTGCGTGCGTGCGCGCCCGTCTGTACGTCTGGTGGACCAATCAGCACGTCTACTGTACTAACATACGCACATACACTGCCACTCAAATCACATCCCACTCTCTGTCTGCGTCTGTGTTTCCAGCCTGGGAGAGAGGAGCTGCAGCAGCAGCAGCAGCAGCAGCAGCAGCAGGAGATGAGTGATTTCAGTTTGACAGTGATTGTGGTTTTTACTGTGGAGACGGGGATCAGGTAGCACGGACACAGTGCTGGCCGGCCTCATTGTCCCGCTCCACTTTTAACATAATCACAATAACAGCACCTGTCGTTCAGCAACAGTAGGCAGCCGCTCTCTGGTGACACACAGAGTGGCTGCAGTCTCAGGCCTTTTTTGCAACATGGCAATCCAGCTGCTTGGTGACAAACTGACTGTTAGAGTCACTCTCTTATTAATATAGCTGTAAAAAGTAGTGTTTTACTGAAGCTTTTATATAATAATAATAATAATAATAATAATAATAACAAGGATATACGTCTGTACAGAAAGAGAAAGTTTGAGATGACACTTCAGTTTGACATGATGTGCGGAGTAATAAATATATCTGTGTGGCCAGTGTTGCCCCATGTCAGTTGAAGTACTGTTTTGAATTGTCTGTTATTGCGGTCAGTGTTAGCTATGCACAGTCAGGTTCTTACTGTCTTTTTTTTTTGGTAGATGTGGTTTTGTGCCAGACATCAATACCCTCCACCCACCCACACTCAACAAAAAAGCCCTGGACTCTGCCATCAAAGTCCGCCAGGCTCAGTTGAATATTTATGTGTACACAGAGACGAGGAAAACTCCTGCAGCCTGAAGTAACCTCTCTCTCCGTGCTTTTCACACTCAGAGTGACAGGAAACATAACATGCACTGGCCTATCACTCTCTCTGTCGTAGCTGCTGCGGCGCCTCACCGTTCTGTCTCGCACATACAACCACTATCCGCCGAGCTCGCCCCTCCGGCGCTTATCGTCTGTCGGTAGGATAGTGAATAGAGCAGCTACGTCAGTAGAGGAATATATGGTACAAGTGCCGTTTACTGCTCATACTCTGCAATACATAAACACAGTCTAATGACTTGGCTCCTCACCAGTGCCTGTCATATGATCATGGGACATCTGGGCAGCAGCGTCAAACTCATGTATCACACTACATCCGTTTATGGCATCTAAACCAGAGACGACAACTCCTCCTTTCTCCTTCTTGTTAGGGTAAAAGTTTGGGTGATTAGGTCTTTGTTTTGTTTTTTTCTCACGTGATCCATGTTCCCAGCAAAACTACTGTAGAAAACCCTTGACGGAAGTGACATCGTCATGTTATCGCCATGAGACAGACACCTTTCACAGTTGTACCTGAATATGATGGGGGAATGAAAAGGGTTTTTTTTAACCGTTCTGGACGCAACATGAAGTGTGTAGTCATAACATGAGCACAATGTTTGTTATTATTAATTATATCATGTCAATAATTTAACATGTGAAGGCGGGTGTGTATTTGTGTCTGTGTCTTGAGCACAATCAAAACAGTGAAATGCAAATTTGATAAAGCGAGTTCCTCATTTTATGATGTATTGCCCATGGTGGCAAGTATCGCAATCTTTGCTGTTCGTTTGCCTATGTTTATTTGTCATTGATTTTTACATATTTGATACTAAAGCTATAGAAAGTCCAAAGCTGTAAAAACAGAGGATTTGAAACTTGCGAACACAGGAATATATGATCTGGAACAATAACGCAGAGTTTGAGGAACTTGAACATGTTCCAGTGAATTTTGACTGAACTGTCCACTGGTTTAGCCAGAGGGAAGCTTTTATGTGTGGCGTTGTTGTTGGCAGATGACAAAATAATGTTTTCAAAACAAAGTCAGAGTATGACTTTGATTGGTGTTGTGTTGAAACAGTCATTAGATGAATATTGCAGCCAGTGTCTCATCAACACATGGTTTTATTGTGGCCGTCCCATCGTGTCCTGTTGTTGCCTCGGTGAAACTCACTGGAAATCAGAATAAATGTCTGTGTCTGGGAGGACGCCTACATGTTGAGACCATAGGCTCTGTGTTGCTTTCCCCCCTTAGTGGTTGTGGGACGCAAGAGGACTGGCATGCTGTGGTACCCAAGGCTTCATCTCTGCCCTCCCTTCTTTATTTCACTTCTCCTCCTTAATTTTCCTCATTATATTTTGCAGCTTCTTCTTCCCCTGTTTTATTTGTCCCCATCCCCTCTTCCATCACTGCAGTTTTTCTCTTTTATTGCCCTCTCCTCTCTTCTCAGCGCTCTCTAGACCCCACCTCCCCACCTCAACCTCTGAACACTGTTTTCCACTTCATAATCACAGTCGTCATCTGATTCTGCCCCTGTCTTTTCTCATTCCCTTGTTTCTAAGGCTTACACTCCACACGCGGACAGATAATAAATTAACCCTGGCATCCATATGTGAATGAACACACACACACACATAAATGTAGTACACATCTGCTGCCTGTTATTTTCACACACACAGAAACACTCAATCCTTTGGGGATGATGACACAGTAGATGTGGCTCAAGGCGCCTTAAGGAGACAAGTTGAATAAGCTTTAGTGTTACGCTAATGGAGCATCATAACTGCTGTCTTTTTTAAGATTACAGAATTTCACAAGTACAATAAACAAGCAGTTTAAGTGGCTAATTAGCTCCAACATGATGTCTTATATGTCCACATATTGAGGCAAACTGTCCAAACCCACATGTTTGACGAGAAGTGGCTGCGCTGCATTCCTGACACCGTTGTTGTGTGAATCACAGAGAGAGGTCTGTGCTCATAAAGAGACCGTCCCAGCTTTACATAAGCTAAAGCGCTTGTAGATAAGAACGAGATGCCTCCTTTCTTCCCCGTGGTATATTACACCTGACTGTATCTAAATTAAACTTCAGTCTGAATGCTTCCTGTGTGAGCATCACATTTACTTTGTGACTCAGACTTAAGATGAGCTTGACTCCCTCCGGCTTATTTCCTCCCCCTTGTGTTTTTTTAATCCCTCCCTCCATCCTTTTCTCTCTGTGTCATGTCACTTTTCTTGCTTGGTTTCCTACTATCCAGGAGACAGCTTGCCCCCATTTAAAAGGTAATTTAGCCAACCCCCCCCGTTTTCCTTCTGGCCTCTCATGAATATGTATTCTTTGCGGTGTGCTGTGTTCTTTACGTACTCTCCTTTGACTGAGCAGTTGGTGTCTGATGTCCCTGCCACCACCAGACACGCCAACAATGCTGTCGGTTTGTTGTTGTTCTCAGTTTGTCTCGTGTTCTGCTCTTTTCTGATCAGTTATTAGACAGAGACACATCAGTGCACCAGAAGCTGGACGCCTCAACAATCAGATTTCTCTCCATTTTGTTTAAAGTGAAACAAAGGGGGCGGTGCGCGGCGCAGTGGTTAAGGCGGCCGCCCCATGTAGAGGCTACAGTCCTCAACGCAGGCGTCCCCGATGTGAATCTCGCGTTGGGCAGACCTTTTCTGCATGCCATTCCCCCTCTCTCTGCCTCCCCCTTTCCTGTCTATCTCACTGTGCTATCAAATAAAGGCAAAAACGCCAAAAAATATACTTTAAAGTGAAACAAAAGTTTAAAGGTAATACTATAGTATTGTAGGAGCAAGACTTTGCTTGATGACCACATTTGACTCCCACCTGCATGGTGTTACCGCTTCATCTGAGGGATATTTGCATAGAGCTGAGGCCTCAGTAACTCAATACTCCCCTTTTTTAGTGTAGCTGGGTGGTGTCATTTGCTGTCCTGGCTCTTTGAATCTATATGTGGGTAGTTGACAAACTAAGGTGAAACAGTAATTTTTTTTACAAAGTACAAATTATTAATGACATTAAATGAAATTCTAATGTTCAAAGTATGAATTTTCTTGAACTGTTAGTGTTCAGCAGATATTTTTTATTTTTTCCACTTTTTCATAAGCTTTTTTCACATGCCCGGACATAAATTGTCCTGCGGTGTGACATCACATTACAGTAAAATTTACAAAAATAATAATAATATTTTCAAATATAGATTACTTTAATTGAAAGTTTAAGGATCCCTTTCTGCAAACTATCATTGATAATCTACACAGGTAACTTATTCTAGCTATTTTTCAGTTCCATTCTTTAATTGTAGCCTCTTGTATTGCTCACACTAGTGAAACTTTCTTACAAAATGTTAATATTATGATGAAAATGCTGTTTTTTCTTACAGTTAAATTATGCATTGTTTAAAAACAAACACATGAGGATTGGATTAACTAAATCTTCATAAAAGCCTTTTAATTTTATTTTAAGTGGTGTCACACCGCATGACATGATGTCACACCACAGGACAAGATGAGACACTATACGATTATTAGTAGAAATTTATTAGGTGCTACTAGAACAATTACATTCATTTATGTAAATCATCTGACAAAATACAAAAATATAGTTTCACTCTTGGCTCTAACTATATGAATTTTAACACAAAACTTAATATTTGTGAACAAGACATGTTAACATTTTGGAGACATCACATCAGATTCGTAACTAAACAAGACACACTGTAATTAATGACAATTATTTTAACTCATAAAGTCTAGGATAGTCAAGACTAAGAATTTTAACAACATTTTAAGCACATTTTCAAAACAACTTATAATTTGAACAGCTTGGACACATTTACTTTCTCCTTCTTTCCCTAAGTATCTCCACACGCCTGATCTCATCCTGGTTCAGCCTTTCACAGTACCTCCTGTCCTTCTCTGCTCATTCCTAAAACAACAAAAAACAGTTCAAAACAATTCTCAGTGACCAATTACTTTTCATACACAACAAACAATGATAAAACAGGGGAACAAAGGGACCGCAGATAAAAAATGAGCTCCAAGCTAATTCAATGCATTAAATGGCAAAATTTATGCTAAATATTGTACATGGTACCTTTACAAAATACAATATAATGATAAAATGTTACAAAACAGCCTACATTTTAAAAACAACAGGCTTTTAACTCATAACACAGTTGACTAAGGTGTGTCACACCGTGGGACAATACTGTCACACCACAGGACATTTACACAATTGTGGCCATTTTGAATCGTTACTATACATTGCTGAGTGTTAGCATCTTGCTAGCTGAATAAATATAGTGTTTCTAACCTTATTAGGTGATTTTTGAAAATAAATGTCTTAATTTTCTCAAAGTAGAGCTGTCACACCGCAGGACTAACAAAAGTGGACACGTTGATCATTTGACATAAAGTATGAAATTTGTTAAATTAATGAGAGATTAACACTCACCTTTTAATCCTCAAATGACAGTGCAATATCTGAGGCACTTCCTGGTTCCTCTTGACAAAAGAACGCCTATAGTTGTCTATAAAAAATGCCTGTTTAAAAACCCTGAGCTTTCATGTCACACCGCAGGACAGCATTTTCATTACAAAAATTAACTTACTGTGATATTTAATATAGGAGTCTTGTGCATTTTAAACCTTTCTATTAGTCAAGTAAATATGTATAAATGAATGCCAAAAGGTGTTTATGAACAATTATTTTGATGATTGTATTTATTTTATACATGTTAATTTTTCATATCTAATTTATTACGGTCACACCGCAGGACTTTTTCCATGGTTATCGTAAAATAAAGACAGAATAAAACATATCCTTAATCAAAAAGGAAAACAGTTACATTAAACATCCTATTTTGCATTATTGACATGAGTTATGTGGAGGAAGAATACATTTTAATGGATATTTTTACTTGATTACGGAAAAATCATGCGTCATGTCAACTACCCATGTGTGATAGGATTGTACACGGTCATCCTAACATCTTGCAAAATTGCCAATAGCTGATATTATTCTGGTGTTGATGGGGGTGGGCAGGTGAGAAGGAGTGACCATAGGGCAAGAGTGAGTTGCCCTCAGTGCTGACAGTAGGATGATAGATTGCTGTTATGGCTATGTTGACTGAAGAAAGTTGTCATCACAAACAAAGCATTAGTTACGAAGGAGCCACAGAGAAACGACTGTCTGTCTGTCTGTCTGTCTGTCTGTCTGTCTGTCTGTCTGTCTGTCTGTCTGTCTGTCTGTCTGTCTCTACCGCTCTGTCTTTGTATCTCTCTCATGGTGATTGTCCCTGACATGTTCTGTCTATCGATCCCCTCTACTCTGTTCAATCACAGCTCAGCATCAGCACACAACAAGCAGCTCTTCAATGATAATCAGTTGGACAATCGCATGTACATCAGTATTGCAAGCATAGATTATATGCTGGTGATGCAGATGTGTGTAAATCAGGGCAGATCTAATATTAATTCCATACAATGTGTAATAATAGTACAGAGAAAATGATAAGTGTTGGGGATCATTCATTACCCACAATCAGCTGACTCTTGTTTGTTAGCAGACTGTTTCTTGGGTTAAATTGCCATGGACCGCAACCTGAAATGAAATTGTAGTAAAATGGAAGAATAGAAAGATTGAATTTTTTTTCAAACCTGACATTTATATGCTGTGTATCACCTTTTGAGGGTGCAATCTCTGCTTTGATAGAGTAATAATAATAGTAGGAGCCCAGGCTCCATTCATGGAAACATTTGTGATTTGAGAGGCACACATGCTGATGGAGGCGACGGCTTCAGATGGGGCTTCAGGTTCATCAGAATGGAAATGGTTGGATTCTTCAAAAGGTTTTCAGCCACAGTATTATATGTGCAGACTTCCAACAAAATTTCACTGTGCACACAATGAATTTCCAAACTAAATGCTAGTCTAATTTACTCATTCTTTTATCCCTCCTCTGCTGTGCTGTCATCACCTCTTATCTCTCCCTGCCATCCCTGCTACTCCTTGCACAGTATTTAAACACTATGTCACTGCCTGAATATCATCACCGTCAAAATCCCCATGTCCAAATTAACCTCCCCTGTCTCTCCCTCCCTCTGCTTTGCCTGTTCCTCTCCCCTCTCCCCCTCCGCCGTCTACGTTCCTCAGATTTGTGACTCTAGATAGACCTCTCTCTTCCTCTCCTCACATTCCTCCCTTCCTCCTTCTCCGTTCCACGGCAGATTCTCCAGATGAACATTTTGTCTTTTACCCTCTCACCCCTCTCTCCAACCCAGCCCTCCTCTTCCTCCCTCAATGGACTCGGCTACGTTTCCCTCCACACAGGCCCGACTCCGGTTTGTTGGCATCTCCTCGGGAAGCGGAGAGGAAGAGGAGAAGGAGGGGGAGTGTCAGCTGTAGACTGCTGGCCTCTCAAATGAATGACATAATTGGCATCCCGAGCATTCGCTGGGCTGGAGGAAGGCTGAGGGTGGGAGGCTGGGAAGGAAGTGTAGTGCAGATTAGAAGACCAGTTTGGCAACGTTACCCAATTTTAGACACCCATAAATGCTCATTCACACCACGGCATCATTATTATTTTGCTTTGTGTACTTGAAGCAGTAACATAGAGTTGGTCACGTACACACGGTACTTGTGCTTGACATTTTGCCAACATGTATTCTGTGTGTTGAGGAGAGTGAGCATGCCCGTTAGGGAAGCGTGAGGAGGGGAAGAGGAAGTATTTTGTTTAAAGATTGAACAATACTGTGAATGAGACAGCATGCGGCTGGAGCAAGAGTCATAACAGGGGCAATGACAAAGGATGTGGGCCTTCCTATTTTGAATATGAATGACTGTCACTAATGACAGGGAAGGTTGTGTAAAGAGCAGGGTTTTGTTCTTTTTTTTTTTTTAACTTTGAAATGAATTAGTTTTAATAAATGTACAGAGAGAGCTACTCCACAGGCCTATAGGGTGAAATGCATTTTCCAGGTAGGTCTTGAAAAGTTTGAATATGTTTTTTTTATTCAAATATGTATAAGAAACTAAAACTGATTTTACCAACCCTTGTGGCTTTTTCCAGAACCGTAAGCAACACCAACCCACGTTGTCTACCATGTTAATGTTTGGCTTCTACTCTGTTTTCATTACACACCACCAGCATGGCAATTAAGGGTCATTAGCCCATTATAGATGCACAATAATACACTTAATTCTGTTTGTAGCTATACATACCAAGTAGATGAGTGTTCAGTAATTCCTTTTTTCAGCAGCAGCAGTGGTGGTGGTGTTGTTGTGCCAGAGTCATCATAGATGGGATCAATTATGTTATGTTTTTGACATTTACATGTAGAAATTAAGATCAGAAAATGAAATGCCACGACGCTGGAAATTTTTTATACCATTTATTAAAAGTTAAAAGTGGCTTCAGAGATGAACATATCACTAGCTTTAGTTGACAGTTTGTATCTGCTGTTCGCTTTACTCACCTCAGCTCCTTCCAAATTGAAATATTGTTTTCACTATGAAGATGGACACTGATCAGGCACAACATGATGACCAGTGACAGCTGAAGTGAATAACACTTCATCATGGCTCCTGTTAGCAGGTGCGATATATTAGGCAGCAGTGGTACAACCAACGCTCATTAATACGCGTGGGGAGTGAAGGCTGCGTGGCCCGTGTGGTTCGATCCAACAGACCAGCTACTGTTGCTCAAACCGCTGAAGAAGTTCATGCTGGTTGTGAAAGAACCAGAAAGCTGTCAAAATACACACAGTTTGTTGCGTATTTGGCAGCAAAAGGGACCAACACATTATTAGGCAGGTGGCGTTTCACCTCCTGGACAGGTAACACTGCAGCCAAGGCAGTAGCTTGCCTGCGGGTTGAAATAGCCTTTCTATAGGTAGTAATGACAAGCACTGTGCCTTCCTCTGAATGTAATTAACCTTACAAAAAAAACCCCAACGCAGTTAATGTTGGGCAGATATTTACTAGAGCATACCCCCTTGAATTTACCATCAGTGGGAGAAACAATGTGACTTTTCTTGGTCCTGAGAAGCTGCAGTATTTATGGATTGACTCATTGCAGCACAAACTTCGTCCACTGCCATATTGACAACTGACTGCCAACCTTTTCCTCTGCTCGGCTCCCATTCCCTGCTCCACCATCACTTTTCTGCAGCTCATTCGTTACACATTGCTTTATTCCCTGAAGGAGCTCCGCTACTGTAACACACTTTTATGTAGATGTCCTTTGAAGAATGGAACGAGGGTTCAGGAGGATTTGATGCAGCGGTTGATGACTCAAAAGATAACGTGGGTGTTGTCATGCTCACACAGGGTGTGAGTGAATGAAAATCATTAGAAGTTCATTGATGTTAATGAACTTTTAGCAACAACATTTAAATGAGGACAAGCAGGCTTCTTGAAATGTCTTAACTCGGTCTCCTGCACTGTTTCGCAGGTGGGAAATGTGAAATGTGAAAATTGGCTTGTTCCCCTTACATTACAACATGTGAACCAAGCTCACAACATGTCCAGTGGAAGCAGCTGCATCGTATTCCTGCTCTGCTGTGCCTGTTAACGCTGATGGATATAACCATCCAATGAACAGATGCGTTCAATATGTCATATTGACGAGACATGCAAAGTGATCAGAAGTGTTAAAGGGAATAGCTCGTTCATACACGTATTAGGTCCAGCCATCTCATTGGTGCAGAAACCAAATGTGCCCTAAAATAGAGGATGAAATGAAATGATCATAGGATGAACTCTCTTCACTGCTCCAAAACGCTGCTTTTTTAGTAGTCTGCAAAGGGATGCTGATGCAGCATGGCTTTACTGTCCTGTCATTGTAGTGCTGCTGGAGAATTCATTGAACAAATGAACCACAAAATGTCTGTACTTGACCATGGAGTTGGCGGCGGTCTATCGTGCGATCGTCCACTGGAGTTACTGACAACAACTCCTTTGGTTTAGGGCAGAGCAGCCAAGCTCTGTGGTTTGACAATGTTAATGCAGAGCGCAAGAGGCGAGAGGCATGCTGGTGGTTCAGTGGACTGTGCAGTGCAAATCACACACTATTGTGAACTTGAATGCAGCTCATGTCCTTTATCTTTTTCCTGCGCTTTCTTCATAAACGAATTATTATTTCCCCACGACAGTCATTTTACAGTGCCAGGATCTGTAGGCAGGATGATTAAACTTAATGTACACTTGAACTGCACTCCACCAACAAAGTCAACCATCAGTACCACATATTTTTCCTAATCAGTAAATTTTCTAATTTGTTTGACTTAACTGTGGGCCTTTGCAATTGTGCTTTTTACACAACCCACACACGACTTTTCTCTTGTTCAGAGTGAATAATATCACAATGAATGAATGACAGATACCAGTGATGTGTTATGAATAGATATGTGCATTGGAACTGTAGAAGATTTATTCTATTTTAAAAAGTTTGACAATGTTTAATTTTGTGAGTTCTGCTGCTATTATACTGTATGCGCAAGCAGTGGTGTATCAAGCTAAAAATATCAGCTCAATCAAAAAATAGTGCACTCTGTTAGGATTTATAGGATTTTGAGCATCTGACTCATCCCACCCCCAACGCCTTCTCCCAACAAACAGAGTGAGGCGTTAAGCAGCCGTTGCAAATGGCAACTTGGAAGTCTCCCTTGAGAAAACAAGAGGGAATCCCCTCAGGCCCCCCCACCCCTGTCTGTTTACAACCTTTGACCTTTTGACCAGAACTAATGCCAACCTTCAGCCCGACCTTTGTATTCAGACAGACGGAGACGTACAAAGCTCCCGCCGCTCAAACGGCTGCGCTATAAGGTCAGGGGGACATAGTGCTTGTTTTGTAATGACTACAAAAGGGGCTCATTACCATACATTATTGGATAACGATTTATGTAAATTACAGTTTGGCATCGGTTGGGCTGTGTTTGTGCTGTAAAATGATATTTGGTGTTCTGGCTGTTACAACGAAGCGACAGGACAAATGTGATATTCTCACACCAAGATAATCATATCTTTTAAAAACATCTCCCTTTCATTGATAGTTTCTGACTCATTGTGTGGCATTTATTTTGCACCATTCTGGTCATGGGGCATAATCAAAGATAATGATACTTTCTAGTTTTCAGATGTAGATTTGCAGCCTTTATAAAGCCGAACACTTGATTGGTACACAACCATTTCCCCTGGTGACAGAAAGCTATGACCTCTAAAGCCTTAGTACATATTGTCTGGGTCAATGACAGGGCACTGTCTGTCTCCATGTCCCTTAGCTACCAGACAGTGGTAAAGCCATTATCCCCTGTTAGCTTCTCAGATGGATAGGCCTGCTTGGTTTGACTGTTAGTTTGATTTATGGTTTGTTTCAGACTGTGGAATGGGCTAACACACCTACAAATGGTCCCAAAACAGCAGCTGTTTCAAATCCTTTTGATAAACAATGCAGCCAAGTTGAACCCTTTTTGACCCTTTAACTACTCTCACAGATTGGTTTAAGGCGATGGCAACTTTGGGTGGTCGAATGACGAAATGAGCAATGCGCCATGAAAAGCTGCAGTTTATGTAAGCTCTTAATAGGTTCCTTTCCTTCTCGAAGCTGATTTCTTTTCCTCGGATGAATGTTCACATACACGGTCTGCCAATATGAGTATTATTACATTTTGACCAAATACTGAGAAATATGTCGGTCTCATTTTATTATGCTCTGTGATTACCAGGGATACCCTGATCAGATTTTTTTTGATGATGTTTGATGAGTGATAACTTGCGGTGATTGGCTGATTGACGGCTGACACTGGTCATTTTCGGCATGCATTACAGAGGTTAGTTATGTCAGACTCGCACACTATGATGAAGTTCAACACTGACAACATATTGTTTTGTTTTGGTGACCTGTAGTGCACCAGCACATTGAACGTGAAAGTGGAAGCCAGGTGGTACGACATGACACAACACAGTGCTTCCGATCCATGGTACTTGGGAGTACAGCCAAAATGTGTAATTATATCTTTAGGCTATTACTCAGCTGCCTTTTTTTAGCCGCTTTGTTTTGAACCGATAGTGGGTTTTAAAAAAGAGACTAAAATTAGACAAAAATATCACCTGGATGTTCTGAGAAACCTTTCAACTCTTTTATCAAACAGTAGTCATCAGAGAAACTGTCTCAAGAAAAAAATGTAGTAAAGGATCAATCAGTGGATGGTTGTGTCCCACACTCCTTAGCTGTGCAGACGTATTTATTGTCCTTCTTATTGCTCAGATGGGTGTCTGTCTGTGATAGAGATGACGATCCAGCCCCGGGCTCCCTGGTCGTTTACTGATTCCTAGTTGACCTAGCTTTCCGTGTCAGGATCTGGATGAGTTTGGTCCTCTGCCAGCGCTGGGTCACCGCGGCCTGCCTGCTCACGTGGCAGCTCGTCTACACTGCTGGATACCCACAGGGTGCCGAGATGAGATTTGATTCCTCATTGATGCTAGGATCCACAGTGGTGGAGTCTTCATAAGCCCAGATAAGATTATCAACATATTTAGCCCATGTTTATCTAAATCCTGGTGGAGCTAGTTGTAAGATGATTTTTGAAATCTGTGAGGGTTATATCGCCAACAATGCCTCAAATAGAGGTTTTCAGAAAAATTTCTCAGACCATCTTTTTCACAAAATAAACCAAATACCCCATACAAATGTATAAGGCTCCAATGTAAAATCAACACTGATACAGCAGGAGTTTGTTTGAATTATTTCAGACTTACACAACCTGGACGATACCCTCAAATCCAAAAAGTTTTACACATATGTATTTTAGTGAGTTTTTTAGGCTTAGGATAATCACCTATTGAAACTTTGTTGGCTGATTTAGTTTCTGAGATGGATTCTCTGCCCACAAATGTTCTGCCAAGATTTCAGGCCACTGTTTCTCCTGCTTTTTCTCCCGTCTGCCAACAACACGGTGTCCGTTTTGTCCCACAGGAGGTTTTTCTGGCCGCCTCTGATTTGGCCTGTGCCCATACTGTCGGCTTTGGCAGTGTAATTTCCCCTGACAAGCTGATGGTTAGTGTTCATTCAGTCGGCCCAGTCAGTGTAATTTGGTTTGTGTTGAGATTGTCTGTTCCCATGTTGTGATTCTGTCTGATTTGTCTGACTGTGTCATTTTGGTCACCGTCAAGGTCTCCATATTGAATGGATGTAATGCTTGGTTGGTTTCCCAGACTTGTCCATATATTTTACAAAAGTGTTGCTTGTTTCGACTTCCTGCCAGAAATCACATACTCTGACATGATTTGTTGTGTAAGTCGTGTACGCGATGTGCCCAATACGTCACTGTTTTGCTTTATAGGGGTCTTAAAGCGCTTGAGAGATGGAACGATAAGAAAGCCTCTGACACAGACACATGTCGATATACAAGGACTTTTGTAGTGTGGTCGTTTGTATTGACTTCAAAGTAGACAGTCACATTGTGTGAAGGTATTTATGTTAGAGTCAGTTTTATAATCTGCAGTAGATTCTTGCACCGCATTTGCTGCTGCCATACCACATGTTGCTTCTGTGTTTATTACTCTGCCTTTGTCGACCAAGAAGAATCATCTCCACTACCTACAGCACCTTTGGTATCTATGCGACTGTAAAAAAAAACAAGTACTGTTCTCAGAAGTTTAGCATCGAATTGGTCCTGAATAACTGTTTTTTGTGACATCTATACTCTCACATGACAAACTTGTTTTGTATGAATTGTCTGTACGGGATTCATTCTGCAGAATGAAGTAATGAAAAATAATTTCCTGTATGTAGTAATTCAGTCTTTTTGCGTCATGATGGATATTACGTAGAGTATTCATAGTGCACTGCTTGCCATATTATCTAATAAAGTTTGCAGGATGTATCTCAATTTCCAGTGTCCCTTTACAGCTCATTGAGCTGTTTAACGACTGCAGATGATCTACGTCTTTTGGCCCTAAAAAACTATTGCGGTACTATATCAAATAGGTCAGGTACTTTGAAGTTGGAAAAGAAAGTGGTCACCTATATCTGTCCTAATGATCAATTGAAGGTTTCTGCCCATGACTGTGACTCAAAAGCAGTTTATGGAAAAAGGATAAATGGGTGGAAGCACTTGCAGAAAGATGTAACCTTCTCTTTTCGCTTTGTTTGCTTAGAGTTGAGTTCCACCTCTTATTCACTGATAAATACGTGATTATAGTGTTGGTGTGTCTACTACCAGCCCACAATGCTCATTGAGCTCGCTTTGACGAGTCTCAGGTTCACTGTTCTTTTTGTTATATTCATTGTGTTAGTTTTCTCTGCCATTGCTCTTGAATGTTGATGCTTGGCCTACTTTGTCTGGCTCTATAACTGTCATAGGATTGTCTAGCCAGCTCCAATGAAAGCACTAGTCTGCTTCAGTTCACCTAGGCCCTACAACATGCCAGCAGAGAGACAGTTGGAGATGGGAATAAAAAAGACAAGAGCAGAACAAAGTCAAACACAGACTTGCTGTCTTTATTTCTCCCGTCTCTGCTGAAAGCCATTGTATGTTGTCTGTGATGCATACGCTCAGGGACTTGCTTTATACACGAAACAAGTGCTTGTCTACTTAATATTTTACAAAGAGAAACTCTAAAAACTGGTCTCCAGGTCTGCAAAAGGGCATTGGGGAAGGACAAACCAATAGACTAAAAGACAGTAGCCATCACTTATAGGAAAGTGTGTCAATTTTTTACAGATAAGAGAGAAATTAATAATGTAATGTTTAGCTGGCCTTTTACTTGAAATATTACTAGTGAGAAAAAGGTAACCTAATCCAAAATTGTGTAATTTTAAAACATTATTAAATTAATATAATATGGTAGAGATTCAGTGTCATCACTAAAAGAATTTAAGTAGTTAAAACAGTATAAAACTCGTCTACAAGCAGGCAGGAAGGTAATGATACACTAATGTGCTACATGGCACACTATAAATAAAACAATATAACTGATGGATGATGAAATGTCTCATACTCTTGAAGCGGTATTCTTTATAATTTTTTTGATCTTAATATTCTTAACGGTGGTCGGCCTGTGTATTTATTTATTTTTTATTTCGTACACGTCTAATTTTTAACCTGTCATTAACATCGTTCTTTATTTCTTTTCTTGCAGTCTTGTGTGCGAAGAACCTGGCAAAGAAAGACTTCTTCAGTAAGTAAAGCCTATTTTTACGTGTTGCTATTCTTGTCCCATTCCCCCCCTCGTGCCTGAGAATGGGCTTTGTCAGCAGTGGCAGCTTGCTGGCTTTTGAAGCCATGCTGTAAATGAAGTCCCTTAGGAGCTGTCTGTCTGTTATACACAGCAGGAGGTCTGGCACGCATGGGGACCCACCGCTAATCTAACTTCTAGTAATAGATACCAGGTCCACTGGCATGGAAGCACTAGACTTAATTAAATGGCTTTAATAGGACTGAACAGAAATTGCACCTTATTTAGTCAAGCCCACGGCCAAGCCTCACTGGCTGTTACAGAGAATAAATACAAATGTCAGTCTAAAGTCTAGAAAACATTTCAAACTGATTCTGCATCAAATCATACATTTTGCATGGGTGGAAAATTAGTTTATATTTTGCTGTCTATCTGAACACAAGCTAATAAAAATATAGAAAAACAGAAGTAATATGTGACTTGATGAAATTAGAGAGCGTCTGTGGGAGGGTTGCTCCTGGTTGTCTTCATGGTTTCTTATTTACATTAAGCTTGAGGGCTTTTTGTCTCTTTAAGTTACGAGGACCGACAGCCATTCTCTGCCACCAGCATTAATGTCAGAGGTGATGCATCATCTCATCCGGCTGATGAGACAGTTTCACAAAAGGATACCTTTTTCCCATCTCATATCATTTACTTTAATTACCTGTTTTAAACACTTAATTGCAGCCGTAACAGGGTGGTTACCCAGTGACTTGATTCTCCATTAACCTGGAAGTCATGGATACAGACAATAGTAGATTTATTATTTTTGCCTAACACGCACTAACACGCACTAACACGCAAACCCACAGCTGTGGGAAGTCCCAGGCCAGAGAGTGGGTGACTGAACAGGTTTGACTTGTGTCAAGTATCGGTGCCCAGAGGTGTGTATACTCTGACACATTTAAAACACACATACACACATACACACATGCACAGTCACCAAGTCCAACAAAGAAAATTCCAGCTAAGCAGACCAAGACAAAATCACTTATCAGGTTTCCACCTGAATATGATACTGTGAGACATTAATGCTTCCTGTCTGCGCTCTGTAAACGTTTCACATCGATGATTCACATAGGACATCATTTTATTAACAGTATTCACTTCTTACCTTTAGATATCTTCAGTTTAATTTTTATGAGATACACACTGTTAGCAGAAATGTTTACATGACCAACCTGTTTAACCAGCCCCTCCTGACATATGTTTTGATAATGTTGGTTACATTAACTCAAACAAGATTACAACTATCTGAAGCCACTAGTGTCATTAAAACAAGATGCTTGATTCATTAGACCAGTAGTTTTCTAGCGTTGAGTAGCTCTCAGGCTGACACAGCAATATGTGTGTATGGTCGGTCTTTATTTCAGTTTCATGACCTTCACAGAGTTAAATCCAAGTCAACGCTGCTTGGCTTTGGTCAACAAGTACTTCACTTACAGATGTAGATCAAATGTGATGTTTAACAGCATCAACCAGCGTTATCCCACTGTTCTTAAAAGAATAAAATAAGCCAGAGAGTTTGCAGGGAGAACTGAAAAGTAATTTGAATAGGTACCTGTGTAAATAAATGTGTGTCATTTTATGGTTGAGAGTCGAGTGTATTCAAATGCAGTTGTCATCATAAGTGTCTATATGAACAGCGACAACCAGAGATGAATGTGTGACTGCAGTCTCGTAAATGGGTCAGAGGGTTTGTACACGAGCTCAACACGACCATTTCACTTGTCGCTGACTGTTTTTTTTGTTTGTTTACAGGGTTGCCAGATCCCTTCGCCAAAGTGGTGGTGGACGGTTCAGGACAATGCCACTCTACAGATACTGTGAGAAACACGCTGGACCCAAAGTGGAATCAACATTATGATCTGTAAGTCAGCAGCACAAAAGAAAACAAATGTTGCGCCACCTCGACAGAGAGACCATAGTTGTCACAGAGGGGTTGTATAGTGGTTTGTTCTCCAGTGTGTCGCTATATGAAACTGCTATGTCAAGTGTTTCAGGAATGTAGATTTGTTTTTGCGCTAGGAAACACCCATCTATAAACCTTTTAGACACATTTTACGAATGAACATGGGTGAAATTTTAGACGTGACATACCACAGGCCTCGCCAGACATATTCAAATGAGTTTTGTGGAAAACACAACTCTCTACAACATATTCTGCCTGTTTTGGGTGGTAAAATGTGCAGTTTGCTACATGGTTTTGGGCTACCAAGCGATTAATTTGTCTAGATTTTTCTGGTCACTTCACTTTCTCTGAATCAATTGTGGCTGTACGTGGGGGGGCACTATTACTCCAGTGATCTCTTTTGGGGTGAGCCGCTCATGCCTTTGTGAATCTGTTTAACATGATTCTTGAAACCTGGCAAGGAAATAAAACTCCGTCTTTGCCTTTAGTCTCGGAAATGCAAATCATTGGCATTTCAAATGAAATCTATGAATTATGCAATGGTCAAGGAAACCAGAAGGGAAACAGGAGGCAAAAGCGTCTCGTATTTTTGCAGGCTAGATTGTTTGAGCGAGTTAAAGCAAAATGTGGTCATTATATTGTCTACCGACCTCAGAACCCAGAATGACTAGAAACAGAATCAGCAATATGCTCGACAAGTGCCTGTATTAAACTATGAAGCTCAGTATTTCCCTGAGACTGTGTGGTGTGAACGTCCCCTGTACTTAGGCCTGTGTTGACAGGCCCTTAACGTGGAGTGATCACCCCACAGGACCCAAAGGACCCACTGGCAACCGAGATTATGTTGTGGTGAGAGATGGAAGGAAACAGTGGAAGGAGGGGAAGTGCAGAGGGAAAAGGAAGCCAGATATTAAGAGTTGAACACACTGAAGGGGAAGAACCACAGAGGGACTGGCAATGAAGAGTGGGTGGGAATAATGACAAGGTGAAAATGTGTATGACAACGGATATCCAGCACTGCCTCTCCAGATGGATTATAAAATATATGAATACATATATTAACTTGAATCATTCAGACAATAGCAGCAAATATGATGCTATAATTAAAACGTCCATATTATTTATTAATATTTGTTCAACAGTTGGTGAATAGGCAACGATCTTGCTATATTTGACTGAAGAGGAATTTTTCAAGCAAAATTTACTGAAATACAGAGTTTTAGTTTCAGCTTCTCCAATGTGAGTCTAACCTGGTTTTGTACTTTGTCTACCTATTAGTTGATACCTGGGTTGACTTTTTTCCCGCTATTTCCTGACCTTTAATAGACTTAATGTTTTGATTTTTATAAAATAGGAAATTAATTGATTGTCATTGTTAGTGGCTCTAATTACAATCCTTTTTGATCTTGTACAGTTTTTAAATGTCCATGCACGTGTTACTGTTTTTGTGTCTCGGCCATTTGCATGTAACAACAGATGCATTTGGCCTTTCTCGTCACATGCATTTATTTTCAAACACACAAAAATGTTTTGCAATGCTTCTACTTGCCTGTCAACATCAACCTCAGATCCGCTCCCTCTTTTACATAATTCTCTTCCCCCTACTGGATCCCCACCCTCTCTGTGGAGTGCGTTCCCTGCCAGCGACCCTGGCCTCTTCCTCTGGTTCAGGAAATGGCTAACATGCCACAGAAAGCAGATGGGAGTGTGGGCTTGGCGGATTGCCAGCTCACCACACCCCCTGTCTCGAGCTGCCAGCATTAGGAGGTGGGGTCTCTCCCCACATGACACTAATTCCGCCAGAGGCTTTGCTACCCTATATTACGCATCATAAATGCCTTAAAAATATATTGCAGTTGATGCTCTATAATATGTATCGGTGTCCGAGACCGTGCAAAAACTTTTAAAACATTTAAAGCGCAGAAAGTTCATGAACTCATAGTAGTATATGTAGGTCTGGTCTTGGCAGGTTTCCTCTTCATGTTTGGCCACCAGTTTTCAGCCTTTTCAGTTAGTACAACTTCTCACATTGCTTCAGTTGCTCCCAGAGCTTTCACTCTCATTACACGCAGTACATGTTGTACTGTGCAAGCCCCCGTTCCCCAGTGACAGCCTCTGTTACCCTACCGGTCTTCACACATCCAGCCTGAGCAAGAGTTGTTTCTATTTTTTGATTTGTCCCCAAAAAAGCTGAATGTCATGGATGTAGTGAGTTTTTAACATCTATGTGTAGTTGGCATTGACAGTAGCTGCCAAGTTGACTCTCTTGGAAGCTCACATACCCACCCACAGCTTCATCAAAAAGTGAGGAATCCTGCACATAGTGTTATCTTTTCAATAGTTGCAGGGAAAGATAGCGAGAGAGACAGGGAAGAGAGAGTGTGCGTCGCGCTGAAAAGGGCCAGAGGTCGGATTCGAGTCGATGCTGCTGCAATAAGAACTAAGCCTTCATGCTACACTGTTTACCACGTGAACCAGCGGGACGCCCTGTCAGTCCTTTAAGCTGGTTACGATTTCACTCTGCCTGATTCTTGTCTGCAGTGAGTTGGCATAGGTGAAAATGGGCTGACATCAAAGTCAATATTAATAGAAAGCATGTCTTTATAACTATGACTGTACGCTCAAGTATTTTGTCTTGGGCTGACAGCAGAGATTCATCCTACTTCAGTAGGCGGCGGTTGTGCCACCCAGAACCTATTGCACTCTGTAAGTGATGTTAGTGCTCAGATCTGCTCAGTTTTCCATTAAGAGACGGAACAAAAGTCTATGAAAGTGTATGTCGAAAAGTGGAAGAGGAGAACTAGACTGAGGTGCTGGGTGAATATAAGAGTAGGGTAAGAGTAAGCTTTGAGGGAAGTAAGGAAGAATGCTTTGGCATCTACTCCCACCACATAAATCAGATCAAGGTACTTGATATGGACGAGCCAGCGCTGTAGAATCTCCACTCTGAGATTTGTGGACGTTAACAACTGAGAAGTGTCCAATAGTAATATGAAATATGTCCAATCGGGAGAGAAATAATATTTTCAATTTCACTTTGTAATGTATGTTCCCTGGCAAAAAGGGTTGGGGAAATCTTGCAGGTCTGGATTTTGGTATGTTCTGGAAAGCTAATCTGAATTTGACCCAAGACTTTTTCCCCTCCACTGCTGTTGTCTGTAAGACTAGGAATGCTTATCCCTATTTTTTGTTGTTGATGTAACCACATAATGAAGCGTGTGTGTGTGTGTGTGTGTGTGTGTGTGTGTGTGTGTGTGTGTGTGTGTGTGTGTGTGTGTGTGTGTGTGTGTGTGTGTGTGTGTGTGTGTGTGTGTGTGTGTGTGTGTGTGTGTGTGTGTGTGTGTGTGTGTGTGTGTGTGTGTGTGTGTGTGTGTGTGTGTGTGTGTGTGTGTGTGTTGTGTGTGTGTGTGTGTGTGTGTGTGTGTGGTGGTGGTGGTTTGTGTGTGTGGTGGTTTGTGTGTCTATTTGTGTGTGTGTGTCTCTATGCAAGAAAGAAATTAAGATTCAGTGGTAGTTTCTTAATGAAACTAATGTCAACAAAGTGGAGAGAAAAGGACATGTCTATATGTAATGGTTTACATTATCAGATAATAATTAATTTCCAGTTAATGTTAGCTATGTTACATTATTATTTCTGGAATAACTTACTTTAATGGCTCTCATTACGTTTGAGGTTTGACAATATTCAGGAATCAGGGTTATCCTTTAAGAACGTATTTACCTTTACTAGGTGATCCCTTTATTATTCTGCTGAGCACACTACAACTATATCTGTGTTTTCAGCAAGCAGCTTTTATTTTATCACTGCTAAACACCTTTTATCAACTGTGAGACACTGGGAAGTGGTTTTTGTGCAACTCAACTTCACTACCAACAACCATCTACAGAGGACGGAGAGTCTCATCAGTCATTTTAATCTGTAGTTGTGTTGGAGCCAGATTTTAATCTGCTAAAAGTACAGTAAACTGTATAGTTTAGTATCTGCAATGTTATATAATGCCGCTGTCCTAAAACGGATTCGGCTCTGCAGTTCTGTGTGAGGAAATAACATATTGTTCTACCTGTTCTCTTGTCCTCGGACACTCATTGTCTCGTCTGCTATTTCAGTTCTCCTTTCTTTCTGTTATTTTTATGATGCTTCATCCCACAGCATCACACTTGCCTCCAACTCTGACTACCAAATTGTGTGAAAGCAGGAGCACAAGATTAAACTTGAACACCATTAACGTCCACAGGGAGATGATTTACGGAGCATCACAGCACACAAAACACAGCGAAGGATGTGCTGAAATGATCTGATTATAAAGTGCATATTATGATGTGACACAGGACTTGACAAGATTGGAAACTGGCACTGCTTTACCTCCAGTGGTTGCAAGTCTGTACATGCCCCCTCATGGCAAATCAGCTTTAAATTAACTTTATTGGAGAAGAAATTTGAGTGTTATCTCTTATCCATTTGTCACCACTTAGTGTTAAACGGTCATATCATCCTGATCTGACATTCAGATGCTGACTTGAAACTAAACCACTGCACACATACAAATATCCACAACCCACACAGGTTGTCATTTTATTTCAGTGAAACAATTTACCAGCTCCTGTGATTTTGTTTACTTACTAAACTTATACATTTTAATGTTTTCAGAAGGGACCCCCCCCCCCACACACACAAGTGATATACGGCATAATGTAGAGCTTTGCATCCGAGCCAGATGATAGGCTGTAATTATGTGTGTGTGTATGCGTGCATGCATGCATGCGTGTGTGTGTGTGTGTTCAATGTTCAACTCTGTGTGTCTACTGCGGGAGCCGTCTGGGTCTCAGACAGCGGCGGAGTACATCACGGGGACTTCCTCTGTTCTTCCACCACGACTAGACTGGCCTCAGCTGTGCTAAATCTGCAGACACACAAACACATACACAGAAGTCACTTTTAAATCAACTAATCTGCCTCATTACACAGTCTGAAAGTCTGCACCACAAACACTGCGCGCATTGTTCTCATGCTGTCAGCGAGACGCAGTTAATAAGAGATGCAAAATGGAGGTTGAAGATTTTTTTGTTTATTTTCGCCGTGTGTGTGTGTGTGTTAGTGTATTGGAAACTTTTCTGAGTACAAGTTTGTTTTAGCTTATGAGCTAATTTAATTTCCAAGTTTCATTTCCTGTCAGTTGATTAAAAAAATAGTTTTAAAGGTTTGAGCCCCCTGCGGTGTGCAAACAAGCACGTCTCACTGGATCATCTGAAATTATATGCATAATGACAACACTGCAAACGACTTCTCCTTCTGCCATCAATCCCATTTTCTGTCTTATTGACTCGGCCTTTCGCTCTCTCTCTTTCTCGTCAGATACATTGGAAAGGCGGACTCTATCACCATAAGTGTGTGGAACCACAAGAAGATCCACAAAAAGCAGGGCGCAGGTTTCCTGGGCTGTGTCCGCCTCTTGTCCAGTGCCATCAACAGACTCAAAGACACTGGCTGTAAGTACCTGTGTATGTTTGTCTATGAGTAAGTGCATAGTTACTCTGTGTTTTTAAACACTCGCTGGGGGGGAAGAGGTCATGGGCGTCTGGTCTCATCATGATCCGTCTGCATGTTTATTGTGGCCTTTACCCCGAGGTGCCAGTCTGGCTTGTTAGTGAAAGGTGATGGGGAGGCTCCATCCAGTGGCTGAAAGAACCAAGTTTGCATCTCTGTCTTTTCTTTGTTTTGTTTGTTTTTTACTGTGTTGTGTGTCATATCTGATTCTGATTGTCATGCGAGCTGCAGATGAATTTCCTCCTGGTAAACAAATGCAGACACTGAAAGTTGTTTTCATTTTGATTCGGTGTATGCACATACAGTACATCCTGCACTCACCACGCGTAGTCAGATAGACGTGTGTGGGTCAGACGCGCTGTCTCCAGAAGCAGAGACAGAGCTCGTGCCCGGGGACCAGGGTGTCTTTCCTGTGCCTGCATTTTATCTGGCTGCAGCAGTGTGATAGCTAGGTAGCCTGCTGCTACATGTTTCACTCTTTCAACAGCGCTGCTGTTGCTCCCCCAGCTTGCATCCTGCTGCTGCTCCTATGCCAGCCATTCATTGCTGGAAGATTTATGGCCACAGTACACAAGCAAGTCATTTAGGCAACACATATCAGAGATATTGCCCGCTGTAGACATCTTCCACCTGGGGCTGAATCAATAGCCACAATTCATTTTAGAGCAGCGCAACTCTCTGTGAAGGAAACAAATAGCTTTTATTATTGCAGGTATAGGCCTAGTCCTGCTGATGAAGTTATTGTCAGTGTTTGACACAAGATGCTGTTTAATTTACAATTGATTTAAATTTATTTTCTCTGTGAACAGTCACATACTTGTTAACCCTGTCTGCCTTCATGGCAGCTGACTCAATTAGACTATAACGCAGGACATCATTTGAGTAGATGGTCCTCTGTTGTCACCTACAGTAGGATGCCTTTGCACTGTGAAAAGCATGTGTCCAGAATCCAGCTCTCAGATCAGATGAGTCCTAATGAATCACAGCTGTGCTTAGAGTTGTCCACTTGTGATCGGGTCACCCAAGGCACACCTAAATGCCAAGTTTGAACAAGGCTATAAACACTAAACAGTTGTCTAGTCCATATTTTCAAACATTCCTTCTCCTCCTTTCCTTCAATCCACCTTCACACACAAAGTCTTATGCCCCCCCCCCTCGCCTTTATGCGTCTTACCTTTTCCCTATTTAAATTCATTCATTCCAGAGTCGTCCTCGCAGCCACTTTAAAAATTGTCTGTCTGAATATAATTACCATTTGTTGGATGCTTTTTAAAATCCAAACTGCATAGTTGGATACTTCCATGACTGTAGACACTTGTAATTACGTTGGTTCAGATAAAATAGCCCTCAACTGTCAAGTTTAATGCGTCACTGTAGAGTTCATTCTTGGCTCATAAAATTCACCCACTAATTCACCAAGAACCTCAGCAGTATCGTTGTTGCCATAAGAGGGACCTTGATGGCCATCGAAGCCTGGTGCCATACTTTTACCCCCATATGATTTGCCCTCAGACTTATCCTCAACTACAAGAAACATGCGGTATAGGCTCCAGTCAGGCTCCAGACCAGCCACTTATTGTACAGCAAACGTTATACTTTATCATAGTCGCTGTAAGTGGACAGGGAGACACGATGTACGACGAGACACCAGCGCTCTCTTTATCCCTTTGTCCTCGTCCTGCGTGGGGCAGACACATGAACAGTGCCCAGTCTGTGGTCTAACCATGATGCACATACAGATGCAAACATTAAACCTACACACACACACACACACACAAAATAGTTTACTGGAATTGCCCTTTTTCCTAGAAGGCACATCCGCACACATACCTCTCTTGGTCATGCAGTGCAAACACAACCTCACAGAGCTGTTTCACCCCTGCACACACACACACACACACACACACACACACACACACACACACACACACACACACACACACAGGTTTGCAAACCAGAAGGGGATCCACCATGATTGTCTGTTTACCAGAGGCCTGTCTGGTTCTGCAGTGAGCTCCACTTCCTGTAGCGGGGCAGAAACAAATCTCCAAGTCCTCTGCCCCACTTCTGAACCCACAAATGCACTACCGCCAGTTTTTTTTTTTCTTTCTTTCTTTCTAAATGACTTCACATGTCAGACTGCCTCGCCTTTCACCCTGATGGTAACTCATTTGTCAGCATTTATAGTGTTGAAGTAATGGCTAATTATATTCACTTATTTGCAGACTGATACTTACACAATATATTTGTACGGACACGATATGTGTACGTACACATGTGGAGACAGATGTGCAATAAAGTGAAGGAGTGATTAAACATGCTAAACTCATGTTAGTCTATATTAACACGTGTGTACTTAGTTCGCTGTAACACACAGTTATGACAGCTCTGAGAAGTTGCATGGTGCACTGAGGGCTTGTGGTTAATGGTCTGTAAATGTTGTGTCTCTCAGTTTCTCTTCTCTCTTATTTAAGAGAAAAATCTGCTTACTCTTCTAGCCATGAAAGGCTTAGGCCATCACTGTTTAGTCTAGACACATATCCAGAACAGATGCACACATACACACACACACACATACATACACACAAGTCTGGAAACAAGTTACAGGTTTGTTGAGATCTGCTTAGTCTATACATACAAACAGACATACAATTTCATGTGCATACAAAACCATACTGGCAAGCCGTTACAAATCCAGTCTGACTTTGGTTTTAGTATTAGCACATGGAGAACTGGGGCATCTCTTTATCTTCCTTTCTCTCACTCCCTCTCACTCTGTCTTTTTCTGCCTCTTCTGCATAATTCCCTTCCTCTCCTCCCTCTCCTAAACTTACACTCAGCTTCATGTCTGAATATGTTGTAGTTTTACATGTTTAAGTAAATCTATGCTTACATATCAAGCACACACACACACAGGTTTTATTGTTAATGGGCACCAATTGATGTCACTCCTGGTCCCTGTGCTGGTCAGCTGGACTGGCACTGCACAAGTCGCTCGGTGTGTGTGTGTGTGTGTGCTAGAGAAAGAGACTGCAGTGTATCTGTGTCTGGATCTTGTTCCGACTCTTCCTGGGTTGTGTTCCTGTGCTGTCTGTGTCCGACAGTGCTATCCTGTGCTTAACAGACAATGTGCTCTTACTTTTCCAGAAACAACAAGATAGTTAACACATTTCAGGCCCAGATTTCATGACACTGGTGTGTCCGTATTTAAACCTTTTCACACCAAGTAGGGAAAGCTGCAGAGGCGTTTCTACTGCAGGGCAGAGTGTTGTATTTTTAAACATTATAAAGGCGCAATAGTGTGGAGATTTGATTTATAATATCAAGAGTTTTGACTGGCTACGTTAGTTTATCCCAACTGACTTGTGCATGGGGGGGGGAAGTAATTTAGGCTACTGGACTGTGTAAATTATACATTTGTGAATTTTCAGAAAATCCGTTTATTTTGGCTTGACAATAGTGATGACTGGAACAAAATAAAAGCTCCAACACTCTGCCAGCACCGGCCAGTTCGGTCCCTGTTGGTCGCTGCCCTGCCAAGGTTGGCTGGATTTTCCAAACTATTCAACCTCCTTTCATAAGTTGCAGCGCTATACATGTAAAAACCACTGAAATGATGCCCTAGTAGTGCACTTGAAGTCTGTTTGTCAGACAAATATGTTTTTGGTCACTTAGTGTAAATATTGAAAGGTTAGACATCTTAGCGCCTGAACAGGGTGATGGTTGAAAAAAAGGAGCAGATGTTAAATCTATGGTTTTTGTTTATTTTGCCCTCCAGATCAGAGATTGGACCTGAATAAGCTGGGCCCCAATGACAATGACACTGTGAGAGGACAGATAGTAGGTAAGTAACGCTACACCAGTTACAGTATACTGTATATGTGTACAAAAATGATCTTATGTCATCTGCATAGAATAAAATCACAGTGTGAGTATGGTATGTATGACTCAAATATAGCCCAGACATAAGTCAAGTTTAATTGTCTGAAAACTCTCAAGTAAGTACCAGCTGGAAATGACTATTAAGGCATCTCAACACAAAGTGTTCTGTTATTTCAAATTCCTCCACGATTAAGTACACATAAGTTGGAAAATTCAGATACCAAATGTTTTTTTGATATTGGAGACTATGAAAGTAAATGCTGAACCAATGTTTGTGTCAAACACAACTCTGGCTATATTATGTAAAAATGACAAAACACAACTTGACCCAGACGGTATAGTCTGTGTCAATACTCTGACTCAATTCATTACCTAACCACTGAACCGCAGCGGGGATGTCAGACGGAAAAGGAAACATGAAGAATATACACGAGGCATATGTATGAGAGCATCAGTGGAACTGGAGTTCATGCCCTACAAGATGCTGATCACAGTCAATCTTTGCCATCATAGATAAGAAATCAAATGTTATTGATGTACCCCTTCCTTGTCTTTGTCATGTGTAGTAAGTCTTCAGTCCAGAGATCGCATCGGGACAGGAGGGCCGGTGGTGGACTGCAGTCGTCTGTTTGACAATGATTTGCCTGATGGGTTCGTCTTATTCCTGCTTTTTTTCTTTCTCAACTTTTATGCATTGTATTGTTGATTTGGGATATCAATCTCCATGCCTAATGATGATTCATTAAGAGCCTTTCAGGTATAAAAACAGTGTTTATTCTTTATTGCTTTAATTTTTGATATTGCTTTATGTATATTAAGTTCCTGTGTGTCTTCATATTCTGTGAAACAGCTGGGAGGAGAGGAGGACAGCCTCTGGCAGGATACAGTACCTTAACCACATCACCCGTACCACACAATGGGAGAGACCCACCAGGTACGACTGCACACATGCACACATGATGACTGATGAATGATGTAGAATATTAGAAAAGAAAGTCGACGAGAGCTTTCCAAAGGCCAAAATAATATCATCCATAATATTTTACTGCCTGTCTTTAGTTCAGCAGTTGCACTATTGTAAACCACAACAAACTTGACCTTTCACAAAAAAAAGCAGGAGCGGTCTGTTTAAGTGGTTGTACTTTCCTCCACTTCCCCTTTCAGAAAAAAAAAAAAACTTCCACTCAGCTCCGCTCACAACAATAACAGTCTGTCGGTAATGAGTGAATTGCTGTCAGTTTCCTTAGCCCCTCACCCCACTACAATACACACACACACACACACACACACACACACACACACACACACACACACACACACACACACACACACAAACTAGCCAGCCAGTCGGGCAGCCAGGTTTTGCTTGGCCCCTGTTCCTGTAAGAACAACTGTCGCCTTCCTACTTGGCCCATATCAGTGGAGCAGTAAGGTAGTATGCAAAAAAAAAAAAAAAAAACTGTCCCTCGCAGCCTCACGCACTCTTACTACACATCCGTTCTGGCCCCTTCGGCAGCAGAACCAGGTACAAAAGAAGAACAAGAAGTGGTGAAGAAGAGGTTAAGTGGTAGGTCAGAGAAGGAGGTCGAAAAGTTGATTTTAAGAATGAAAACGATCAGGTAGGGATGCTGTCATTCAGTGTCAGAAGAGAAACAGTTTGTGAACAAGAGGATAAGTTGACTAAAAGTGTTTTTTTTTTGTTTTTTTTGTCTGTCTATGGATACATTACAAGTTAACCTACCAAAAAAACAAAATGTAATACTGTAAAACTTAATGTTCCTCCTCAAGAATTAGTTTTCTCTTTGGCAGATTATCTTGAATTGTAGCCATTGTTTTTTTTCTACACACTGTTCTTTACTGGCTGTTGTCGCTGCTCTTGGCTGAAGACAAATCTGGACCATGAATTAGTTATGAGTTGACACTTTGGAGGACTGGGGAGACTGGCTCAGAGACTGGGAATAATGGTAGAACAAGAGGAAAGAACACAGAGAGCCGGGAATTAAATGAGCGTGGAAGCGGAGGAAATGCGAGGGACCAGGAGTATGTTGAGGGGGGAGCAGGTTGGCTGTGGGTTGACAGACAATGGTCCAAGGTTTAAGATAGCCAAGGCGTCAGTAACTCCAGACACGCAGACAGTGGTCAGACGTGCTACACGCACGTACGCATACGCACACACACACACACACACAGACACAAAACGTGTCAGTAAGCCAACATGCCTGTGTCTGTGTCTGCTTATTAGATATCTGCTGTAGGAGTCCTGCTGTTCGCCAGCACACAAACACAATTTAACATTCTGCCGTAGTCTATGAAGACTTTGTTTGCTCTCATTCAAACCCATAATCATGCATATCACTTAAATCTTAACCATAACTATGAAATACATTTTCCCCTCGAGGACTGATGACACAAGCTATTTTCCAATAATTACACTTCAGTTGTCTAGACATCACATGGAGAAATAAACCTGCTACACCTAAGATTTCACTTTTAGAAAACCTGTAAAGCACCTTCTCACCCTGACGGTAGAGACACACCCCACCATGCATGTAAAGTGTTGTTCTTGTCAATTAATCCATCCAGCTCACAGCAAGAAAGCTGAAGTTTTGTCTTATTAAGACAAATACTAGCTTTTTTGGTTTTAATTGTTTCCCAATTTGTTAATTAAAATGTTTATTTGCTCACCATGTATGTTGATTAGCAACTACAAACAGTAGCAAACATGAAAATAAACTGTAAGATTTGATTTAGCAGGACACACCTTCATAGGACCACAGCTTACCTAAACACAAACATTCACTCTCCCTCTCCTCCCTCCCAGGCCGGCGTCGGAGTACTCCAGCCCATCAGGACGCCCGCTGAGCTGCGTGGTCGATGAGAACACGCCAGTGATGACACCGGTCAACGGGGCCGTGGCCAGCGGCCCGCCAGGCGAGCAGCGGGTCCAGGAGAGACGGGTCAGATCACAGCGGCATCGTAACTACATGAGTCGGACACACCTGCACACGCCTCCTGACCTGCCCGAGGGTTATGGTGAGAGACACACACACACACACACACACACACACACACTCTCACAGAGACAGAGACACACACACACACACACACACACACACACACACACACAGTAACTCTCTATGGGTAACTACCTGTTCAGAATTCACACTGTGAAAGTAGAGAAGGAGTGCATGATACTGTAATCCTCCGAGTGGCCAGTCACAACATCTCAAAACTGTGTTGTAACTGTAGTTTTTTAAACATCTTGGAGTTTCTCGTCGTCGCTCTGCGTTTACCTGAGTTACTTATGAGGTGAGGTCCCAGACATGACCTCAAAAATACAACACACGCAGATCAAAGACGTGGTGAGCTGCTCTCGGGCTCTGTGGTGTTTGTAGCCTGGAGGCAGGAATACTTGGTACAACTTTTCTTTCTCTTAAAGCAGAAGTAAGTGGTCCGGTCGTTTTCGCTAATGCTGCGTTCCAGGCAGACTTTTGAAATCGTAAATTACAGCTTCAAGTCACGACTTACGACTTTGTAGCGTTTCAGGCAACCCACTCGTGTTTTTCCGACCTGTTTTACTGGTGAAAGTCACTATAACGGCCACTCGTAACTTCCGACCGGTGAACTCGTACCAGATCGAACTGGTACCACTTCACGGTCGGAAAAATACGAGTTTCCTTGAACGCACCATAACAGTCCTCGTCCCTATGTCGCCACATTCACGGCGTTCCTTGGCTGCACACACAGCCCTGCATGCCGTTCTCTCTCCTCATTGGATAAAAACTGTAGGATACGATAAATGTTTTCTCCTCGGCTCAGAGCAGAGCAGAGTGACTGACAGACCCGTGTTTCAGACCAAACACTCTATGTAAGTGATTGCTGTCGGAAGATATAACTATTTAAGACTTATATTAACACAAATATATCACTTACTTCTGCTTTAATGATGAGAAAATGTTTAAATGTCATTTGTAGCCTCCTTTCTTGTTCTGTCTCTGTCTGTTTCTCTGGTCCACATTTGGGCTAACTCACACCGTTAATCCCCTTCTACCTCCCTCCCTCCACCCCTCCCTCCCACAGCACCACATCATAACATCTCTTGCTGTGTGTTAACAGTCTGTCTCTCCTCTCATTTTCTCTCCTGTTTGTTGGAACGTTTTGGCTCTGCCGACTGATATTCCCACAACGAAGGAAAGGAGGGGAATCGGAGTATTCATAGCTCTGTGTTTAATTCAGGAAAGGCACTTGGAGTTACTTGTTATTTTCTCTCATTGTACTGTATTACTTAAGTTGGCCTTACTTGCGGCATTCAAACACATTGGGAAAATAATGCCGGAGCAAGTACAATTTCCAGCATCTGAATGTTTTTCCGAAATGTGCACTTTTCACAGTCGGCCACAGCGCACCCCACAATACCCACAGAGTCTGTAAAATAAATTATTATTTTAAGTGTGGGGCTGCATGCCAGTGATTTAGAATGGCACCGCTGGACCTGTGCCCCCTTTTGAAACGTCCTGCTGTGTCCACCGAGGCTGGCCGAGGTCGGACAAAATGAGTCACTGATGCCCAACAGCTAGTGAGCTTTCTTCCTCAGCTGAACCCTCTGAACCAGCGGCTGGGTGTGGTGAGGGAGCGTGAGAGAGAACAGGAGAGAGAGAGAGAGAGAACAGGAGAGAGGGGGAATGTGTGAGAGGAAAAAAGACAGGGAGAGGTGGGTAGGAAACAAGTTGTGCCAGTAGGAAGTTGGGGTGGGGGGTAGTGATGGATTAGCGGCTGGATATACACACATGAACACCACCACGCCCGTGCAGCGCGCACACCGTGTGCCAACATTCACACACTCACTCTCCATTCATCCATGAGTTGGATCGAACCAAAGGTCCAACGAGTCAGTGACGGATTACAAATAAGAGCCGGTCTCCTCAGATTTCACTTTGGTGTCCTCAATTCCCTTATTTGTTTACAGTATATTATATTAGTGGGTTTGGCATGAATGGCAGCATTTTCCTTTCCATTTCTTTTGGTTTTGGAGATTAATAGGAGTGGATGGGCTTTCAGCGCACACACACACACACACACACACACACACATACACATACACATACACATACACATACACACACACACAAGCCTTTAAGAGAAAACAAGGCAACTAGGATGCATCAAGGAACGCTCTGTAAGGAAAAACACTCATGGAAGTCTTTGATAAATTTCCCTCACATTTTATTTTCCCCACACTCCTGGGAAAGGCCTACTGGAGACTGTAGAGGAACTAATTGATTACATTGGCACACACCTTAAGAAACTCTTAGTTCAACATTGTCCCAGCAGTTTGCCTGTCACATCAATTATAAACAGACTTCCTCGTCTCCAAAATACACAAACTCGCTATCCACGCTTGTACCCATCTGAACTAGACTAGAGAACAACAACGGTCGACAACAGTCCCAAGCTTGTTTCAGTGCTGCTTTTTGCCTTTTGGCATATTAATGCAAATTTTAAAAAAAAATCTCATTTGTTTTTTGTTTTGTTTTTTCAGAGCAAAGAACAACTCAGCAGGGCCAGGTCTACTTCCTCCACACGCAGACTGGAGTCAGCACCTGGCATGACCCCCGGGTACCCAGGTAATTACTTTGTGCATACCCTTGTATGTTTTTCACATGTATTGTTAAATATCTATATTTCTAAAGCAACTCTTTTTTTTTTTTTGAGGTGTCACAAAGATCTCTTAATATGAGCTTAATTATCTCAGAATTAAAAACATATTGAGTTAAGTACATGATAGATTCATCATAGTGTGGACAGCCTGTATTGTTTTAATCCTAATATAAAATTTGACATATATTCCCAAAACTGACAGGGCCAAAGTCGACTTGACTGGTTTGGATCAGACCTAATTTCTCACGTAATTGCTCAGGGCTTTGTTCAAAAACAGTCTTATTAGTCAAGTTTCAGGCTCAAGTCGGGGTCAGCCAAAATAATGACCTCTGAGTCCGACGTGGAGCTGGAAGAAAGTTTTTGGACAGATGTTGAGCTGAAAACACCAGCAGGCCAGTGGTTCTGCATTCAATCATTCTGTTCACCAACTCTCAATAGCCCACTACTTAATTCACCAGAGATCGCAGGCGGTGTGATTGCGTTACACTTTTTGGCCTTGTGTCGGTGTAGCTGCTGCTTAGTGATGAAGCACATGCGTCCAACGTCCAACTTACAGCAGCAACTTTGGGTTTGGTCAGTTTGGACAGAGCCGCTGAAATGACCCGGTATGTTGTGATGAATGCAGCGAGGCATGTGCTTTTGTCCCTGAGTGATGTGTCCTCACTTCACACAAGGACAAAGTGTACGCACACACACACACACACACACACACACACACAAGACCTCTGTAGGCTATGGCGTTGTCCCAGATCAGGACTTCTACTGACAGGAATGTCAGTATACAGGACAGAAAGAGAATCCAGAAATTAGAGCAGAGACTTTTTCAGAAGGATAATGACAATGTTAATGTTGCAGAGGCTCTTGGGTCTGAGCTCCTGTGTTTTAATTGGTTGAGTCTTGTGAAACTGCTGTGGGAACAACTTATTTTTCATCACTGTCTGTCACTATCAGCAGGACTATCAAGTAAACTAAAAACACTTATTGATCAGTTGTTTCATATTTGGGAGTTTAGAAAAACAAAAGAAAAGAGTGCCCAGTCTATTCTTTAATTTAGGATGAAAGCTACAGATGGTGTAGTATGATGGTCATTGATCTGTTTGTTTTCTGTAGCATGTGTGCTTCTATTTACAGTCACATTCAGACTTGCATTTTATTTGCTGTGTCATTGTTACTAATGGCTTCACATAACTTTGTTCAGGGACCTCAGCAATGTGAACTGTGAGGAGCTTGGCCCGCTGCCACCCGGCTGGGAGATCAGAAACACAGCCACCGGCCGCGTCTACTTCGTCGACCACAACAACCGAACAACACAGTTCACGGACCCGCGACTGTCTGCGAACCTGCATCTTGTACTCAAGTGAGTCCATCAGTTAATAATGTGTGTCAGCCAGGGCAGAATATTCAGGGTAGATCACATTGACTGTCAGCGTTTCCCAGGACAAATTAAGTTGTTCCAGCATTTTATCCTTTTACATAAAAGCCGTGTACACAACAACTATAAAACACAACTGCAAATATGTTGCTGAATGCAAATCTGTAGGGTTATGTCTGTTTTGTAAAGGTAACAGTCCCCGTTACCGTAAAAACTCAAACTAGCTGTGACAGAAACACAGAAACAAACAGCAATAATTTCAGTGAAACAACAACCGATGGATTATGACTTCGTAGCCACTTGATCATAAAAGTTACCAGATGTCCTTGTATTGAAGAGCTGGCCACGAGAGTAAATAGAGGCAGATGACCTGGACAAGAAATCAGCATGACACGTTTTCTCAATGGAGGGAAATAATCAGATTTTTCACACCAATTCAGACCTAGTGGTGTTAATGTTTAATTGTGTCAATGTTGATCTCTTACATGTTTGGCCACGGCTCTTAAACAAGTCAGATTTGCCCTGTTTATGGTTTTGAGTAGAGGACATCCAGAGCCGCTCTCCGCTCTGCTCATGTGACTGTTAGAGACTCAGTGTTTTTAGAAGAAGCTTTACACTCACACTATCCATCCTGGAAATGGACGTGATGACTCCTGTCTGGGGATGCTGGAATAACCCGACATGAGGGAAAAAACTGTTAGGGAGCCTGTGATGCACACGACAGTCATGAATCCCCCAGCAATGAATATGTCTGATATAAGATAAACACAGATGACTGTCTTTATTCATCTCACCTTATATTTTTGTTCTTCTCTGTTTGTCCTCTCCCCTACCCCCTGTCTCGTGTATCTGCCAATTTGTCTTCCTTCCCATCCACTTTCTGATGTTCTCACCAACTCTGCTGTCTTTTCATCCATTTCCTCTCTTTGCATTTTTTTAATGTCTCCTTCTTCTGTTTATTTCCTCTTCTCTTTCACTACCCTTTTCATCTCTCCTGCTTCTTTGTGTCCTTTTCTCTTGTCTTATCTATGCATTTGTCCTATCTGTATTTGTCCTGCTGTCCTGCAATGCTTCAATACCCTTCTCTGTCATTCACCTTCTCTTGTATGTAATTTTCTCCCTCTTTGTCTTTCCCTGTCTTTCCCTCCCCTCTCCCCTCCTGTTTCCTCCAGCAGCCCAAGTCCAAATGGTTCCCGTGTGGCCATGGACAGCCAAAACACTAACCTCAGGTAACCCACACAAACACATGAGGATATTTGTGAGCACAAATACACATTCACGCACTTGCACGCAGGCAACACAATGTCTGTGCAAAGTGTGCATACACACGCTTACATGGGGTCTGTGACATACGTACATGTGAACAATGCAGTCAGCATTCACAGGCTAACAGGACTTTTCATGCTCTCACTCCAGCTGTCTGTATAAAGCACTTTCAGCAGCCAGTCACTCAAAGGCTACACACACACACACACACACACATGATCATGAAGAAAAAATGCTGACCATGACAGTCCTCCAATGTCCAGTTGGTGTGTGTTTATGTATATATGTGCATGTTTTGTGTAGCCTTCATCAAAGTTGACTTCCAACCCTGAGGATGTCATTCAAACACACACACACACAACCCTGGCTTCTATGTCGTGGGAGTTGTCACTCCACCTTTCAGTGTGTTTGTCCTCTCTGTCAGCAGTCTGCCTTCACTGTAGCTCAGCCCGCAGCCAGCCAAGCCAACAGAGAAGCCTGATGTATCCGACCCCACCAGGAAAAATAATACTCAACACATGTTAGCACAGCAGCTGTTAGCTTAGCACCAGCGCGTAGACTCACTGAACATATACAGGATGAAAACATCAGCCGTGCGTTAGCTCTGATGGCTAACGAACGAATCTGTGACATTCACGCTGAACGGACTTGAGCTTGTGTTGTGTGTCACTGATAAAACAACTACCGCGTTAACTGAATCTTAGATCGTTCTCTGTCTGGTAAGTTCCCGTCACTTCACGTCTGACAGCGTATGAGCTAGAAATCACGAGAGCAAGAGGAACATCGAGATGTGGAGATTTTTTCCCCTGTAGCTTTTTTTTTTCTTTTCTTTTTTGTACAAATTCTTTGTCAAAACCTCTTGCAATAACAGCTGCTGGCACGATGGACATGTTTGGGAAATCAACATCTGGTCATTTGGTCAAATAGTATCCATATGTGTCAGAATAGCCCCTGGTTGTGAGTTGAAGCTCAGCTATGTTATCCAGTCAGCATCATTAACTGCTTGTCTGACTCCTTATTAGGAGAGATTTGAGAGAGTTCAGACACAGTTTTAGAGCTTTGAGAAGGTCGAAATTAACAAGCTCTAATTTCTAGGACGGCTTACCTTGATGCAGACTGGGTTAATGAAAACACCCTCTATATGCAGTCCATGATCCATCACATGGCACCTGAACTGTATTTGGCCTGTATCTTTATAAATATTTTAGCAGAAGTTGAAGCCAAATTTGGAGTTTTTCTATTTTAGATTCTTGTCATAAGTCTAATCAATATTCAAGCCAATCAGGTTTGTATTGTGCCTGTAAGACTAGCCGTCAAATCAGCTGCATTTCAAGCAACGCAAAATTATGGCCAGGAAATCACATGAATTATTTTATCTTAAGAGGTTTAAAACGTATAAAAGCAAATGAGCTCAGCATCAAAAACGGTCGGTGCCACTTCTCTTTAAACACTTCCTCTTTTCTCTCTGATGTCATCATCATACCAGTGGAAATAAATCTGTGTGTCAAAAAAACACATCAGTTGATTGTCAAAAACCCTCTTAGCTTCGTTTTATTAAAAAGGTTGTTCTTCTCCGTGGCGTAGGAAGAATTAAAGTAGATGAGTGTCGTGCACACTGTGGTGATGAGACTGCCGACTGATTTTGGCTCCGAAACACAACATTTTATTGGCCATGTTAAATGGTCTCAACAGTCCAAATATAACGCTGGATTATTTACTGCGTGAGAGCGTCCAATCTAAACACCCAGGGTGACTGACAGGAGGGCCATTAAAAGAAAACAGCTGGCAGAGAGGCAGAGACAACATGGTGGGGGGGGGGGGGGGGGGGGGGGGGGCAAGTCTGTTTACACACACTGTAGATCTACATACTTAGTGTGTAATAGTCTTAACATCTGACTATTTAATGTTAATGTGTTGACCTTTTTATACATTATCCTCAGCTCTGTAACACTTTTGATGAATCAAAATAACTTTATTGCTCCCCTGGGGAAAAATAGATAGAAAGAAAGGAGGTTATGAAGTAGATTGTAAGGAGATAAAAAATTAAGATGTCCTTATTCTATAGCGTATATATCTAATAGAAAAATGTAGGGATGTGAGTTTAAATTATGCTTGTGACTCCTCAATAATTCTCATTATCTATGCCAGGATTTAAGAATATTTCGCCCCACATCCACACAGGTCCAATTCATGCACCACACGTGACGTTGCGCACACACATACACATACACACACTGTGACCTGCTGTAATGCAGCTCTGCACTGACCTGTTTTCCTAAAGGGAGATTGAAGGTGATGGTTTTGTGGGGGTGGGGTTGCATTTCAGGATGAGCCGAGTGCATGTTACATCATGCTGATGTGTGGCGTTCGAGGGAAAAAAAATCTAAATGAAACTAAAAATCTTTGTTTTTCTTTAGATATCTGCATAGCTGCATAGATGGTGCGATAGTTGATTTCATTGTAAAGGAAAGTATGCATGCTGCACAGAGAGAGAGAGAGAGAGAGAGGGGGCAAAGGGACTTTTTTCTTTTTTTTCTTACAGCACTGAGATGTCAGGACGCTGCTGTTCCCTTCATACCACCGGAGGATGATTTCACTTTTGTTAGGGTTTATCTGCCTCTCTTTAATGCATGTTTTCTTTTTAGTTTCTGGCAAATGGACACAAACTTAAATCAATAGAATAAAATACAGCAGTTGACAACGGAGAAAACAGAGTTGGTCGGCCAAACAAATATAAGCGCTGCAGAAGAGAAACTCGCTTTGATCAAGCGGTGAACAAAAAGCAATGTGTTGACTTAAAGTAAAAAAAAAAACCTGCTGCAAGCCAAACTGTCAGTGCTGACCTGGAAAGAGAGTGATGGCAATGAAATAATTAAATAACAAGAGTCTTTCTACTGGGAAAAAAAAACACAAAAATACTGTTGTGTTGAGTTGTCAGACAGGATTGTTTTCGGTGCTTTTTTAGGGTCCCAAATGTGCAGCTGGTGTTGTCACTTCTTCACTAAATTGCACTGGCAGCAATTTTTAAAATGTAATCAGTCTAAAGAAGTCTTTGCTTCATTTTGACTGTATGCTTTTAAGCATACCTATTTAGATTTATTTTGACAAATAATAATCAGACCTGCTGATAATGTTGTGTCCTGAAATACAAGAGAAAGAGGAAAAAACTCCTTTTTCATTGAAACTGCATTTTGGGTTCTGCAACTTTGTAGTTGTTGCTTCACCTCGCACCTTTTGACCCCTTTTGTCGTTCAGTCTGTGTGTTTTCCTCCCCATCTGTGGAAACACTAACAGTGTGTGTTTTGACTGCAGGATGGCGTGGAACAGATTTGATATTCAGCATTGCAAGTCTACAGTTTGCACCTCCAGTCTATTGAACCTCCAGCACACATCTTGGTTTAAAAGTGACTCAGACAGTCCTGCTGCCGTCAACCTCAGACTGATGAAGGCTTTGAATTGTCAGACAGTCAGACACAGCTACATTACTGTGGTCTGCCACACTGTTTCTCGCATACTTAGCTTCCTCCCTTGCACCAGCACATCGTATATGTCTGAAAGATTACATCAGTGTTTGCCGAAGGTATTTTTAGTTGGCTCTGGGTTGAAGTTTAGTGGGCATCAGCAGGTATTTTCCCAACCAAGTTATAAATCTTCATGACAGTTATATCAATATTTGCATTTATGTTTAAAAAGTGATGATTATACTTGGTGCATCATGGGTGTGTAGTATATTTAACCTGTGGAAGATAAATAGGAAAGCAAATTATTGGGTTAGCAGTAAATCCAGTGTATATCTACAATATGTACAGTACTTGACATTTTCTGCAGTAGTTTCTAAACCTCACGTGCAACCTGATGATACAGTAAATGCCAGCCGTCTAAACAGTATCCACAGCAGGATGAATGCTCCGTCTGTAGGCGCGGTATTAATAGGCCGTCAGTGTAAGAGTGAACAGAAGAGGACAGTCTGTGTGAAAGCTTAAATCCCTATAAAAAAATGTCATTCCTAACAAATGCTTTGTATTTTATTAAGACACTTAATGGATTTCACTCTGTAGTGCACATGGTGAACCGCTTTCTGCTGTTACTGTAAAACTTCTGCTCGTTCAAGGGTTACTGTAGCAACTTCACTGGATTTTAGCAATATTTCTCATTGGATGTTGCTCATGAAAATCAAATGTCAGGAGAAAGAAGATTGTGTGTGTTTTTTTTTTGTTTTTTTTTCCTGTGTCATGGCAGAATTTTTGCGAATATTTCATCCTGAAGAAGAAGAAGTGTCTTCAGATGCAACATATTTTAGTCAGTAGGCAGTCTCATCACCACAGTCTGTCTGCTGCTGGTTTCCTGTACTTCATGTACTTTTGGAGAGGGTAGAAGTGTGCAGATGTGGGAGCTTGGCAGTTGGGAAGAATGTGAGAGGTCACACTTTTACTGGCAACACACACACACACACACACACACACACACACACACAGACTACTGCAGAGTCAGCAGCAGTGGCACTTTTGGCCGACCTCTATGCCCTCTCCTGGTTTTTAGGCAAGTGCAAGGAGCGGGGGCACCAGCTGATACTCAAAGCACATCGACTTATAAAGGACCCCTTTAATTCTCAGAGCTGGGTGGGTGGGGGGCTGGGGGGGGCAGAGTGGGTGTGTTGTGGTGGCTGGTCTGGCTTTCACACCGCTTTACTTACTCAACTGTCATCTCGGCCCACCTGTGGCAGCTGTCAGAGAAAAAGGAGCAAGTATACTTTGTCTTACACAAACATACGCGCAGACTCGCTCTCCTGTGCGCGCAGTGCACTCTCTCACCTGACCTGACACACGGCCAGACCGTCTCCCCGCGTACACGGAGAGAGAGGACCGAGGCCTATCATGACTCTGCAGGTTCAGGCGCAGGTGATCCAGCTCAGAAAAATGTTCACTCCTTCATTTCTTGACTCCTTCAGCCTCTTTCCTCCCGTTTCTTCTACCTTGGAATAACAATAATAAAATCCTCTGGCTCTTGCGTTGAATTTGAAAGTTTATATTTCTTCCCAAATGTCATATTTCACCCAAGCTGTCACAGCAATAGGAACCATTTCTCTTTTTCGGCCTGGGCAGATTTTCAACTTTGCTGTGCTTGTATTTTCTATATTTACCATCAAATATGCAGAGCTTGTCCCATTTGGAAACCAGAGACGATGAACTATGTTGAAACATATTTTTAATTACACTGTGCCCTCAGAAGGAGAAAAAAAAAAGTGCGCTGAAATTACGCTTTATTATATGGTTCTTGAGCCTCCCAGCCAAAAGCAACTCATTCCATTTTGTTTTAAGGTCATCTTTTCTTCTCCTCCTCCTTCCTAAAGTGGTTTTCAGGACTGCTCCGCTGCAGTCTTACCCTTTCTTTGACATGCTAGGAGCCCCAGTGCCTGCCAATAAAATAAATAGCAGCAGACTTGATTATACAGGGATAGACTGGTGAAACACTGCACCCGTTTAGTTTGGAAAGCCCAAATAGATGAGGCCTTTTTCAACCTACTGAACCAGAGAGCCCAAGTGTACAATGAGTGTTGGAATAAGTGGGTGGCTGTGTGCCGCCGCCTTAGAAGTCCTCTCCTTCCCTCACATACCAGCTCTGGCCTCTCGGTGTGCCGCCTTTGTTTGGCGAACAGCAGCCCGGACTCTCCGCTCCCAGCGGAGGACAGTAGCCTCTTTTCAAGAAGTCCTCTGCTGGCTCAGCGTCTCCTCGCAGGAAAATAAGGGCTGCTGTCCTGTTGAAGGGAGAGATGGATTATGTTTTCAGGAGGCCCACCCAGGCGTCTCACCACCGACACCACAGTGAGGCCTGGAGGAGGCCAGACCTAGAACACTGACCATCGCACATCTTTGCCAAGATTGTATAAGATTGTATCTTATCCTTTTCTTAGAATATACAGGCTCTGAATGGCAGCAGAGCGAAGGAGGATAAAGGTCAGGATTTAAGTTCTGTGTGACAGACGTGCCTGCCGCCCTGCCCACAGCCTTTTCCACTCTTAACCTTGTTGCTCTGAAATTGCAAAACAAGGCTGCACTTTGACCAGGCAAACACGATCTCAAGAGTGGCGGCTTGAGTCTGCAATGCATTTATCAGGTCATAACTTGCAGCCCATAAAAAAAGGTATCTCCAGTGCCAATGTTGACAGAAACAAGGCTGGGAGTTTACAGAAATGCTGGTGTTTTTTTTTCCTCTATACCTCCAGGTATGAGGGATGTTGGCAGCTTCAGTGGACAGATGATGGAAGCTGTCAACTTCTATTAGCTTTAGACAAGAAGTGAAGATGTCTCGGGATGTAAAAAGAATTGAAGGCACAGAGATGGAGCTGGTGATTTAGAGGGAGTTAAAAAAAGAAAGAAATTTGGGTAAAAGGAAATAGAGAGAAGTGTGTGATGACCATGCACAAAGAGAATACATTGACCTATCTGCCCAGCTCAGCTAGTCAGAGGCGCCAGCTACTATTGTTCTTCCTTTCTCTTCATTTGTGTGTGTGTCTCCCTCTCTCTACTCGCTCAGGTTTTATCTCCTCCTCTCCGTCTCTCCTGGTGGTGATATTTACCAAACGTCTGGTCGAAGGCCCAGCCTGTCCACAGGTCTGGATCAGATTTACTCAGGGCTTAGTCCTCTCTTTAGTGCTCTTTGCTTGGAGAGGAGTGAGGACGGTGAGGGCTGGAGAGGGAATTTCTTACAAAACTCCCTAGTTCAGCGGTTAAAGGATATTTGAGATGGAGGGGCTGGGGAATTCCCTACAGGACATATCCCTCTTTCTTCCTTCTATCTTCGTATAAATCTGTTGCCTCCACCAAAGCAGTGCACATGAAAAATTTCCCTGTGACCATGAGACAGTAAACAGCTGCGCTACGACGAATGGAAATTGTGTTTTTGGAGAGGGCAACTCGGGACAAACTATGCAATACTGCTGTTTAAGTGAACGATGAATCACACTGACACCACTATTCTGTCTTCTCCCCCCTTTCATGTCACTCATCCCCCTCCCTCTCCTTGACTGTTCCCCCTCCACCTCCCTTCCAAACATCTTATCCCTCCAGTCATCCGCCTCAGTTGAAGGACCAGGGTGGTCCCGGGGGCCCTCCGCAACCGCTCTCACCTGCCCAGTTACCTGAAGACGCCGAGTGCCTGACGGTGCCTAAATACAAGAGAGACCTGGTGCAGAAACTGAAGATCCTGCGGCAGGAACTGTCTCAGCAGCAACCCCAGGCTGGCCACTGCCGCATCGAGGTCTGCCGTGAGGAGATATTTGAGGTAAAGAAGAGATGACCCATTCACACACCGATAAACACACAAACAAAACAGTAACAGTGCGGTTGTTTTTGTTTTGGTAACCCAATGCCCTTGAGAACAGTCCTGCTGCCTAGATGGCAAAATGAACATAAACAATTACTTCCCCCTAAGTTCACAGATCATGAACCGTCATGCACCAGAAATAATCCACTTCAACAGCGCGCGTGCTCGTCTAAAAATAGTTGCGATGCTCATAAAATGACACTCAAACCTGAAATTTCGGATGTGCCTTAAACCATAAAAGGAAACATCTGAGGCCCCGCTGAACATCGCTGCACACACATGCATGCAAACCAATGCATAACAACAAAGAATTCGCCGTGAATGTGCATCAATCACGCGTTCATGAAATTCATAATTCGGCATTCAGAGCATCACATGCCGACTGATTAAGTCTAAACATCCGTGAAAACGATCGCAAACCCAGATCTGTGCATTTTACTGACATTTTATCACCTCATTTACAGTGTTTGCTAGAAAAGGGCCTGAGGCAGCACATAAGCAGTACTGAGAACCATTTTATGATTTCCAGGGAAAAGCAGAACAAAAAGGCCTTCACAACACCACAAAGAAACTATTCCTTTATGCCTTTTCTTCTCTTCCTCTGTCTCTCTTTTTGTTTCTCTCCCAATCATTTGTTCTACCAAGGCAAAGGCATTCTTTCTGGATGATTTCAGCAGCTAAAGGGTTGGGGGGAGGTGGGGTAGGGAGCGGGTGAGAAAAGGAGCTAAGGCAGCAGTGGCAAGTGTTCGGGGCCAGACATAACTTCATAACTACAAGTGGAGCAATGAAAAATATGACTTCATCCCCCTTCGACGTGACAGCTGTGGAAGGGGAAAGTTAAGTGTGAAAACCAGCTCTGCAGATCCACTTGAGGTTTTTTTTTTTTCTGCAGAAACCAGTGCTGCAGTTTACCATTGGCAGTGTGTGTGTGTGCATGAACTTACAAGGCTTATAGCAAGGTTTCCCATTCACACATGTTCACTGCCACAAGTTGACATGTGACAAACACAAATGCTCCGTCTTGCACCGTGTACATTCAGCCATGAAGTGGTGGGTTTTGGATGCTCTTTATACATTTCCTCCCTTTCACCAACATGTCGATGATCAGGATGCGTACCAACCTGAGCGCTGTCTCGGCTTTTGCCTGCAGCCCGGTCGTGTGACCGAGGAGACGCCATCTGCGCCGCTGTTACAGCTCCATGATAATCAGTCCTAAAACGTTGAATCTTGCGTTGGCGGATTCAAATACATTTTGTAAAATGTGTGTGTTTAAAAGCGTCTCAGTGCCTGTGCAGCCCAGCTCCGTCATGCTCTCTGGGTTGTAGCGCTGCTGTTGCTGCAGCAGCAGATTGTTTATTGTGGTGCGGCCTGGACTCCGCTGAGAGCACCGACAGAGAGAAGTCTCTTATGTAATGTGAAAAGGAAACACACACACGCTGTTTGTTTAACTGTAACTGTGTGCAGGGGTGTGATGAAGGGAGGCAAGAGCAGAATAATCAAGATAGACTGAAATATTTTTTTTATTAACAGTTAGTAATTTTTGCCTCTGCTCGTCACGCAAATCATCATTATGTGGAAACCAATACATCAGCAATGACTGTTTTAGTTCCTACATGTTGACCTCTTAACATGTCCACACACGTTCATAGTATACTGACACCTCAACTCATTTCAACATTACTATTTTTTGCTAAATCCATAAAGTGTTACCTTGTTGAGGTTTGCTCTGTCGTATCAAAGCCGGTCTTGTTTCACGTACTGTGAAATGTTAAATCTGATGTTTGTGTTGAACCGTAGGAGTCGTATCGACAGGTGATGAAGATGCGTCCGAAGGATCTCTGGAAAAGACTGATGATCAAATTCAGAGGGGAGGAGGGGCTGGACTATGGTGGGGTCGCAAGGTAATTTGTCACATTTACTTTAACATTTATGTGATTTTTTAAATGTCGGCTAACATTTATTTATTATTTTTTGAGCATCATTTGAAGCACTGCTTTCACAGTATGGTAAATCTGTGTGTATGCATTAGGGAATGGTTATACCTGCTGTCCCACGAGATGCTGAACCCCTACTACGGCCTGTTCCAGTACTCCAGAGACGACATCTACACTCTACAGATTAACCCCGACTCTGCTGTCAACCCGGTACGAGTCATCTAGCTTTATAGTCAAGCGTAAGGAAGTAGTGTAATAAATGTGTTGTAAGGATTTCTCTATGCAGCCAGTCATCAGACGTAGACATGTGAAATGTTTTTTTTTTTGTTACAATGGTTTTGATCTGGCATCTTCAAGCAAAAGATAGTACTTGTTAACTTGATTTATGTAATTGGGTTCTGCTCTGTATGTGGACATGTAGTAATAATCATAATAATTATAAATAAATCATGATAATAATAACAAAATGTTTCCATTACCATGCCATGTATCAATGGTATGATTTGAATGAGCAACTCTTAGGTAATAGTATTAGTATTAAAACTGGTTTGTTTTTAATATCTATATTTTTCTGCAGGAGCACCTGTCGTACTTCCACTTTGTGGGTCGTATCATGGGGATGGCGGTGTTCCACGGCCACTACATCGACGGAGGCTTCACTCTGCCCTTCTACAAACAGCTGCTGGGAAAACCCATCACACTGGATGACATGGAGTCTGTTGACCCCGACCTCCACAACAGCCTCGTCTGGATTCTGTGAGAACTTTTTTTTTTTTTTTCCCCTCAAATGACCCATTATTTTTTAAATGCACTACACTGGCAACGCAACCTGCAATAGAAAACACACATTACTGCTATTAAATCTTAAATGCAAAAGCAATTTTTCTGTTCAAAACACATGGGAATATGGGTTACGCAACACTTCTTACACACTAACTGTAACTTTATACTGATTTTCTGCATGAACCAGTAAAATTGTCATTGAAAGTTTACAAAGGGTTTTATTTAATTGCGGTGAAAAATACTGTGTCAATATATTGAAAACACAAAGACCACTAAAACCAGGATAGAGCAGACATATTTGAAATGCATGCAGACACTTGACCGCTTGTCTTTGTCAACTGTTTAGCGAAAACCAAATCCTAAAGATTGTGGCGCCCTCTGCTGCCAATTCAGGTTAACATCTGGAGTCCAGCTCTTACACTTCAACAAGTGCTGGTCACCTGTGGAGGCCGAGTTGCTCTTATCCTGGTGTGACTTAACGCTTCTTACTTTGGTTAAGTCTGCTGCGTCAGAGCTGTTGAGAAGAAATTCTTGCCGAGTCATTGCTGACAATGACTCAGCAACAATCAATGATGGTTAATGAAGAAGAAAATGTACTTTGCAGATAGAATAAGTTGCCGTAAATTAAAGAAACCATTAAAAAAAAAAAACCTCAGCAACCAACCAGTTGCTAAGACGAGGTCTAAATAACAAACAGTATGTTAGTCTGGTGATGGTGCCTGCAGGTTACAGCTGTTTTTTTAGAAGTTGAGTTGACCCCAGTTGTGACTCTCTCTCTCTCTCTCTCTCTCTCTCTCTCTCTCTCTCTCTCTCTCTCTCTCTCTCTCTCTCTCTCTCTCTCTCTCTCTCTCTCTCTCTCTCTCTCTCTCTCTCCTCAGGGACAACGACATCACCGGCGTCCTGGACCACACTTTCTGTGTTGAGCACAATGCCTACGGAGAAATCATCCAGCATGAACTGAAACCCAACGGCAAGAGTGTCCCTGTCACAGAGGACACCAAAAAGGAGTATGTTAGGTATGGAGAAGGACGAACACGTGTATACATACAAACATGAGGATGTGAAAAATACACGCACTTAGCAACCAGGTTCAATTTCAGCCCAAACAAGTAACATTTTCTCACATTTTCACCGGATTCCCATTGATTTTCACCGTCACACTGCCTTTTTCCCATCCTCCTCTCCCTTCTTAACCTCTGCAGGTTGTATGTGAACTGGCGTTTCCTGCACGGCATCGAGGCTCAGTTTCTGGCCCTGCAGAAAGGCTTCAATGAGGTCATCCCTGAACACCTTCTCAAAGCCTTTGATGAGAAGGAACTGGAGGTACAGTAGAAAACCTTCAGCAGCTCTCGTTATACGCACACACAAAACCAGACAACTCGTTGACTTTTTACTCTATATTTCAAGAGAGAAAACACAACAATTTACACTACACTGATTCAGTACCTGTGAATGAACCTGAAATAATATTAAAGTTTTTTACTTTCAGCTGATCGTGTGTGGCCTGGGTAAGATCGACATCTCAGACTGGAAGTCCAACACCCGCCTGAAGCACTGCACCCCTGACAGCAACATCGTCAAGTGGTTTTGGAAAGCCGTGGAGTCGTTTGATGAGGAGAGGAGGGCCCGACTACTGCAGTTTGTCACTGGCTCATCCAGAGTCCCACTGCAGGGCTTCAAGGCTTTGCAGGGTGCGTGTCTGCCTCCGTCTGTGTGTGCGCATGTCTTCCAGTCGAGCACTGGTTTAGCTTCTGTTTTAATTAGGGGTGTCCTCGACTAAGGATTTTCATAGTCGAATCTAATTCGTCAGATTTTGCCCATAGCCGACTAATCGTCGAATCAAGTTGTTTTTTCCTTCATTGATTCATGATCTCATTTGTGTTTTTTTCCTCTCCGGAGAAAAAAGTTAAAACGCCCGAATAAACCAATTCTCCAGTTGGCATTAGAAAACAGGGCATTTTCTTAAACTCTTAAACTTGATACTGTGTTTACGGTCCATATTATTGATAAATGGGTAACTAGAATCAAGTTTAAAGAAAGAAAGTTTGAAGTGATCATAGTGTTTCCATTGAAAAACTGCAGTTCCTGGGAGGCTCAGACAACAATAACATATAATATGAAGTGCATAGATGGGCCACGTCATTAAAACAGTTGACTAGTTATAATGTTAGGACTGATCTTTGTTTTTTTGACATGACTCTGTAGAAAATGATTGGAACTTCAATTTAAGTGTCAAAAAAGTGAAACAGACAACAGGTTGGGGTATAGGATAAATAAGCAATGCAGCCACAACAACAAAAGCTGTTAACTGCTTTAACGTTATGTCTGATCAGTGTATGTTGGTTCATTCTCAGATATAATTTCCCTTAAAATACAAGAAATTACAGGAACATGTTTTAGCTCTTGTAAAAGACCAGTGGAAAAAACGGTGTGATGAAACCGTGTCTGGCCCTGCAGGTTATCAGCTGAGATGTTGGTGAGGGTCTTCACTGTGGAGTTTGATGTCAAACTGCGCCTGATCGAGCCTCGTGTGTTTTTCCTGCAGGTGCTGCTGGACCCAGACTCTTCACCATTCATCAGATTGATGCCAACACCAACAACCTGCCCAAAGCCCACACCTGGTGAGTCCACACACACTCACACACACACACACACACACACACACACACACGGTTTTATTATCACGAGTATGACTAAAGAGTGTCTTTCAGTCCTTCATAGCCTCAACCCGTTCTCTCTCTGTTTCCATCCAGCTTCAATCGGATCGACATTCCGCCCTACGAGAGCTACGACAAGCTGTACGATAAGCTGCTGACGGCGATCGAGGAGACCTGTGGCTTCGCTGTGGAATGAGAGGAACGTCGTGGAGTGTGTTTGTGCGTAACTGTGTGCAGGACTCTGACAGATGATCAATTTAAGTGTGTGAGATGCCAAAGGGCGCACTCAGAGCCTGACTCGTACGTCTTTGACCAGCCTGCAGTCTTCCTCCTCCCCTCACCGCTGTCTTCTTATAGATATGTTTGAACAGCTGCTAGAGAGTCAACCCATCCTGTTTTGTTTTTTTGTTTTTTAGTTCATGTGAAATACTGAGAGGAAATTAGGAACTGTTATGAGTATTATTTTTTTTCTTTTATTGTTTGGAGTGGGCAGTTTCATGACACATTTTGTTTTCTCGTCGACATCCACTGCAGTCAGAAAAAAGAAAAAGTGAAAAGACCTGTAGAGGCCATCTCACTTTGAATCTAATCAAATCAGGAAATGGTTTATCAATCTACAGTTCAATATCTTACAAAAGTGTTTTTTTTTGTTTTTTTATTCAGAGGCCTTTGAGGAAAGTGAGTTACTATTTTGTTTTGCAATTTGATAAGATTGTTTTTCTTTTTTGTTTATCATTGTCATGCTACTGAATTCTTGCAGGTAGCCATATCTTGCCCTAAGTAGCCATCTTGACCTCAACCAATACACCTACCAGTCCTCATGACTGCAGAGTTGTGCAGATGTGCTTCATCTTGGAGGAGAGCAACACATTTATTCTACCTCAGTGTGATGCTTTGATGCATTTGAAGGGTTTCATTCCAAAATGCTACATATCATCTTTTGTTAAAAAAAAAAGAAAAAAGAAAAAACATAGCTAATTCAAATCCAGAATAGAAAATCTTTGCTTTTTACACCAATGCTTCATAATTAGTTCAACTTTTATACCAGCAGTCATTTTGTACCTGTAAGACCATATGATTTTCATAGTGGATGTGTCATTTTGAAATGAAACTCATCACACACTGATGTCGATGTACAAATGTACAGACGAGCTGATGTTTTGTGGCGTTTCTCAGTCAAGTTTGTGGCGGTTGTTCAAAGATGAGGGACAGACTCTAGTGAAGAAGAAGGAGGCATGAATCCTATTTTTTTCCCTGAATCACTGCACACTGTGGCCGCAGCTCTTGTAAACGTGTGTGTCTGTGTGTTCCTGCATGTGTACACAAGTGTGTGTTTGTATTGCAGGGAAGGTAGACGTTTTGTAAATGAGTTCCTTCAACTCTGCCACCACAGAGTATCCTGTCGATGTCGCTGCAAAGCTGATTGAACCTCACTGTTTGAGCCTGGTTCGTCTTCCTTTTGTCTTATTTGTCTCCCAGAAAATACAAGTATGCATGTTTTTTTTTGTTTTTTGTTTTCATTCTATCCAACAAAGCGAAAGCGTAACTCTGCACGCTTCCTTTCAGCTCATATGTGAAAAGGGCACAACTGTCCTCGGGACCAGGCTTCATTAAAAAGCCTTTCAAGGCAGATGTCTATTTTCAGTCACATCGGTTTAGTAAGGCAGAAGTATTTCTTTCTCTCTTGTCACTTTATCGCACTTTACAAACTGAGCAGTGATGGCAGGAGTGCTTTCTTCACGATAGATTAAAATATATCATGTTTCATTTGCTATATAACTACAATAGAAATATACAGAGAAAAAAAATATCTAAACACTTGTAATTTTTGAGTATATATGTACAAATACATAGCTATTTTGTATATTGTTGCTTGTTCTTTCTGTTCAATTTAAATGCAAGCATGTTGGTGTCTGTCACAGACCTCTTTGCATTCTCAGGTGAAGTTGTTTTTGTTTTTTTCCTTTTCTTATTTTACATTCATTAGGCTAGTATGTGAGGAGGGGTAAAACTGGTTTTAATGGAAACTAATATTTCACAGGCCTTGTCTTTAAACCCGTGATAGAGTGTAAAAGTTGGCAGTTTAAAGTGAGATTTTGATTTAGATGGGACACATTTGTTTTTGTATTTTTGGCACACTCATACCTTCATGGAAGGACAAGAAAGGCTATATTTGCTGCTCTGGACATCTGTGTCACCACTGAATACCAAACAGCACACACAAACCGTTTTATTTCATATGCACAAGAGCAGTCTGTAACATGAATTTTTCAAAAGTGAGGAAGTAGCCCGAATGCTGTTCGTGGTCTCACGTCCTCAGGACTGCAAATGTTGGCAGTTTACTGTGGCTGAACTCCTGGGTGCTACATGGTGAAAATGTTCAACCAAAACACAAAGTCAGTTAAAATCCTGCGAGGCGGCTCCATCAACAGAGCCTCTATCCAAAAACAAAACCCCACTGCATGAATGGATGCTCGAGAGATCAAGCCTATTTATTTGCTTAATTATTACTCTTAGAAAACTTGTTGACTTGGAAAAATCACTTAAATGTTCTTTTTTTTTTTTTGTATTCTGTATGTATCTGCCTGCATTTGCAACCATGAAGTTTCTTAGCTGATTACTGTGGTCATGAGAGAAAACAAAAAGTAAACAGAGTACATTGAAATTGTTGTCTTTGTACAGTTGCAGAGATTTTATTCAAATTCACCTTTAATAACTCAACTCAGAGGCAGAAAAGAAATGCATTACTTTTTTGCACACATTATGCATACTTGGGCTCCAAGTTATAATCAGACACTTCCTTCTTTGTACCAAATAGTTAATGGACTGATTAATTTTTATGTCGACAACATATATACACACATGCTCTTGATATGCACACACATGTACAGTATGTTTGTCCAGTGCACACAGTTGTCTTCTGCTCTTTTTTTTTTTTTTTTTTGGGCACCAAGTTCTCTGGCTGGTTCAGTCTTCAGTGCAGAAGTTGTGGGGGGTTGAGCATCTTCCAGACAAGGGGAAACAACATTTCTCCCCAGTTAAGCGGCTAAATCGATCACATGTTTAAGTATAAAATTGCTGGTCATTGTTAACTTTATAAAGCTCTGGAAACACATTTTTGTTTACTCTGGTTGATCTGATTAATTTACTTGAATAAATTTAGAGACAACTCTGATCAAAATGACATATTGTAATGGTGGTTTAATAGATGACACACAACAACAAGCTCTCCCCACACTTTTAAGCACAAATTTACAGTTTAATGTGGAAATGTGTGTCTGTGTGTGTCTGTGTAAATGACTTTTCGATTGAATTCAGTACAAAAGAGGAAAAAAAACAACCCTTTTTTTTTAACTGCACCATGTTTTATTTCTTTTGATCCTCTACCTGTTTTGTATTTATTATTACAGTATACATGTTCATAGTTTTTTCACATCAGCTGCTCTGTGAGCTTGTAACTGACACCTGTACATATGGACAATAAAGAAGCAATGTAATAAACTTCTTGTACTCTTGCAGAAAGCTGAGCAATAAAACTATGCTGTTTGGGCCCCACAGCATTTTGTTTTATAGATCCACATGTGTTACTGTCTTTTTTTGGCTGCAACAATGGAGTGATTTTCATAAGGGAGGGACCATGGACATTTTGGGGCTGTAATTAAATTTAATCAATAGTCACTGTAATCTTGTAGCGTAACGACACAGATGCCTAAACTGACTCATTGTAAATCTCATTTTTAATCCATGTCTCTCAACAAAAATACAAGTCTCTGTTTAGACCACAACAGTAGTGATGTAGTCAAGACCACCAAACCCGAGACCGAGTCAAGACCAAGACCTGAGCGTATAAGAAGACCAAGACTTTGAGGGGGGCAAAACCGAGACCACTTTCAAGACCGTTACTGGATTCAGTACCAGCAGAGACATTTGCGGTTAACAAAAAGAATAGTGTGGTTTTGGCTGGTCTTGAGAAAAAAAATCCAGAGTCCAGCTTGACTGAGACAAAACTGAGTAAAACGTAATTCAGAGAGCCAAGACCAAGACCTTGAAAATATGGTCTCAAGACCGGTCGACTATAACACTAAGAATGTATTTTGTAGGATATGTACTGTTGGGCATGTTACTTTTAAAAAGTAATTAATTACTATTGCCAAAAAAGTAGCTGAGTTACTACATTATAAAAGTAATGTAGTAAAGGTACCATCCCGGGCGGCTCATTTTGTGACAAAAATATAAAAATACAAGTATATCGGTTAAGTATTAGACAGTAATTGATGACATAAGTGATTTGACATATCAATGACAAATTTGGTCTTCTGTGTATAAGGAGTAGGGGCTAAAATTTGGCCAACCAATCAAATTAGTCTCAGACAACTTTGGTTGGATGGCCCGTCTGTCAGTCAACGTGCACGCTGCTCTGCGCATGCGCTCTAGTATGCAAGCACTTTTGATTCTACACTCAGCACATCACAGCCAGCCATCTGCCAGCAGCTAGGCATTAATCATGGCACAGCCGAAGGACCAGCCGGTTTTCCGACCTCCACCTGCACCTCCTAGTCAACCACCACCCAAAAAACCTAAAACTTTTATTGAAAGTATGAAAGACCGTCAGAACTATGTAAAAATTGCAAATGCTACACGAGTTTCCCTGGGCAGAGTAGCATTTGACAGCTGGAGAGAACTAAAGAAGCTTAGAGGTTTTAAAACCGACGCAGAAGTAGCGGAGTTTCTGTTAGACTGGTAAGTTTTCTTTCTGGTCTTTCTTTCTGTGTGAATGCTGTAACCTTACATTGACATAAAATAGCTATAACGTTAGTCCATGGCAGTAACTGTAACGTATTCTCAGACCGTGTAGCAGTAACGTTAGCCTAACGTTAGCTTTTTACTTCATAAACTTGCGTCAGATGTAGCTTGTTTTCTGACATAATCCAAAACAAAATGCAACAATCCTATTCACTTTTCCTTCCGGACCAGGGCAATGATAAACTTCTAGGTTATGATGTCAGCCCTGGCACACTCTATTCACAATAAAAGGTGAGCTGCATACTTCTCCTGATTTATCCTTGACAACAGGAACCAGCAGCACTGTCACCATAGAAGACAGCCATGGACCATGAAGGCAGTAAAGCAGAGGGCAAGCAGAGGAGATAACCTTGAGCTGGCAAATTTGAGATGCTCAGCAGCAGAGATAATCCATGCCTGTAGATTTATTGACTGAGAGGTTTCTGATCACTTGATAAACCTCATGGGTCTTGATTGTACTCACACTTTCAACAGCATCTACTTGATAGCATTCAGTTGGGACAGTGGGACACAGTTAAATAGTTTATTACAATGCTGTTGCCAGAGTGCAGCAATTGCATTTGCACCAGAGACTCCATCCTACATGGTAATGATGGTTTGCAATTATTAACACACTTTACCTCTTTCCAGAAAGCTTTGCTGTTTTTATCTAAAAGTTTCTTGGCCATGGAGTCAGCCCTCAAAGTTTGCTCGCTTTTACTGATGTAATAGAATATTATATTTTGCGTTTGTATGCTTCTTGTATTCAAAAATAGGTCCCTGTCTTGGTTTACCAGATTTTGGTTTAAGATTTAGTAGCTTCACAGGCTTCCGTATAGAATTCAGCAACATACGTGTTGCAGCCAGGTCTAGCTTTCCCCTTCTTTTTTGTTTCAAGAAGAGACTCGCTGACTTTAAGTAGCCTAGAGCTGTTACAATATCAATGTACACTGCAGAAATATCCATTTTATGTTTAATGTTAGAACAGATAGTATTTTTACAAATCAGTGCCTCTATTGGCAGATGTTGCTCAACAGTTGATCGGTGTGAGTAAAATAGGAAGCAATGTCTTCCTCTAAAAGAGAGGGCCAGACTAGTCCACGTGATCTGGAATAAAACTGTTTGCACATTTTACAGTGTCAGGTATGTTATCCCATCTAATAACCATCTTTACAGGAATGTGATCTGAGGTAGATGCATTATATAAAATTTCCAAAGAAGTGTGAGCATCAGCTGTTGAGAGACAATGATCTAACCAGGATGTGGTGTGCCATGCCTCACTTATATGTGTAGCTTTCAGATGGCAACAACTCCCTGCTGGACAGTATTAGATTATTATCTCTACAGAGATGATTCAGGTGGTTAGCAAATACAGATCTACTGTCTGAAATATCTGCATTCATATCCCCGACAATAAAGACACTAGTAAATTGCTCATTTATTAAGAAAAAATGTATAAACGCCAACTTATTGATATAGCCTAGCCTTCTTCATTATTCTGGCATATGGGGTATAGACATTTACAATTACAATTTCCTTATCAAGCTGTGTCAAGTGTATGGCAATGCACCAGTCCACACCAAGCCTAATGCCATTCACCACTGAGTCCAATTTCTTCCACAGGATTGCAGGATTTTTTTTGTATATTTTTTGGCTTTTCATGCAGTGAAAACTCTAGCCTCAACACATGGGGCGGGTGCGCTACTAACTGAGCTAAACACCGCCCCATTCTGCTCCTTCCCTTTTTTTATACCCAAGCTGAGGTCAGTGGTGGACTCACCCGCTCCATGGAAACTGTCATTAATTGAGTTGTTGCTTGAGACGCCGGAGGAGTTCAGCGAGGGAGGCTTAACTTACTTCCCCGGCAAACCTGCACAACTGCAGCATAATGCAGGACCATGCATATGCAGCACTAGAGCCAGTTGTACCATCGCTAGAAAAAAGGGAAGTTAAAAGGCAGCGTGACCGGAGCATTCAAAAAAATCGGGTTAACATCGGGAAAGCCTTCACCAGGTGGAAGAAACTCATGAAGGAGAAAGATTTTAAAAGGGACGCGGAATTGGCCACCGTTCTCCTCGACATGTAAGTCGACTGTACTGCCTAAATTAGCCCAAAGCTAACGTTTTTCACTCGGTTTGGAGTTCCTCATTACCAAAAGCAGCATAACCGTAGTTCCTGCTAAAATAGGCTAACGTACAGAACTGTATATGTTTACGTGGTTTCAGTAGCTGTCAAAGTCCACGTAAACATACAGGTCCACCGGAGGAGTGAGGTCAGTGTATGTGTAGTGTCTGTGTTGTTATGTGTGTATCCAAGCGTCGTTGATACAGAAGTAGGTATGTTTACGTGGTTTCAGTAACGTTAACTGTCAAAGTCGCTGTAAAAGCCGGCTTTTTGTCACAGTAAATGCCAGCTAATAAGCCGAAATTTTGCCTAAAATGCACCAATAAAACCTGTGAAAGTTTCATGTTTCATTTAGTAACGTTAGGCTATAATATGAGAAACCACTGTAAGAATAAGGATGCCAAGTGCGTCGCCATGTTGGAATACGGTTGCCGAAATGGGACACACTTGGTCCGCCTTTAGCGTTTTACCTTGAGGTTGGCCAAATTGGCCCAGTGTCAGGTGTGATGCCTGACTCAACCTTTCACATGGTACTTGCTTTACTTTAAAAACTTCAACTATGTTTTTTTTTTCCTGTAAGTCTACTTATGTAAAATTACAACTGTCTGGCAGCCCCCTTTCTTTTCCCCTCTTCCTTTGCTCTGTTTTCTTTTATGTGTAACTACTGTGGTATGTGTTGTAAAGTTAAAAACTGTAAATACAGTATAACAAAAAAAAGTTACAGATGCGGTTGAAAAGAAGTGGAAAATGTAGTAATGTCTGGTCATCCCTGGTGAGGGGGTTGGGGGAGGGTATAATGATCTTCGACTAAGCCTAAGATGGTTAGGAACAATGAGGGAGTGCAAAAGTATTGTTAGAAATAGGGGGAAATTGAATACAGCTCCAGAGAGCTTTATTTTAATATGAAAAGGCGCCAAAATTTGACAGCTTCCATCCTTTTTATTACAGTTACGAAAAACACTTGAGCGGTTCATGCTTATCAATCCAGACGATGGTCATCAGAAACGTCAAGCCACCTCCTCCACCACCACTTTCCAGCAACGGCGCCAAATCTCAGAGGTAATCTTTGTGTATGTGGCATTTCTGCAGGTTGTTCTGTAGACCAAGTATGTTTGCTAATATCTAGCTAATCACAGCACTTTACTTGTGGTCATTATTAGACCTACAGATGTATTTGCACTTGTTGCACTGTAAAAAAAAAAAGAGCTGTTCCAATGTAAAATCTTTCAGTAACTAATTCCCTAGCTATTGTTAATTTACTCAATTTCTCTGTTCAAGTAATTCTCTCAATTAAAAAATCTTGGTTGGCTCAATTTGATTTGTTTGCTTGCCCAACCATCAGAAGAATTCACTCAATTAAAGTTTATCCATTATCCCAACCATTAAAGAATTCACTCAATTAAAGTTTATCCATTATCTTATCATACTTTCAATTAGAAATTCTTCATTGGACATCCCAATGAAAAATAGCTAGGGAATTAGTTTCTATACAATTGTTCATTAAAGCAATCAACATAAAATTCTTAATTGGATGTAAAACTAGACATACTGAATCAACAGAATGAAAGCAGCAATGTTTTTTTAACACAACTTTATTAAAAATGCAAATAGTGCAACTTTGCAGGAACTGGCACCAACTCCAGGATGTCGACCTTAACTCCGTCAGTTGCAGTCTCCACATCAGCTGTCTAAATTAAAGTACATACAAGACTCGTTAAAATCTTTCAAGATATTTATAGCAGAAGTGTTTCCCCCTGATGCCTGAAATGTTGATTTACCTGACATGTCTTCATGATAGTGTAGGTTCTTTGAGAAAGTACTGCAGGCCTTGGATTGCAACCGATCTTCGATGCATGGTAATGTTGTGTTCTGTATAGAAAGAACAATTAGGAAATTGCATCACACAATGTTCAACACTGCATTATTACTTGCACCGATAGGCCACACGTGGGAGATAATATTTACTAACATTAAAATTGTTTCACATTAATAAATCATAAAACAATATACACAGTGGGTCCTGCATATATCATATGAAAAAAAATATTGCTTAAGTTACAGCAGGCGAAAACAGTGAAAACACAAACGCGTCACAAAGAATTTCCCTCTGTTGTATGTTGATTAGATTAAATTTAATGTAGACCAATCAGTTAGGCTAATTGTGAAACATGAATTTATTGATATGAATGTGATGATTTCTGTACATCCAGAGCCCCGGGGCAGCGCTGCTCTTCTGACCTGGAGCCTCACTTTTCATTTAACAAACCATTCAATGAGATCATGAATTAACCAGCTGCTGACTCCTTGACGACCCTCTACTCTCTGTGGCTGCTCAGGTGGAGCTTCACTTCTCCAAAAACGTGGGAGCAAATTTCCAAACAGGCGTCATTTGGATTAACTGTCCGCAGATTGGGACTCTAAATGATTTCTTTCTCGCATGAAAAAATATTAAAACTAAGCGTTAGTTTAGCTGATGGCCGGTATCCTCCAGCCAACATTAACATTAGCTAGTCAGTCTGTCAGCTAGCTAATGTTAGCTAACTAGCTAGAATATCAAAGCCAAAGAAATATTAAGACGGTTATTTAACTTGTTCGCTAGGAACACGTCGACCATCATGAGTTAAGATACAACTACCAACAAAGTAGAGTTTATTATTTAGCAACTTGATGTGAATAAACTCACCTTGTCTGGTCTCTGAAGATGCTGCTCCTCGAATGGCACATTTGCACTGGCCTTGTGGACAAGTTTTAACTTCATTCACTTAATGAATCATTTGTCATTGATTGAACGAGTCACTCGTATGAAATGTCACATGACAGCCAGCATCTCTTTGACTGGATTTATGTCTTTTAATTGAGCCAACAGCTAACTGTGGGTGTTCACTGTATTTGAATATGTTAGTTCTTTCAACAATTTCCAAAGAATGATCATTCCAACATAGATTAACAGGTTCAGTCAATTGATACCACGCCAAGAAATTGATTCAGCAATATATTTTTGGTTAGCCCAAAATGTCATTCATTGGGTTTTTTACAGTGTGGGATCATGTTTGAGTTACTCATGTTTTTATCATTTTTTCACTTATAACATGCAGCATGCACTTCATGAGTGTGAAGGACACCCAGATTGTTGATGAGGATGGAGTCAACATCCTCAGTCAGAGTGTGTAAGTGCTAACACACAGTTACCTTTGAATGCTCTACTTGTTGTTCTGTATTTTTTCACATATGCTACCCTTTTCCCTGGAACAGTGTGACACACACATCTTATAATTGTTCAGTTTCTGTTGGCACTGTCACTGTGTACCATTTCCAGTTGTAGTAGCTGAAGTGGTAAATGATGTGATACCTTAAAGGAACTTGGGGCAGGATTTGTGAAAAACTAAACATGCATTTAATTTAAGTTTTTTAATGCTAATGGGTGATGAATAGGTCTTCTAACAACCGAGGCTCCGACACTTGCACGGTAGCTCATGAAGCAGTTGTATCGAACCACTGTGCCGATGCGTGGTTTGGTCACGGGATTAGTGACGTTTGAAGCACACCAGTGATGTCCGGAGCAGTTGAGTGCTTCGGACGTCACGTGAATCACCTGTCACTGGTTTGGTTGTCTCAGCTCTTTGGTAGAGCCGAGCTGGGCTGAGCCTTCGAAGCAAGGAAAGACTGAGTCAACAGAGATTTAGTTTGACAGTGTTGCATTACTAAACAATGATACTCGGAGTAGCTGAAAACAGTTGATGTAAGCGCTGTAACATGCACATTGGTGGGAATTGACAAAGTATCATTGAAGGAGTAACTAACTTGTGTTTGTTACTAACTTAGTTACTAACTAAGTGAACTCACTTAAAGGACTGATGCAATTTCCTAGCTGAAGTCGTAGAGTTGGAGTGAGATTGAATCCTGGGCTGTAAATCATTGTCATTTAATTCATCTCTTTTGAAATGAGACCACATTTGCAATTTAGTATACACACCATTTAACATTTTAAGCCATAGGCTATTTAGACTTGTTTTAGGATTGAATATGATTCATAGCATAATATATCCGGCTAATTATACTACTACAATTAAAATAGGAAACATGGTTTTCAACATGGCTTCATTTATATTTTATTGTGTCAGCTTCAGACCATGCAACCATGTAGCACTGTCGAACAGGAATGTGCATGGCAAATCAATTCCCAAACAATCCACAAACCAATTATTGACACATCTCGATTGCGCTTCACTTCATTTTATTGACCACTAGATGTCCTACTCGAGCACTAAGTAATGAACAAGGTGTCGAAGCACCACTGGAGCCTCTTCATCACGGATCGAGTGCTCAAAACCAAAAAGAAGGAGCCCACCCACGTGTGCTGCATAATGTGCTGCAATTTGTGGTCCCGCGCAGTCATGCTGAATGCGCGTCCTCCCTTCGATGCGGGAAGAAGACGAGCGCAGTCAATTCAAACTAGTGTTTGGGTAGAAATGGATTCTGCTACGTGCAGCAAACGACCCACCACCACCACCACCACCACCCGAAGTCCACTAAAAAGTCAAACTAATAAGAAAACAAAGGTTTTATCAGCGGCAACTCGTGAGTCGATACGAAATTACGACAAAAGCCGGTCTGGCACCCGGGTAAACATCGGACACGTGTTCAACTCATGGAGGCAGCTTCAACTTGAATTGCGACTGAGAACAGATGCTGACATGGCACCGTTTTGACGGATGTTAATGTGAACTAAACTACTTCCATCACTACAACTAGAAACGTGTTTGTGTCGCATGTTTCCAAGAAGTGTAAATGTGAATAAACACACTAATAAACACATTTTTCCCATGACTGCAGTAACCTTCGGCCCAGTTCAGAGAATCGACCCGACCCGCTGAAGTCTGAGAGACGTGATTCAGTTGAGACGTGGTGAGTGAGTGAGTCTGGTGAGCAGGTTTGTTAGATACATTGGTATCTGATAAGACAACAGGTTTATTGGCTCAGTAATCAATGGCTTTATTCGGACCAGAGAGTTGGACATAGTGAAATGTTTCATTAGAAATTGAATCAAGCATTTCTGTTTTGGCACATCAGTCAACTACTGAAAGATGAAGTCTGGAGCCCTGGGAAAAGTCACTGATTATTGCTTTTAATCCATTTATAATTGATGCCTAGCTTTTATTGGTTGGAACAAGATAGATGTTATTTGGGTATATGATAAATATGACAACAGTGGTGAAACGTATCAGCATTTATTGGTGTAAAAGACACTTGAAGATGTTTAATTTCTCATCCAACTGTTCCTGTGTAATGCAGAATCTGAGATTCTTTGGACTAACAAACAAAGAAACTCAGCTTGCCTAAACACACTTATTAATAGGAAAACTCATCTATCACCTGGTGCTTCTTTGTTTTCTGTTTGTCCAGTGACAGTATGGATTGTGAATCCCCTTCGAGTTCATCAAACGAAGACAAACAAGAGACTTGTGCTGCTCCTGTTGTCTATTCATCTGAAAATGGAAAGGTACGTTGAACTGACTGATCTCTTGTGATAGGACAGTTATCACATCTTCCTGTTAATTCATAGTGTATAGTAAGGCTGTCAAAATGAACTTCGCCATTAGAACAGAATTAAAATTATTTTAAAAATGGGAACATTCATCCCAAAAGCAGTATCTGTTTTATATGGCTGCTTAATGGAATCTAAAATAGAGTCAACATTATATGTTAAAGCCAAGTGGGAAAGGGAGCTGGGTGAGGAGATTCCAGAAGGGACATGGCATGATTTGTGGAAAGCACACCAAAACTACTACACAGTCACTGAGATGGAGAGAATTTAATTGGAAGAATCTAATTCGATATTTTATCACACCTAGAATCAAAAGCAAACAGTTGGGTACTCACCGGCCATGCTGGAGACTGTGTAATGACATAGATTCAGATCACACACACATCTTTTGGAAATGCACAAATATACAGCCCTTCTGGGGGAATGTTCACTCAGTTCTCTGCAATGTGCTGGAATATGTGATTCCTAAGTCTTGTCTTGTTCTGTACCTCGGACATTTGGATGGATCGGTGCATATAGGAGACCAATATCTGATTAAGCTTTTGGTGGCTGGGAAGAGGGCCATTACTAAAAACTGGCTCAAGACTGACCCCCCTTGTAACAAACAATGGATGTCAATTATAGACGATATACTAGCGATGGAACATCTCACATACAAGTTGAAAGTGAAAGAACACTTATTTGCTAAAAGATGGGGGAAATGGTTATTATATAAGGAGAGACTTGATTTTATATAATTGTATACAGGCTCTGTTCTTGATGATTGTATTTTATGTTTGTTTGTTTTTTGTTTTTTATTGTTCTCTATAATCCAGAGGGGATTGTATTGCAATGTATTGTTAACATTGATAACTAAAACAAATAAAGAAAAATTGTTAATAAAAAAAAAAAAAGGGAACATTCAAAGGTGGAAACTGACGTTCGAACATGTGTGAACTTGAAGGTGTAGTTTAAAGCAGAAGTAAGTGATATATTTGTGTTAATATAAGTCTTAAATAGTTATATCTTCCGACAGCAATCACTTACATAGAGTGTTTGGACTGAAACACGGGTCTGTCAGTCCCTCTGCTCTGCTCTGAGCCGAAGAGAAAACATTTATCGTATCCTACAGTTTTTATCCAATGAGGAGAGAGAACGGCATGCAGGGCTGTGTGTGCAGCCAAGGGACGCCGTGAATGTGGCGACGTAGGGACGAGGACTGTTATGGTGCGTTCAAGGCAACTCGTAACTCCGAGCTGTGAAGTTGTATCAGTTTGATCTGGTACGAGTTCACGGGTCGGAAGTTACGAGTGGCCGTTATAGTGACTTTCACCGGTAAAACAGGTCGGAAAAACACGAGTGGGTTGCCTGAAACGCTACAAAGTCGTAAGTTGTGACTTGAAGCTGTAATTTACGATTTCAAAAGCCGGCATGGAACGCAGCATTAGCGAAAACGACCGGACCACTTACTTCTGCTTTAAATGCCAGGGTGAGACAGGGTGTCTGCATGAAAACGCTGGGGCGATGTTTTCAGATTCCCTTTTGCACAAAATACCGTTATCACCCCCTGAAAACACTGTTTCCATCTGAACGATAAAAAACTTATGCGGATTCATTAAAGCCTTATCCGTGTGGATGGGCTCTTAGCTTCCTGTATGGGATGTCCTGCTGTTTGCTTCCTGTGTATAACATCTGACTGAAGATGCTGTTGTCCTTGTTACACTAACAGTGCCTTCTAAGTGGTGTGCTGATGGGTTTCTATGCCTTGTCACATTTTAAGGCTTCAAGGGAAAAAGGCCAAGACAAACAGTTAAGGAACAATCGAGGTGAGTCACATTTACATTAACAAAGCCCTTCTGGTTACAAGCAACTAGCTTCTTCTAAAAGTAAGGTATTAACTGTTTAAAATAAATCCACAAGCAGATATTCAAGAAGATGAGCATGAGGAAATCCGTACCACTTTAACTGTGGGAGATGGACGTTACACAGTGGACTTGGGAAGGTATGCTGATGAGATTTCCTCCGTCCCTCTTACCTTTGTCATCTTCAGCTTTCAGTGCTGAGTTGAAGTGACTAACACCTTTATCTTCTTCTCATCAGCTCCTCAGAGTTCATCGTTGATGAAGAGTGCATCCTCCAGATGTTCAAGTCGTGCCGGGAATGCAACAAACAATGTTCAGTCAGAAAACGTGTCCAAGGACTAAAGATAGTTGTTAACCAGGCGTGCTATTTCTGTGAGAGCCGCTTCACATGGACTAACCTGCCAGATGCCGATGAGGATGATGGCGGTGACCAGATCAATGGACAGACCAACACAGCAACGTCACCGAGCAGCAACACCAGCTGAGACGGGGTGGTGAAGGTGACAGTGGTTGTACTGGGATTACACTGAAGCAGGGACATGTACCAGTGTTTGCTTCAACCTGAGATGTAGTGGACTGAGCAGCTGGACGTCAGGTTGTTCTGCTGCTTTTCACTGAAATGTCTTGAGGATGGAGACCTCAGGTTGTGGTGGTCATCTGTTCACACCATCGGAGAATGTGCTGTTCTGACATGAGGTCACACACTGTGCTGATCAGTTAAGTTACAATTAGCGGTAAGAAGTTGATAACTGTAACAAAACTCCTTTGGAATATTTACTCCTTCAAAGTCGAGCCCAAAGTTCCCTTTTTAATGTTAGTGGTTAAACTGACGGCGCCCTTCACACCTGGCTTTAACATGTGATCTGGATGAACTAGTTTGCCCAGAACGCATAATTGATTTGTTTATTGAGCTCTGATTGTGGTCCAGTCAGAATCAATGTAATGACAACAGTTGTTCTATTTCGTCCCTCCTGACCGCCAGAGGCGGTGCTTTAAGCACTGGATAACTCCGCCCGCGCTAGCGCATGTCGAGTACGAATAACAACAATGTCACCTGTGACCCCTGCATGACCCCCGGGAGGCTATATCTTCCGGTGTCAGCAGGCAATCGGCCTTCATTCTTCTCGCGACCGCGCGTCGAGGTGTACGTAAGTATAGCATGGCCATTTAATTGGCCTGGTACAGCTATTACTGGCGTGCTGCTGGCTTTGTGCAGCCTCGTGCCTTCGTGGCGGGAGTAATGGGCTGACGCTCGTCCTCCCAGAGGCTGTAGCCGGCGATTTGCACGTTGTATGTTCTTTACCTGCTCTGTAAAGGTGGCTGGCTGGGTGGTGGCGTTTCCGCCCCTCACCTTCCAGCATTGCACGCAGCTGCTGAGGGCTGTGTTGCTAGCAGGTTTGTGCTGCTTTGAATGCTATTAACTGTTCTTTTTTGTGTTTCTCTGTTAGTGTTCAAAGTATTATTGAAGGATTCAACTGTGTTATTGAGGTAGGGTTCCAATCCCTCTTCTAGCTCAGTTGTGTTAAAAAACTGCTTACCTTGTTGGTGAAGGTTGCGTTCCTGCCCCCTCTCCCAACTTGGCTTTGTGTTTCAAGGTGTTGGCGTTTCCGTCCCGGCGACGTCACATCTTGTCTCTTTTTTGTGTTTTTTTGCCACCTGGTTCCGGATGGCGCATGCCTGTGGCAGCTGTATGGCGTCCCTGGAGCCTGAGGATGGCCATGACCGGTGTGTGTCCTGCCTTGGTGTGGATCACCTGCGGGAGGCCATCAACGATGAAGCCTGTATAAATTGCAGCATTATGCCGAGGTCGATAAGGCTGGCCAGGCTAGCCCAACTGGATCCACTCTCCTGTCTGCCCTCATTCCAGTCCGGGGGGGCGGATTCCTGTCGGGATGCTGCACAGAAGAGGCCTGCCTCACGGGACGTGGGTGCTGTCCCCGCAGGGAAACGACGCAGGAAGACGGACGACCAGCTCTCCTCAAAGGTTGACCGTCTGGCGGCTGATATGGAGGAGATGAAGGCGCTTCTCCTTGGCCTGCAGCCTGCTGGTAGGATGCCACATGCTGCTGCTACGGCTACTCGGGGGTCACCGCTGCCAGTGGACGATGCCATCTCCATTGCAGCTTCATCCAGCCAGTTTAATGATTCTGAGCAGGTTGAGTTGGCGACTCCAACGGTAGCGGGCTCCTCGCATTCTTCGGCCTCGGGTTCCCGGCGGGGCTCTGAGGATTCGTCCATGGGGGCAATCATCCGGGCTGCCCTGGCACGCCTGCAGCTTGATGCGCCTACCGAGGGTAAGGCTCCCAGTGCTTTCTACAGGCGCAACCCCCCACCGGCGAAGACTGTGGTACCGCACTCTCCAGATTTTTTGAAGGAGCTGCACTCTTGCTGGGCAGACACGTCGGCCTTCACCAGGCCGGGGTCGGATGAGCGGGCCTTGGCTGCCATGGAGGGTGCTGAGGCAGTTGGCCTTCTCCACATGCCAGCGGTGGAGCCTGCGATTGCGGCCTTGATCGTGTCTCCGGATGAGGCAATGAAGCCTGACCCCCGGTGCCCTTCTGCCCAGTGTAAAGTCTGTAACAACATCTATTGCACGTCTGTCCGTCCTGGGTGAGGGATCCCTCCTCTGTTGCTCACCCTGAGGTTTCTCCGACTTTTCCCTGTTAAAAGGGTTTCCATGGAGTTTTTCCTCAGTCGATGTGAGGGTCTAAGGACAGAGGATGTTGTTACGATGCCATGTAAAGCCCTTTGAGACAAACTGTTTGTAAAAACGGGCTATACAAATAAAATTGCCTTGCCTTGCCTTGCCTTGATGATTATGTCTGCAGGGCTTACACCACAGCAGCGCGCATCGGCCGCCTGGGAAACACCCTGTCCCACTTCCTCTTGGCTCTCTCGACTTCTCTGCAGGATGCCCACGTGGACGACTCCGTCCGCGACATCTGCGACGCCTCCCTGCAGGCCTTTGCCTGCCAGTCGAGAGAATTGGGTCGGCTCATGTCCACTCTGGTCCACACTCGCCGTCACGTCTGGCTGGCCCAATCGCCCCTGACGGAGGCGACTCGCAGGGTCCTTCGTGGGGTGCCAGCGGCGCCTGGTGAGCTGTTTGGCTCCGCAGCCCTGGAGGCCTTGGACCGCACAGCTGAGGCGGATGAGACCAGGAGGCGACTGGCAGGTCTCCACAAGAGGACGCCTACCTCCAGCAGGCCGAGGGCGTTCCCATCTGCCCCTCCACGTCCTCCACAGATGCCCCCCCAGGCTGCTCAGCGGCCGTCGCGACGGGACACGAGGAAGCCGACAGGTGACTTTCGTGCCACAGTGCGCCGCTCACCGCGCCAGCAGCAGGCCTCTAAGCCCGACCGCCGTTCCTCCGGTTCCTTCAGGGCCCGGGGGCAGCGGCGCTAGGGCCACGGGGCCGGTCGTCGGATGCTTTTCCCAGCAGCAGCTCAGTCACTGGGCTGCCTGCTGTCCGGACCCCTGGGTTGTGTCCACCTTGACCCAGGGGTACGAATTGCAATTCCGACGCCGGCCCCCTGCCTTTGGCCGGGTGAAGATCACATCTACCGGCCAAGGCCCAAGCCCTAGCCCAGGAGCTGTCCACCCTCCTGGACAAGGGTGCCATCCTACCGGTGGACCCCCTCCTTCATCCCGGGGGGTTTTATTCCACCTACTTCCTGGTCAGCAAGAAGGACGGCGGACTGCGACCCATCCTGGACCTGCGTGGCCTGAACAGGTATTTGAAAGTTCTGCCGTTCCACATGCTGACTACAGCAGTTGTTCAGCGTGTGGTCTGCCCCGGCGAGTGGTTCACAACCATAGATTTGAAAGATGCATACTTTCATGTCCCGATCGCGGCTCATCATCAGCCCTTCCTCAGGTTTGCCTTCCAGGGCCACCATTATCAATTCAGGGTGCTCCCCTTTGGGCTCTCCCTGTCCCCCAGGGTGTTTACCCGCTGTGTTGCAGCGGCCTTGGCGCCTCTGCAGGCAGGGGGCATGAAGGTCCTGCCTTATCTGGACGACTGGTTGGTGTGTGCGCCATCCCGGGCCCAGGTGATGCGGGATACCAACCGTCTAATGTTGCATGTGTCTCGACTGGGCCTCAAGGTCAACGTTGCAAAGAGTTGTCTGGTTCCCACTCAGCGGGCTGCCTATTTGGGTCTGGTTCTGGACTCTGTCGCCATGAAGGCCTACCTGTCGGAGAGACGCGTGGACGACATCCTCCGGCTCCTTCCTTTCTTCAAGAGGGGCAGGCGGCTCCCTTTCGTTCAGTTCCTGCAGCTCCTGGGCAAACTGACGGCCGCATCGACTGCCATACCTTCCGGCCTGCTGCTGCTGCGTCCGCTTCAGATGTGGCTGAACAGCTTCCATCTGCACCCGAGGTCTCACAAGCACAAGCTGCTCAGGGTGTCTCGGGTCTGTTTCCACGCCCTGGCGCCATGGCAGGACAGGGCGTTCCTACTGGGGGGCGCTCCTCTGGGGGTCCTTCCTTCCTTCCGAGAGACGGTTGCAACAGATGCATCCCAGTTATGCTGGGGTGCAGTCTGGCGTGGCAGGTCCGCCCAGGGACGGTGGTCTCCTCGGGACCGCACGCAGCACGTCAATGTGTTGGAGCTGCGGGCTGTCCACCTGGCTCTCCGCCATTTTCTTCCGCACCTGCAGGGGAAACATGTGCTGGTTCGGTCAGACAACAGGGCAGTGGTCTCCCAGATCAACCATCAGGGGGGCACCAAGTCAGCGCAACTGTTGCAGGTGTCCCAGCGCCTGCTGACATGGGCCACGCCCCATCTGTTGAGCTTGCGAGCGATGTGGCTCCCGGGGGATCGGAATCAGGTGGCGGATTTCCTTTCTCGGCGCAAGCCCCCGCCGGGGGAGTGGAGGCTACACCCAGAGGTGGTCGAGCTGATCTGGGGCGTTTTCGGCAGGGCGGAGGTGGATCTCTTTGCCTCGAGGGCGTCAACCCATTGTCCCCTGTGGTTTTCCTGGACGGAGGAGGACAGTCCTCTAGGACAGGATGCCTTGGGGCACGAGTGGCCCAGCGTCTTCCTGTACGCCTTTCCACCGCTGCCTCTGATCCTCCCGACGCTGCAGTGGGTCCTTCTTCGGGGACATCGCCTCCTCCTGGTGGCCCCATTCTGGCCAGGGAGGCCCTGGTTTCCTCTGCTGCGGAAGCTCTGCTGCAGCTCGCCATGGCGTCTCCCAGGGAGGAGGGATCTCCTGTCCCAGCTAGGGGGCCGGATTTGGCACCCCGACCCCTGCCGTCTCCAGTTGTGGGCTTGGCCGCTGCAGGGCCCGACACACTTCTGACCGGTTGCACTGAGCCTGTCCGACGAACCATCTCGCATGCTCGTGCATCGTCCACCCGCCTCCAGTATGACTGCAAGTGGAGGAGGTTCTCTGCCTGGTGTGCTGACAGGGGGGAGGACCCCACTTCTTGTCCAGTGACCACCGTTCTGGACTTTCTTCAGTCTCTCCTGGACGATGGTCGTGCACCTTCCACTTTGAGGGTGTATGTGGCTGCCATTTCAGGGCGGCATGATCTCGTTGACAGTGCTACCGTCGGGTGCCAGCGGTTGGTGTCTCTATTTCTGAGGGGGGCATTGAGGCTGCGGCCCACTGTGTCCCCGAGGGTTCCAGCGTGGGACCTCTCCCTGGTGCTGAAGGCCCTGGCTTCTTCACCCTTTGAACCTCTCGCCCAGGCTGACCTTAAGTGGCTGTCGTTGAAGACGGCCTTTCTTCTGGCTATCACCTCAGCAAAGCGGGTGGGGGAGTTGCAGGCTTTGTCTGTTGGCGAGTCCTGCCTACGTTGGGGGCCTGAGGGTGCGAGTGTGACCCTGTGGCCTAATGTTGCGTTTCTGCCGAAAACCCTGCCCCGTGGCCATGTCAACCGCCCTATTCACCTGGCGCGGTTTGATCCCCCAGCGGCTGATGATGAGTTGCGTGTTTTGTGTCCTGTGCGGGCCCTGGCTGCCTATATCAGTGCCACTGCACATGTGCGGCAGACGGAACAGTTGTTTGTTTGTTATGGGGGTCGTACCAGAGGTTGTGCCCTCTCCAAACAGCGCCTTTCTCATTGGATTGTGGACACCATCTCTTGTGCTTACAGGATCAACGGTCGGGCATTGCCGGCGGGGGTCAGATGCCACTCCACACGCGGTGTCTCCACGTCCTGGGCTGCCCTGAGGGGCGTACCCCTGGATGACATCTGTTCTGCAGCCTCTTGGTCGTCGCCGGGTACTTTCCACCGCTTTTACCGGCTTAATGTTGCTGCTCCCCACCCGTTGGGCGTGGTCCTTTGCCCTGGGCCTTCGACCTCTCTTCAGTAAGGTGGGTTGTGGGATTCTTCATGACACTGTTGGTATATGTCATCCAGTGCTTAAAGCACCGCCTCTGGCGGTCAGGAGGGACGAAATAGAACGAAGGTTACAGTTGTAACTACGGTTCTATGAGTCCCGGATGACCGCCAGAGCGCTCTGTCCCTCAGAATCCTCGCGCGTTCACGAGCAGATTTTGGGAGCCGATTGCCTGCTGACACCGGAAGATATAGCCTCCCGGGGGTCATGCAGGGGTCACAGGTGACATTGTTGTTATTCGTACTCGACATGCGCTAGCGCGGGCGGAGTTATCCAGTGCTTAAAGCACCGCCTCTGGCGGTCATCCGGGACTCATAGAACCGTAGTTACAACTGTAACCTTCGTTATATACAGATGTCATGTTATTACTAGATGTAAATTATCTTGAAGTAACTAATTATTTTGAGCCCAGCTCAACCAATCAGAAACTAGAATCCAGTTATTACACGTGTTACTGACAGCACTTTATGTTGATTCTATATCGACTTTGTCACGATACTGCTGGAACTGCTGCTGCCTTCTCCTTTATGTTTTTGATACTTTATGGTAAAGTGTGTTGAAAGAAGTTCAAACCTCAATAAAACACATATAGCCTACAATGGCACCCTGAACTTTATGGAAATAGACACATTGAAGGCTGGTAAGAGGGGGGAGCCCACATGTTTAATGGCTGATGACAGGACATTTGTGTGCTCATTAGATCCATCACACTATGAGAAGATGGTGTTTTAACATTGCAGCCCTTTGTGTTTCAATCCAAAACCAGCATGTGTACGTTTTGCCTATGAGCTAAAAACAATCACAATGGAATGAAGAGAAGGAGAATTCATGAGAGACATGAGTCATGATTGTCATTGGCCCGGGTGCTTTTTTAATCAACCAACATTAAAGCTGAGGTAGGCAGAATGTGTTTTAAAAACAAAACATATAGCTGTTTTTCCTCTTTTTATTATGTTTTCCCATTTAGCTATCAGTAAGGAAAGGTCTGTTTGTTTGGGGCAATCATGTTTCTCTATGTCTATTTATGCAGCAGCCTGAAAAGCCTACAGCTCCCGGCATCATAATTAAACCTATTCTGGTCAGGGGGTTCCTGATTTGAATTTATTTTGAATTTATTTATTCAGGATAGCCCCTTGAGATGAATCATCTCATTTTTGAGGGGGTCCTTCCACAAAAAGATACAATGATAGGTAAAGAAATAAGAGAAGAACAAATACATTGAAACACATTACAGGACTTACACACACACACACACACACACACAGACAAGGCTCTCCTAACCCCAGCTAATCCACAAACGGCCAGATATCAGAATAATAGTCAACTTGTGATATCTAAGCTTACAAATGGGAAAAAGAAAGAAAGAAAGAAAAAATAATAATAATAAAAACTAAGTAAATAAATAATCAGATAAGAGAATCACACACAAAAAAAAGAAACTGGTAGTGGCAAATCTCTCGCTGAAAGCAAACAAAAAAGAAAGAGTTGGATCGAACAAGAAATAAAACCAGAGTGAACATCGGTGTGGCATAGAGCAGTGGCGGACACTCGGGGATCTGAAAGGATTTCAAACGGACGCGCAGCGGGCTGCCTTTCTGCTGGACAGGTAAATCGCTGTGTCAATTCACCTTATGTGACCTGGAGCTGTCAAACACTGAAGCGGCTTCCGGCAGCCAAACTCAACGACCCGGCGGGGGTTAGCCGAGATCAGAGCAACCCCCTTCAAAAGACGGGTCACTAACACCAGCGCCGTCGGTGTGTGTGTGAGAGAGGGATAATAACCGCTGCAGGATGAATACAACCTCGACGGGTGTGGGTGTTTGGGTTGTTTTGACAAGCCCCCTCCTCCCAGCTGTGTGCTTTTGTGGAGAAGTCCCTCCGTGGAGCGGTGGGTGGGTTATCAGACTCAGAACGTAAACAAGAAGAACTGAAGCTGCTTCCGGGGTAACGGTTGGTGTTACATTAAAACCGTTCCCCGGGACACAACACGACAGCACGGCTACTGTTGTTATCTTTCTTTTTTCTTTTGAAGTAACTTATTTTGTCCCAAATAAATATCTTAAAGCTATGGTCTACCATTTGGAAGATTGGCGATTATTATTAACATCGTTTATACGGCAATTATGGTCCTGTAGTCCGATCTACTAAATAGCAAAAAAGAACCAAAAACCCATCCATTCAGTCTATCAGCTGTAGGCCTGCATAGAAACTGACCAATGGGAGCCACGCGCCCCGTCTGGCTCGCATTGGCTCGTACCCTCCATCCAATCCCTTCGCCTCCCCTGCTCTTCGTCATCCCGACTCCTCTCCTCCCCTCCCCTTCCCTCTCTGTAAACTCTGAGCGGCTAGTGATTAGCTTAGCAGCTCAGCTACCAGAGTTTCTGTTGCCATGGAGAAGGAAAAGACCGATACCAGCAAGCGGCTTCTGCTTGCCCCAACGGCGAAGGTTGCAAGAAAACGCAAGTCGGCCGAGGAAAAGGCAGAAACCAAGAAGAAATGTGACCTACATAGGAACCGAGTAAACATCGGGGAATCCTTTGACCGGTGGAGAAAGCTTTGCCAGGATTTGGGACTGAAATCAGACGCTGAGACAGCAGAATTCTTGTTGAACAGGTAATTTTTGTGTTTTATTGTGGTAGATCTTAGCCTACATAAATAACTTTCATTAGTCTGTGCCAATACTGGCTTTTTTTTTTTTCAAATCTCAGAGGCTCAACTGATTTTGTTGTTTGTAGGAGGCGCCGAGGGGAGGTGTGTGTGCGTGCGTGTGTGTGCACGCGTTATTTTCAAATCTTTCTCGTCGTCTTTCTCAACCTTGACATAGCTTTAATGAACATTAACCTTAAACGAAAGACTTGTAAACTCAACATCACTTAATATTAGTTATAAACAGCAATCTTAAACAAAGGACATGCTTTTTTGTCCTTTAACCCCTGAAATGCCTCTTTATGTACATCAGACCATTCCCACATGTTTTCTTTGTAGTAGCCTACAGTAATTTTAGGCCAAAAAAGGGGTCAACGTTAAACAAATTGCAACAGAAGCAAACTCAACTGATTTTGTATCCTCAGCATCTCCTGAGTGAGGGAAAAAAAGCCCCGAAGAATCCCATTAGGGGAAAGTTTCGAAAAACACCCAAACATATCCCATTTACGCACATAAAAACATTTTTTCATGTCAATAGGGTACACTTTTTAACCTTTAGATATCTCCATGAAAATTACTGAGTTGATTACTTACATTAAGACAAACAAAAAATGTATTACAAGTTTTTAGAAATTCTTTGTTAACATGAGCAAATTTGCATAAATTTGCATAAATGCCACCGTTTTGACGGCACATGTATATATGAAGTTGCTGTGGTGGTACCGGCATGAAAATTGGAATGAGTTGACTCCATCGGTCAACCGACAAGTTGACCACTTTAAATTTCAAGATGACTGCAATTTTTCAAGACAGCCACATCCTTAGTAGAGCAGGTATGACATGCTCCGTCTCTATCATAGACTGTAAATGGTCTCTATTAATGCTCATTAATTTAATGAGCATTAATTTAATGAGTAGCCTAAATTGGTTCCATTCCTTAAGTTTTTTAACTGTAATATGTTAACAATATTGAACAAGACATTTTCACCTGCCCACCCAATGTTTAGATCAGGTGTTGTATGTGTGCAAATTAGCCATACGTAATTGGATTATGCACTGTTGGCTCATACCTGCTCTACTAAGGATGTGGCTGTCTTGAAAAATTGCAGTCATCTTGAAATTTAAAGTGGTCAACTTGTCGGTTGACCGATGGAGTCAACTCATTCCAATTTTCATGCCGGTACCACCACAGCAACTTCATATTATGTGCCATCAAAACGGTGGCATTTATGCAAATTTTCTCATGTTAACAAAGAATTTCTAAAAACTTATAATACATTTTTTGTTTGTCTTAATGTAAGTAATCAACTCAGTAATTTTCATGGAGATATGTAAAGGTTAAAAATTTTACCCTATTCACGTGAAATTTTTTTTTTTATATGCGTATAAATGGGATATGTTTGGGTGTTTTTCAAAACTTTCCCCTAATGGGATTCTTCTGGGCTTTTTTTTCCCTCACTCAGGAGATGTTGAGGATACAAAATCAGTTGAGTTTGCTTCTGTTGCAATTTTCTCATAAAATGAATGTGTGTGAGTTGTCTTAAAACCTCTAACTCTATTCTGACAGGTGCTCATGGTAATTTACCATACACGTCAATCTGTCTCTGTACACCTCTCACGATCTGTTGGCCTACAGCATTTTCTTGACTGCTCTTACTTTTTCCGGGTGAACGTGCAGTCCCTCAGCAGTCAGTAGGTGTCCAATGTAGGATACTTCTGGTTGTCGCATCTTGAATTTGTCTTTATTCAGCTTAATGTTGTTCTCCCAGCACCTGAGCAGGAAGTGTCTCAGTTTCTTGTTGTGATCTTTGTTGGCCTCCTCTTGTTACCCCTTATCCTGTGATCAACACATCATCAGCTATGATGTAGTTGATGTAGTTATAATCCAGATAAGCCCTGCAGTGTATGTGTGAGCTTCCTTTGGAAGACTTCTGGTGCTGGACTTATTCCCATCGGCATTCTGAGCCAACAGAAGCGGCCAAATGTGGCGGAGAATGTGGTGAGGTAGCTTGACTTGATTTTTTTAACCAGGGCTTCAACTTTCAACTTTATCTCTCACATATCAATTTATTAAAGGAGTCATCACCTGGTTTTTTACGTATCCAATCCCCCTTAAATTGCTTTGAATCAATTCTTAAAACTTATTGGAAACATTAAAATAAAATAAAAAATTCAAACATAGAGCTTGTTCTGACACTTTTTCATACGGCAACTTTCTCTCGTGAGAGTAAGCGCGAGGTTTTGACTGATCCGGATGTTCATTGTATGAATATGTAATGAGGTGCGCATTGATTGGACGCACGAAGGACAGAGCCGGAATGGTGGCTGGCCCAGTGGGCTACATGCAGGCTGTATTGGAAACCGCATACTATGCTGCTCTCAGTCGTGTACCATGTTATATAACTTCATAAAATAAAACAACATTTTATCAGTTCATTGTAAAACATGTATTTATTGATGCAAATGTGGTGATTTCTGTACGTAGACTACAGAGCCCCGGGGCAGAGCTGCTCTGTGTGAAGCTTCACTTTTCATTCAAACAAATTAATACGACTGCCACAATGGGCTCTTTGCACAGCTCCACTACTTCCTGAACTTAATGCTGCTCCTTCATTTCCTGTCTTACATTATTGGACAACCTAATTAATCCAGGTGTGTCTGACCATTGTGACTACTCAGGCACACCTGGATTAATCAGTGTGTCCAATAATGTAAAACAGGAAACAAAGCCGTCATTTGGATAAATTAACCGCACATTGGGGATCTAAACCCTTACTTTCTCGCACGAAAAAATATTAAAACGTAATAAATTAACGATTGTTTCCTCCCGCGGCATGACGACGTCGTTCGGCCGGCTAAACGAGCACTGCAGGCGGGTTGCTGACAGTCACTCCTCCTCCGCTCCTCTGGTGCTCGCTACAGCTCGCTGGAGCCTCACTTCTCCCAACGCGGAGAAAATTTCTAAACAGCCGTCATTTGGATAAACTAACTGCACATTGGGGATCTAAACCCTTACTTTCTCGCATGAAAAAATATTAAAACTTAATAAAGTGACGAAATAACAGCGCTACAGTGGGAAATAAAACAATAAGTAATGGCAGCGTGGCGGAAGTCGGGGTGGTGGAAGAGAAGTGTGACGTCACCATAGGAGCAGAGTCAAAATCTCGTAATTTTGCGGTGTGCAGCCTCATGAGCTACTCTGGCTTAAACAAAGAGCCCAAACGAAAAAACTCCACTGAGGTCCAACACCAGTATACATGTTTTAACAAGGAAAAATGCGATTTCCGGGTGATGACTCCTTTAACATAAAACATTTCTTCACTGTTGTCTGCTGCTGCCCCCTGTGAATTTCCCCACTGTGGAATAAATAAAGGATTATTTTATCTTATTTTATAGTTGCAGAACCCTACTGTAATCCAAGATAAAGTTAATTCAGACCAGAATAAATATCACCCAGACAAGGCAGGCTTGTAGAAAACTCCTTATCATGCAAATGCTCAGAGAGTAGAAAGTTGCAGTTTGGGAATCACTATTCTAGTCTGATGTGCCAAAAACCATGCATTACATCACAGACTGTCTGCATCATGGATGTATTATATGGTCTGCATGCTGCCACCATGTTTCATTCTGTCCTGTTTTAGTGTTTTAGTTAAAGCACACTTGCTTAGCCTATTTAGTTTATTGCCATAATATAACTGTTGATCCTAGCCTGACAAGCCAGACTATATGTATAGTCTGGACTCTGGAAACGACCGGTAGACCTCGGCTCAATCCAGGGGGCGGGATGAAGGCTGTCTTTCAAACTGCCTCTGCACGCAATAGGGTAGCGCTACGACCAATCAGAGCAAAGAGCAGGATGACGTTAGCCTGACAAGCCAATTAAAATGTATGTCGTCATCGCGTTAAGCCCGCCCAACGACTCTCTAAACAGATAGAGCGATGTGATTGGTGAACACAATCGGTGTTCGAGACTCAAAAAGTTCCTATGGCTAATTGTTTCTAGACCTACCTACGGAGCAAATATTTTTGCTGCCGCTAGGGTGCGTCTAGATTTCTAGGCTATGTTGATCCACATACGTAAACAAAAGTAACTGAAGCCGGTCGTTAAACTGCTAGGTAACGGTCGGTGTTCCATTAAAACCATTCCCCGGGCGAACACGACCACGACAATCCTGTTGTTACATGCTGTTGGTGACTTTTGAGAATTAGAGAAAGCTCAAATCTCTTTTTTTTTTTTTTTTACTTTTGCCTTTTTGGAGACTTCGAGTGACACGCCATCTGAATAATAGTTTATCATGTTACTTTCCCGTAATGTAAAAACATAATCCGTAAATCGCTGTTTCCACATGAGTCACATCCAAGAAGTGTACGTTCCTATGTCATGCCAGGAAGCAGTTGATGATTTGTAAAGGCTAAAAGTAACTTTTTGTCATATTTGCTAAAACTGTCGCTATATGTTGTCCAGACAGTGGTATCAGTGGCGGCCGGTCAATAGGGGGCGCTAGGGCGCCGCCCCCATCAAAATTTCAGGAAAAAAGTGTAGACACAGTAAACATAAATATAATAAAAAGTAATTACCATATCTGTTCAGTGTTCACTCATACAATGGGTTTTACTTTGAAATTCGTAAGCCTTTCCATTCCATATTGGGTTTAGTCTGGGTTGTTTCATACATTTCAATAGCGAGGGGCGCCGGCCTAATGAGTGTGTATGTGGGCTCTTAAACTTTTGGCTTCCATGTGACTTCATGCTGGTCTCTAATTGGTCACTTCAAGATTCTCCTCCGGGCGCAGCTCTCTGCGCCCGTGGCCAATCAGCGCGTTTGGGTCATTTTTTCATCCAATCGGATTGATTCATGATACCTGACCTGTCAATCAAAGTCACTCCCCTGGCAGCGGCGACGTGCCTGTCACTCAAACAGCTACAGACTCACCCGCGTGCACCGTTAATATAATACATCCATGGCGTGCACACGGAGCAGACAGACAACAACAAGACAGGAGACAATGGCGGCCGCAGCAAAAGAAAAATCTGTTGTTTCAGGTTATGTTCAGAGTTTCATCCTAAAATCGGCTATAAAGGCGCCGCTGTTTCACTATTTAGCCTAACTAATTTTCAGCTGCGTCACCTTTACTTTGAAAGTCCAGTGGGGCTAGATCAGAACGGAGCGTTTGTACGGAGGGAGAGATCAGCTGATCCGCTGCTGACTGCTGTTTACTGCTGGATGTGAAGTTAGCAATGCTCTTTATTTATCTTATTTATCTGACGCCCCCCCAATTTATTTTAGCACCAGCCGCCACTGAGTGGTATATAAATAAAGTAATCCGTGAAAAAACAAAAAGGCTGCTTCATTAGCCCCACCCAGAGCGATAGATATCGCTCTGGCCCCACCTACTGCTTCTACCGCGATTTGCATGAATATACAGCCAGAGGAGCGTCTGAATGAATCAAACACACGCTGGCTGCGGACCGCCCCATGCCCCCTGCCTCCGCTCATGCTGCCGCTCAGCTGTGTCGTTCACAGCGTCAGGAGGTTAGAGAGAGCAATGGCGGACAAACAACCAGCCGCAATGGAGAAACTCACCGTACGCCGGTTGCTAACAACAGTCTGGGCGAGTACTAAGACAACAAAAAAGAAGACGATGGCTTGGAAAGATAAAGAAGCAAAAAAGAAAGAACTCGACCGAAGCCGAGGTAAAACAAGGGTAAATATCGGAGAAGCTTTTCAGAGGTGGAGGGAGCTACGTGACCTGAAAGGGTTTAAAACCGATGCCGAGTTGTCCACATATCTTCTTAACAGGTAATTACCCCTGCTACATTTGTTTTGATTTTCAGTGGAAAATAACCATAAAGCTTACATTGTAATTGTAGAGTAGGACTCTGTAGCGCATATGTGAGCTTGTTTCTGATGCGAAGGATACTGGTTGGCGTTGTTTGGTCAGAAAACTGCAGATACCAGGCAGTCTCATTGGTTTGGCGTTTGTCCTCATAATATGTGTAAAGTCATCTGTGCTGTCATATGTCGCCTATTGTCTACTGCTTATTTGGAAATATTCATGTCAGTTTCTCTTTTCTCCAAACATCGAAATACTGAATTAGAGTTTGCTTTTTTTTTTTTTCCTTTCTTTTTTTTTTTACCAAGTACATATTGCTGTAGATTACTGTACATGTCTACAAGATTTATGTCTGCGCATTTGTTGGCCAGAAATGTTGACTGTTCACAACAGCAATATAAGCTAGGCAGTCTATAAACCTGCTCTTTATGAACTCACAATGTTTACCCTGTAAAACCCAAATATAGTAAAATCTATTGGAAAAAAAGAAGTAACACTCAGATGGTGTTGTAGCAGGCCTTTGATGTTGAAAATAAAATGTTTGTAAGACTTTAGGGACAATGTTACAACGTTGGATTAAAGGGGGATTAGAATCTAAAAATTCTATTAAGTAAGTACATTTTTATCGATAGAGAATGGAGTATATAACTTTTTTTCTGAACAGTACTGTACATGTGTACATATGTTAAATAGAAACACTAAGTTATATTTTTTAAAGCAACACAACTTGAAAATTAAACTGCATAATCATATCTGAAGTTTAAACATGTGATCCTCCTTCAGCCAGCGTTTACTGAGAATGATTTCAGACAAAGCTTGGATCACAGACGCCTTCTCCATCCACTCCTTTTCTCTGTCCTCCTTTAAGGGACCATGTTGACAGGTATCAAGAGACCGCTCATGCTCTCCCCTGACATGGTGTATTTGAATCTTATGAGTCTATGGATGAATTTCAGAACAGATGAGGTTTTATTCATTCCTTCATTGAGGATAATGACTCAATGTGTACTTATGTCATTGGTGATTTTAATGCTGACCTATCAGATAGTAGTTCTCTTTTTGCAAAACATCTTGTACACTTTTGTGAGGATAACAATTAGGCCTATATTTTATCTGCAAACTATTCTTGCTATTCTTCAACTGTTCTACTCTTTCTGATTTTTCTTTCTGATTTTTTTTACCTATGTAAGTACCTCCTGGCCTCACCCACTGTGTGTGTACAGCAGATGCTTATGCCTCTCTAGAAAACATAGAGATCTGCTATGGATGGCCACCTCTGACCACATCTCAATAGCTATGGTGCTAAATGTTAAGGCTGTGCCCCTCCAGGCTTCCACTGGGAATATACCGTCAACCCGGGGGAAATTAAACGGGTCTTTAAGGAGAACATTGATGGATATACTGCCCAATTTTTCCTGTGTTTTACCTCTGAGGGCCCCTTGGACATGTCAAGGGAATTAAAATATCTTGGCATTATATCTTTTCATATGATCTTATGGATCATCGCTCAGACCAACATGCTGCTGAGGAAATTTTCTATGTGCTCTCTGTGTAAAATGTGCTCTGTTCAAAGTCACCACTCTGTATACAGCTCATAGTATGCAGAGGCTCAGAGTGGCATTTAATAATGAAAACAGATCATTTAAAATCAAAGAGAAATAACAACATACATTTTATTGGTATGTAATCTGTTGACGTAAATAAATACTATATTTCATAATGTTTTAACTTATTTTGGCATTAAAATGCATTGATGCATTGACTGTGTGGTCCTTTTTTTAATTTTGACACCCAATGTACAATAATTACACATCTAACATAAAAGTAAACAAATAAAACAGGCAAACCAAAACCTATATGTATATAACAATTACTTATAGAAATGAAAACGAGGGAGGGTAAAAAGATTGTTAGAAATAGGGGGAAATCAAGTACAATTCTAGAAAGCTTTATTTTTTATCTGAAACGGGGCCAAAGTCATGATGCTACACACTCCAGTGCACTGGGTGGCGGCATGCACCTTTTAAACTCTGGTTTGTAGCCCACCAGCAAGACAAAGAGGAGAACCCAGAGTTCCGAGTTGTTTTGAACGCAGCATGAGGGAGGCGAAGCACTGGCTCTACCATGGATGCATTATAGTAGATCCACGTTTTCATTACACATCCGTGGTCTCCAAGCGACGGATATAAACATGGCTAACGACCCTAAGAAGCCCCCAAGCCAGGGTTCAGAGGGGGGTTGTATTCCCAAGAAAAAACCCCGTCGCTCAGCAGAAGGAATCAAGTCAAAGAAAGAGAGTGACCGACAGAGAAGACAAACGCGTGTTTGTATCGGTGTTGCTTTTCCTCTATGGAGAGCCTTGAAAGCAAAACTCGGACTCAGGTCAGACACTGACATGGCTTTACGGCTGTTGGACAGGTAATAAACGTAATTTCTGAAGCAGTGTCAGTAGATGTATCGCTATTATTGTCCTATAGGCTAGTCAATGTATAATTGTCTTGGGATTTCTGTCAGGGTGTCGTGTAATGTCAGCACTGTGGTCAAGCCAGCCTCCACGCTGTTTTTCGGTAGGTGTTTAGACATTAGGGAAAGAGCGTGTAACTGATTTCAAAATAAAAGCAACCTTCCAAAACAAATGTTAAACCAACACGTACCTTCCTGGAAATTAACATCTTTCTTTTATTTATTTTTTAAAGTTAAAATCCTATTAATAAGTTGATGGGACACTAAAATGTGGGAGAGAAAAATCCACCAGGGATATAAACTCACTATCTTCCACCGCCGTGCCTCCGACGTAACCGCGCGCGCATTCTTCCCCGCCCCCGACCAGGAAGAGCAAAGCTGTGAGACAATAATAAGGGCCGTTTTGGGAAACGAACTGTGTTAAAACAATGGCCGACAAATGCGGGCCACCTTCAGCCGCCCCCGCAGGGAAACCGGTCGGCAAAAGGAAGATTGTTTTTGAAAAAGCCCAAAACAAGAGAGAACTTGATAAAGCAAGAGCCAAAACTCGCATCAACATTGGCTCTTCTTTCGAGCGATGGCGGAGACTGATGCAGCTTCATCCTGAGCTAAAAAAGGACGAGATGGTCGCGAAGTTTCTGCTGGACAGGTAGTTTTAGTGTGCAGTGAGGCAAGAGGAAGAGATGGGTGGACTTTGTAGGGAGCTGGACTTATTGATGGTAAAAAAAAAATGCCTCAAGCGTTTATTTCCCCCAATGTTCCTACTACAAAAGTTTGAGCAATGTGCTTGTTTATTGCGGGGAGAACCCAGGGCTGGCCATAGGCCCTACAACGTTTTGTTTGTGGCCCCGTCAACACTCAGAGCCAAACACCATCACACACACTGCTTACAACTGAACAAACCAGGCACGTGTTTATGTTTGTGTTAAATTAATTGAATTGAATCCTGGTTGGGACCTTTCTAATCATGCCCCCCCCCCCAGCGGTTGTGGGCCTAAACAACCATGCCAGCAGCCTGGGGTGAGCCACTCGCAATAATACATATTATAGTATGTGTATAACATAGTATAATACAATAATATAAGTATAAAATAATAATCTGCGGATTGGCTTCTTGATTCGCCACAGGAAGCTAATGTTTCACTCACACAGACTGGAAGTGAACAGGAATACACTGTTATATTTGTGTATGTTTGACTGCAGTCAAGGGTACAAAATTACAATTTCCATCCTTTTTGTTCCAGTTACGAAAAACACTCAAAGGGAACATGCTTATCAATCCAGACGACGGTCATCAGAAACGTCCAGCCACCCCGTCCACCACCACTTTCCAGCAACGGTGTTGAATCTCAGAGGTAATCTTGTCTGTGTATGTGGCATTTCTGCAGGTTGTTCTGTAGACCAAGTATGTTTGCAATTATCTAGCTAATCACAGCACATTACCTGCGGTCATTATTAGATTTACAAATGTATTTGCACTTGTTGGGATGACTTCTTGATTCATCATATTATTTTTTCACTGTTAATATGCAGCACGCACCCAGTGAGTGTGAAGGACACTCAGATTGTTAATGAGAATGGAGCCACCATCTCCTGGATTGTGTAAGTGCTGTTGATAACAAAGTTACCTTTCAATGCTCTGTTGTATTTGTTGACATTTGCTACCCTTTTCCCTGAAGCAGTGTGACACACAAAGCTTATAATTGTTCAGTTGCTGTTAACATTGTCACTGTGTGTGATTGAAGTTGTTGTTGGCTGAGGTGGTAAACGATCTGGTAGCCTAGGCTTACATTTAAATTAACTTAAACCACATTTTATGACCTAGGGATTCAGCTCACCAAATGTTATGTTATACAAAGATACAAGATGGCATCTGAAGCTCTACAAAAGTCAGTCAAATATCTCTCCCGTATTGACGCAGAAGGAGAAGAGGGTTAGATCAAGGGAATGCCTGTGGGATTAAGGAAAAAGTACCCAGGACCCAGAAGGACTCTTTTTATTCAGCTGGACGGGTGCGTTAGCAGGTAGCTAGCACCAAGTGCCCACCATCCTGACGGATGTTAGTTTGAACTAAACTACTTACACCACTACTACAACCAGAAACGGGTCATGGTCTTGCGTGTTTCCAAGTAGTGTGAATGTAAATAAACACGATAATTCGGACCAGTTCAGAGAATCGACCTGAACCGCTGACGTCTGACAGACGTGATTCAAATGACACGTGGTGAGTGAGCGAGTCTTATGAGCAGGTTTGTTAGATACGTTGGTTTATTGGCTCAGTAATCAATGGCTTTATTAGGATCAGAGTGTTGGACATAGTGAAATGTTTCATTAGAAATTATATCAAGCATCTCTCAGCTTGCCTAAACACATATGAGCAGGAAAACTCATCTATCACCTTGTGCTTCTTTGTTTTCTGTTTGTCCAGTGACAGTATGGATTGTGAATCCTCTTCAAGTTCATTAAACAAAGACAAACAAGAGACTTGTGCTGCTCCTGTTGTCTGTCCATCTGAAAATGGAAAGGTATGTTGAACAGACTGATCTCTTGTGATGGGAGAGTTATCACGTCTTCCTTTTACTTTAAGTTAATTCAAAGTGTATAGTACGGTACATGCAATGGTATAGAAGATACTAATTTGGTGTGCTGGTGGGTTTCTGTGCCTTGTCCCATTTAAAGGCTCCTAGGAAAAAAGTTGCAGCCCCTCAAAAAGCAGGAAGTCAAGACAGACGGTTGACAATCAAGCTTTCACAAAAAAAAGTTAATAGAGGTGAGTCACATTTACATTAACAAAGGCCTTCTGGTTACAAGCAACTTGTTTATAGTAAAAGTAACTGTATGTTCGCAACAAAAGCTTCCAAAGCGTCAAAAACGCCTGAGGATGCACTACAGACAAGACAGCTTCCAAAGCGGCAAAATATTTTGGCAGTTAATGCTTTGGTGGTTCAGGTTGCGGGGCTCTCATTGAAAATGATTTAACTCCCGGCGTTTTTGACGCTTTGGAAGCTTTTAGTGTGAACACGCAGTAAGGTACTAACTGTTTCAAATGAATCCACAAGCAGATATTCAAGGGGATGAGGAAATCAGTACCACTTTAAGTGTGGAAGATGGACGTTACACAGTGGACTTGGGAAGGTATGCTGATGAGATTTCCTCCGTCCCTCTTACCTTTGTCATCTTTAGCTTTCAGTTGTTCATTTCTCTTTGTCCAAGTGACTAACACCTTTACCTTCTTCTCATCAGCTCCTCAGAGTTCATCGTTGATGAAGAGTGCATCCTCCAGATGTTCAAGTCGTGCCGGGAATGCAACAAACAATGTTCAGTCAGAAAACGTGTCCAAGGACTAAAGATAGTTGTTAACCAGGCGTGCTATTTCTGTGAGAGCCGCTTCACATGGACTAACCTGCCAGATGCCGATGAGGATGATGGCGGTGACCAGATCAATGGACAGACCAACACAGCAACGTCACCGAGCAGCAACAGCAGCTGAGACGGGGTGTGAAGGTGACAGTGGTTGTACTGGGATTACACTGAAGCAGGGACATGTACCAGTGTTTGCTTCAACCTGAGATGTAGTGGACTGAGCAGCTGGACGTCAGGTTGTTCTGCTGCTTTTCACTGAAATGTCTTCACACCATCATCGACTTGTCAGCAGTTTCTCCCCTGCACTTGTTTACTGATGTCATCACATCTTTAAAGGACCGTCTGCTGCAGACTGGAGGATGGAGACCTCAGGTAGTGGTGGTCATCTGTTCACACCATCGGAGAATGTGCTGTTCTGACATGAGGTCACACACTGTGCTGATCAGTTAAGTTACAATTAGCGGTAAGAAGTTGATAACTGTTGTAACAAAACTCCTTTGGAATATTTACTCCTTCAAAGTCGAGCCCAAAGTTCCCTTTTTAATGTTAGTGGTTAAACTGACGGCGCCCTTCACACCTGGCTTTAACATGTGATCTGGATGTGCTACGCATGATTGATTTGTTTATTGAGCTCTGATTGTGGTCCAGTCAGAATCAATGTAATGACAACAGTTGTTATATACAGATGTCATGTTATTACTAGATGTAAATTATCTTGAAGTAACTTCTTATTTTGAGCCCAGCTCAACCAATCAGAAACTAGAATCCAGTTATTACACGTGTTACTGACAGCACATATATTTTTATACTTTCTCCTCCTTCAGTTCAAGATTTAATTTGATCTTTATGTTGATTTTATATTGACTTTGTCACGATACTGCTGGAACTGCTGCATTTTCTGGACTCTGTTCAGTAACATTTTCTTAATGTTTTTGATACTTGTGTTTTAAGAACCTCAAACCTCAATTAAACACATTTACAATGGTACCCTGAATTTTATGGAAATAGGGTAGGGACATTGCAGACTGGTAAGAGGGGGGAGCCCACATGTTTAATGGGTGAATAAAGAAAAGGAAAATGCATAAGAGACTGATTATCATTGCTCCCAGCGATCAGAAAGCACACATCAGGTTAATTTTTAAAAAAATCAAACAACATTAAAGTTAAAGACTTTAAGGAATGGTTAACACAATGTACGGTTAGAATAGATTGAAGAGTTTTGTGCATGTCCTCAGTTATATGTGCTTTTATTACTGTTGTGCACCAGCTCAGCCTCGCAAAAGACATTGAACCTCAAGGGACAACCTAGTAAAATAAATAAAAAAGGCTGCTTGAAAAAAAATCTTATCTGGCCCAACAAAACCTATGACATTGTTTCCTAAATATAAGATTTTTGAAACAACAGACTGACCCACCAGCAAATTGACATGTGAGAGATGAAACCAGAAAAAAGGACAAGGAGGACAGTTTGAAAATAGTTGCATTTTGATTGCTGACAATCGGTTGATCAATATAAATGATGATCTCCAAATTTAAGAAATAACTTTGGGATTTAGAATATCGAACATTTCTGATGTATAATGGCTCAAACGATTAACCAAGATTATTGATAATAAAACTGTTAGTTGGGGCTGTTGTTGTTAAGCATAAATGACTTATCAAGCTAAAATGACTGAAAAATATGAGTTTTACAGGAGCAGTAATGTAAAACAGTCCGGGTTTCACGTCAGTAAAAGCAGTCATTACGAGGCGATCTCATCAATTAAAACGTTACGTTTAAGAATACGAGTTGACAAGAGACTAATAACAGACATTAACTATCATAAAGTTAAATTAACTCGATGTGACCAAACAAAAACTCACCTTTGAGCCGTGTTTTCCACTTTTCTGAGTGATTTTAGCACCGGACAGCGTCTCATTAGTTTCAGGCATCCTCGGTCCCGAGACACACACGACCGCGCACTGCTGGTGCACGGACACAGCCGTGACGTCACGGCCAGAAATGAGACTTTTCTGTGGCTTTTCTGACCGTTAGAAAACATTTTGACGGATAAAAAGTCCATGACTTAAAAATATAGAATACAAAGATTAGTAATTAACGGAGGTTACAGCTGGAGGTGTCCTGTGAACAGTTTTACAGGCTTCTCTTTTACTATTGCGGTCTATGGGAAAAATCCTTTCTGGGCCGCATGGGATTTTTTGTTGCAGTACCACGGGTGGCCACTGGGAAAAATCGGCGTGCCTGCTGAGAGGATTACAGGGGGGCTGACAGCCCTGCATGCCGTTCTCTCTCCTCATTGGATAAAAACTGTAGGATACGATAAATGTTTTCTCCTCGGCTCAGAGCAGAGCAGAGGGACTGAGAGACCCGTGTTTCAGACCAAACACTCTATGTAAGTGATTGCTGTCGGAAGATATAACTATTTAAGACTTATATTAACACAAATATATCACTTACTTCTGCTTTAAGTGAACAAAAGAATTTGTGTTCCTACACCAGCTTGACGTCTGGTGTTTGTTTCTCATGGTTTTGTGCAGAATAAACACATGAGCTGTGTGACAGTAACACCTGTGGGTTATATTCAATAAATTGACATAAAATTATGTGCCTAAGTAAAAGTTTGGAGACCATTTAATCTTCCACTCGTTTAACTGTTCAACTAGCCGCCCGGGACGTTTGTGGGCGAGCAGTGGGTGTGTTTTTTTTTTTCCCCCCCGGCCAATGACAGAGCACGGTGAAGCTGCCATCAAGCCTGGGAAAATGGAGGATGAACACCTTCCAGCAAGGAAGAAAAGGAACATCAGTGACACTGAGGCGAGACGCGAGGCGAGACGCGAGGCGAGACGCGAGGCGGACAGAAATCTTAAAAGAACCATGGTGAATCTGAAGTTGGCTTTCAGCCCCTTCCGAGCCCTAAGGGAAAAGCTGGGGCTGAGGACCGACTTTGAGTTATGCTGCGTACTGCTGGACTGGTGGGTGCTAAGGCAGCTAGCTGCAGTGCTAGCTTGCTAATGTATTGGGGTCATTCCATGAAATCGGTAACTTTTGCGTCCCCAAGAAGTAATCAGTCATAAAATTATGATAACAACAAATGAATATGTAATTTAAAAATATATAATTACCATGTCTTCTCTCCTTACTATAACATCAAATTAAAGTCAATTAAATATAATTTTAAATAATTAAAATGACTTTTATGCTGATGAGGGTGAGGTTTTTGGCCTGTCCCTCACTGTTGTTGTTGTTGTACATCAACAGGACTTTTAATTTGTAAAATGTTGGCAAAATGTTAAAATGTTCACATTTACATATTGTTATAAGTATGATCTTATTGTAAAACAGTGTTTTGGGTAATAATATATATTAATTATTATAAATATTTACCAATTTATCGGTGTCCCCTGATTTTATGTCAACCCTGTTACCCTAACCAAAAAACCCTAAAAAAACAATGGTACATCCCAGATTTGACATGGTTGACAGGAGTTTGCATCATCTCTTACCCAGGATGCTAACAGCTCAGTAACAAGTGCTATTTTTGATGTTTTTTCAAGGTTGGACAGAGGGGGACAAGCATACAACGTCAACCCTGTTACCACTTTTTAACATATAAATCTAAACAATTTTCTATTTCTCATAATATAATCAATATCTACAGGTAATTACCTTTCAAAGCACATAGCTTGCCCTTTAGCTAGCATTTATTTCAGCTAGCAATGGGCAAATTAGCTTGAAATAGTCAACCCTGTTACTGTCAACCCTGTTACCTTTACAGTGTAGACAATAGAATGTGTGTCCTGTCATCTATTAGTCTTGTCAACCCTGTTACCATAACGTCAACCATGTTGTTGTCATTAATTTGATAAAAATGTTTTTTTTTTAAATGGTATTTCAACTGTTACCATTATAATTAAAACTATATAGACTATATATAGAAAAAATTCTCAATAAACTCTAATTAGAAATACTGTATATTGTAAAACAACAAACACTCTATGTAAGTGATTGCCATCAGAAGATATATGGTGCGTTCCAGGCAACCCGTAACTCGTATTTTTCCGACCTGTTCCTATGGTTACCCGTTAGAACGTACAGTCAAACTCGTAACTTCCCACCTGTGAACTCGTACTAGATCGATCTACTCCCAGTTCCCAGTTCGTAACTCGTAACTTGCCTGGAACGCTACAAACTCGTAACTGGTGACTTGAAGTCGTGACTTACGGGTTAAAAAGCCTGCCTGGAACGCACCATAAGACTTATATTAACACAAACATTCCGCTTACTTCTGCTTTAAGGAAGCAAGGGGGCTCAAAAGCCACGCGGAGGTTGCCGTTTTCCTTCTGGACAGATAAGCTAAATGTTTGCTAATGTAACAGTCAGTCGGTACTGTAACGTTTCCGGCGCAGGCGTGATGCTGCGGGTTTGTCGGGTTCGTCTACAGGTCAGTTAGTGTGAAATGATTCAGGTGTGTTTTCAGTCTGAGAGTGCAACACTACTGGCCGGGAGGAATTAAATGTGTAACTTAGTTTCCTTTAAGTTGAACATTTTCAACATGTTTGTATGTTTTTATAATATTCTTTATTTTATTAGGGCCCGAGCGGGACAGAGTCCCATGAGGACCCTATTAGTATTCGAGAGCGGTGTCAAGCAACAAAGAGTGAAACAAAGTCCCGTGAACACCCTAAGTAAAAAGTAACCAAGTAATCAAGTAGTACACGAAGCCCCGCCCCCGGGGGAAAAAACACTATATTGAAATAGTAATATATATAGTTTTTATTATTCTTACCCAATTTCAATCGCATATTTGGACCCCTGAACATGCTCGAAAAACACACCATTTTTGGCATGCACATCGGGACGGCACGTTGGTAAAGTCGTTTAAAATGAACGTGCCAAAATGGCTAAATAGCGACCCCTACAAAGTTGCAAACGGCGAGCCCCACTTCTCAGTTTCACCTACATGCATGAAATTTGGTGGGGTTGTACAACTTGCCGGAACACACAAAAAATCGTCTTGGGGTCACGCCCTAAAACCAACCGGAAGGGCCCGTCACAGCCGCTTGCGGCTTTAATTTCATTTCAAAATTTGAGCTAATTTGACACAGACACAACAATAGTGTGCTTGTTTTTAGTCCAGCTGAGGGGTGGATGAACCACTCACAAGTCTGATGGCGGTCGAGGCTGAAACTTTGTTGTTAAAAGTTTACCACGCGAGGCAAAATTACAACTTCCATCCTTTTTATTACAGTTTCGAAAAACACTCAAAGGGGCCATGCTTATCAATCCACACGAGTGTCACGAGAAACGCCCAGCCACCACCACCACCTTCCAGCAACGGCACTGAACCTCAAAGGTAGAGAGAGAGAGTGTGTGTGTGTGTGTGTGTGTGTGTGTGTGTGTGTGTGTTGAAGTAAATATAAGGATGGAGCCAACATCCCAGCATGAGTGTGTGTCTCGCAGTACCATCGTCAATTGATGTTTTGTTTTTTTAGCTTACAAGTATTGATGAGGCGATGTTGGTGTCAGCCATTAGTTTAATGAATACATCGCTGTATGTATCTAGTTAGTGTAGATACATTGTTGTAATCACCATAGATACATCGTTCTTCACCATCATCCATCAACACCATAAAAGCTGTAGGCTACTGTAAACAAAATATATAGGCTACAAATCAATAAATAGCTATAGACAAATTACAAATACAATCAATCACTAAACCATGAATAACTATAAACTGTAATCAAAACACACACATCACAAGCAAACGCAACAGATCAGTAGCTACCTATTTAAAGGGATAGTTCAACATTTTGGCAAATTGGCCCATTACCATAATCCATAGTCAGTAGGTTGGTTACCTTTATTTGTCGGTGCAAGCTATTTTTAGAACGGCGGAGCTGAGGCGTGAGCTGCTCAGAGCTACGCTACGGAGGCTCATGAGATTTCTTGGTTTCCCTCACGAAACTCAGCAAATACGCAATCCAACAAATCCAAAACGCTCTAGTGGACAAGTTGTGACCTGCACATTCACCACGCTATGAGATAATAACAGAACGTTACAATACAGAGTTGTTTTTGAGGTAAATGCAGAGACTGCTTGCCGAAAAACTGCCCCCGACAGGAACGCTCATCAGCGGTTTTGCATGAATTTGACTCTAAAATAACTGAGGAGGAAAACTCATTTGTCACCTTGTGCTACTTTGTTCCCTGTCCAGTGACAGTATGGATTGTGAATCTCCTTGGAGTTCATCAAACGAAGACGAACAGGAGACTTGTGCTGCTTCATCTGCAAATCGAAAGGTACGTTTACGCATACATAATGTGCGCTGCAATTCAAACAAGCATCCATCGTTCTTAGCTTCCTGTGTGGGATGTCCTGCTGTTTGTTTCCTGTTTGTGTAACATCTGAATTTCATCTCAATTTGAGCTACTTTTGAGTTTCTGCTTGAAGTTAAAATCAAGCAATGCTCTCAGATTGCAAAAAAAAAGACAGCACCCCACTGCTTAGTGATATTCAGTGGTGGTAGCAAGTGTTATCTTGCAGTGAGTGTACACATATACTTGTTGCAGATGTTATTGTCCTTGTTACACTAACAATGTCTTGCATTTTTGTGAAAGCTGTTCCTCTATTGCAACGTTGTCTTTCTGTTTATGCTACATATGTTGCTTGTTCAGACTAATTTGGTGTGCTGGTGGGTTTCTGTGCCTTGTCTCATTTAATCCTCAGATGACCCTTCAGTTTTTACCATCTGGACAAAAATGTCGACCTACAGTGAGCGACACTGAAGATCAGTTACTCCCAAAATATTTGTGATACATATGGGTCTTGACTAAACATGAAAATCACTTTTGACATAGGTTTCAAATTTTTTAACCCCTTCCTGGCCAGTTGTTTTTGCTGCAAAAACACATGATTTCTCATACTATGTTTTTTTAAATTATTATTATCTTTTATTCCTGTCTATATTCTGAAGGTTTTTACAGAGGGGATTGTTGATATATCATTCATACAACATTTTATTCCAAAAAGGAAAAAAAAGCGAAATTTGATTTTTAGGGCTGGTGACAGTATTTCCTCATTTACAGAGTGATAAAAAGGGATATCCAAAATCCCCTTGGTGAACATTTTTGACTCTAATATGTTAACAAAATAAAACAAGAATTTTTAGAGTAGCTTTATCCATTGTTCAGATTTCAGTTCTGGAAATGTATGTAAACATTGCATATGCATAATGCATATTTCATTAGATATTGCCCCATTTACACATACAATTTGAAACTTGTAATACAAAAAATATTTGTCTTAATGTGAGTGATAAACTTGGAAGTTTCATGTTGATATCTGTTAGTTAAATTTTTTTTTTTTTTACGTTAAAATACATTAAAAAACCCATAGGTGGAGGTGGACATTTTTGTCCGGGTCATGGGTGTGGTAAAAATTCCAAAAAATGGACTTTGATTCTGAAACTCGGGACATCCAGAGTTTACCCAAAAATAAACCTCCCTGCCAAAAATCCGGCCCCAGTGACCTTTCATTTGGCTGTGGTGAGTTGGGAAAGTGTGAGAGGTGGACAAAAATGTCCAGGGGTCATCAGAGGGTTTAAAGGCTCCAGGGAAACAAGTTGCAGTTTATTGTAAAAGTAAGGCACTAACTGTTTAAAATGAATCCACAAGCAGATATTCAAGAGGATGAGGAAATCAGTACCACTTTAAGTGTAGAAGATGGACGTTACCTTGTGGACTTGGGAAGGTATGCTGATGAGATTTCCTCCGTCCCTCCTCTTATCTTTGACATCTTCAGCTTTCAGTGCTGAGTTGATCACTTCTCTTTGACATCTGTCCAAGTGACTAACACCTTTATCTTCTTCTCATCAGCTCCTCAGAGTTCATCGTTGATGAAGAGTGCATCCTCCAGATGTTCAAGTCGTGCCGGGAATGCAACAAACAATGTTCAGTCAGAAAACGTGTCCAAGGACTAAAGATAGTTGTTAACCAGGCGTGCTATTTCTGTGAGAGCCGCTTCACATGGACTAACCTGCCAGATGCCGATGAGGATGATGGCGGTGACCAGATCAATGGACAGACCAACACGAACGCGAACGCTCTGAGCGGCGCATGTGTGTGTGTCGCTAGTGGCACTTCAGGTGGATCCGTGATCCGTGAGCCAATCATCCGTCCGCAGTCTAGGCAGGGGAGCCCAGATGCAGCATCCCTCTGGTGTCGCTGGGCACATCTCTCGGTCCTTCACTGCTGGTTCCTGTCGTGTATGAGTGAGGTTGCTCTGGCACACATACACATGGCCGTGTCCACTAAACGCTCTCTCTCTCTCTCTCTCTCTCATTTTGCATAATAACATTTCGGGTAACAGGCCGGGTCGGGCCTGGTTTTTAATTTATTAATTCAGGCTCGGTTTGGGTCGGGTTTGAGAGTCTCGGGCTTGGGCCAGGTACGGCCTTAATTTCCAGGCCCGTGCAGCCCTCTAGTTCACACCATCGGAGAATGTGCTGTTCTGACATGAGGTCACACACTGTGCTGATTAGTTAAGTTACAATTAATGGTAAGAAGTTGATAACTGTTGTAACAAAACTCCACTTGCTACAGTTAAATGTTATTGTATAGTGCGGATGGGTCGCTCACTCTCCGTTCACAACTCCTCCTTTGGAATATTTATTCCTTCGTCGAGCCAAAAGTTCCCTTTTTAATGTTAGCAGTTAAACTGATGGTGCCCTTCACACCTGGCTTTAAAGGATAATTACCGTTTTTTTTTTTACAATCTGAACCTTATTTCTAGCATAAAATACGATCATTTACTCACCCAGATAACTTTGGTGTCATTACAAGTCGTTCCGACGAAATTAGATCCAGCCGAGAGCCGCGTATATCCATAATGCAAACACGTACACGAGGCAGCGCAATGCATCCTCTAAATAACACATTATCCGCCGCGAAACTCGTTAATTTCACAAATATTTTGTTATGATACGCTAGTGCTATTCCCCTCCGAGCCTGTGGTGGCATGTTATCAACATCCGGGGTCTGTAGGTTGACCTACTAACCTCTGACCTGGATGATGTCATCTCCGACCGCGGTGCGGCGCGGCTTGTTGCTACCGCTAATGCTATGGTCCGTTTCTGTGTGTTTCCGACTTGTCAGAACAAAATGAGCAGCTGGACGAAGTTCAGCTTCCACAGGCTTCCTCTCCGCAGCCTGGACTCACTAAAGCTCTGGCTAGTTGCGCTAAAAAAGGAACCCAAATGCCAAAGTGGAACGATTATTATCAGAATGAGCCGCGCGGCGCTCAGAGATGATATTATCCAGGTCAGAGGTTAGTAGGTCAACCTACAGACCTTGGATGTTGATAACAGGTAACCCCGGCCTCAGAGGGGAATAGCACTAGTGTATCATAACAAAATATTGGTGAAATTAACGAGTTTTGCGGCGGATAATGTGTTAGAGGCTGCACTGTGTGCCCCGTGTTCTCGCATTATACCGTACGTGACTCTCAGCTGGATCTAATTTCGTTGGAACGACTTGTAATGACACCAAAGTTATCTGGGTGAATAAATGATTGTATTTTATGCTAGAAATAAGGTCAAGATTGTAAAAAACGGTAATTATCCTTTAACATGTGATCTGAATGTGCTACGCATGATTGATTTGTTTATTGAGCTCTGATTATAGTCCAGTCAGAATCAATGTAATGACAACAGTTGTTATGTACAGTAATATACAGATGTCATGTTTATACTAGATATAAATTATCTTGAAATAACTTTTTATTTTGGGCCCAGCTCAACCAATCAGAAACTAGAATCCAGTTATTACACATGTTACTGACAGCACATGTATTTTTATACTTTCTCCTCCTTCAGTTCAAGATTTAATTTGATCTTTATGTTGATTTTATATTGACTTTGTCACGATACTGCTGGAACTGCTGCATTTTCTGGACTCTGTTCAGTAACATTTTCTTAATGTTTTTGATACTTGTGTTTTAAGAACCTCAAACCTCAATAAAACACATCTACAATGAATACAACAAATACAACACATTTACAATGGTACCCTGAACTTTATGGAAATGGGGGGGGGGTAACTATGCAGGATTTCGGCTGTAATTATTTTGGCTCGCCTCGGAGACACTGTGATGCTTAAGTGACCTGGGGTCTATGCGCCCACCGCCCCAGCCCATCTTGGCTGAAAACCGCACTTGCAAGATCAGTCCTCCGCCCATGGATGTATTATAGATCCATGCCTCCGCCCCGGTGTCCCAAATCTCGTCAATGGATAGAACTATCGCGAGAAACTGCTTTACGGCAGTACGAGATAATAAAAAAAACAACAAAAACCACCCCCCTCCTACCCCACAAGGTATAGGAGTTACGGCGGCTAGTCACAGTTGTAAAATACAAAAAAATATTATGTCCCTAGTGGTGGGCATAATGACGGAGCCGGCGAAAAAGAAGAGGTGGCCTTTATCAGCGGAGGCGAGGAAGAGGAAACAGGCGTCCGACCGAGCGAGAAGCCACACACGAGTCCATCTTGGCCGAGCGTACTCTGAATGGAGAGAGCTCAAGGAGAATGAGGCATGCAAAACAGATGCCGACCTGGCGGTGTTGCTGATGCACTTGTAAGTATTGTTGCGAAAACGTGTGTATTACTTGTATTCATATGTCGTTGCCCACTCTACATGTTTGCTGTAGTTTGTAAAGTTTACGTGATAACTGCAGAGTGGTGCCTTTTTACAGCTCAGTCAATGAGTGGTGCTCATAAACACGGCTGATTGTCACGGTAGGCTGTAGGCTACGTTTGTTTATTTATTTTACTAGATCGTCCATTTGACATAACTTTGTCAGCCGAATCGAGGTGTTGTGAGTTTTGTGCAGTTAATATTTACATTGTGTAGTTCAAGATTAGTTTGAAGAACTAGACGGACGTGGTGAATAAAGAAAATGAAAATTCATGAGAGACGTTATCATCAGAAAGCACACACCAGGTTAATTTAAAAAAATCAAAACAACCTTAAAGTTAAAGACTTTAAGGAATGGTTAACACAATGTACGGTTATAGATTGAAGAGTTTTGTGCATGTCCTCAGTTATATGCTTTTATTACTGTTGTGCACCAGCTCAGCCTCGCAAAAGACATCGAACCTCAAGGGACAACCTAGTAAAATAAATAAAAAATATTGTTTGAAAAAAATCTTATCTGGCTCAACATATGACAGTGTTTCCTAAATATAAGATTTTTGAAACAACAGACTGACCCACCAGCAAATTGACATGTGAGAGATGAAACCAGAAAAAAGGACAAGGAGGACAGTTTGAAAATAGTTGCATTTTGATTGCTGACAATCGGTTGATCAATATAAATGATGATCTCCAAATTTAAGAGATAACTTTGGGATTTAGAATATCGGAACATTTCTGTTGTGTATATGGCTCAAATCAATTAACCAAGAAAATACTCACCTGATTGATAATAAAACTGTTAGCCGTACTGAATCAGGAGCGTGTTGAACCATCATGTCCAGTAAAAGCAGTGAGTCAGTAATATTTTTTTATTTATATTTTTTACCTTTTCTTGAGCCTTTTTTTCAAACCTGGATCTCCTGCCACTCATGGCCAAGTTTTTCAGCCAGTGAAAACTGAAGAGAAAGCAGAAAGAGAGTTTCAGCTCACCTGAGCCACTCAGACAGATGTTGCATACACAAAAGCACACATCTGTTACCTGTGCCAGCTTTCATGCTCAAGATTGGGTCTATCAAGAGTGAAGTGAACAAAAGAATTTGTGTTCCTCTCCACCAGCTTGACGTCTGGTGTTTGTTTCTCATGGTTTTGTGCAGAATAAACACATGGGCTGTGACAGTAACACATCTACCTGTAGGTTATATTCAATAAACTGACATAAAATCATGTGCCTAAGTATGCAGGACATATAGTGGCATGAAAAAGTTTGGAGACCATTTAATCTTCCACTTGTCTAACTGTTCAACTGTTGTGTAGCTGCCCGGGACGTTTGTGGGCGAGCAGTGGGTGTGTTTTTTCCCCCGGCCAAGGACAGAGCACGGTGGAGCTGGATGTAACTCACAAGTCTGATGGCGGTCGAGGCTGAAACTTTGTTGTTAAAAGTTTACCATGCGAGGCCGGCAATAATATGCAGATTTGCTTCTAGCTTCGATACAAACAGTAAAGTTAACAAGAATATTATCACATTATTCGTGTACCCAATGTGTGACTGCAGCCAGTACCATCAGACATTAAACGCGCCACACTGGTCTGCCACTTTGTTGGTACAAAATTACAACTTCCATCCTTTTTATTACAGTTTCAGGAAACACTCAAAGGAGCCATGCTTATCAATCCACATGAATGTCACGAGAAACGCCCAGCCACCACCACCACCTTCCAGCAACGGCACTGAACCTCAAAGGTAGAGAGAGAGAGAGTGTGTGTTTGTGTTTGTTTGTGTGTGTGTGTGTGTGTGTTGAAGTAAATATAAGGATGGAGCCAACATCCCAGCATGAGTGTGTGTCTCGCAGTACCATTGTCAATTGATGTTTTGTTTTTTTAGCTTACAAGTATTGATGAGGCGATGTTGGTGTCAGCCATTAGTTTAATGAATACATCGCTGTATGTATCTAGTTAGTGTAGATGCATTGTTGTAATCACCATAGATACATTGTTGTAATCACCATAGATACATTGTTGTAATCACCATAGATACATTGTTGTAATCACCATAGATACATCGTTCTTCACCATCATCCATCAACACCATAAAAGCTGTTCTGTACAAAATATATAGGCTACAAATCAATAAATAGCTATAGACAAATTACAAATACAATCAATCACTAAACCATGAATAACTATAAACTGTAATCAAAACACACACATCACAAGCAAACGCAACAGATCAGTATAGCTACCTATTTAAAGGGATAGTTCAACATTTTGGCAAATTGGTCCATTACCATAATCCATAGTCAGTAGGTTGGTTACCTTTATTTGTCAGTGTAAGCTATTTTTAGAACGGCGGAGCTGAGGCGCGAGCTGCTCAGAGCTACGCTACGGAGGCTCATGGGATTTCTTGGTTTCCCTCACGAAACTCATCAAATACACAATCCAACAACTCAAAAACGCTCCAGTGGACAAGTTGTGACCTGCACATTCACCACGCTATGAGATAATAACAGAATGTTACAATACAGAGTTGTTTTTGAGGTAAATGCAGAGACTGCTTGCTGAAAAACTCCCCCTGACAGGAACGCAGCGGTTTTGCATGAATTTGCCTCTAAAATAACTCTGTCTCATAATGTTCTGTTATTATCTCATAGTGTGGTGAATGTGCAGGTCACAACTTGTCCACAAGAGCGTTTTAGAGTTCTTGGATTGTGTGTTTGATGAGTTTGATGAGGGAAACCAAGAAATCCCACTAGCCTCTGTAGCGTAGCTCTGAGCAGCTCGCGGCTCTGCTCTGCCGTTCTAAAAAATAGCTTACACCGACAAATAAAGGTAACCGACCTGCTGCTATGACTACAGGGATTATGGCAATGGAGTTTGCCAAAATGTTGAACTATCCCTTTAACATCAAATTAACCATTAACACTCCGACCCTTAACATAGCCTAGCTAGCCTACTATAAATTAACTTCCCTTTTGGTAAAGTAATTCGTATACTGTCCATAGATTAGGGGTAAAAGGGTTATTGATGTTGTTGTTATTGATTTCCAAAGATACTAAAACACAAGAAAACAAAACAATATACCTTGTTGCCATTTTGACTCACAATGACTGATGCCAAACCTTCCGTAACAAAGTGGCCGACTCCTTCCTTTATTTAGTGTACTTGCTCTGTGTTCCTCAACTTTCTCCCGTATTCGTTGTTATGGAAAAGGTTATAGGATAGAAAATATTCTCAACATTAAAAATAAATAGGATGAAAATAATAAGAAAAAGAAGGAAAAAGGGAGTTAGAATTAGTAAATAAAAACATACACTGTTTTATATGCCTTTTAGTGCTGTTGATAACACACCTTTGAATGCTCTATTAGTTGTATTTCTTTTCCCTTGAACAGTACGACACAAAGCTTTTAATTGTTAAGTTTTTGTTGTCACTGTGTACTACTTAGAGTCGTAGCTGCTTAAGTGGGAGACGATGTGATACCTCAAGCTCACATGTAAATAAACTTTCAACCCCATCTCATGACGTAGGGATTTAGCTGACCGAACGTGATCTGGCGATCTCGCGATATCATCAGCAGGGGCAAACAAGACACGTCGGAAGCGTGACAAAAGTCTATCAAAGGTCTCTCCCAGATAGATGAAGGAGTGTTAGAGCGAGGGAAGGCGTGAGGGATAAAAGAAAGTGTGAAAGGGACCAGCAGCAACAGTGACAACGAGCTAAGAAAAAGTGCGGACCCAGACGGACCCTCTTTTATTCAGCTGGACGGGTGAGTTAGCAGGTAGCTAGCACCAAGTGCCCACCGTGCTGACGGATGCTAATGTTAACTAGACTACTTCCACCACTACTACAACTAGAAACGGGTAATAATTTGTCTACCGTGTTTCCAAGAAGTGTAAATGTGAATAAACACGTTAATAAACACATCGACCCGAGCCGCTGAAGTCTGGTGAGCAGGTTTATTGGCTCAGTAATCAGTGTTGGACAAAGTGAAATGTGTCATTAGAAACTGAATCAAGCATTTCTGTTTTGGCACAGCAGTCAACTAGTAAAAAATTAAACCTGGAGCCCTGGGAAGAGTCACTGATTATTGCTTTTGATCCATTTATAATTGATGCCTAGTAGCTTTTATTGGTTGGAACAAGATAGATGTTATTTATGGCAGATAAACATGACAACAGTGGTTAAATGTATCAGCATTTATTGGTGTAAAAGACATTTGAAGATGTTTAATTTCTCATCCAACTGTTCCTGACAGTGACAGTATGGATTGTGAATCCCCTTGGAGTTCATCAAACGAAGACAAACAGGAGACTTGTGCTGCTTCAGCTGCAAATCGAAAGGTACGTTTGACTGACTGATCTCTTGTGATGGGAGAGTTATGACTTATTACCTTTACTTTCTATTAATCCAAAGTGTATAGTGCAATGGTATGTAGAAGACACTAGTTTGCATACATAATGTGCGCTGCAATTCAAAACAAGCATCCATCGTTCTTAGCTTCCTGTGTGGGATGTCCTGCTGTTTGTTTCCTGTTTGTGTAACATCTGAATTTCATCTCAATTTGAGCTACTTTTGAGTTTCTGCTTGAAGTTAAAATCAAGCAATGCTCTCAGATTGCAAAAAACAAAACACAGCATCCCACTGGTTACAGTGATATTCAGTGGTGGTAGCAAGTGTTATCTTGCAGTAAGTGTACACATATACTTGTTGCAGATGTTATTGTCCTTGTTACACTAACAATGTCTTGCATTTTTGTGAAAGCTGTCCCTCTATTGCAAAGTTGTCTTTCTGTTTATGCTGTTGCTTGTTTAGACTAATTTGGTGTGCTGGTGGGTTTCTGTGCCTTGTCCCATTTAAAGGCTCCAGGGAAAAAAGTTGCAGGCGGTCAAGACAGACGGTTGACCAATCTTTCACAAAACAAAGTAAAAAGAGGTGAGTCACATTTACATTCTTCACCAAATACAATTCTGGTCACAAAAAACTAGCTTCTTGCAAAAGTAAGACACTAACTGTTTAAAATGAATCCACAAGCAGATATTGAAGAAGATGAGGATGAGGAAATCAGTACCACTTTAAGTGTGGGAGATGGACGTTACCTTGTGGACTTGGGAAGGTATGCTGATGAGATTTTCTCCGTCCCTCTTAACTTAGTCATCTTTAGTTTTCAGTTGTTCATTTCTCTTTGACATCTGTCCAAGTGACTAACACCTTTATCTTCTTCTCATCAGCTCCTCAGAGTTCATCGTTGATGAAGAGTGCATCCTCCAGATGTTCAAGTCGTGCCGGGAATGCAACAAACAATGTTCAGTCAGAAAACGTGTCCAAGGACTAAAGATAGTTGTTAACCAGGCGTGCCATTTCTGTGAGAGCCGCTTCACATGGACTAACCTGCCAGATGCCGATGAGGATGATGGCGGTGACCAGATCAATGGACAGACCAACACAGCAACGTCACCGAGCAGCAACAGCAGCTGAGACGGGGTGGTGAAGGTGACAGTGGTCGTACTGGGATTACACTGAAGCAGGGACATGTACCAGTGTTTGCTTCAACCTGAGATGTAGTGGACTGAGCAGCTGGACGTCAGGTTGTCCTGCTGCTTTTCACTGAAATGTCTTCACACCATCATCGACTTGTCAGCAGTTTCTCCCCCGCACTTGTCAGACACTGTGTGATCAGTTAAGTTACAATTAGCGGTAAGAAGTTGAACTGCTGGAGCAAAACTCTGAGATCTGGGTGTGCTTTTTTTTGACTAGTTTGCCCCGCACAGGACTTATTTTTCTTATTGAGCTCTGATTATTGTCCAGTCAGAATCAATGTACAACAGTTGTTAGTACTAGTAGTAAAAACAAAGGCTGCGTGACGTTATCCAGGTTATTTAGTTATATACAGATGACATTAAATCCAGATGTAAATTATCTTATATATCTAAATAACTTTTATTTTGGGCCCAGCTGAACCAATCAGAAACTAGAATTCAGTTATTACACGAGTTGTTGACATCACATGTATTTTCATACTTTTTCCTCCTTCAAGATTTAATTTGATCTTTATGTTGATTATATATTGACTTTGTTATGATACAGTTGGAACTGCTTCATTTTCTGGACTCTGTTCAGTTTCTTTTATGTTTTTGATACTTAAGGTAAAGTGTGTTGAAAGAAGCTCAAACCTCAATAAAACACATATACAATGGTACGCTGAACTTTATGGAAATAGACACATTGCAGACTGGTAAGAGGGGGGAGCCCACGTGTTTAATTGGTGATGACAGGGCATTTGTTGTGTGCTCATTAGATCCATCACACTATGAGAAGACGGTGTTTTAACATTGCAGCCCTTTGTGTTTCAATCCAAAACCAGCATGTGTAAGTTTTGGCTGTGAGCTAAAAACAATGCAATGAAGAAAAAGAAAATTCATGAGAGACTGATTATCATCGCCCCCAGTGATCAGAAAGCACACACCAGGTTAGTTTTAAAAAATCAAACAACATTAAAGTTAAAAAATAAATAATCTGCTGGCATGGTTAAAACATTTAAGGAAGACATCACGCATCACAGGAAGAAAGGGAGTTAATAAAATATGGTCAGTGTGTGACATTCATACTTCACTTTGCACTGGTGGTCCCCATTTGGCAAGAGGAAGAACATTTAGCTCATTTTCTGCTACAGGAACAGCACACAAAGACTGCACAGTGAGGGAACCACTGAAAAACATTCTCAGGTACCAGGTACTAAAACCACGTAGGAGGGGGACTTGGTCCAAGGTGTCTTTTAGTTCAGGTATAGCAGCTGTGGTGAGAGGAAGAGTTAGCTCAATTTGCTAATAGCTACATTTTCTTGGAGTGTGTTCACTTTATTAATCAACTAGGACTTGTGTTAAGTTCTTGCAATAAGATTTTCCTCCTCCTGTGCAAATCAACGAAGGAAGATGCCTGAGGAGACGGGACTGCTCAGCCGTCAGTGATGTACCTTTAGTTGTGAATGGCAGAAACAGACTCCCTCACAGCATGTTCCTATTATAAAGATCCAGCCTTGATTGAGTGGCTCTTGTAAAAGCCCTGCTCCTCAGGTCAATGCAGGTAACTAGTGTTGTACTGGAAAGATGCCATGTGGACCCGATTGCGCAGCCTCTGGACCTCCAGATCCTGGAAGTAGTCGTCTTCGTCGTTTTGGATGATGATTTTCTGCAGTTCTCCGATCTCACGCTCCATCCTGGAGCGCAGCTCTCGCTTCATCTTCAGCAGGGCCTGCAATCAAAACGTGTCTCTATTTATGCAAATATGAGAAATGATCTGACGACACTGTAAGAAAATCATAGCATGATGTACAGTTCAAGAGTTGTGTGCATGACTTCTGAGGAGGACAACGTCAAATTGGAAATAGTTGCATTTTGATTTTGACAATTCGTTGATCAACATTATGATCTCCAAATTGAATACATCACTTTGGGATGTAGAAAGTCATGATGAACATTTCTGATGCGTAATGGCCCAAACAACCAAGAAAATAATGAGCAGATAATAAAACTGTTAGTTAGAACCCTTGATTTAAAAAAAAAAGCTAGTTTGGTCTGAAGACAGTGTGCCGTACTGAATCAGGAGCGTTGAACCATCATGTGCGGTAAAAGCAGTGAGTCAGTAATATTATATTTTTTTACCTTTTCTTGAGCCTTTTTTCGAACCTGGATGTCCTGCCGCTCTTGTGCAAGTTTCTCAGCCAGTAGTGAAAACTGAAAAAGAGAAAGCAGAAAGAGAGTTTCAGCTCACCTGAGGCCCTCATATACATTTTCCATACAAAAAGCACACATCTGTTACGTGCGCCAGCCTTCATGCTCATGGTTGCATGAGTGTCATGGGTCACTGTGTGTATGTGTATCATGTCCTACTTGGTCTTTGTAGTAGTTCTCCATGGACTTGATCTGGTCCTGGTGTCGTCTTTGATGCTCCTGGCGCTGCTCCCTGGCATAAGCTCTCTGTTCTCTCAACCGCACTTTTTGTATCTCCAAACCTTCCTCGAACAGCTGCCGAAACATCTGTATAGACACAAAGACACACTTGAGTCATTATATCAACCCAAAACAAAGGATCTGCCGGTTGTGACCTGTGTCCTGGGACTGGTCCTCACTACCCACCCTCTCCTCCTTGGTGCGTGCTCTCATCAGACGGGCACGGTGCTGCACATGGTAGTCGTTGTGATACTTCTTGGCTCGGGCTATCTGCTGCCTTTGTTCCCTCAGTCTGCTCTGTGTCGACTTCTGCTGCTGGATCCGTTCTTTGAAGTCCGTCTGGAAAACAAACGAGTCAACTTCTAACTGTCAGGTATTATATCGTCGTATGACTGAAAGTTGAGAGCAGGCAATGGAGCAGCTGTTTATGTGTTTAAGATAATGCAGTCACCCTCTAAACATCCATTGTAACTGTTGCGGGTAAGGGTTATTGTTGGAGTGTGTGTTTTTGTGCTGATGCTCACCAGACGCTTGTTATGATCCTGTTCTTTGTGGATGATCTCCACCAGCAGGTCATGTTTCCTCTGGGCCTCCTCCACCTGGAAGAGAGAAGACATTCACACATCCATATTTCAAAATATTTCAAAACGGACCAACATTTACTGCTTTCAATTTTGTGGTGTGACTGGTAATGGCCACCACCACCACCACCCTACCTGGCCGGACTGTTTGCTTCGTCGCTGGTGGCCATGAGAGGACGACAGGGCGTGCAGTCTGTCCACCTGCTGCATCTGTTGCTCCCACATCCTGCCCAGAGTGTGAGCAGAGATGTGAAGGTGGGGCAGCTCCTCCATGAGCACAGGGAGGAGGTCATTCTCCTTCACCTTCACTGCACAGAGAGAGTGGACACAAAACTGCGTATAACCAGTATACTCACACTACACAAGTATCACACCATCGTTCTCATCTTCCACATCTTCACATTTTAATGTCAACATTTTCTATTCAAGTTTAAGCAACCAAACCAACAGCACTTGCTTTGTGTTTTCTTGCTTGATATTTACCTCTTATTGCAGTTTGTTTATTGTCATTTGCCAAAACACCAGAGCAAATTCCTTGTACATGAGCACCTACCTGGCAATAAATTCAGATTGATCTCCTTTGTATTTGTGCAAGTGTTGATGAGTTTAACATGCGTGAGTTTCTAAATATTTGTATTTTTATGCTGTCTTTCAGGGTCATTTTATTTTATTTCATGAGTTGAGATCTGCTTCAGTAACCTCATGTGACCAAAGTTACTGAAAACGAGAAAAGTGCATAACAAAATAATTCTCTAAAAAGCTGAACACCAAAGATGGACAGTGTCTGACTGACATGAATGTGAATCTAGGCATGGACTTAGTTTCAGATGTGCCTTTAAGTGGACCATTTGTTTCATGGCTCCAATTTACAATTTTGTAAATTTGTTGTAGAGTTACAGCATCAGCCCAAAGCAAGAAAATTAAATCTGCTATCAAGGAATTCAAAGAAAAGATGAGCATTGTTTTGCTCACTGGTGGTGAGAAACCCTACACCTAAAGTGTAGTATGATACCACTGTGCAGTGGAAACAATCACTTTTAATACCATACATGAATATAATATTTAGAATAACTTCAAGACACGACTGCTATATAGGAAAATTGACTTGTGCTAAAGACTCACAGAAAGAGTCACATGCATCAAACAACAAGCCTTGACTTACTTGATGGAGCTTTCCTGGAGGCTTCCTGCCGTCTCCGTCCTGGCGTAGACTGTGCGTTTTGTTGTGACCTGCTCTGGGCCTTTGTTCTGGCTGGGGACACTCCGGAGGTTTGGGAAACGTCCCTCAGTATGGCCTCTCTGTACTCTCGCTCCTACACATGCACATACACACATGAATGCACATGCTTCAGTAAATTGGTACGTATTTCCCCAGCAGTCGCAATGACCTTTATATTTCCCCTTCTTTCAAGCTGCAGATTGCAGATATACCAGGTCTTTGGGTTGACAGGTTTGAAAAATGTTCAACTTCAGCTTCCAGTGGAAAATACAGTACTAACAGAGGATGTGTAATTTTTAAAGTTTAATATGGAGGAAATTCTTGCCTAAACCTCTTTTTTGAATGCATATTGTATTTGGACAAATGTGTTTACCCAGAGTTACACAATTAGTGCTACTCTACAGGACACAGACCCTGTTATTGTTAAAAAGCTCTGCTTCAGTGACCTAAACGGGGGAGGGTCCTTACTGTGCTCATTCTATACAGACTTCATAGTTATGACTTACAGCTTCCTGAGCTTTGAGGCGCGCCTTGTCCAGATCTGCCCGATGTTTGTCTTCATATCTTTTCAACTCCTTCTCATAGACCTTATTCTCCAGAGACTGAAAGAGAATGAGTTATTTAATTATATAAGAGGGAACTCAGCAAATTTATTTTTTGGGATTTTTCTATTTGTTAGACTGAGATCAGCACAGTCGTAAAATGAAAACCATCAAGCAAATACAAAACTTTTGGTGTACTTTTTTTGGTTTTACACTTGATACTGGTCAGCCGAGTTTTGCATGTAGTTTCATACAGGCTGAAATGAGCATCTAACTAAGCTCAATGTGGAGGAATCCATTGCTGAATATTACAGTAACAGTAATAATAGTAATATGCTGTTGACTCAATTATTCAAAATAACCACATTAAAAAAAATACTTTCTTGGTTTCGGTACAACAGGAACAGAAACACCTGTATCTTGTATGTATAACACAATAGAAGCTAAACTGAAAGAGAAATGAAGATGCTGTTAATACCTTGCTATGTTTTCGGTGAGACAGTCTGTGACGCAGCTCTCTCTGCCTTGACTGGTCAGACAGTGTGAGGTTCGTCTGTCTTCCATCATCCAGGCTCAAAGCTTCCACCACTGCATTTTCTATCTGTCCCAGCAGGGAGCGCCGGGTCCGTGGAGGGGAGGGTGACAAGGAGCGTGTCCGGTGAGTGGACTCAGCTTCAGGTGCTCCTGAAACTGATAAATGTTACAATTTAATACATGTACTTCAGGTACATTAGATGATTTAATTATTGGATTTTCTTTCAAATAATTTGGAACATTTTGCCTAATTAACTGTAAATCCCTGCAAACTTATTTTAATGCACTTGTGAAATAGCTACATAAAGGCTTAAAAGTGAATATGAAAGCTTGTTGTGTGCTCTGTGGTATAAAACACAAAACTTGTAGGCATAAGTTTGATCTATTGTTTATGACAACAATATGCTCCAGATGTTTTCGCTGTCATGTGTTGGTACCTGTGTGCTGTCTGGGAGTCTTGCGACACTCCATGACACTGTCGCTGTGGTGGGACTGCTTGTCCTCCTCTCTGACTTCACTGGACTCTCCACTCTCTCCCAGAACTCGTTTAAGCATCTGCAGGAATTGACGGCAATACACACAAAAACACACACCTTCCAGGTCAAGTTTTAAGAGATAAGGTACAAATACGAAACTCTCATGAGAACATGCAGCACATCTTCTGATGGTTGTAAAGTCGATGACAAGGTGCTGTGAAAGAATACATGCACACCTCATCGAGTTCTTCGAGTCGATGGGACAGTTTTTCAGATATCTGATGCAGCTCCTCTTCTGCTTTCTTGTTGCTTTGTCTGCGGTATGACAGAGGTTCCTCAAAATCCTCCCCTAACCTGTCACTGCTCACACAAGGACAAACATTAGAGGTGTTAAGAAAATAAGAGCGCAAACATAACGTCATCCCCACAAAATCATTTCTCAGTCTTCACATTCTTCATTCTGTAGCTTCCAGCTGTAGAGTCACCTCACGTACCTGGGGTATGTCCTCCCACCGTGATCTGTTTGTCTGCCTTGTAACCTTTGTGTGTAACTCAGTTCCTCTTCATCTTCCTCTTCAGTGTCTGGTGGAGAAGGGCTGACGGGCGCCATCTCATCCTGCAGAGTGAGGAAGAGCACATCTGGCTGGGTGCGGAACAAAACCCTCCTGGGGCCTCCATTAGTTGGCTGAAATTAGAAACACCACAGAAATTTAACAGTTTGGTAAACATAACATAACTAGAACATCTGAACTAGAATGAGAGAAAGCTACAAAGAGCACTTTGTCAAAAACATGGGGCTTGCGTGTATCAAAACTAATCTGAACCCCTCTATAGGCACAGACAGGTCCATTAGTGGAACAGGGTGGGGTCCTGTTCCACTGGTCCAAAACAGCAATTCAATCAAAGTTAGTTTTATTCATATGTACAAAATAATAATAAAGGCATTTTGCAGTGTAAGGTCAAGATAGTATTTTATAAAGAGCGACTCAACAGTTCCCACAAATAGCAAGCCCATGATGACAGAATCCTTCAACAGGCTGCTCAAGGAAGCTTTTCCTTTTATCAGTGCTTCAATATTGGGTCTGATCAATTCATTTTCATTTACAGGTTATGTAACTTTAAGCGTTGCAGTGATTAAACCCGATGTTAATCGGATGTTTAAAAAGCCTTCCCTCCAGCCAGATTCCAAATGTTAATTACAGATCCACATCCAACCTCCTGATCAAGTTTCACATTTTGTTATGTACGTATTTACTGCTACATTGAATCAGTGAAAATAATCCTTAAGAGTCTGTGGAGATATGTTCACTCTTTGCCTCTTTTTACTTTTTCAGGGACTCCATCAGATTGTGTATTGTATCTCACCGTATGTCAGTTAATGATACCATGTCTATCCTTTATTAGAGAAAACAATGTAAAACACTCACGTTCAAACCTGACTATGTGTAAGTGTGTAAGGGGTTAAAGGTTGCTGTACAACTGGTACAAGTGAAGGCTTGTTGCTCTCGTACCTCGAGTGTCTCCCCCTCCTCTGCCTTTTGTTGACTGGACAAAGACTTCTCACTCAGAGCTGGAAATCGAGCAAATCATGACATCAGCAAGTAAAGCAAGAAATACTCTTGAATGAAAAGTGAATGCTAGAGACGAAGCTAGAGACATGCAGAGCCACTGAAAGCAGCACAACTATCTAGTTCCTATGTGCCCCAATCTGATCTGTGATGCAAAATGTAACCATTGAACAGCTAACCACATGAAAATAAGTTCTTATTAATGAGACAGTTCATGCATTTTGACTCACCAGGAGATTTGCAAAGAGGAGGAGAATGTAGTCCGTTACTAACAACAGTTTTAGCCCCTGGTTTAGGGATCTGTGTGAGAAAACAGAGAGGGTGGATTGGATGGGAGTAATTGTTACTTTCAGACATTTTGCATGAGTCAGTATACGCTTCTCCTTTATGTGTCAAATCACTAGAATAAGAAATATATTGGTCGTTAAGGACAAATAGAGAGAAACTTGCTGACACTGCGGTGACTCATTTCTCACTGAACTTCAGGAAGTTTGCATGACCTTTCAAACTGCATGCAAATGGAAGATAAGTTGACTGTAAAACAATTGCATCATACTGTGTTATATGGCTACCTCTGTGATGACAGGGGCGACTTCTTCTGCTGCGTGCCTTTGGCTGAACCCAGCAGCTGCGGGTGCTGGTGGGTCTGTGTTGGGTCTGTGGGGGGTGTTGCTCTGGTTGGGCAGCTGCAGAGCGATGGCCATGTGCAGCGGCTCAGTCAGCGGAGCGTCCTGGGCATCTGGAGGAGCAGAGCTGGTGACTGCATCTGAGCTTTGGGGAGGGACAGCCAGTCCTTGAAGAAAATAAAATTAACCAAAGGTAAATCTCATTACCTACTGAGTTATTATAGTTATAATTTAACACTTTATAATATCTAAAAATCATAATGTATCAATAATAAATACAATAAAATATGAAGGTGATGGCTAACAGGGATCTGCACACAAAACAATAAACCTGACCGACTAAGATGTTGGGTAGGTTTTGTCTTTTCTGCTGAACACTGATCGTTGGCGCTAACGTGTCTCAGTGGTTTTGTGTAAAGCCACATGGCGGGTTGTAATGAGTCAACCAACATGATCATTAAAGCTTGTGTCACCACAAGCTGTTTCAAACAAAAAGACAGATCTTAAAGCAGAAGTAAGCGATATTTTTGTGTTAATATAAGTCTTAAATAGTTATATCTTCCAACAGCAATCACTTACATAGAGTGTTTGGACCGAGATACGGGTCTCTTAGTCCCTCTGCTCTGCTCTGAGCCGAGGAGAAAACTTTTCTCGTATCCTACAAGTTTTATCCAATGAGGAGAGAGAACGGCATGAAGGGCTGTGTGTGCAGCCAAGGGATGCGCTTGAATGTGGTGACGTAGGGACGAGGACCAATAGATCCATGACGAGGGCGGGGGCTGCTAACTCCATCGGCTGACAAGACGTTATGGTGCGTTCAAGGCAACTCGTAACTCGTGTTTTTCCGACCTGTGAAGTCGTACCAGTTCGATCTGGTACGAGTTCACGGGTCGGAAGTTACGAGTGGCCGTTATAGTGACTTTCACAGGTAAAACAGGTCGGAAAAATACGAGTGGGTTGCCTGGTACGCTACAAAGTTGTAAGACGTGACGTGAAGCTGTAATTTACGGTTTCAAAAGCCTGCCTGGAACGCAGCATTAGCCAAAATGACCGGATCGCTTACTTCTGCTTTAATGTGACACTTTGCCCACAACCCAACTGAAAAACCTGAGGGCATAAAACACTGGTGTGGTAAATACTCCTGGCAGAGTTAGAGACGGTCTGTGGTTGTGTGTCATACCTTCTTGTTTGCCTGTAAATGTGCGTGCAGAGACTCCAAGCCCGATGAGCTCACTGGCTGATCCTATCTCCTCAGTGTTCAAGGAGTGGAGGGAATGTTTACTGGACTGGACAGTGGACCTGAATGAGGAGGACACATTCAAATTTACTACAAGTTCAAATAGCTACATATCAAAGTGGTTTGATAAACTTGATAAGTAATTTGATAAACCTCCTCCAAAATTGATCAAACAACAAATGCGATTAAATTATGGTCTAGGAAAAAGTTAGAAGAGTTCAAGTTAAGTTAAATGTTTTGGTGCTGTACTAAAAAAAAACAAAAAAACTAAACTAAACAAAAAACACAATCAGTTAAAAATGTCCCATTCGACATCTGCCCACTGCCTCTTAATATTTACACTACTGCTTAGAAGTAAGCCTTGCTGACTGTTGTGTCAACAGGACATGCAGCCCGGATCCACACTGAGGCTGAGTGACATAGTGAGAGTCATGTGGGGCAAACGTGACTGTCAGTCGTGTCTTGGTTAATGGTGACGCTCAACGCACACAGAACAGTGGGTATTCTTTTACTTTGTTTGTGATATTAATTATTAAACAACTAAGATACAAGCAGTATGTTCCTGACAAGCACTGAATTGTAACCTCTGTGTTTTTGCATTATGATGTTACAGTGAAGTTGACATTTGGCTATTTGAATATAAAAGATAACTTTGTTAAATTGTGTCATAATTAGTATATGAATCGAAATTTGATTAATTAGATAAATCCTTTCCAGAAGTTCCTAATCTATCACATTCACAAGAAACTGCTGCCTGGAATAGCTTTCTTGAGGAAATTGTGGCTTTTACATGTCTAGGGGTGGCAACAGTGGTATGTTTGGGATAAGCAAAAAAAATGCATAGGTTATGAGCTCATGTACGATCAACACTCATGTTACCTAAAAAAAAATTATCATGAGAAAACCAAAGGAGTGGGGTCACAGTATTGTGACAACAACTAATTTCTGGGGAGTTCGGCCAAAATCAGTTCTGAAATGAGAGTGTAGCACCCATGGTCTTGCCATAATTAAAACATAAAACCCCTAATAATTCATCCCCAGTCGAGTGATTTTGTAGTGTTTGTGAAGGAGCTCTTACTCTTCAGTGGAAGACAAAGAAGCTCCCTCCAGCTTGGTCTCTTTGTGTTGTGTGGCAGGGCAGCTTGCTGACTCCTTGGTTTCACCGAGCACATCCTCACTGAGACCGTTATTTGGCTCTTCTGAAGAGAAAAAGAGAAAGACATGAAGAATACAAATGAAACGCAGACAAAAACACTGAACCACAGTCAATGTAATACTTGTGATTAAAACATGTAATGGTCTCCATGGAATTTTAAAGAGGAACAAACTCATGTGACCTTTAATTGACAATGCTGTGAAAACCCATCAGTCTTTTAAAAAAAGGCAAAACTCAAAGGATTCACAGTCAAAAAAAGTCTGACAGACAACTCAGGTCATGTTGTACTTTTTTAGTCAAAGAGTAAACCTTAATATTATATCAACTATTACCCAAAATAATCACCAAATGCAGAAGTGAAATTTTACACTGAAGTGAGACTCGCTGCAAAAATGTCACCGTAGATCAAATTAATAAACATTTCAGCTCAAAACAACCCACGCATTCAATATTCTCATAAAACAAACGGACCACTGTTAGCTTCTATTGAAGTCAATACCAATTTAGTTATGCCACATTCAGGAAATTTCACCAGGCTGTTTAGAAACACACTTCATTTGTAAGTGCAGACACAGTTATTAGTAACTAATTGCTGTTTGGCAGTGGTCTGAGGGACAGGCACGTCACACAAAGGCATGCTCAGTTCTACTAAATCAAGAGGGCAGACTGTTCTCCATAAAGTCCTGTGCCAGTTGGTCTTAAACTGTGTTCAAGACATGTTCTGTCCAGTTCATGCTGGAGGACAAACAGGCAATCTCACCTCAACAAAGACTGGTGTCATAGTCAGGATTCAGGGAAAAGGGAGAAGTAGCAGTTTCAGGCAAACTGAGGACAGAGGCTACTAAAGACTGCAATGAAAAAGGCCCTAGAGCCTCTGCTCTTTAATGACGAGAACTGTGCATCAATGGAAAGGTATTAATAAACTTAGACTTCGCAATTGGACTCCCGTTCTGATACTTACTAACATGGCACCAGCTTTTTAAGTTACGGAAATAAAATAACATACTAAAATAGTTTAGTAGGGTTTGAATAGATTAGGAATCTTAAAAATGATTAAGTACTTTTTTTTTTTTACATAATTGAGTCAGTCATGTTTATTTTGCTTTTATTTATGAAGCTGAGGAGGAAAGAGTAATGAATTAAACTTCTTACCACCACTCTGTGACTCCCCACTTATCTCCTCGTTGAGATATTCCAGGAGGCCGTCAAAGATTTCCAGCAGGTTCTTGACAGACTCTTTGTCCCCTCTGACAACATTTTCTCCTGTGAACAAGCAGCCATCCTCAGCATTACACTCTCTTATTATTGAAGCAAAACAAGGTAGGAGAAATCTGCCATGCCGCCCCGATTAGGCAGACCTTGCAATTATTACCCAGTGAATCAAAGATAATCTTCATCCATACATGCATTAAGTTATTGATGCAGATATTTTGAGTGAGCTGGGTTTGTTGTTTCAAATGAAAGATATATATACTATATATACCTGTGATGTGTGAGAGGCTGATCTGAAGGTAATCCAGGGACAGCGAGTCAATCACAGACTGGACATTATGGACGTCATCCTCTTGACTGCGCGGTCCTGCAATATAATCTTAACACACAAACGGACACCCACAAAATGTGAACTACACAAACCATGTCATGAAACTACAGAAACAATGAAATGCATACACACTGAGCTCTTCTCTGTACAAGCAAAGCAGTAAAGAATCCAGCAACGTCTTGTGATAGCATGCTTAAAAGTCTTTAGCATTCCTGACATACTAAGCACACTCATGATCTACACTAAAACCACATGTCTAAACTGAAAATTGTGGGTGTTTGAGGCTTTTGTTTAGGATTCAAATACCTTTCTTAATAAGACCAAGGTCATATATTTCTTAGAACCGTTCATAGATATTATGGATACACCTAGTTACTTTTAACAATTCATCTACTTGGATGATTTTTTTGATACATTAATCTATTTATCACTTGGTCTGTAAATGTCATGTGTTTTGCACTTCAAAATCTGGAGATATCTATCAGAGAATTAAACAAACATGTGCATCTAATCATCCCAAACACAAAGAACAAGACAGCACTATGGCTTATTGGATGCTGATCAACTAATGGCCGTTTTCAGTCCTCTTAAGTCTCCAGTTTGCTCTTACCTGGTACTTTCTCCCCCAAGATGTTCTCATACAGAGTAATGAAAACATTTGCATCACAGTCCGCCAGTTTCCTCAGCCTCAGGTTGATGTGACACTTACTGAACAGATCATTTGCCACATCCACCCAGTCTGAAAACAAACACAAAACAGTTTCGTTCATGACCAGCTTCACAGTCTTTATGTAGAGCATTTCAATTGAAAAGCTAGAAAGTCCGACCTGTAGAATAAGAAAAAAGTGATCCGAGCTGAATCTACAGTGTGTCACATGTGTAAATAAAGGGTGGGTAGAGTACATTTTTGGTGGTGTTCACAGGTTACTTATTCAAAAACAATGCCTCAGCAGCACAACCTCTGGGGGTGAAATCTTTTAATTCAGGATGTGTGCCGCCGAGGTCCGCGGTAAACTTCACTTCCCTGTGGGAGCGGGGAGTCATCTCTCCGCGTCTCATCCACACATAAACCACTGTGAGGACAAATCTGGCTACTGCGGACACACAACCGGTTTATGATGAATAGATACGGTTCCTTTGATTTGGTGATGATAAAACACGAAGCCAAGCCTCACCTTAGGTCCCCTCCTGCCCTCACGTCACCTCTAACGCTGTTTCACTGTAACTTTACCTGCTGGATTAACTCAACGGCAGCTAAGCTAACGATGCTAACTCGGTCTGTTTGCTAACGAGGACATGACGTGAGCAACGCACTCAACCGTGAACTCTCAACAATAAAGCAACGCCATGTGTAAAATACATGTAAGTTATCTACACGAGCTGTCCGGCTCGGTGACGGCGCGGAAGAAGCGACAGCCGGGGCAGCTGCTGAGCTAGCGCTGGTTAGCGTTACGTGTCGTTAGCCCTGTCCGGACAGGAGCGCTCGGTCTCGGCTGCCTCACCTCTCTCTCCCTCCGGGGTTCCCATGAAACGGCTGTCGACGAGAGGCAGGTGAAGCTCAAAACCAACCGACTGACTTTATAAAAAAACCAGGCTCTTGTGATTCAGACGTGTGAAGAGCGGACGTCTGTCGTGGTGTTGTTGTGGTTTTTCCAGTCGCCGGGAGAACGAACTGTCGGCTCGCGTTTAAAACAGAACTCTTCTCTGATTGGACGTTACGCTTCGCTCTTTGTTTCCGGAAGTGTCCTGCGCCGGCCGCGTGGCGCCCTCTGCTGGCGGCGCTGCACAACGCAGGCAAATAAGAGAGCTCTACAGCTACAGCAAGTGTTATCTTTGTGAAACCGTCGTGTTGATGTTGTTTTTGACTTTATTTCAACATAGTTCCACCAACAAATTATTCAGCTCTGAAATGTGTCTGTTACAGGACTGTGAGGTCATTGCATCAGGGCAGAGAGGCAAGTGTGTTGCCTGCTCTCATAATCTTATAAGAATGAAATCACAGTGTAAATCTCTGTCAGCACATGATGTCAAGCAACATATAGCAACTATTTTCTCAACAACTTTGAACACTGTAGAGTTTATAGTCTGTATCCATACGAAGCATCTATCTCACTTTAAAGTAGGCTATGCACCATTTCAGCAACAGCCAATGAACAGAGCAAAGACTGCATCTGTATCTGTATTGTATGGCACATACACACTACAAACCTATTTGCAAGCAAAAGTAAATGATCGTGAGTGATAAACATGTTGGTTTGATCTTATTTTAAAACCATACTGTGTGTGTAATCAGGGTGTTTGTGCAAAAGGGAGGCAGCCTATACATTTTAAGGAGGTCAATTCCTTGCATTTCTTCTTAATGTTATAACCAAGGCACATTTATTTGTAGCCTATTTGCCATTTTTTATATAAAGGCAGCTAAAAGTGCTTTATAATGTAACACATGGAGACCACTGAATAAAAATAATAGCATGAAACATTAAAATGTAAATTGAAACATAGCAACATTTTAATCAAAGGAAATCAAAAAGTTACAAACAAAGGAAGCCTTATGTTTCATGACTATGGTTCAGTGTAAAGCATATGGACCGATACAAGTATACATACATACAGGAATCTGTAAGTTTATTTATACAAATATTATATTATTTATAAACACTTCCTGACAGGAAAACACAGCTATAGAAAAAAAATGTATGTATGCACACAATCTCACGAGTAGAATTATCAGTTTCATTCAGCATATACTGTAAATATCACTGTCATGGTTACAAGAAAAGCTTCGGACTATTTCTGTCTCACCAGCCCGTTCACTGTCAATCACACACCCAAAACTGAAGTCACAACTAGATTTTTAGATTCCTCCTCATGAACCAGTCTCATCGTGTTTAACAGTCAGATTGATGTTATGGCATTTGGTAAGAATTTCACATAATACAAGCTGTTTTTTCTTTTCTCTTCCTATAGTTAATAGCAATTAGTAGGAACACCTCAGTGTCATAGAAAATTGAATACATGTAATCATAACAAATTGTAATTTTGAACAAAGAAAAAAGTCAGTACAGCAAGTGCAGTTTATTGCTGATAGGCGACCCACACCTTTTACACCTCAGGCTGTTTACAAATTTGAATGAATACAACTAACTTGTAATTGGTTAAAATTGAGTTTCGTCTCTATACTTAAATTATGTGTGATGTCTCCCATTAAAAATATCAATCACACTGGCTTGTATGTTTGTTAATGGGCCACTTTCCCCGCAGTTACAGTTACCATGTGAAAAAGTGGTGGCTTTATAACTCAGCACCCAAAGTCACCACCTTTTCACATATCCAGATGTTTTTCGTGTCACATTGTACATCATTCCAGCTGTTCACGTTTCCATAGAACCTTGTTTCAACACAGTCTTCATTTCTGCCATGAAAGGTGTTGGGCTCCGCCGTATGCCAGTAGCTGAAACCAAATCACCATCAGCTTTTAACTGAGACAATCATGGATTGTTGATGAACTGATACTGACTAAAGATTAGTAAAACCATAGTGTGTTAGCATATAGAAACCTTTGCCTGGTCTAATTTACAAACCTTGTGTTCAACAACGTCCCGTCCACCCATTTCCATGTGCCCTCTGTCTCTGCGTCTGTCAGTCCAATCCAGGTGATCCTTTTGAACTGTCTCATGAATTCCTAGTTTATTATGGAGAGAAACCACCAACAATGAATAACTTTTTTTTTGATCTGGTTGTTATTCTGTCAGCCACACACCTGTTCTTCTTTGCTGTTGATAATCACCAGGTCTGCTCCCCATTGCAGGCAGTTCTCTCTGCTGTCTTGCCAGGATTTGTTAGTGGAAGAAATGTAATAGACACTTTTGTTGAAATACACCCATCCTTGTTTGGTGTATCGTTCTGTTAAAGATAACAACATTATAAAAGCTTCACACACACACACACACACACACACACACACACACACACACACACACACACACACACACACACACACACACACACACACACACACACACACACACACACACACAGTAGTAACAAGTACCGTCATGTTGCTTCATACTCACCAAACATGTTCAGCCTCGTCTTTATCTCTTCTCTCTCTTCAGTCAGGTTTTTGATCATGGCCTCAAAGTCGCTTGTATCATCATCATTGCCTGTGAGCAAATAGATGAACACGTTCCCTTTTGTTTCATTGTTGTAACAGTCAGTTTAGGGGGAAGATGTAAAAAGATGCTAACACTTGTAAATGTGTTTTTTGTTCTGTGGGTGTTTTAGTGTGATCTAAACTCCTTGGCTCATTGCTGCTGCGTTGCACTTTCAGTGTCCAAGAGGAAAATCTGTTTTTCACCCACATTTACATTATAATTAATATTTTTATGTTTGTAAATCATCAGTAAATATAAACCGGTCATTTGGATGTGGTAACAGATGCTCTGAATATGTATTTTTGTCACTTCCATCATTTTTTTACTCACTTTAAGTGTCAGTGTTGCTGATCTCACAGCAGAGATGTTGTCATTAATCCTTATTTTTCTGTATTTTGCTTGATTTTTGTCATTATCATAAAACCCCAATATCATCTATAGCAACAAACTGCAAGTTTATTTATTTTTTCAACAAATAGTAAACTCCCGGCAAGACAGTAACTGTACTTGAAAAGACTCACAACTTGAAAGTGGAAAGCCTTGTTTATCCTTTTTTGATCTTTGAATGCAATCCAACCATCTATTGCACCATGAACTTGCACAAAGTTAATGCTTATTGTTGTTAATTAGTCTATAATATTTAGAAAGTGATCATCCGATGATCACAATTTGGACATGCATTTATTCATAGTGTGATGCTACATAATTAGGCAGTTTCAAACGTTATGATGATATTCATTTGTTAAATTACAACATAAGTAACAGACGGCAGCAGCTCATAATTTTAAGACGACTCACAGAGAGCAAGACGCAGGGTGATGTTGAGAGTAGCTTGGAGGATACACAGGAGTCCAAAGCTCACAGCAACCAGTTTGTGGAGTTTTCTCTCTGTGTGCACAAACATACAAACAATCCATATATTGTCTTCTGGAAGCAAACAAATCATCCACTTCCATGTAACTATTTTTTTTTTACCCCTTCCCTGGAAAAAAAAAAGTATTTTGCCCTCTGTGTTAGAGGAGTAACTCATGCTCTTCATCCAAACAGATCACTATCCAAGAAGGGAGATCATATAAAGCCTCTTTTTCCAGTCTTAAAGTTACTTACCGCTGGCTGAAGCATCAGGTAGGTTTCTGTTTTCCATAGCCATCACAGACTCCACTAACAAAACAAACCCCAAAATACTGAACCCACTGGGCTGTGACAGAGTTTAATGAGAATTGAACTGATCCATCCCAGATATCAATCTGCTCACCTCAGCATCACACTTCTTTCATCTCTTATCTCTCAGCAACATGTCACCCCCACACTTTCTCACTTTGACTTTGCTATCTGCCTCGTTCCCTACGATGTTTATAATTAGATCGTAAACAGAGAGCAGAGGCTGTTTCTATCCTTTCTTCCCACAGTACTGTGACCTTAACCCCTCAATACAAATGTACAGATCGCTCAAGATGTCACACAGTCATGTTTATTTACATAAAAAATCAACTCCTGACCTTTCACAAAGGTACTAACATCTTAGTAGAAGTTAATAGCCTAAGCATGCTTGACGTCCTGAGATTTATTTTCTGGTTTTCTCCCTGAGAGGTTTTGCAACAATAATATGCCACCCAGACATTAACTCTACACATTCACTCTTATGATATTATAAGCCTATCCTGAAACAAACACAAGCCTATTTTGCATGAAGTATCTTGGTATAGACAACATTGACCAACATCCACTTACGGGTTCCCACAGGAGGAGAGACATCTGTAAACAAATACAGATATAAAAAAGCTAGATCTGTTTACAGCAACATTGGCCTGACTTTGATCTCCTCTTGTGAGATTAAAAGCCTGTACTTTATCAAAACATATCTGTTTTACAGTATTACTGCTCCTGTGCAGGATGTGGTTGCGAGCTGTGATGGACTGCTAGAGGGTAAATAAATGTATTAAATGTTTCTGTTTGCATGGTCGCTTCCTCTCACCTAATCATGATTTTTTTTAAATCACATTATGAACTGACTCTCTCTCTCTCTCTATCCCTCTCAGGGGCTTGAATGGAAAATGACAAGTCAGAATAATTTGATTAGGAACAAAACAAATTAAATTAGGAGAGTAATTATTTAATATAGGTTTTTGCGATAGTGAAGTTATTTGAACATACACTCAGATTAGGCAATACTATATGTAACTATAACATTACCTGCTGCAGAATCATGAAGGTTTTCAAATCATTTTTCTGTATCAGACGTACTTTGAAAATGTGCATCATCAATAAAAAAAAATAAAAAAAATCAGAATTGGACATACCGCATATGATCAGAAAAATGTAATTTGACGAAAAGATGTCCAAGAATCTGCTGTAATCTCAGGGTTTTCATGAAAAGTAATCAATGTAATATTTTGAGGAGAAAGCCCTGGGACCACAACTTTACAGTGTAGAAATATTGATATGATACAGAAAAACAGCAGAGAGGAATAAAAGCATGTGCAGTAGGCTACAGTATAAAAAATAGTCCTGTATTGGCTTTACATTGGATTTACATCCAGTTGCTGCTTTCCCTGCAGTACAGTAAAAAACATTGTATATATGAAGCCAACAAACAAGGAAAATGATGTCCACATGCACAATGAAAACAAAACAACAATCAGAGAATAAATCTATTCCTGTGTTCAGCTGGAGTTGAAAAATGTTTCCTGTCCTGTTTTCTGTGTTGTCTGACAGGTTTGGTTGCAGAGTTAAGGGGAAATGTTCTCTTCGCAGATCCAGTAGTGTGATCTGGAACAACCTTCATCGTTCCAGTTGTTTTCCCGATCAGGATGTTTTGTTTGCGCACAGTTTTCACCTCTCTGACCATTTGGCTCCCCTGAATTCCAGAAGCTGAAATGAAGATCACAAAAACCCAAGACACGTTTCACTGGCAGCAACATAAGGGATGAGCAAGTGAAAATCAAACATCATGAAAATAGCTTGACATATTTGCTGTGATTGAAATAACGTGTGAACCTTGTCGTCAGCGGAGTCCCATTCACCCATTTCCATTTCCCCTCAGTCTCTGTGTCAGTGAGTCCAATCCACAAGTACTTCTTGAACTGGCGTGTGAATTCCTTGTGTATGAGGGAACAGACAAGTAATAATAATAATAGTAATGGTGAAGTTAAACTGATTTCAACCTTTGCATGCTTCCTCTATTTTTCCTTTACACAACCACACACCTGTTCTTCTTTGCTGTTGATAATGATCAGGTCTGCCCCTTTTTGAAGACAGTCTTTTCTACTTTCTTGCCAGTTTCTCTCAGTGGAAGAAATGTAATAGAGACTGTTGCTGAAATACACCCATCCTTGTTGAGCATAGAGAGAAACAGAAACATCTTGTTACCAACAAGAACTGGCACATGGCTTTTCATGGAGGTAAAAGAACCACACCCCTTCAGTTTTCCTGGCGCTGGTAGATCACGTGCTGCTGAAAACACCTCTTCTATGTAGATGACACACTGATTTACCCCCAGAACACGTCACATTGCCCATGTCTGTCAGCTCTAAATCAAGGCTGAGGAACGGTGTGACTGCCTTTGCTGACCTGAGATGGTTTCTCCCAAGCTGTCCACAGCACTGAAGCATAATCATCTGCCACTGAAACACTGGGTGGGGAACTGTCTTGAGAGATGAGGCCCCTCCTCTCCAGGGGCTGGGTCAGGCGTTGTTTCATTGGTTCAACTGGTTATTCATTTTACTCTAAACATTTTTTTTATTTGCTTTTTATATAACTGTCCTTGTTGGTTTTTTTTGTCTACTTGTTGTTCTTGGTTGCTTTGTTTTTAACTTATACTATTGCATTGCACTTTCGTTGCATTAAGCAATGACAATAAAGAGATTCTGACTATAATTTCATACTCACCTCTGGTTGACAGCCTGCTGTTTATCTTGTCCATCTTTTCAGTCAGAGACTTGTGCTGAGAAACTGTCATTTTGAGTTGAGAGGTTATAGGATAAAATATATACTTGGATAATAAAGACACAACTTTTGAATCTGCAGCCAATGGAAACTCTTCTTACTGACCATAGTTTCACCATCATACTCACCAGAGATATTCAGCTTCTTCTCCATCTCATCTCTCTCTGTGGTCAGAGTTTTACTACTAGCCTCAATATCTGAAACAGAATTTCCATGATCATTTGCATTAACCAGATATAGTATATGGATCTAAAAATCAGCAGATGGTTAATTGAACACTTGTAATTGACATGATATGACAGTCAGAAGTCTATCAGTGAGTATCAGTGAACGCAGTCTTTCTTCAGAATTATCATCCATATGTAATTTACATTGCTGATTTCTCAGCAGCAGAAATAATTAGGTTACATCACTTTCATTTCTCAGCTGTTTGGTCCATTAAAGGCACATTTAAACTAATTCAAATTGCGCATATATGTATTAAATTCAATTGTAGTTCAAAGAGAAGGTGGCTAAACAATTTGAAGAAAATAATCTATTTTATTCTTTATAAATAGTCCACTGATGTCCTCTTAACTTTGTCTGGTAAAAATTATCTGGTTATTTTCCCAGCACACATTCTGCTGACAGGGTTAAAATATGTCCAGCAGCACTGACACCTCCATGGGTCTGAAGTCTGATTATTGGACTAGTTTCATCCTCAAACATACCAGAGTTGATCCTCTTCAGTTCATCTCTCTCTTCAGTCAGGTTCTTGTTCCTGGCCTCAACATCTGGTGGAGAAAACATCAGGATTGTTATTATTATTGTAGTATAGTGTCATTCTCATACTCACCGGAGTTTAACCTCTTCAGCTCATCTCTCATTTCTCTCTGTAGTCAGGTTTTTGAAACTGTCCTTATTCACTGGGCAACAAACCCTTTAAATAGCTGTTATGCTCTATAAACTCTGACATTAAAACATCTGATCCAACTGCGACTGGGATTTTCTGTCTGAGGTGAGCAGTTATGTCAGTCCTTTGTCACATTTCACACTTTGTTCAATGAACTCTATTTATTTGTGATTGTTTGAATGTGTCCACAACCAAAAAGGCTATACTAGACTAAAGTTTAAATCTCAGGTAGTTTCTTTAGTATTTTCAACAAAAAACCATTATCATCATCAATATCTGACAACATGTGAGTACTAATTATGGAACAACAGACTTGGACACAAACTTTACCCGTGAAACCTCTGCTACATGAGTGACTCACGATACTGTCCAGAGGCCACACCTGGGCCACTCTGGATATTTGATGAGTATGTGGTCTGATTATTGGACTAGTTTCATCCTCAAACATACCAGAGTTGATTCTCTTCAGTTCATCTCTCTCTTCAGTCAGGTTCTTGTTCCTGGCCTCAACATCTGGTGGAGAGAACATCAGGATTGTTATTATTATTGTAGTTTAGTTTCAAGAAGATCATGATCAAGATACTTTATTAATCCGTAAAGGAAATAATCATGTTATCCTCATACTCACTGGAGTTTAACCTCTTCAGCTCATCTCTCTCTGTGGTCAGGTTTTTGAAACTGGCCTTATTCACTGGGAAACAAATTACATTCATTTGTATTAACAACAAAATGGAAGAAGCCAGCTCATCAGGTGGACTGTGTCGGAGAACAGAAGTGAAGTTCACCGTAACTGTAAGTAATTACAGCTGTAATGTACTATAGTAGAGGATGGTTTTATGTAATGTTGCTGCTATGACATGAACGTGACATGATCAACAGGTCAAGAAACACACATTATCTAGATCATAGAAGCAGCCATGAGGCATGGGACGCGTGCCTTCCACAACGCAGCCAGTGTGTCCACTCTCCTTTAACATGTTAATAAAAAAATCGTCACGTTCATTTCCACACTTTCAGTCAGTGAGTCATCAACAAGTATCCTACATTAGACTAAATCATCCCCGTCTTGTGTCTGGCGTGGTAGCCATGTCTTTAAATTCATGTTAATGAGCATTTCTCATCTAGCAAGATTAATTAATCTTCTACCACTGGTGTGGCACTGAACTTGGGCTGTGCAAATGTGTGTGTGCTTAATGCTTGTAAGGCTAAGATCTTTTATTTCATCAAAATGGGAGCAAAACGTGTTGTGTTTATATTTTTCTTCAGTATAGATGCTTCATTTCATTGTAATATTAATGTTCAAGGTCATAGACACTTTAACTGCAGTGCATTAAGATTCAATTTGTTGTTAACCGGAGCTGTCATGACATGTGACATTTGTATTGTTCTTGCATCTGCTTGGATTAGGAGTATTCGAGTAGCTGTTTCCTCATATTTACCAAAGTTGATTCTCTTCAGCTGGTCTCGCTCTTCAGCCACATTTTTAAAGCTGGCCTCAAGATCTGGTGAAGAGATGAACGTAGACAGTTCATGACACATCATTTTGATAGGCTGATGTATTATTATTATTAGCAGTAATAATGGTACTTTTGAGTATTCATGAGTATAAACCATTCTGTTAGCTACAAACTTAGGTCAATAAAAATAGTCAGAGTTATTAGACTTTGAACAGGTTCACTGACTGAGAACTGTGACTTTGAATTGTTTCTCATTTCTAACTTCCTCCTCTGATTGACAGCCACAGTTCTCCTGCAATACCAAATATGATGGCTCAGTAACATTTAGGCATTGGGTGTTACTGATCCTGACAGACAAGTGACAAGCAGTTATGTCAGTCCTTCGTCACATTTCACACTTTAAATCTCAGGTAGTTTCTTTAGTATTTTCAACAAAAAACATTATCATCATCAATATCTGACAACATATGAGTACTAATTATGGAACAACAGGCTTGGACACAAACTTTACCCGTGAAACCTCTGCTACATGAGTGACTCACGATACTGTGCAGAGGCCACACATGGGCCACTCTGGATATTTGATGAGTATGTGGTCTAATTATTGGACTAGTTTCATCCTCAAACATACCAGAGTTGATCCTCTTCAGTTCATCTCTCTCTTCAGTCAGGTTCTTGTTCCTGGTCTCAACATCTGGCGGAGAGAACATCAGGATTGTTATTATTATTGTAGTTTAGTTTCAAGATCATTTATTAATCCGTAAAGGAAAGTGGCATACTCACTGGAGTTTAACCTCTTCAGCTCATCTCTCTCTGTGGTCAGGTTTTTGAAACTGGCCTTATTCACTGCGAAACAAATTACATTAATTTGTGTTAACAACAAAATGGAGAAAGCCAGCTCATCAGGTGGACTGTGTCGGAGAACAGAAGTGAAGTTCACCGTAACTGTAAGTAATTACAGCTGTAATGTACTATAGTAGAGGATGGTTTTATGTAATGTTGCTGCTATGACATGAACGTGACATGATCAACAGGTCAAGAAACACACATTATCTAGATCATATGAAGCAGCCATGAGGCATGGGACGCGTGCCTTCCACAACGCAGCCAGTGTGTCCACTCTCCTTTAACATGTTAATAAAAAAATCGTCACGTTCATTTCCACACTTTCAGTCAGTGAGTCATCAACAAGTATCCTACATTAGACTAAATAATTCCCGTCTTGTGTCTGGCGTGGTAGCCATGTCTTTAAATTCATGTTAATGAGCATTTCTCATCTAGCAAGATTAATTAATCTTCTACCACTGGTGTGGCACTGAACTTGGGCTGCATGGTGCAAATGTGTGTGTGCTTAAGGCTAAGATCTCTTATTTCATCAAAATGGGAGCAAAACGTGTTGTGTTTATGTTTTTCTTCAGTATAGATGCTTCATTTCATTGTAATATTAATGTTCAAGATCATAGACACTTTAACTGCAGTGCATTAAGATTCAATTTGTTGTTAACCGGAGCTGTCATGACATGTGACATTTGTATTGTTCTTGCATCTGCTTGGATTAGGAGTATTCGAGTAGCTGTTTCCTCATATTTACCAGCGTTGATTCTCTTCAGCTCGTCTCGCTCTTCAGCCACATTTTTAAAGCTGGCCTCAAGATCTGGTGAAGAGATGAACGTAGACAGTTCATGACACATCATTTTGATAGGCTGATGTATTATTATTATTAGCAGTAATAATGGTAATTCGAGTATTCATGAGTATAAACCATTCTGTTAGCTACAAACTTAGGTCAATAAAAATAGTCAGAGTTATTAGACTTTGAACAGGTTCACTGACTGAGAACTGTGACTTTGAATTGTTTCTCATTTCTAACTTCCTCCTCTGATTGACAGCCACAGTTCTCCTGCAATACCAAATATGATGGCTCAGTAACATTTAGGCATTGGGTGTTACTGATCCTGAGAGACAAGTGACAAGCAGTTATCTCAGTCCTTCGTCACATTTCACACTTTGTTCAATGAACTCTATTTATTTGAAATCGGGTGGTTTGAATGTGTCCACAACCAAAAAGGCTATACTAGACTAAAGTTTAAATATCAAGTGGTTTCTTTAGTATTTTCAACAAAAACCATTATCATCATCAATATCTGACAACATGTGAGTACTAATTATGGAACAACAGACTTGGACACAAACTTTACCCGTGAAACCTCTGCTACATGAGTGACTCACGATACTGTCCAGAGGCCACACCTGGGCCACTCTGGATATTTGATGAGTATGTGGTCTAATTATTGGACTAGTTTCATCCTCAAACATACCAGAGTTGATTCTCTTCAGTTCATCTCTCTCTTCAGTCAGGTTCTTGTTCCTGGTCTCAACATCTGGCAAAGAGAACATTAGTCTAATGTATTTACTGTTTGAGATGATTGTTGCAATGTTTTAGATTTAAGGCCTGATTATTGTGGTATTTCATCCGCATACTCACCAAAATTAATCCTCTTCAACTCTTCGATCTCTTTGGTCAGGTTTTTAAGTCTGGGCTTCTCATCTGGGCAAGAAATGAAGAGATAAATAAGACATAATGAGAGTATAGGCTACAAATATACTGTCCAAAATAGGTTAACCAGCTGAACACTGTGACAACATGAAGAATAAAACAACATTTCTCATGTCTTTTGAGACTTTTTTTTATTTGACAGTATAATAGAAACAGGGAATGAAGAGACGGAGCGAAGGTGAATGGCATGCAGTAAAGGGCCACCCGATGCGAGATTCGAATCGGGGCTGACTGCAGCGAGAACTGCAGCCTCTGCATGGGGCGCCTACTCAACCCACTGCTCCACACGGCACCTCCCTTTGACACTGTTTTTCATTCCAACTTCCTAATTTTTTGTCTCTGAATGTTTACTGCACTGAGTGTATATACAATACATAAAATCAGATGATGATGGTGCTAAAAAAGATAAATGTAACTCACTGAAAGCAAGACGCAGAGAAATACTGAAAACAGCTGGTAGGAAAACCAGGAGTGCAAAGCCCACAGCCAACAGTTTGTAGGGTTTCCTTCCTGCAAAAACAACATGAACATAGTGACACAGACAGACAATCTGATTTTCCTACTGACAGTTCAGTCTGGTGGTTTTGGGCCTGTTCTGCCATATTCTTGTAGTTGTAGCTTGAGTCATAATTGGTTTCCTTATGATTCACTGTCAAAGCTCTCTGGGAGCCATTTGCCAGCACTGATCCATTTTAGGCATTTTTACTCCCCATGCAAACACTGTGGTTTCTAAATACATGAATGACGACTGGAATTGACAACTGCTGCAAAGACTTTGATATATTTTTCATAAAACTCATATATGAAAAGACAAGTAGCCAAGGGGGCAAGGCTAGGGGATTTTGAAAAACGGCAAAACAAATGATCTTTCCCGGATGCGGATCAATTTTAGCTGTCTGCTTGGTGATTGAGTCCATGGGTTTCATACTTGTTGAATTAGATTTTATTAATGAGGTTAGAAAACTGGTTGGTTAAATGCTTAGAACCAAGTTAGTAAGTAAGAAAGTACAACATTTCAAAACCAGGGCTACGAGCATTTACCAAATAAATAAATAAATTCATCAAACACAAATAAATGCTGCTAATTAAATGAAGGAAATCAGGGAAAATGCATCTCACCAGGCGCTGCTGAAGACACGTCACCGGACCCGTTCTCAGAGACTGAACCAACACAGAGGTTTTCATCCTCCATGAGTTCAAAGCCCTCTGCACTTGCCATATTGTACCGACAGCAGAGTTATGAACTGTGATAGTCACTGTGGATTATTGGGATTGTGCTGATCTTTGACTTGCCTCTACTTTTTAAATGTTTCTCCAAGCTTACTAAGCAGAATACCCATTTGAGCTTCCTCATCTCAGCGAGAGTTACCTTTCATCTTGGACTCCAATTATAAGATTTGACCTCTGCTGAAAATGTGAACTTCCTATGAAATGAAAGTAACATCAGTAAAATAGGAAACAGCAATCGCTGATGTTACTTGTTATGGTGTGTTTCATTTTCCCTCATGTTCTCACACTGCCAGAGTGTAAAACTTTCACTGATATTTCAGTCAGCAGTTTAAAAATGCCTCATATGGCACACTGGTATAGTTGGAATCAGTATTTGTGGGAGATAGCGGAGAGCTGTGAGTTACAGCCTCACAGAAAGGATTAAAGTTCTCAGGGTATTATTGTCGGCTTTCATAGAAGTTTAATGATGAAAAAATAAATTAATGACATTTTGTAAAAACAAAACAAAACAAAAACAACAACAACAACAACCAACCAAGCAAAAAAACAAAACAAACAAACTCTGGGAATGTTTTGAGAGAACTTAAATGATCGGCTTCGTGAACACTACAAAATGTTATTATACACTTCACAAACACTAACTGACTTCTCCATGTTAACGCTACTGTTTATATTACAAAAAGATCCTCTCAAGATATCTAAATGACAAACAGTCCTCTCCTTGAAATGAATCATTAATCGATCAAGTCATAAGTTCACACCAGTTGTTTTTTTGTTTTCTTTTTTCTTTTTTTATAGAAGACAAAATCAAAAATAAAACCAACAGATTATTGTGACAGTCACAGTCTATATTTTGCCCGATAACATGTATTTAGTGATCTTCTTCTCCACAGAGAGACAGTGGTCTGATGGAGCAACACAGGGCCAATAGTCGTGGTTAAAGCTGTTCTCCAGTGCCACCTGCTGGACATTTAGATCTATTCTCAAGAGTGTGTGAATGTTTACTGGTGCATTAATGTGAATGGTCTGTTGTGACCTCGCCAGAGACATTTTGACATGTGGCAGGTAGAGGAACAGTTTGGGTGTATGAATAAATAATTCAATAAATAAATAAATAATAATGAGCTGTTTCACTTCCAGGGTTCTATCTGCTGTTGTGGCAATCTATATAGTATTAATCATTTATGTTGTAAATTGTCTTGGTCCTACATAGAGCCATTCCTGCAATTTAAAGGATCATATTCATCTTTTGTTCCTACACAAAATGCAGTGACAACATAGCAACTCTGTTGTGGCAGATGTAACAGACTATTATGGCTGTGGTTAAAATAAAACCCCAGTTATTATGGAGTGGTCACAGTTTGGTTATTTTCAGAAAAAAAAAAACTTCTAAGTTTCAAAAACCTCTGTTGTCATGGTTAGACAAGCAGTACAACTTATAAAACAAACATGGTGAACAGTCAAGAGTTTGGGTTTGAAACAGGAAACAGTGGTCTCTCAGGTCAAAGTCAAGGCCGACCTCTTCCTCATGTGTCGTTCTTTACACTCCATCTCATCACATCACATGATCACAAGCTTTTCTGATGTAGATTGAGTCTCCACTTCACCTAAAGCGACTGTTTGTTAACCGCGACGCTCAACACAAAGTCCAAATACCATCTACGTCCAGTGGGCCTTCCTCAGGTGATTAAAGTGGTATACGTATATGGTTGGGAATGTTGTCCCTGGTTTCTGTTTAGTCCTTATCTTTTCTCCAGCCGTCCTTTGGTTCCTGGTTGATGACCTTTGACCTTTTTGCATTCAGTGCTGTGGTTGTTTCCATGTTGAGAGCAGCTGCAATAATCAAAACGAGTTGCAGTTTTCTCTGGAGATCATGTTTGCCTTTTGTTATGGACTCATATCTCTTTGATAGCTGCTCTTTCTCTCCAGTCACATCATTGTAACTGTGATGACTTCATTTTCCATTTAAATGTCTATTTAATAGTCATTAGTTCTTGTCTCTGCATGTCTTGTAAGGTTGTTGTATTTGGTCTGAAACTGATTCATCTCGTTCCTCTCAGAGTTGCATTTGATGTCTGTGTTTGGCACATAAACAAAAAGGTCAAGAAACACTGTAGCACCTTATCGTGGCTTTAACATGCTAAGAGAGCACTCACATAGGATAATCATAGTTATGAGTCCAGCCAGAAGGAGAAGACACAGCACACCCAGAAACACTGCAGCAGCTCTGCACGAACTCTTCTTCACACCATCAGCATCTGAAAGTAAAATGTAGTGTTTGTCGTTAGTGTTAGTGTCAAATCAAATGAATTAAGTCATTTGTCACACTTCTAGATAACCCTGACACTTACCCCCCCCCCTCATGTTGTAGTAATGGGCTTTTTGTTGTTTTGTTTTTTCTTTTGTTTTGTCTGTGATTGTTTTTTTTGTTTTTTTTTGTTCCCTCTTATTTAATTATTTTTCCTTCAGTTGGTGTGCGGTCATACATGTACGTAATAATTGTAATTCTGATGTCTGTAATTCGCAATCTACCCTATTGAAAATTCAATGCAAATATTTAAATATATAAATTAATTAAGTCAGCCTTTGCATGGTCATTTCTCATAATAAAGGTCATTGCAACCGGCAAACTGAAAGTGACACCTAAGGCAGTGTTTAAGGGGGGTCGGACTGCGTTACCACGATGATGTAAACGTGATGTTCAGTATGAAACATATTTATGTGTGACTCAACATAAATTTATGATCAAACAAATATTTGTATTTGTATCTATTTCTTTCTTTCTAAAAAAAATATAGGCTGACCTGCAGCTGTTGACTTCATTCAGAAATTCAGCAGAACCAAAGCCAGTGTGGTTTAAACCACAAACGTGTTTTCATTATTTCACACAAAAAATGCATTCAGTCACCTCATTCAGTGACCTTTTTATCACTCAGAGTATGTTTTGCATTTTTGCAATTGCCTACTATTCTTGTAATAATTCCTAGCCGACTGTAACAAGTTCATTTTGACTAAAATTCAAATCTGCAGATAAAACAATCAAATAAATCATAGTTGAGGAATAGTGAACTTCTTATTGGGACATAAGACTGATGGCCACTGTCATTCCTTGGTGATCCAGTGTTCCTCTTAGACATAATTAAAACTGGGTGTTGTGTCCTGAGCTTGTTATAGACAGTCTAGCTATATTTTTCGTGTCAGCATTTCATTGTTGGAATAGCTATATCTTTGTATTCTCAGAGTAGAGCCGATTCAGGAACAACAAATTAATAAACTGAAAACAAGCAAACTAAGAAAAACTGTCCATTCAGCTTGTGTGTTACCTGAGAGTGCAGGTCCAGGCTTGCGCGTGCCAATGATCACGTTCTCATAAATATGTTTTGAGCTCTTCTTCTCCCTTGACCTCTTACTTTGAGCAGGAGATGGTCTCTCAACATTGACGTAGATATCCAGCTGTTGATCCATGACGTCCAGCTGCACTGATGGTTCTGGTTGGTTCTGATGTCCGAACAGTATCTCTCTCACTCAAACAGTGATGCTGTCTTACGTAAAAGAAGCTGTAACTTTCCTTTTACCGTATGCATGCGTCTGACTACTTTACAGGAAACTGGGGGCTGTGGCAAGAAGTAATCTACCACTACACTACAACCATTTTCTCCTAGAACTTGCAGCTGTATGATTGCTTTCCTTTTTGGTTAGATCAGTGTTGCAAACTCTACTAAATTTCACACCCACCCACCTACTTACTAACAAGCATATTTATCTGCCAGGAAATGTCTATGATTTACTGTATTGACAGCTTCACAACTGCAGTGTTCATCGCCTGCCTGATTGGTGGACAGAGGTCAATACAGTGAAAGCATCAGAAGTACTCTCATTCAGAGCTGTCTGTACATTTTTATTTTAAAACATGGTATTATGTTACAATAATGCCAATAAGCTGTGATGAGTACAGAATACTCCTGGCATCTTCCTCACATTCAAAGGAAATGGTTTCATCACTAATAATATGAAGGTAAATCAATTTTTCATCAGTATCTGTCACTTCCAGCTTTATTTTCAGAAATGTATCCCACATCTAGCTGAACATATCAATCCAACTCATTCATATAAACACAGATTTTCACATTCAGATTAAACAGGAAGATCATTTCAGTTTTGGTTTTACATGCTGACTCATAAAGCCACTGTCTTTTCACAGATCCAAAAGTTTTGATCTTCACATGTTTTGTCATTCCAGCTGTTTTCTTCGTCATATGACCTAAGTTGTACACAGTTTTCTCTTCTGCCTTGGTAATTATTGGGCTCTCCACTGGCCCAATAGCTGAAACACAAAAACAAACCATCTTTAACAAAGGATGCAACCCAAGAGGCACTTGATGGACAATAAGAAACAGGAGCAGCTGAATAATAGAGTAAAATTGTTAACCTTTGGGTCATCGGAGTGCCATCCACCCATTTCCATGACCTTTTTGACTCAATGTCAGTCAGCCCAATCCACATAATTGTGTGAAATTTCCTTGTAAAATCCTTGTTTAGAGAGAAAAACAGTCACCAACAACAGGTTACATCTACACTGATACAGTATATTCATCACTCATTTAAAAACTTAAGATTCACACATTCACTCACATGTTCTTCTTTGCTGTTGATTATCACCAGGTCTGCACCTCTCTGCAGACAGTCATCTCTACTGTCTTGCCACGACTTCTTTATTGATGAAATATAATAGAGGCTGCGATGGAAATACACCCATCCTTGTTGAAAATAGTCCTCTGTCATGGTGGGGAAGAAAACCTTCAATATCTTAGACTTTTACACATTACAAGTAATTATAAAATAATAGAGTGACTGATTTAAAATCATCCATTTTTCGTACCTTTTACTGCTCATGAGTTGATTTCAATTTACACAAATGTTTTCTCTGAGCTTATATCAGACAGATGAAGAAGGATATCAGATGAATTCAATTTTCAAACTTACCAAGGCTCATCAGTTTTCTCTTGAGGTGATCAAGCTCTGTTAACTTTCCTACTGTAGGATAACATGTATTACAATGATACGTTTGATTAAACCTGTATCAGAAAATGATGTCTGAAGTCTGGTGTTCCACTTTTTTTTTCTTTTTCAAACTTACCAGAGTCCATCAGTTTTCTCCTCAGCTGATTGAGCTCTTCAGTCTGGTTTTTGCTGCAGACATCAGTGCCTGATATCTTATTATCAGAGACGTCTGAAAGAGCAGAAACACTTCATTACATTTGGCCAACAGTGTTTCACACATGACACTTTCAGGAGGATGCCTGGAAACAAATCAGAAAACTAATCATGTATATATGTGATTTGATATAGAATATATTAAACCATACACAAGGATTCAGGAGATAGTGACTTTGGTTTCCTTTTATTCTATAAGCTAAAATATGAAACATGAAAGTAAAGTCCCGTCCCTTTTCGTTAAATGGAGGATGGGGCACATTGGTTTTCTTGTGCTGCTTTATTTTTATTTGTTTTGCCTGATTCTGACCATATGTCTATACCAGAGCGATATCTATCGCTCATAGCCTACATAGATACAATATATGAGATAAAAACAAACTTCAAGTAAGTTCCAGTGGTGGACAGTAACAGAGTAAATTTACTTGAGTACTGTACATATCCAGAGGATTTGTACTTTACTTGAGTATTAGATTTCTTTAGTACTTATTACTCTTACTTGAATACATTTCCAAGACAAATATTTTTACTTTTACTCAAGTTAATTTCTAGGAGGCTGAAAAGTAGGCTACTCGTTACTTTCAGGTCTGCTCTTTTTTTTTTCTAAAATACTATTGGACACAAGCTGTGTTTGCCAATTAAGGAAACCTAGTTAGTTGGAAGGTGCAGTAGTATTTGTACTCTTACTCAAGTACTGGGATCGAGTACTCTGTCCATCTCTGGTAAATTGCAAGGACTCACTGAGAGCAAGACGCAGGGAGACGTTGAGAGCAGCTTGGAGGATACACAGGAGTCCAAAGCTCACACCAAGCAGTTTGTATACTTTTCCCCCTGAGGGTCAGAATCACACACACACACACACACACACACACACACACACACACACACACACACACACACACACACACACACACACACACACACACACACACACACACATTGTATATAGATAGATATAAATAAGAGAAGCCTACTCTTTTCATAATCAAAAAGCAGCTCAAGATCTTTATTTTGAATAAATTTATTTTCCCTTTATCATCGCATCGTGTGTGTGTGCTACATCGCCAGGAACCTGAACCACTGATACAAAGCAGGATGGATCCACGCTTTCAAGTTCTGATCCTAAATGTCACAGCAAATGTCGAGACTCTTTAGACCAGGCATCATTTTTACGATATCTATTGCCCCTCACTCATTGTTTCTCCTTTTCAGACTGAGAGATGGTGGTGGAAATCCCAATTGATTATTAGTTTCTGAAATTCTCAGACCAGCCGATGACGCACCAACAACCAAATTCAGTCACTTACAATAAATGACCTTTCTTCCTCACTCTGATGCTCAGTTCTGACCACATGAGTTGCTGCCATGTGATTGGCATAGTAGGCTACATATTTACATTAACAAGAAGTTGAATATAATAAAGTGTCTATTCTGAAAAGTGATTCTTCCTTGGCCTTTCTTTTATTTTTTTTCCTGAGATCTTTAAATGCTTCTGATTGGTGACATTTTGTCCAAAACTGATTTTTATCATTACTGTAACACTGAAAATATGAATTGAACTTTAGGATTTCTGTCTTACCTAAGACAACAGGGGTCACATGTTTGTCTTCACCGCTGCGCCTCTTTGAGGTGGCACCACTGGCCAACGGATCATTGATGTAGTCCATGGAAATTTCACGTTGCTCTTGGTAGAAAACACTTTTATTTTACTCGCTGACTCGAGTATGGCAATGGTGATCTGGAGAATCTGTTTTCAAAGAATACTTATGGCCACTTCTTCCTTTATATATATATTTTTTGCTGACAGTGCATTTACTTCCTCATGTTGTTTCCTGTGAACAGGCCCGGTGTTACGCAATATGGTGGCCAAGAGCGCCATGTGCCCGAGGGGCACCGCCAGTCACCCTAAAAAAATAACCTAATAATCTGCGATACCCATTTGCGCCGTTCCTTCATGTTCTGTCTAGAAAATAACAAATGACACAACGTGTTTTTAATCTTTCCAAAATTTGAACCCCCTTCTCTTGACTGACAATGGTTTGGTCCAACCAACCCTGCAGCCCACGCAGTCTCACACACAGTGGAGGAAAGGTAGAAAGAGTCTTCTAAACCGTGTTTGGTAGAGGTACCTGTTTGCAGTGAGAGTGCTTTCAAGCCATTTTTTAAAAATTAATATTTGTTAGAAACGCCAGATTTTAAACTATATGTGAGGATACTTGGTTGCATTAAAAAGGGAAACTCTAATTAAAAAAAGCTGCAGACTAAGATGTAGACTGAATCCTTGAATGAATGGATGTTCCAGGTTTGATTTCTGGGTGCTCCCTGAAATCGTTGCAATATTATTACTTTAAATTTGGTTAGGGAGAGAAAGGGAGAAAGAGAAAGTGCCAGAAAGCACTTTTTCCATGTCCTTGCCCAGGATTTACTCTATGAACTTTTACTGTTTGTTGTGCAAGTTGTGCATCTCTTGGTCAGAGAGATCATTGATACACTGCTATGTAATTATTCTAATCATTATTATTATTATAATTATATTGTAATAATTGGAAGTGAGGTAAGTGAGTATCTCGCCTAAGGAGCCAAAACGTCTAGAGCCGGCCCTGCCTGTGAACAAGAGGTTGGTTATCTCTATGTTGGCCCTATGATGGATGATCATTGGGTCCAGTGCCCCGCCAAAATCATCTAATCAGTTGTTTATCCTTAAGTTTAGAGTTAACTCTTTTTCACAGAATTTAAAGTAGATGGACATAACAGAAGAACAAAGATAAAACCGTGTTTTGTAAGGTCACAGCGACCTTGACCTTTGACCTTTGACCTTTGACCAACAAGCTCTAATCAGTTTGTCCTAGAGTAAAGGTAAACTTTTAACTTGATTTTCAAGAAATTTCCTCAGGGTGGTACTGAGCCATTGTGTCCAATATATATGTACAGTACATACATACTGACAGACAACCACAAAAAATATGCCAGCTATTATGGCTCCAGCTCTGGCTGTTGCCGACACAGAGTTCAAATAAAATGCAATGATTAACTCAAAAATGTCAATGTCATTTTGTTTTGTAATGACAAAACAAAATGCCCAACATTACCCTCACTTCTCCTCCACGAAAGCTGTGACCTAATCTTTTTCCTAATACAAAGCAGAAGTGGGCTGTACAGCAGTAAGCACGCAATCACTGCACTGACTTGTGTGGATCTCTATTAGTTTACCCTTAACTGCCTCTGTCTCCAGACATGGCCAAAAATGACCAAGACATTAAAGTTGGGAGAAAAGAAAAACACGAGGAAGTCCTCTGATTTTCAGAGTTTGATGTCAGGCAAACAGTATTAAAGGAGGTGAGATCATTATCATTTACAGTAAAGCATGCGGAATATACATCACATAGCACAATGCATTACTGAGGGGGACTTTACCAAGGTCTCTTCTCTAACCCCAACCCTTATACACTGTCAGGGTGGGGAGTAAATATACTGTCCTTTACACTGGCTTTCTCAGGCTTTCTGTAGGCTTCTACAGGGGCGCACACAACTACACAGGATGTACACAGGAAACCCACCCTTGCATCAAATGATGTGGTCAACTCACACTTTACATCATGTGTGAAACATTTTCCTTTCCTTTTGATCTGACAGCTGCCTTTGATACAGTGGATCATCAAATTCTTCTGTCACGTTTGAACAAGTGTGTGGGCATTAGGGGCACTGTTTTGAAGTGGTTTCAGTCCTACCTTTCAGACCGGAGCTTCTCAGTCCAGCTGGGCCAGCATTCTTCGGCCACTTCCCCTCTAAATTGTGGAGTGCCCCAAGGTTCTGTTTTGGGCCCCCTCCTTTTCTCGATATATATGTTGCCTCTGGGATCCATATTTAGAAAGTACAACATCTCTTTCCATTGTTTTGCCGATGATGTACAAATCTATCTTCCCCTAAAGATAAATGGGCGAGCCTCTGTTCAGGCTCTACTAGACTGCCTTAAAGATATCCAAACTTGGATGGAAGTTAACTTTCTGTCTTTGAACAAAAACAAAACTGAAATCATTTTATTTGGTCAACAAAATTTGCTTGATGGATGTGACAGTGCTATTGGTTCCCTTAAGTCTTACTGTCATCCTTTTGCAAGGAACCTTGGAGTTATTTTAGAGAACGACTTTAGGTTTGACAAGCAGATATCCTCCATAGTCAAGACAAGCTTCTTCCAACTAAGGCTGTTGGCAAAAGCAAAGGTTTATCTCCCAAGAAATGTATTTGAGAGATTAATTCACACCTTTATTACATCACGTTTAGATTATTGCAATTCATTGTTTGTTGGCCTTGATCAGAAAGCACTGCGCCGCTTGCAGGTCGTTCAAAACGCAGCTGCCCGCTTGCTGACTGGAAAGAAAAAACGCGAGCACATTACTCCAGTCCTGGCATCTTTGCACTGGCTGCCTATTAATTTTGGGATTCAGTTTAAAATTTTATTAATTGCTTTTAAATGTATGAATGGTCTAGCACCATCTTATTTATCAGAGCTTTTACAGTTGCACACCACTGCTAGGGCACTTAGGTCATCTAACCAGCTGCTCCTGGCAGTACCCAGGTCCAGACTCTCCACTCGTGGAGACAGAGCCTTCTCAGTCGCGGCTCCTAAGCTGTGGAACAGCCTACCTCTCCATGTTAGAGCTGCACAGTCTGTTGAACATTTTAAAACACTCCTAAAAACGTATCTTTTCTCCTTGGCGTTCACTCCCAGCTAAGCGAGTAATCTTGGCTCTCACTCTTTCTTTCCTCTCTCTCTTTTATTCTTTCTTTTTATCTAGATTTGTTTTAAAGTGACTACTATCCCTGGTGTTGTTTTTAATTGTTTGTTGTTTGTTGTTGTGCTTTTGCAATTGTACAGCACTTTGGTCAACTGAGGTTGTTTTTTTTTTTTTTTTTTTAAAGTATATTTTTCGGCCTGAGGTTGTTTTTAAATGTGCTTTATAAATAAACCGTGACTTGACCGTGACTTGACTTCTACCATTTGGCCGGACCTCATGCTGCTACTTTAATATTGTTTTGGTTGTGTTGAAAAACTGCGGCTATATTATCAGCCTTTTACAAACAACAGAACTCAAGTTTGTTTCAGGAGGTCCTGATCTGTTGACAGGGGTCAGGCCTGTTGTGTTTTGTTGTTGTTGTTTTGTTTTTTACAGTTGCAAAACAGGTTTGAACCACAAGGTCCTAAAGCAGTGAGGAAGTGGAAATTGCGGTGCAGGAGGGTGGGCATTGTGAAGTGACATTCTGTGAAATTTGTGACGTCACCAATAACCAATGTCATTGTTGTCCTACCTGAAAAGTTGTCTGACTCCTATTCGTCGAGGCTCAAGTCGAGTGTCTATGGGAGACAGAGTAGGTGGCAGCGTGCTGTGAGGTTGTTGCCTCCATTTTCATCAGTAAATCAAACTATTTTTGTATGGACTATTGCCAATATCTTCTTATTTAACATCTCCTCTAAAGTTTTCCAGTGCTACACAAAATCTACTGCCCATTTGAAGTATGCCTCTATAACATGACTTTTGTGCATAAGTTTTTTCCATAAACTAATTTAATTAATTTTTAAGCGCAATGTGGAATGGTCAGTTTTAATGTATGGATATGAATACGTTCAGATTCTGTGCTGTGTTTTTTTGAGGTGTAGCACTGATATTTGATAATAAATTGCCCAGATTACTTGTGTGTTGTATTATCAGAATATTTAGTTAATTTGGTGGTTAATAACAGTGTAAGTGTCAGGCGTTACACATAATATGCCATTATGCAATTAGTTCTGAAACATTGTCTGACCATTAGTTCATGCCTGCCTGTTTTACTTTTTCCAAATATGCACAAAGACAACGTTTTGGGGCAAGTAGCCTAGTAGTAGTATGACGGCAAAGTTCAAAGGGAGGTGGATAAATGGTATTTATTAATGGAAACAATAAAATCATTTGGCTTGAGGGGATTTCACCACACATCACATGTTGCATTGTCACATCTTTGTTTGTTCTGCTATTTTCTTACTCTTATAAAGTCTGTCAAGTGTGTATTAGGCCATTCCTGATGAGGACACAAGCCATAAGAGGGAACACACAATCTGCTGACCAGACGTCTCACCAGCAACAATGGCAACCGGGACCGTTGAGCAAATGGAGATGCCAGAGTACATGAATGAGGGACCAAGATATGGACAGAAATGCAACAAGGATAAAAATCAAACAGGTAATAACACACATCATCCTATTTTGTCAAACAGAACCAGTGTAGTGGTTGTACTATTTTCATTAAGTGTTTTAATAGCACATCAGTGTTATGAGGAAACACTGTCTTGTTCTTGTTTCTCTGTTTCCCTTTCACGCTCACTGGAATAAAAGGCAAACTGACCAAAAATTAAACAAAACATTACAATTACATCATTGAGTGTAATGCCATTACTATTATTCTGATATTTCACATTCATAAAACTGAAGTTGAGAGTTAGAAACTTATGAACTCAACTTTATGTTTATGCACTGAAAGAAATTCTGTGTTCTGTGTGAAATGTAAATTAGGAAATGATCAACAAATTAATAACCAAGCCCTGGCAAACTAACTCATGTCAGGGAAAGAAACTCCCAAAGTATACTGAATTAAAAAAAAACATGGTTGCATAGTGTCCATAGGCTACCGTGATCAACTTTACAAACTAAACGGTGGTTATAGACTTTAATTGTTGTGGGTCTGTGTGTGTGTGTTGATTTTGCAGAAAGAAGGCTCGCTCGGCTGCTTTTCCTCAGTTTTGGTGTGCTGTGTATCATACAAGCCATTCTCAATATTTCTTTACGTCTTGCTCGTGAGTATGGACTGTGGCATTGTGTAATTTGAAATTTGCAAAGATTGCTGCAAGTTGCAGTCTGCAACACCACAATTTTGCAAATGCAACAGTGGTGTAAGTTGACATATTGCTGTAAAACTTGTCGCAGAAATTGTGCAAAGCATTTCAATTTGTTTAGCTTCCATTTTAAGAAATTTAACAATTTTCTGTTTCTTTTCTACAAGTGTACTCGAACAAGGAATCACCCCCCTCGAACTGTAACACAACTCAATTTACAGACCAAAAGAGGGAGATGGAAAGTTACTGCCACCAAAAGAGGCCTGGGTGTAACTGCAACAGATTACAAGAACGTTTCAATGCCTTGACTAAAGAAAAAGACCTGCTGCGAAACAGAGTCAGTGAACTCAACAACAAGATAAGGATGGTAGAGGAGGAGAGGGACAGACTGAAAATGAGGCTGAGTGGTGAGAGGAAACGAGTCTTCAGTCCTAAACCTCTACCATAATAAACTGAATTTTGTAGGAGATACAGTATGTAATTATTAGTTACGGTTAAATTGAGTTATCTTTGTACTTCAAGCTTCTGATCCAAAAATATCAGAATCTGATAGGTCATGTGTAATTTGTTGATTTTGTCTGCCAGAGATGGATGCCACTCCACACTGTCCTCCAGGCTGGAGGAAGATCAACTCCAGATGTTACTTTCTCTCCAGTGAGTTGAAGACATGGGAGCAAAGTA